>NC_056730.1:1055491671-1056119171 GCF_019279795.1 Protopterus annectens
CCAGTTGGCTATCCATCTAGTACTGTATGGCCTAATTACCAGATGAGAGATCTTCACTATGAGACATGAATGGGTGATAGTGTCAAAAGCCTTGGATAACTCAACATAGGCAGTATGCCCTATTATCCCTCATCCAGTTTTTTGGGGTCAATATCAAAGAAATCCCCAAGGTTCAATAAGCAAGATCTACCCTTGACAAAAATAGAATGGGTCTGGTCAAGTGTGTTGAAGGTCATCTATGTCACTGTGGAAAAGGTCCATGCTGATCCCTTCTCTAGCCTTGTAGATAAGTTTTTTTAGGCTTAAGGGTCAATAGCTGTGGTTCTGCATGTTACCACACTGATGTTTGCTACTTATCACATGACATTTGATATTACTTTTTGTAGTATAGGTGATATATGTGTGGAACAAGTATTGTTGCACTGCTTTGGGGGTGGCACCACATGGCTGTATTGCAAATATGTGACATATTGTAAGATAGGGCCTTCAGTTTGTAATGTTTCCACATGTAGTTTCATGTCATAGATAGGAAAGAGACAGTAAACAGAAGTAATACATAATAAAATGTACTTTTCTATAGTGTGGAGAGCAGCAGATTTGTGCGACTGCTGGCAAAGTGCTAGATTCACATGTTTGTGTGTAGCTAAGCAGTGTGCAAATGCGAGCCACAGTGTAAAGTCTGACAGTTAGTATTGAGTCTATGCAACACACCTGCTGCTTGACTGATTCTGTGGCAGCACTTGTTAATGCATTGATACATTGCTTTTTGAGCCCAGATGATATTGGGTTTGAATCCAGGTCTATTGAATACTTTGATTTAAACATTGATAATGCCATAACATGAATTCTTTATAGTACATGTATAGATGTGTATTTGCATAGCACAGCAGGTTTAAGCAGCATTGTGCAGAGGTAACCACATCATTTTGCCACCGCTCATCACTGCTGCATGGTGCTCGATGTGCAACTCCACACAAACATGGAGCCCAGAAATTGAAGGGATCCATTGCTTTTACAGCAACTTATGTGTGTTGTATATGATTCTATTTTTTGACCAGATTAAAGTAGTGAAAATGGGGTAGATAGGAAAGTGGTGAAATGGGGAATAAGCAGGGGGAAGAACAAAGGGAACGCAGGGCAGGAATGTGCAGGAGAGAGGTAGAAAGAACCATAGCTATCCATTTCTTTAACAGTGTGAACTTAAAATATGTGCAGAATATTAACTGAATTTGGACTGTCACCTTCAGAGAGAGATCGGTAACCACAATGCAATCATTTTTATAGCCAATTGGACCAAACCAAGTGTGTCATGAAGACCCATGTGTGAAACGGAGAGCTATGTATGGGACAATATTTTTTTTTGTTGTTGAACTGGTGCCATTTATTTTTTAATTGTGAGAGAAAGACAGGAATGTTGGAGAAGGGACGTAGGTATGTCTGGGTCATGTAAATTGTGTAGGTGAGGATGTAGGGCAACCTGCATTGTTGTTATTGTGTTGATCTTCTCCCAACCAGTAATCATTCACAGTCGCAACCCATTAAAAACAAACACTGAGGGAGTGCCTGCACTATGTTTACATAAGATTTGGAATTCAGCAGTTCTAATGATTTCACACCACATTTGCATCATCACCATGCTGGCAACCCTGAATCTACACCAGAAGGCAACCATGTAGCTAGGGAAACTGAAGGTGAGCAGAAATGCTTATGTGGTGAAAACAGAAGAAAAGGCAATTTCTTTGGGATATATCTGCACAGAGGATTACTGATTTTGAGAAGGTATCCATGCATTTTGTCAACTACATACTGCATATGCTGACATGTAATTATGAATAATCTGTTTAATAGTTTTATGGGTTCATGGGATTCATACTGAGCTATCTGCCGAGGCATTTACAAGCCTAGCCCATAGTTTTATTAGCTTACATACCACTTTAATATGGGAACTATACCCATTATTTTTGCTGTGCCTCTATTAGAAAGAACCTTGGCAGTGACACTGAGGTAATCCCTGGGGTATATCTGCGATCTCCCATCAATTGGTCAAGATTTCTCTTGAACAAGGCCAGCGAGTGTGCTCAGCTCCTCACATATACCGGGATTTTGTTCCACAGCATATTAGGAGTCTTTGGGTGATGAATCTATCCACGTCAGCATGTCCTATTAATAGCCGTGTCAAGGTTTAAGTCTCCTGCCCTTGTGGCTCTGATGGATCTAGATTTTTGAGGTGAAGCATATTCATCAAATCTGGGTTTGACATGGCCTTGTATGTTGTTAGGGCAAAGGTCACCTCTGGAGCAGTAAGTTGTAAGCTTACTGAATAGAGCTGGAGTTTCTCAGTCGGGCAGCATAGACAGATTTTTGAGACCCTTTTATCCTTTTGGTGAGGAACTTGTGTCCCTCTCCAGCTGCTGTGCAAGTGTGTCGGTCATGATTGGTTATCTCAATGGGGCATTGTACCCAACTTTCATTGGTCTGATGAGTGATGAGTAAAGGAGACTATGACCTCCCTTGATCTAGATGAGAATCCCTTCATGATAAGGTGGGCAATGTAGAAGGTCTTCCTAACTACTTTTAGCTACATGGGTGTCGTAATGACAGACTATCAAGCTATCAACCTGGGTCCCCAGTGTCCCTGATAACTTCTTCTTGTGCTTCAGTGGATTGCCACCTATTTGCAGCTAGTAACCTTGTTTTTCCTGAAGGGGCATGACTATGCATTTTTGGCATTTAACTTTAGGCCGTGGTCGGCACCAGTTATCCAGCTCTCAAGTAGGAGAGACCCCTTCTGAAGGATATCTGTGTTGATGTTTTCACTATGGCGCCTAGTTTTGCAGTCATCTGCAAACTTTGTCAGCCATAACCCTCCTGTGTTTGCTTGTACTTCTCGAAAGTAGATGCTGAAACAAGAGTGGGCCCAGACTGAATGCCCTGTGGGACACCACTTGGTGACAGGTTTTGAGTCTGACATGGCGCCCAGCAACTCTGACCCTGTGGGTTCTGTCACTCAGCCAGTTTGCAACCCATCTTGTGATGTATATACATTTGCTGATGAGTTTTTAATGACACCTGAGTGCGGCTGTGTCGAAGGCCTTGCCAGGGTCGAGGTAGGCCAGCGATCTGCCTTTCCTCATCAATGGCCTGGTACCAACTCGAAAAAGTCAACTGTTTAAGAGGCAGGATCTGCCCTCTGACAAAGCTAAACTGCTGGATCCAAAGTCTGCAAGTTCCCCATGTCTTTATTTCTTATGAGTTCCATTATGATCCCTCTATGGTTTTGCAGACAAGGCTTGTCAAGCTTGGCTGGGGCGGTACTTCCAGGGTCTGTGAGTGCACCGCTTTGCAAGTGGGGACCACAGTCAGCTGCGCGCCCCTGGGTACATCCTGAGAGGTGAGGCTATGTTAAAATAGCTGTCTTATGCCGTACTAATTGAAAGAACCCAGTTATATTCCTCAGTTGAGCATCGCTTTCGCTCAGAGCACACAGCCGGGGACACCTATCAATCAGGTCTGACCATATTAAGGCTACAAACCCGTGTTTTTGATTTGGAGATATGCAATTTCATCTCAAAAATCTAGATGCCCTTAGAGATGTTTGGGGGCTGCAATCATATGGTATAGATATCTCCCTTTGGGGGAGAGGGGGGAGTTTGCACTGAACCTGTCAGCCAGTAAGGTTGGCAATGTCTGTAGGATCAGTAATCTTTCACATCATTTTGAACTGTTCTGAGCATTATCTGGGAGTTTCCTCCTCAGGTTTCTAACATAGCTAAAGAAGGCCTTATGATTGTCTTTTGAGTCTTTAGCTATTTTTCTCAAATTTGCTTTGGATGATTTTATGAGAGCTCTTAGTTTTATTTATAGTGATCAAAGGTGTCTTACCTTTTAAGGATTTTAAGGTTCATCTGTAGTAGCTTCCTCCTTTGTTGTAGAGTTTGTTTATGGCTGGGGTCCACCCAGACTGGACACTTGCCTTTGGTACAAAGAGTCTTTGTTTGCTTTTGGGATTGCTCTTATCCATGCGCTCCGCAGGTGCTGGTAGAAGGCATTTGTGGGGCGATTCAGCGCCTTGAGTACTGTTTTCCGGCTCAGGGGCTCCAAAGGAGACCAACACTCAGTCTTAGAAGGCAAAGCCCAGTCAAGCAGTTTTACTGTAATCTTATTTCAGGTGGGGTGGGATGAGGACCTCCAGCGAGATTATAGGATCTGATCTCACCAGAGGGTATACTCCAAAAAGGAACATTGTGCTCCCATGCCACTGTGATGATGAGATCAAGTATGTTTTCTCCTCTCAGGGATGGTGACTAGTTGTTCCATGACATTGAGTTTGGTGAATTTGCGGAACTTTGGGCTAGGTGTTTGGCTTGAGTAGTGTTCCCAGCTATATTAGGGTAATTGAAGTCACCCAGTATGATGGTGTTTGGAGACATTTATCCCCTCCAGTCTTTTCAGGAAAGCCATGTGGGAGGTTCCTGAGTTTGTGAGGGGTGGTTTGTAACATGCTACAATTTGCAGAGTGCTTCTTGGGTTTACGGTTAATTGCACCTGGATGGTCTCCGGCTTATCGCATTGCCAAATCAGTCTTGAGGTGTGGGTGTCCTTGATGAATATGGATACCCCACCTCCTTTCTGGTATTGTCCTACTCTTTGGGGCCGAACGCATGATATGAGGTAAAACCTGATAGTGTTGGGGTGCTTCAGGAGCCTTTGAACCAGGTTTCTGTCACAGACATCGATATGTTTCCATACTGAGATACCTAATATACTAATACTTAATATACTTAATATTACTAGTTTTTATACATACATATATATATATATATATATATATATATATATATTTTTTTTTTTATGCTTTTAATTTTATCTGAATGATTGGTTAGAAGTGTACCGATGACACAGGCAAGTTTGTTTGTAAGCATTTCCACAGGTATATGATTGAATACCTAAGGATGCCACGGGTGGTGTGGCAGTAGCGCGGTGCCACAGCAAGAGGTTCTCCCATTTGATTCTCGGTTGGGCTTGGGAGTGCATTCATTGTGAGTTCGCATGTCCTCCCATGGTTGGGTAGCGTCGAAAGACATGGCTGCATAAATGTGCATGCCTTCGTTGAAGGTTGAACATCGAGCTGGCACCGGCGCTTCATGTGCACCCATTGCCAATCAGCTGGAACGGAGTTCTGTTGTGGTGACCCCTTACCGAAAAGCCGAAAGACAAACAACAACATATGATTGAATACTCACATGAATATTTCTATGAAATCTGTAGATATGTTTCAGGACAGGTCATTTGAGAGCACTTTTAGTATCAAAGATGCTTTGTTAGCCAAGTGAGGTCATTGTTCATTTGGGGTGGGGAGCAAAGCTGTGTTTTTGTTATGTACTAATAAGAAGGATATGTTGCAATTGTTACCTCCTTTTTTTTGCATCCAGCTTAAGGTTACGTAAGTCAAATATGGTTCTGCTGTCATGAACAAAATCCTGGTTTATGTAAGAGGCAGAGCACTGGCTGCCTTGTCTAAGAGGAATCTTGACCAATGGATGGGAGATCACAGATACACCCCAGGGGTTACCTCAGTGTCACTGGTTCTATAGGAAAATAGCAATAATGGGTATATCTAAATCTGCGGCATGAAGCCATAAAACTATGGCTATTTATAAATGCCCCTCGGCAGATAGCCTAGTATGAACCTATGAACCTAAGGAACCATGTTAAGGCTTTCAGATCTGATCTCACCAGTGAGGGGTATACTTCCGTGTTGAACATTGTGCTCCCATGTTCGTGATGATGAGATCAAGTATGTTTTCTCCTCTTGTGGGGATGGTGACTAGTTGTTCCATGACATTTGAGTTTATGAATTCCAGGAACTTTTGGGCTAGGGTGTTTGGGCTTGAGTAGTGTTCCCAGTCTATATTAGGGTAATTGAAGTCACCTAGTATGATGGTGTTTGGAGATACATTTATCCCCTCCAGTCTTTTCAGGAAAGCCATGTGAGGTTCCTGAGTTTGTGAGGGTGGCTTGTAACATGCTACAATTTGCAGAGCAGTTTTGCCTACGGTTAATTGCACCTGGATGGTCTCCGATGCATCGTGCATTGCCACCAGTCTTGAGGTGTGGGTGTCCTTGATGAATATGGATACCCCACCTCCTTTCTTGGTATTGTCCGGATTTTGGGGCCGGAACGCATGATATGAGGTAAAACCTGATAGTGCTGGGGTGCTCTCAGGAGCCTTGAACCAGGTTTCTGTCACAGCACAGACATCGATGTTCTCCATACTGAGAGATACTTAATATACTTAATACTTAATATACTTAATATTTAATAGTTTTTTATATACATACATATATATATATATATATATATATATATATTTTTTTTTTTTTTTTTTTTTTTTTTAGCACAAGCTTTTACACTTTTATCTGAATGCATTGGTTAGAAGTGTACTGATGACACAGGCAAGTTTGTCAGGGCATTTCACAGGTATATATGATTGGAATACCTATGATGCCACGGTGGTGTGGCAGTAGCGTTGTTACCTCACAGTAAGAGGTTCTCCCATTTGATTCTCGGTTGGGCTTGGGAGTGCATTCATTGTGGAGTCTGCATGTCCTCCCCATGGTTGGGTAGCGTTCGAAAGACATGCATGCATAAATGTGCATGCCTTCGTTGAAGGTTGAACATCGAGCTGGCACCTCGGCGTTTCATAAAAATCTACTGCCAATCATTAGCGGAACGGAGTTCTGCTGTGGTGACCCCTTACCGGGAAAAGCCGAAAGACAAACAACAACATATGATTGGAATACCTTCACATGGAATATTCTCTATGAAATCTGTAGACATGTTTCAGGGACAGGTCATTTGAGAGCACTTTTAGCATTTCAAAGATGCTTTGTTAGCCAAGTGTGTCATTGGCCTGTTCATTTGGGGGTGGGGGAGCAAAGCTGTGTTTTTTGTTATAGCACTAATAAGAAGGATATGTTGCAATTGTTACTCTCCTTTTTTTGCATCCAGCTTACACATGTAAGTCAAATATGGTTCTGCTGTCACATGTTAAGGTCAGTTCTGTACAAATCTCCCACCTTTTACTTGCTTACCGTACCAAGTAATGAAATACAAGGATATGCCACTCATTCATATTATTGCACAATACAATCCAGGTTCAAGACTTACCTTGTAAATGCAGCAGTTGCCACAGTTATAGGTCAGGGCTGACTCTGTCTTATACAAGTAGTACACAGCCAATAAATGGGGAGGTAAAGGTTGTGAGTGTTGCCTGGCATCAATGTTAGTATATGTATGTGCATAGGAAGAAGGTTTTAGGCCCCTAGGTGGTGAGTGAATATGCTGTGCATTGTCTCTTAATCAATGCAAGGGCATACTGAGCATTTCTATGTCTGTCTGCCTGCACCAACAGTAGCAGGTGGTTCCTCCTCTGACTCATCTGCCTGTGGCTGTGGTGACCTTGGCATTGGTGGTGGGATGTGAGCTCCTTCCCCTTGCTGAGCCTAATGAAGCTGTTTTCTCAGGATGATGTTGTGTAGCATGGCACATACTGTGAATATCTGAGTACATGTCCAAGGATTGTACTGCAGGGCTCCCCACATGTGTCTAGGCACTGGAACTGTGACTTCAGCAGCCCAAACACATGTTCTATGATGTTTCTAGTTGGAGCGTGCACCTCATTATGGCATTCTCCATTGGGTGTGTGTGCATTTCTGATGGGTGTCATCAGCCATGGTTCTAGAGCATAACTTGCATCCCCCAGCAAATGACCCTGTGGGATATCATCCCTAGCAAACATCTGGTAGAGTTGGGAGGTGTGCCAGATATGTGTGTAGTGGTAACTGCCAGGGTTGCCACCATACACGTTCAAGATGAGTCCCTTGACATTACGCATGACTTGGTAGTTAATAGAGTGGTAGCCCTTTCTGTTTATGTAGAGCCTACCTTGATCCCCGGGTGGTGCCTTAATTTCTATATGTGCAGTCTATGACACCCAGTACTTCAGTGTAGTGTGATACACAGTAGAACTCCTACATATTTCTGGCCCTGTCCTCAGGAGTACAGGGAAAATATATGTAGTCACTGGCATGTTGGAGCATAGCATTCAGGAATTGATGGAGGATCCTGGATGCTGATGGCTGTGACATCCCCAGCATGTCCCCTGTTGGTCTCTAAAAAGTGCCTGTAACTAAGATTCTGAGTGCTACACATACCTTTGTCTCCACTGGGATGAGTTCCCCTTGGTTGGTCCTGGCTCTGAGTTGAGGACGACAGAGGTTGTAGAGTTCCTGTAGTGTGTCCCTATCCACCCAGTAGAGCTCTGCAATTCCTAAATCATGCAGGTTGTGAAAAGGTAAACAGAGCCTGAAACCACATCTCCTTCTAGGCCTAGGTCTATTGACAGTAGTAGCAGCATAGGCTTAATCCTGCTACAATACAAATGAACTAAAGTAGCAGCAGCTCCTAACATTCTTTCCATGTAGACTCCTGTGGCTGTATTCCAAAAGGTTTTGAAATACACAGGGAAAAGAAACACTGATTCTGCACAGTTGCTTTATAGCTTGTTGAATAGCTCTGCTGTATTGGATTGGTTGATTAGCATGCAGTTCAGCTGCTTATGTTGTAATTAGCATGCCAGGGTGTTTACCATGTTTGTGTGGTGGTGGACGCCACTACACAGCACTTACTAAATCTAAAACTTTGTGCTACCGCCGTGACGTACACACTGTAGAAAAGGACCATGTAAGGTTTAATGAATTTGGCTGATAGTTTACATTTTAAAGTATCTGCCATGTTCTAATTTATATTATACAATGGTAGCTCATTGACATTCAAAAATGTGTATGCTGATTGGTCAGCACAACCAGCATACCCATTGTAAATCAGGCATATACCAACAGAAAAAAATCCGGTCTTCCAGACTTTCTTCTGTTAATATATATTAAAGCTTTGCAGTTTTCTTGAGCTAAGAGGTTGAGAGGTACACACAGAGAGCAGAGAAAATACAAGGAAAATCAGGTAATCAAGTACATTTTGCAAAACTAAACAAATGTTCCTGATTTTTCTTGTATTTTTGCCCTGTCTCTCTCGTAATCTAAACTGTCCAAATTTCACAGTTTTTTTTTTCTTTTTCAAAAAAAAAAAAAAAAAAAAAGAAGCAGCAGCAATGGAGATCTTCCTTTCTCTGTTGCTTGCTTTCCAGTGTACTGATGTACTGCATAAGTGTGGGAACATAAATCCCATATGCATGTGCAGTACATCAACAAAGCAGCAGAATGTGGAAATAAGATGGAAGAACACCACAGCACTGTTATACAGAGACATTATTTAGGAAAAGTAATTTCTTTCTTAAATAATATCATTGCATAATAGCAATAACCAATGAGTGGGTGTGGTATATTATAGCAATAACCCATGCCTGGGTGTGGGTAATGCTGGATTTACCCATGGTTGGTTTGGTTTGGTCATGAGGGTGAAGCCCAAGTGGCCAAACAAAGCCAACCATGGGTAAATCCAGCATTACCCACACCCAGAAGTGGGTTATTATTATCTAATGACATTATTTAAGAAAAAAAAATAATTACTTTTCTTAAATAATGGCATTGTATAATGCCTCCTTGCTGCCCTTTCGCAGCTGTCTGGTATTCTGCGGCAGTTCTGATGTACTGCGCATGCATATGCCTATGCAGTGCATCAGAGCTGTGGGCAAAAGCAACGGAGAAAGCAAGATCTCCATTGCTTTTTACAAACTGTTTCACTATGTTAAACGGGTTTAACACATCAAGACAGCTTTAAAAAAGCAACGGAGAGTCTCCGTTGCTTTTTTTAAAGCTGTCTCGCTATGTTAAACCCATTTAACATAGTGAGACAGTTTTGGAAAAAGCAACGGAGAAAGCAAGATCTCCGTTGCTTTTTACAAACTGTGTTGCTATGTTAAAGGAGTTTAACATAGCAAAACAGCTTTAAAAAAAGTAATGGAGAATCTCCGTTGCTTTTTTTAAAGCTGTCTCGCTATGTTAAACTCGTTTTACATAATGAGACAGTGTGAAGCAACGGAGATCTTGCATTCTCAGTTGCTGTAAAAAAGAGTTATAGTAATGGAAAAAGTACGGGCGGCCGGACCTTTTTCCATTACTATAACTCTGTTTTACAATGTCCACGCACGTTTTTGAATATTAATGTGGGGTCATTGTTTAATGAAAATTTACCTATGGTTTGCCTTTGTTTAATCACTCGGGCTTCATCCTCATAATTAAACCACACCAACTACAGGTAAATCTTCAATATACCACACCCATTCATTGGTTATAACAAACTGTGCAAAAGACCACTGTCACAGCAGGGGACTGAGTTAGAATATAGAATTTGTGAAATGGCATAGTTTTACCTGAACTAGAAGGTAAACCAGAACAGTAGTTAAGTGAATTGGCACCCTAATCCATCCCCCCCAGACTATTACTCCCCCCAAATAACCCAAATTTGAATAACAAAAAAATAAATATTGAAGGTTATAATGCACAACTATAACAACACTTCCTTTCTATGCATATAGAGGACTGACACACACAGATACGTTTATTTCATGTAGAAAGCAATAACCGCTGGTATGATGATACTGAATGAATGCTGGAAATACACTACTAGTAATGCAAGTCTGCCTGAAAAGCATTGCTGTTTGCAACACCAAACAGCTTAAATATGGAGTAACCATCTCATTCGCTCCACCCTACTTAGGGTTACCACCTGTCCCACTTTGCGAGGGACAGTCCCTCTTTTGGCAGTTGTGCCCTGCAAAAAAATTGTAAAAATGGCAAATGTCCTGAGACTTTAGGGCAAAATTATTGCCTATATTTTATGTAATAGTTGCATAAAACAGTTATTCTGTATCCGAAACACCTAATGTTATAAGAAACAGAATAAGCAACTAAAATGCTACAAGAATAAGCTTTTATTTAGGCAAAAAAGTGAAGTTCTGTCCTTTGTACTGACCATGGGTATATTTCACCCTGCAAAATCTAACATTTCTACCAAAAATATCCCACTTTGGGCATTTGAAAAGGTGGCAACCCTAACCCTACTTGCAACTCTGAAGTAAACAAATACAGATACTTATCTCTTGTCAGCAAAGAAATATCTGTAATCAAAAGTGAGAATGTTTTGTTCACTATTGAATTTATGCGTTGAAAGAGGTACTGATAATCATACAAGAAATAGCTTATTGCTTTATTTTATTCATTATTAACTTGCTATTTTAGGACCTAGATAAAGATTTTTTTTATTATGAGAGTAAAGGCCATATGTGTAATGTATACCCTACTCTGACTATTAGAATTTAGTTCATGTTGAAGGAAGACTGACTTGCTTGTGCAGAGTAGTTTAGGACCAAAATGGATGTATTTTTATACAACAGATTTGGGAACTGGCCACAATATATTTTAACCACTTACCTTTTATTTTTATTTCAGAAGCTTTTTTCTATGGATGGTTGTTTTACTGTGATGTAACAATGCACTGCCTGTGGGTAGTAGTTATTACTGGCCAACAAATATGTTTATCTTTGCTACTTTAATGTATCCTGAGTCATACATGGAGCTGTGTGATCTCAGTGCTGAACTGATATATAGTTACAGTACAATTACTTTTGAGATACTTTCTGTTATGCAGGCCTACAGGAGTTAAATTGAAGGAATTCTATGCTGCATACTGGAGAAGGATGTGGAGGCTTTGCCCTTCAGTGTAGTATATCACATAGACAATGCTCTAGTAATTATTTTCAGTTTACCATGATGCACTGACATGCTTTCGACTGTGCTTATGCATCTCTGCTTATAGATGCTTCTCTCAATTTTGAATGTCTGTGGAGGGGGAGGGTAAAACTAAGACTGGAGTTGTTGGAAGACTAATGAGAGGAGCTGAAGACATCCCACCATTACCAAGACAAGAACGCAGATGAAGCACTTATCTAATGTCCTCTGGTTGAGGTTCCAGTCCTAGGGATGGAGCACCTGTGCCATGAAATTGGTAAGGTGATTAAGGATTTTGTGATTAGGCTACTGCTTCCTGGCCTGGTAGTGGTCAGCTAAGTTCTGTAGTAAACATGTCCGGCAATCCTTCATGGATTGGTCTATGTAAGGCAATGTCTAGGTTTAGTAGCCTGTAGCCCAGATGTGAGAGCTAGTGGTCCAACTATATGAAATGTACCCCAGCAGTGAAGAAGATATGTCATTCAAGTTAGTAGTCAGCATGCAGCCTACTGTCAATCACTGCTGCCATGACAAGGCATGTTAAATATGCTGCATGTTATATTAGGATATGCACTGAAAGAAGTGACATGCAAACATGTACAAGTCTGATATCTACATGTGCAGCTCATATGATAACATAGTGCTGTGTACATTGTGTCACATCTGTACTACCATTATATACAAATCATTGAAACACAAAATGCATTTTGTGTACTTCAGAAACTTTCTTTACGGGTTCAGGTGCCTAGGCAGTGAGACATTTCCCTGTAGTACATTTGGCTGGGGACACATGGCTGAAGTGACATTAAGCTGCAGAAAAGTATGGCTGTTTGCAAATTCCCTGTGGGCAAAGAGAAGCACATGCTGCCATGCGCACAGCTTTATTAACCAAATGCATGAAGGCAAAATAAGTAATAAGTGTTGTGCTCAGTGTACAGTACATACTTATGTAACTACAACATGTAGAAGCATGCTATATCATGGAGGAAATCCAGCAGGATACTGTAGTCACATTTATGCTCCTGTATGCATTTTAGGTAATGTTTCCTAGACACACATTGTGAAGGGGGTAATGGTACACACACACCGATTATAAAGGCACTGCCCATTGTGCACTGCATTTTTACTGCCACTGACATTCCCTCTGGCCAGCCTGCTGATGATGCCTGCCATATTGCTTGTTGTCTCATGTTTCCTTGGGGACCATGGACATTGTTTTCCCCCTGTGCATTTGGTTATTGAAGTTATGGGCATGGCAATACATTCTTTTCTTTACCCACAGGGAATTTGCAAACAGCCATATTTCTCTGCAGCTGACTGTCACTTCAGTCATGTGTCCCCAGTTAAATGTACCACAGGGAAATGTCTCACTGCCTAGGCACCTGAACCCCTCCTTTGCACTTGCATCATTCTCGTGGCAGTTTGTGTTTTATCTGTCTTGTCTGCCACTTGTAAGTGTACCCCAGCTGCTACTCTGTCCATGTTTTATTCTATATACCTTGTCTACCCTTTGTTTGTTGCCCACCCCTTCCTGATGTGTGCAATTTAAAAAGGACCCCTCAAACCACAAAGCGGATTCCCTGTATTCCCTTCTCTCATATCTACAAACCTTTACTTACTTTATTCATTTTTCTATATGCTTTTGCTTGAATACATCCCATCTAACCTCTGCTACCAATGATGCTGCATTTGTGTAATTTGATGGTTAGAGAATATATCTAGCAGCATTTTATATCTAATGTTTTTGCTACTGTCCTAGTTGTGTTGCTTGACTGTAATTCTATGTAACCAATAGCATGTTTTATAGATATATATATATATATATATATATATAAATATATATATATATATATATATATATATATATATATATATATATATATATATATATATATATATATATATGGGTCTACCTGACAACACCGACACATCACAACACCGACAATGAAATCACCGACACCACATAACCGACAGTTCACAAACACGAAACCTCAGATGCCCGACACACCATAATAACGACAATCAACAAACAAAAAAATCCCCTGTCCAAAAAGCACACACACAACACAAGCACACCAAAATCCTTATAAACCCACACTAAACCTCACATACACAACTATCTACAACCTTAAGCCAAACCCTAACCCTAAGGTCCATCACTATCGCACACTCACCTAACCCGCGCCCTAACCCTAACTCACTTAACCCACCCCTAACCCAAAGACTATCACTACCGCACACTTACCTAACCCATGGCCTAACCCTAACCCTAACTCACTTAACCCACCCCTATCCCTACAGACCGTCAATATCGCACACTTACCTTACTCTCCCCCTAACGTCCGTCACTACCGCATACTTACACAGCCTTTTCCCATGTCAGTGTTCTCAGCTTCAGTGTTTTCATCCGTCGGTCTTCTCAGTTGTCGATCTTCTGGCATCGGTGTTCTCAGTGTCGGCGTTCTAAGCTGTCGACGTTGTCAGGTAGACCCATATATATATATATATATATATATATATATATATATATATATATATATATATATATATATGTATATATATATATATATATATATATATATATATATATATACATATACACACACACACACACACACACACACACACACACACACACACACACACACACACACACACACACACACATGGGTATGTATATACTATATAGTATATGTATATAGGTTGCGTACTTCACTTTTTTTCTGACTTGGTAATTTAGCCGTGAGCTTTCCACATGTTATTTTTCTAGGGACATGCTGCTCTTATACATCTCCTTATTCACACCTTATGCTGGATTGTTCTCTTTGAATAGGGTTATTTTAATATATGCAGAATTATTCACCACTCACAGCTGCAGTTTCTTCTCATCAGACACTTCTATAGGGCTGACTCTATGTTTTGTAAAATCTAGAAGCATTTTTTGCTAGTGCATTTAGCATTTATAGTGCAGTTATGTTGACTCATTGCCTTCCTTTTTTTCTTACAATTCTAAGTTTGCATTTCCCATATTTTTTCTTTTACTTTTGGGGGGGTAGAGTTTGTTTCACTTATCTAACATATCTTGGAATCCATCATCAATTCCTTTAATGGCTATATATATATATATATATATATATATATATATATATATATATATATATATATATATATATATATATATATATATATATATGTATATATATATATATATATATATATATATATATATATATATATATATATATATACATACACGGTTACACTTTGGAATCTCGAAATACTGAAATGTCGAATTTCAATATCTCGCGACCAAAGTGTCGAAACTGCAGTTGCATGAAACTGCAGTATCCCGAAGCCAAAAATGTCAAACCCGCGGTTGTGATGGCACATTAGGTAAGTGTTATTTTCTAAAGGGTATGGAGTAGGGTTGTGTGTATATGAGTGTGTTTGGAGTGTGTAGTGTGTGTTTTCTGTGTTTTGGTGGTTAGTGCGACCTTGGAGTTAGTATATATAAGTAGCGGGGATGTTGGGAGGGACACAACTAGGGTAGGAGTTTGTGTTTGTTTTTTTGTGGTTGTGTGTTTTGTTTTAGTTTCTTGTAGTGTTGGGAAGTAGGTCTGTTTATGTTTGTTTGTGTGGTGTAGTGTTTCGTGTTTTTGACATTTGCGGTTGTAGTGTTTTGGGTTTGTAAGGTTTTGGTTTTATAGTCTCGAGATACTGAAATTCGAAATTTCAGTATTTCGAGATTATAAAGTGAATCAATATTATATATATATATATATATATATATATATATATATATATATATATATAGATAGATATGATATATAGATATTTAGATATATATTGAAATACATGATATATTTCTTCATCTGTTATATAATAATAATAATAATAAAGTTTATTTTTCCTTATTATGTTTAATGGTTTTTCAAAGCTCTGAAAATGTCATTGCCAATTTCATCCAGGATAAGCATACATTTCTTGCTTCCTAATCTACTACAAATATCATCAGTCTGCAAATCAACTTAAGACATTTTTCTCAAGTTCTAGTTAAATAAAACTTGCATATTTCTTATTTTCTGTTGTTACTTTATATGCTTTTCGTCTTGTGTTATCATCTTTATGGCAGTCTTTTTATGAACTTTTGTAAATGTTTACCCATAAAGTTTTTAAGAGTATAATCTTTTTTCCCAGTTCTTCTTCCTTTCTACTGAGAAAAATGCATTGGTTACCAAATAAACTAATACAGCAAGATTTCCCAAATAGTTTGTTTTTCAGATAAATACCTCTTCATTATTTTTTATATTGTCATGCTTAGAAGTCCGGAGTTGACACTGTCTAGCCTTTGTTTGTCACTGAAAATCCTCAGGCTTAGGCAACAAGCAAGCTAGATCTAATATATTTACACTTAAAGTACCTTACAGATAGATATGGCTTTTTTAAGATCTATAAAAAATGTGACAAATGCAAAGATTCAACTAGTGCCTATTTCACTGTAAAGAAAAAGCAACTCTTTTTTCTGCACGCAATGATAAGTTTATCCTCTAGCTATGCTGAAATGAACTACAAAACCAGTAATTTCAAAATCTTTTTCTTCAGAAAGGTGTTTGAATTACAGAAATGCTAGTCAGTGGGAATTGCCAGCATACTTCAGTTCATGCATAATTCATGAGCATTTGCTTGCTGCTGTCCTGTGGCTATCTTGCACTCACTCTGTAGACAACTAATGAACCAGTGATGTTTTTCAATAAACAGAATTAACTCCTGGAACAAGAGAGTTTTCCTTTGCAGTATATATTTTAATGGGTGCTTGACTACTGTATCTAATCTTAGGAAAAGTTCAAGCCATCTACTGCAGGTTGCTTGCTAATTTTCTAAGTCATTCTTCCAAAGATTTATTATTGCTGAGTAATGGCAGATCATTTAAGAAAATGACAGGCTGGCTATGAGGCATACATGCACATCAGGTTTAGATCACTTCACATATGTGACACCTGTGCCCTGGCCCAGCAGTCAAGGAGCTTCAATCCTGACCACTGACACCAGAGAGGGCGACTCCTAAAAGAGGAAAGGATAACTAATACACACAGTAAAGTACAATTCCCCTTAAGTGCACACAGAGATCACAGTCAGTCTGGGGCTGGTTGCTCCCTTGCTCTCCAGGTCCCCAATAAGACTCCCCACTGGCACAGCTATAGGGTCCAGATCTCAGCCTAGCTGGCAAGCTAACCTCCAGTACCCTCTCTGTCCAACCAGTGCTTCGTGTCCCTGCCCAGGTTTCTGACACACACCCACACTTGGAGATAAGTATTTACACAACTTCACAGACACTCCTGGGAAAGGCTGACACAGATTTTCCAGCTGTGCCTCTTTACTCAGACTATATGGTAGTAATTATTGCCACCACCAGCTTAACATAATTATCAGCTACCCAAAGACCCTTGAAAGGGTGTCCAATTATTACTGTGCAATATTATTATCCAATTGGTAATGTGACTGTTTAGTCTAAGGCTTATTTTAGAATGGCATATTACAATGAACTCTATAAATATGCAATGTACTGTAGAGCCTACTTCTCTATACAAACAAGCCACAGGTAAAGGTTTTTAAAATATTTAATAATAAATAATTAAAACACAAGACAATGCTACTACGCCACAGAGATATCTAAGAGTTCAGAGATCACACAGAAACTTAAAATAATACAGTAGGACAGGTCTGATGTCAAAGAAAAACACTTAATCTAACTTTCTAATCTTTAGCTAATCTTAAGAGAAAACACAGTGCTATAATCCTATTTACATACATAAAGCATAAGCAGTGCTGGGTTAGATGTCCAAGATCAAAATGCTTCTCAGTCTCTCACTCAACAATAGTTTTTAAACACTAACCAGCAGCTCTCTAAGGCCCTCCCAAATTATATAATTTTGACACATAGTCTGGAGTTCCCAGGCCACAGACTGCATGATTTAGCAAGATAACACCTGCTCAGGAGACTACAACAATAAAAGGCATTTCACATATACACTCTAGCAGAAACCAGAGCAATAAAGCACCTTCCATATGTAAATTCTGGCCCTTAACTTTAACCTTAAAACAATGGGCCTGAAACCTTCATCCAGACTCACTGGAGCTGACTTGTAAACATCAAATAGATTCATAAGATCTTTTCAGCTTCAAAAGACACATTTGAAATGCTTGGCTTGGTTTTTCTTACAGCAGATGGCAATGTTGCAACAATCTTGAAGTTCACATTTTACAGTGTTTTCTTTCATTTAAAAACACAAGCCTGTATTTTACATTTATTTATACAATTGATAGAATTATGTATCGAATTCTATTAGACTAGGCTGGCAGCCTTCACCCATCTTCCTCCAATCTTCACAACATACATACAATATTTCACTCATTTTTTTATTTGAATAGCTATAGGATGCAGAAGAATTCAACTCCAACAGCGTTTTCAAAAATAGTTAAAAGTGACTAAAAAAAAAATTCAGTAGCTGTATATTTGTCACACTGGTTTCACAATGATGCTTTAAGAATATATTGCTCTAAACAATTTGCTACATAAAGAAAAATTGCATTTTTTTGTCATTTTACCTTCATGCTTGCCTGCTGTAACATTTTCCCCAATAGGTTTTAAGCCTATTGATTCTCTATTTGAGCCTATTGATTCTCTATTTGAGCCTATTGATTCTCTATTTAAGCCTATTGATTCTCTATTTAAGCCTATTGACTCTCTATTTGAGCCTATTGATTCTCTATTTAAGCCTATTGACTCTCTATTTGAGCCTATTGATTCTCTGTTTGTGCCTATTGATTCTCTATTTAAGCCTATTGACTCTCTATTTGAGCCTATTGATTCTCTATTTGAGCCTATTGACTCTCTATTTGAGCCTATTGACTCTCTATTTGAGCCTATTGATTCTCTATTTGAGCCTATTGAATTTGAGCCTATTGATTCTCTATTTGAGCCTATTGACTCTCTATTTGAGCCTATTGATTCTCTATTTGAGCCTATTGATTCTCTATTTGAGCCTATTGATTCTCTATTTGAGCCTATTGATTCTCTTCGACTGAGAGTCCACAACCTGAGAGCCAACCAGAGATGCCTTTACACAAACAGCCATGAAAACTGTTAGTGCCTTCACTGGATTCTCATTGTTGAGGCTATTTCTAGTTAGGCTATTCCTTGTGGCCAACATAAATACCAATGTTGCTACCAGGCCTCCTGTACCCTCCACAAAGATGTGTGAACTACCACTCAGATATGATGAGGACTACTGTCACCACCTTAGGAGCACCAATCCCACATCCCCAGTTGCTTGGCTGCTGTTGGCATGCAGGAGCTGCCATTTCATCCTCCCAATACTCTCATCACCCATCCCTGTCTTGCAGTGCCTGAGGCCTTCACTCCTCTGCAACACAGAGCTGGGCCATGAGCACATATACACTATCATAATTGGGAGTGATTTTCAGGCAAAGAGTGTGAATTTTGTTTCCTTAAGAAAATATGTTTTAAATAAAAACAGTTCATATGCCTTTTATTCACATCAATATTAGAAACAAAATATCATTCTCATTTAATGATAGTTGAAATAATGAAAAACAAAATAAGCATGAATGTCTGTTTTCTGAGCATACTAACTGGTCTGACATGAAATCTCCAGTTGGAACTGTCATTATCTGTCTCAATTTCAGAATAAGAGTAAATGTCAGAACTACTTTGCTCATCATAGCCGATGCCTTGCTAGGGCATCAGAAAAAGCAATCACTTAGTGATAGTGTGCTCCTTATTCAACCAGTTATTCTACTTGTCAGGTAAAGATCCTGGGGAATAAGAAATCAAGGCTGTGTGGTTTCACAGTTCTTGCCAACACTAGAAGTGCCCTTTATGAAGAAAAAAATGTATATTGGCTTTTATTATTACATCAGTATATTTCATTATAATAACTGCATTTCATCAGGGGTGATCCAGGAGGTACACCCTATTCCATTTGTGGTACTGTCTGCAAAAGTAAGACCCTGCATGGAATCTCCATGGTCTCCAAACCACACTGATACTGCCATTGGACCCTGAGCCAAGCCTCATAGATCTTTGTTGTCAGAATGGGCTCATAGTAAAAAAACAATTATCAGAGCCCTGACAACTGCCACATTGACTACCTGAGACACTCATTGCCAGGGAACTTCAAGACTGCAAGTCTCTCTGCTATCTCTGCAGGGGGATTTATGGCTTGGCTTTCTCACTCATCAGAGAAGCAGGAATTCTTTGAATATACCTCTTGGTTTATTTGGTCAACATTTCTGGACAATGCCAAAAATAGAGGAGTAAATAGTCAAAATAAGGGACAATTTTTCAATATTATTCTAGTTCGTGATAAAAGTTACTAGAACAACACGTTTTGCATCAACACTTATCTTCTGAAAAATAAAAAGTTTGAAACTAATGTCTGACTTTATTGAGTGACTTTTATCCTCAGTGGTTTGTCAGAAAATCAAAAAGGTTCTGATGAACAGAGCAACATATGAGACAAAAATGAAGGACATTCTGTAAAATCAGGAACAGTTCAGAGGTAGGCCTCTAGCACTCTCCACCTTTGAGGTGCTAGCTTCACTAGTGAGTTTTCTGCAGAAGGGTGTGTGTGTGTGTGTGTGTGTGTGTGTGTGTGTGTGTGTGTGTGTGTGTGTGTGTGTGTGTGTGTGTGTGTGTGTGTGTGTGTGTGTGTGTGTGTGTGTGTGTGTGTGTGTGTGTGTGTGTGTGTGTGTGTGTGTGTGTGTGTGTGTGTGTGTGTGTGTGTGTGTGTGTGTGTGTGTGTGTGTGTGTGTGTGTGTGTGTGTGTGTGTGTGTGTGTGTGTGTGTGTGTGTGTGTGTGTGTGTGTGTGTGTGTGTGTGTGTGTGTGTGTGTGTGTGTGTGTGTGTGTGTGTGTGTGTGTGTGTGTGTGTGTGTGTGTGTGTGTGTGTGTGTGTGTGTGTGTGTGTGTGTGTGTGTGTGTGTGCGCGTGTGTGCATGTGTGTTTGTGTGTTTACTTAGACATGGATTGTAGAAACATGCTGTCAGTTGGCACTATTATTATCCTTTCTAAAGTGTCCTTTTTGCTTTAGAAGGGTGTGACATAGGAAAATAGGGACATAGGACATACTATGGAAGCAATCACTGGGGCCATAAGATGACTATCCATATATATCTTCAAGCAGAACCTTTTCAAGCACTTAATAATGCTCCCCTCCCAAATTGAGCTAGGCTGTAAATGATAACCATGGAGTAAATTTGTGTCTGCCCATCCAATCATCAAGACTAGCCTTAAAGGTAGCCAAAATAGTACTTTGTTTGACCTGTAGTGGTAACTTATTCCATAGGCTAGAAATATGTTGACCTAGCAACCCATTTCTCTACTGAGTCTTGTTTATTCGTTGGTGTAGATTTGCATCCTTAGTCCTAGTGTTTGTAGAGCCACTGGTTTTGCAAAAAAAAAAAAAAAATAGGAGCAGATCTTTCATGGCTCATAAAACTCAGGACATGGGTCATCTAGCAGCTACCTGTAGGCTATTGGGTATAAGCAGAGCCATGCTGATCTATCAGGGTAGTTGAAAGCTTTAAGGCCTTTCAGTTTCTTGGTTAGAAATCTTTTGGGCCTTTCCTTTTCAGCCAATATGCTTGGATTTCTACATATCAAAGAGGCATTGTATTCAGAGATGGGTCTGATAAGAGAAGAATACAGTGGTAGGATAACTTCTTTGGATCTTGAAAATATTCCCTTAGAAATCAACTAGACTTATTATAATGTGATTTTAGAGGAAACTAAATTCTCAGAGACTCAACAGGGATACATCTGGCACTAAATTTGTCTGCTGATATATCTGCTATATCCTCAGAGACAGAATGGGTGATATTATTATGGATGAGCTCAGTGCATTGTTAGACACTATTCCTCAGTTTTCTGACATAGCTAAGAAATGTATTTTTAAGTTCCTTGCTGTTATGTTTCCATGCAGTCTTGAGGTAGGAAGATAGGGATTTCTTGTGACTTTCCAGTATTTTTCTTCTTTCATTGTACAGTTTATTAATGACTTATTTGAAAATAAAAATATATAAAACTGGAATGATGAGGTATAGCATTCATCATAACCATATGTAGGGTATAGTCTCCCTTGGAGAAAGATATACTGTGTTTTGTTTCTGTTGAAATGCAAGTTTGTAGAAATGTTTATGGCACTGTTATTTGTTAACAATATACTTGCTATCTAAAGTAAATGTATATGTAGAAATAATTAACTATTTCTCTCATCCAGTTTTTCTAGTACTCAGTTTTCCTATTCAAAGCCATGAGTCAGATCATATGCCAGTACTCAACAGGCATAAACCAGAAAACTAACCCTTGATGTGATTCCTGTCTATCCGTATTAATTTCTGAATGTCTATGGTCTACTTTCCATCAACGTTCATTCCTTTACCAGTTATAAGGATGGTGTAATGCCTACCATTGCTACCAATAAGTGATGGCAACTAATATATGTTGTCCCCACACTGGGCCAGTAATCAAGGAGCGTGAATCCTCACTACTGACACTGGAGAGGGATGTGCACTTGGAATACAAATAGATACACTCAGTATTGCCAGATGCAGGCCTCCCTGCATCAAGTGCACTTTCCCCTAAGAGCACACAGGGAACACACTCAGCCTGGGGACTGGATGTCTCTTTATCTGTCTCCCTCCTGGTCTCCAATAAGACTCCCCACTGATACAGCTGTAGGGTTAGGTCCACAGCTGTGTGTCCAAGCCAAGTCTTCTAGCACCCTCTCTGTAAACCCAGTGCTTTGTGTCCCTGCCCCAAGTAGCTGACACACACACTCTTTAAGATGTAATTTTCACACACACACACACACACACACACACACACACACACACACACACACACACACACACACACACACACACACACACACACACACACACGCACACACACACACACACACACACACACACACACACACACACACACACACACACACACCTGAGAAAGGCTGGCACAGATTATCTGCTCTACCAACTTTGCCCAGACTATAAGGTAGTTATCACTGCGAGCAGTCAGTTACTATAAGACTCTTAAAAGGGTATCCAATTATACTGTGTACTATTAATACTAATACAAATGGTAGTAGTTCACCAAGATGACTAGGCCTTCTGGAGTGGCCCACCCAGTGTCACCAAATAAATATAAACACTCTCCAAGGTTAGATACATTTTACAAGGACCAGCCACAATAACAGTTTTAAATATATTTAATAATAAATAATAAAAGTACATGAAAATACTGAATATATATATTCACAGTAAACCACAAAGTTCAGATCACAGGAACTATTGAAAAGAACATTGATGGACAGACTCAGACAAATAAAGAAAATCAACATATAAACTAAGCTTCACTACATTCCTGACTGAATCTAAGAACATTACTGTTCCCTAGTTAAGTCATTTACTACTGCAAGGCAAGATGCTGTGGGTGATGGTCTTTCTAGTCAGGCTTTCCAAACATAATACTCAATACTCTGTGATTTCTCTTTGTAATATCTAAAATATAATTTCCAAGCGAGCTGGCAGAATGACCTCTTCTAATCACCTGACTCTAGTTCTTACAGTATTCCCATTTGAAACTGAGACAGGAAGTTAGCACAGATGGCCACAATACACATCCAAATGTTTATGGCAGTGCCTGGGGCCTCCCCTCTTTCCACTGAGCTAATGGACAAAGGCTCTTCTCCAGACCAAGCATCTCCGGTCCTATTCAGCACTGTGGGGTACCTATTAATGGTTTAACAGCTCATTATTTTTCTTAAAGTTGACCTCTGCTGTGCCAGTATCCTCTATTAAAACATATACATTTAATTCAGCTACAATAATACATGTACATTTCTCTTCATTTCACCAGGGTGCACTGTTGATACATTTCAACACAAGCAAAGCTCACAAATATATTTTCAGCACAAGCATATGTACAAAATCAATTTGATATACAAATAACTTCTTATTCTTTACAAAACTCCAGCTATGTATGCTTGCATGTGCCCATATAATCACAAATGGTACCATAAGTTATTTTATAACTTTGAACTTTGTTAACTTGGTAATCAATGACATCTTTCTAGAATGGTTTAATCTAGGATTTTAATTGCTTTTTCTACTGTTGCATGGTCTGCATTTAGTTTTTAAATTCATCAAAGAAAACCTTATAGTTAGGATGTTCTTCTGTTCTTACATTTCCTGTTCAGAATTTGAACTTGTGTCTGTTATCCCTTTTATTGGAATATGTAATATAGCATTGTTAATTCTTTTCTCAGAGCATTTTGTTTTTTGTGGTTATAACATACTATCTTCTGATCAATTCTTCATAACCCCTTAAGACTAAAACTATTTAATAGACATTGTTTAATAAGTATGGTTTGGTCTTATATACAAAGACCATCTATATTCTAAAGTAGCATAATTTAAATTTGTGTGAATGCTGAATATAAAACTTTCTATTGTCCTTATCAGTCCTCATAAGACTAAACAATCCACTATTGCAAGTACCAGTGTAATAGAGAAAACAAAAGTATATTATAATATACTGTCATCTTTGGCTCCCTATTGATATGTCAACATTTGAAAAACTGAGTGCCAAAAAGCCAAAAAAAGACCAAAAATCCAGAGAAGAGTGAATCTCAGAAACTGCTCATCTCCTTAAAACTTATTTTTGCAAGGATACAAGCCTCCCATGGGTCTATATCACATCAGCAAATGCTAAAAACAGCGAACACTGATATATTGAACTTCAGTGAAGAAACGGATCAGCAAATTTTTCCCCAAGGAAAAAAATTCACTGATCAAAAAAAAAGAGTATACAGTCAAAATTAATAGGGGGGTTGCCCCCCACACCCCCCATGTGGGGAGCTGTGCCCCCACAAACCCCCAACTTAAATATATCAACTCTGAGATTTCACCATAGTGGAGAATACAGCAAAGACCGGAGAACGGCCCAGCAAATTTTTTCCCTGGAAAAAAAATCGCTGATCTGTTCCTTTTTTCCTGTTTTCAGCTTTTGGACTTTGAAGTTCGATATATCAGTGTTTGCTATGTTTAGCATGTGCTGATGTGATATAGACCCATCTCCCACAAACCCTATACTTATATATACCAACTCTGAGATTGGCATACATCAGAGAAAATGAAATTTTCTGAAGAAATGGCATCTTGGACTTGGTATATACAAGTCTGATCTTTCGACCATTTAGTCTCCCCATATCTGGACTCACTTTAACAGGTCCTGATATTTCATATGGTTACAGTGGTGCTTGTTCCTTAAATACTGACCTGCTGTCTGTGTTGTTTTATAAACATTACAGACTAATTTCAGAATCCCAGCCACATTATATAAGTGAAGTGTGGCTGGTAAATTGCACAGAGAGCTGAGAGAAATGTAATGCATAAACAGTTAACTGTTTTTGAACCAAGTCTGCCAGCATATGGTCACTGTGCTGCAGACATTGCACTGATAGACGCCATCAATATGCTGGTTATTCCAGCAGAACAATGAGTATAGATCATACTGATGGTGATTGGCACTTTAGACAGGGCTCTAAACAACACAACAATGTGTGTTCAGATAGTAGCACACAAGGCACTCAAGGGGTATAAAGTATTTTAGTTAGAGTGCAGAGCAGTGTAGCACATTGCACCTTAGATATCATTAGTGCACAAAGCACTTAAGACTTGAACACATGGGTGTGTGTGCATGTGTGTGTGTGTGTGTGTGTGTGTGTGTGTGTGTGTGTGTGTGTGTGTGTGTGTGTGTGTGTGTGTGTGTGTGTGTGTGTGTGTGTGTGTGTGTGTGTGTGTGTGTGTGTGTGTGTGTGTGTGTGTGTGTGTGTGTGTGTGTGTGTGTGTGTGAGTGTGCGTATGTGAGTGCATGTGTAGGTGTTTGTGTGTGTGTTTTCATACATGTTCAATGGTGTATGTGTGTGTTCATGTGAACATGTGCATATGAGTGTGTGTGTGTGTGTGTGTGTGTGTGTGTGTGTGTGTGTGTGTGCGTGTGTGTGTGTGTGTATGTGTGTGTCTGTGTGTGTATCTGCCTTTGTACCACATTAGGGCATACAGCAGAGCTCCTCCATGCACCTCATTATGGTGCAGCATGGTGGCTCACTTGTAAGATCTTTGTTTCATAGGTACAAAATTTGATCCTGATCTCTGTTAACAGCCTGTGTGGAGTCTGTATCTCCCCTTGCTACATGTTTTCTCCAGGTGTTCTGCTTTTTAACACCTCTCTCAAATATTGTTTTCAACTGTACACTGAATTCTCCATATATTGCATTTACACTTGATCTTGTGGTATGGGTCATGGCAGGAAATGATATGATGGTCAGACCACTTGCCTAGTTAACAAACGAGAGGTAAAGAAATAATTATATGCATATATGCTACACTTGTGCACAATGTTCTCATGATGGGTCAATAGTATTATTAAGATCCACAGCATGCAACACTTGTCACTAACATGCAAATGGCCCACAGCACTTTTGGGGGGAATTAAACCAATATAATTTCTAGATGCTAGGTCCACTGCTATTTAGTGTGTCACAAGCATACATGAGGCAGCAGAGAACAGCATCATCCTCTTTGCTGATGTGATAAAGGTAGGTGCAGCAGTGGAGGATAGTGAGGGAGTCAAGCAAAGGAGTTGGAAAGGCTGAATAAGCAGATGGAGATGACATTGAGTGCAAACAAATGTAAAGGCCTGCAGTTGGGCCACAATAACCCTGGTATGAAATATAATTTGGGAAGAGTGGAATTGATAACATCAGAAAGGATCTGAGAATTTTATTTACATCTAGATTGGAGGAAGGGGGCTGAAGTAAGAGGACAATGGCTGTAGCAATCAGTCTGCTGAGGTATGTCCAGGGGTATGAATAGATTCCAAAAGTAAAGAGATACTGATTCCATTTTACAGGGTGTTGGTTACCACAGACTATGCACAGAATATTCCTGGTGAACATATACGTAAATGGACATAAGGCTGATAGAAAGACTCCAGAGGAAAGCAACCAGAAAGATCTGTGGAATAGAGAGGGAAGAAATGCAATCACATGTTAGAGAAACTGTAAAGCTTCTTCCCTGAGAACATAAGAGACAGGTGACATGATTTTGATACAAAAGATTATGTCAAGGAGATGTGAAGAAGTCATTCTGAGCAGGATGGACTAATGGGGAGGAAGGGGGACACAGACAGCATACTGATGGAACTACTTATTATACAGATGTCCAAACATGCATCTCATAGACAGGGTGTGAATCCATGGAATTCTTCACTAGAATGAATGGTGGAGAAGGAATCCACAGAGGCACTCAAGATATTATCACTAAAGCCAATAACTCTGCTGGAGAAGCACTATTCTCCTCCTCCATAGCCAAATTATGGAACTCCCTCCCAGCCACAATTACCTCCATACCATCATGCACCCACTTTACTAAACGTGCACCTAAAAACATGCTGGCTATGCCTTTGCAACTCCCCTTCTAATATCACCCACACCATCCACTCACTACCTTTTTGTCCACCCCACTAACTACCTTGATTATAACAAGCTCGGATGCTCATAAGCCTAACTACTTATTATACAGCAGGAACTTCTTATTGCAACAGTTGTTAATGTCTGTTATGTACTTTGCAGATTATAAAGATTCTAGTTGTCTACTGATGTACTATGTTCTTCATCTGTAAATATGTTGTAAGTAATTGCTATGTAAATTGTTAATCGCTATGTAATCCAATGCAACTACTATCTGTATATTTTAACTGTGGAGCTTTTCTCCCCGGGCCTCCACTGAAAATGGACCTACATCTAATTGGACACTCCCGGTCAACAAATGTAAATAAATAAATAAATAAATAAATAAATTATAACACAAGTACAAAATGAGTAAAGTGGAAGATAAGGATAGAGGTACGGTGGAGTACTGATTGCAGTTAAAAGGACAGAGAGTATACGTTTAATCGTCTTTTTATGCCATTAGGCAAATGTAATGCATTTCATAGGAAATACAGCAGTAATGTCCTCTAAACTGGATAACACACAAAGTGTTTGAGAGCCAATAAGAAACATTAAAGAAAGAGTACACAGAATGAAAATCCTGTGCTTCATACAAATCTCTACTGCATGGGGTGTGAGAGGGGCAGTTTATCTTGATGCAACTGTACACTGCAGCACTCAAGGCAACTTACTTCTTTAAGTACAACATGTGCCAGCATATCCTAAAGTACGGGTGCACATCAGCACCGTTCATCATACAGGTGGATAGCGGAACAAAGAGTGCATCATTGGAGCTAAGCCAGTGTGTGTAGATGAATAGCACTAGTCAGAGATCTGTGACTCTCCACCATGCTCATTACTCACGCTGCATATTACCAGCTCATTTGCATCTCATCTGGGTCTTGCACTCCCTTTCTGCTATCAGACAGTAAGGCCTCCTGTCACATTAGGGCCACATATTGAGACATACTCATGTCAGTGAAGTACATCCATTCATATTAGTTTTGTTGATTCAGCAGTACTAGGAATATACATGCAACTTCAATATCCAATGTATTTGATCTATTTGTAGACAGGGTTTATGTGTGCAATGTTAATGATGTACTAACACCAATGGGATTGCTAGCTGCACTTCTATGCAGACATGGTCAGCTCTTTTATTTTACAGCACCTTCCTAATCTGGGTGATGTGAAGTACTTTATATGTCTCTGAATCCCAGTGGCATTTTTTATTTATGGTGTATTGGTCATTTGTATTTGTAATGCATGCCAACTTGTCATCTTCTATGAAATAATATATTACTTCTGAAGAACTGCCAAACAATTCATTTTAAACTGTATGTTGGCATTTTGCCTGCATCTTATAGTTCACTGTCTCTGCACAGAGCATAAATCAGCTGTCAAAGAGATGTGAAGAAATCATTCTAAGCAGCACAGAGTGTGAGGCCATTGTACTTAACATGATGTGAAAAGGAAGTGCAGTTCATAAACAATGCATAGTGTAGTGCTCTCTTGTAAAAGCAGATATTGGTTAGTGATACTTGAAGTGAGAAAAACTACAAGTCTGTGTAATAAAAAATATAATTTTCAAGAAACACTAATCCAAAAGAAGGATATCTGTATAGGAAGAATCCAGTTAAAATTCACCTCAAAGGAGATACATGGCTACACTTTGCAATATAAAAAATGTTTTTAGATGGTATTATAGCACTGATTCTGCAAGATGCAAACCTGGAAGGATCCCAATGACATCTTAAATTGCTCAGTGACGCACAAGTTTGAAATGTGAAATAGATCTCAAAGAGAAACATCCTTCAGGGGCATACAGACCAGGAGAATCCAGCTTTGTACAGGGTGGATACATAGCCATTAATCAAGATGAAAACATTGAATTCACTCCAATAGGGATATAGATGAATCATCCTGTTAGAGACTAAGGTTTCCCCAACAATGTGTATCCTGGCCACAGGTATATTACAGAGACTACCTGACAACACTGTAGGTATGTTTAGACCTCAGTGATCAAGATGTTAAACATTATACTAGATTACTTGGTGGGATACATTGAGGGATACACCATATTTGCATCAGTCACAAAGAATAATGCTACAGAATAGAGGCCTTTCACAGAGTCATTTCTAGCATTACATTCCAGCCAATGTTTTTTGTAATGCTGCACTGAAATACTCATTAAACATAGGTTCAGACAGCCTTCCAGCAGTGGTCGAACAAAAGTAAAATAATGAACCAAGACCAGTTTCACCATTAAGAAAATGCCATTGGGTCTGTTCAGGACAACATGAGATAACAGAGATTATTAAGCCAGCCAGGAAAAAATAATAAGCAGCACAAGAACAACTGCATGGGAACATGAGTTCAGAATCTGCTTTGTGCCAGTGAGTCTTGTGTGCATGTGAATGAAAAATACATCAAATAACTAGGATAATGAAAGTGACATTCCAACAGGTACATAAAATGGATTAACAAGGTCATACACACATAAGAAATGCATGCAACAGCTTTTTCTGACACATATACATGACAATTGCATGTGACGGTGGAGATATGGACGCAACATAGTAGTATACAGAGAATGTGCAGATTGGATGCTTTTTTACATGCACAGATTATGTGTTAGCCATGGCAGTCACCTTCATCCTGGTGGTTAATCTCACTCTGTAGACATCCATGACCATCACCTGTAATGAACGCATGCTATAGATTGGAATCCATCACTCAGGTGTCTGCAGTTTAAGGCACAGGAGCAGGTCCATGAGTGCAAATTGCATATCTTTGAAGAGGTGCATTCATGTAGTTTGTTATCCCTAATTGCAGATGCTTATGTCCTGCTGAAGTGAGTGCAGTCCACCATCATGAAACCAGCAAGCACATACATGGGCTTAGCATCTTGTTACAAGCTAGGTGCAAGCACACACTCATATGCAAGAATTTCCAGTAGTAAGGGGTCTCCAGTATTATATGATCCTTTTTGTATGTGAGGTTATCTCTCACCTGTTCACTAAAGGTACTAACTGCTGCAGACTTGCTGGAACCACAGACACACTCAGCATAGATGGTGGAGAAAGACAATGTATCTCCACATGCATCACTGTACGTGTGCAGTCCAGAAAAACCCATTGCAGTTAATGTAGGTGCTATCTCACACACACATATTAACCTTGTTGTGAACTAAACTGGTGGTGTCTTTTTCAAGTTTTCCAATGGTCTGTCCTGTCTTCACCAGCTCAGTAATAGGTTGCCATTTTATATTGCAAAGTGGCATGGACCGAGATTTTTCTTAGACAATATGCACCGTCCGTCCAAAGTTTGAATCTATACAGAGCAGTGCCATCATCCGTATGGCAATGCTGTACAAGTGTTTCATTACATTTAGAATATGGCCTTCTGCAGGCAAATAAGTTGATGTCTGAACAGTCAGACTATAGCCAACTAAATGCAGTCCATAAACTATGTCCTCATGATATGCCAGATTGCTGCACATAAATTAGGAACACTGATCCACCTCTTAATTGAAAACCACCCTCACATAGCATCTACTTCATGTGCATGAATGCTCATTTTATGTGCATAGGTGGCCATGAACAGGATGCCCAGATGCATGTCCACCTGTATCTTCTTTTATAGATACCTGAGGATATGAAAAAGGAATTATTTTTGAATATAGCTCCCATTTCATTGTTCACCCTCACAAAAAATGTATTTCTGCTATGCAAATGTTGCCATTAACTGCCAGTTTATTGCTTTAGCTGCTCATTATGAACAGCACTGTTCAGTCATCCATAAAATTAAATGACTTCCTATCAGATAGCATATTTTTAGATCTTTCCTCTTTACACTGGTAAAATCTAGTAGCTGTACTTCTTTCTCAAGGAAATGGACCTTGAGAACTCATCAACTCATTCTGATGGCTAAGTATTCATGGTAGAAATGTTTTGGTTCTCAGTAGACTACAAAATAAGCTTTCCCAAATTAACCATACTTTTTCAGCATTTGGTTGCTTGTAACTCTGTCCCCACATCCAGATCAAGTGAGGTCATTGTTCCCCTGTACTCTTCACTTATCAGACCAATGATAGAGTACAATGCCCCATTCGGGATGTATCTCACCCGACACCTGCAGCAATTGGAGAGACCCCAAAAGTTCCTCACCAAAAGGATAAAGGGACTCCAAAATCTGTCATATGCTGCCAGACTGAAGAAACTCCAGCTCTATTCAGGTGACCTGTGCCTGACATACAAGGCCATGTCCAACCCGGCATTAATGGACATGCTCCACCTCAAAAATCCAAATCTACCAGATCCACTGATATAAATAGGACATGCTGAAGGGATAGATTTGTCAACCAGTGACTCCCTATGTTGTGGAATAAAATCCCGGTCCATGTGAGGCAGAGCACCTTGCTGGCTCTGTTCAATGGATGGGAGATCAATCATCTCTGTGTCACTGCTGGACAGAGGCACAACAAACTAATGGCTTATAAATGCCTTAGGGCAGATAGCCTAGTATAAACCTATGAACCTATGAACCTATGAACCTATATCATTTAGGAACCAATATATAAGCAATTTCACTACCAGGCAACTTCCACTCCACTCCAATGTAGTCAAATAACTGTTTATTCATCCATGATTATGTAGAATGATAGTTGCTATTTTTTTCCTTTTTCTGTTTGCATCTTGTATTAACTAAGTTCCTTTGGGTCACATAAATAGACTAGTTTATTTTTCAGTTGTATTTTTACACTTGTACATGATGATTTTCAAGACCTGTCAGGTATGGAACTGACATTTTATGATCACGTAGAGTGATGGTTGTTCTTTTTTCTCTTTGCATCTTGTATTACTTTGGGTGACATAAACATACCCGTTTATTTTTCAGTATCTAGTTTTACAGCCTTTTGTAATGTTAATTTTTTCATCTAACCTTAGATATATCAGATTCTAACAAACAAGCACTGTTTTGGAGTTTTATCTTAGCATTATATAGAGGAGATAAATTATCAACAATGGCTTGGATTGAAGAGGTCACTGCTAGAAGTGTCAGAGAATAACTAGAAATGCAGTAGGCAAATAATAATTTCTACATGCCAGTCAAATGAGCATATACGATAAGAGAGGTACAAAGGTAATAGGAAGAACAATACTATGGTGTCATATGGCAGAAACGCATCTAGAATAGCACCATGGCTAACATGAAGGATATCGGATTAAAACTTGCTAGTACGCCCATGTCAGTGTGCATCCCCAACACACAATGCAGAGACACGTAAAAGCATCAAACTGTCACATGAGGGGCAGGGCAGCTAAGCAACAAGGCCAACAGAATGACCAATGTGCATGTGCACTACAAAGGGGTGACCCTTTTCATCATATAAATGGACAGGAAGAGAGTGAACTGGAAAGCAGGCAAGATGAGAGCAGCAATAGAAAGATAACCAAAAGTCATGAAACATGGGTGAAGATAGAGTATTTTGGGGAGCATAAAGACCCTTTTATAATTTCTACAAAAGAAGGGTAGGTGGGCAAAGTAGCAAAGGATGGCTGTGGGTTGGATAGATGGAGATGGGCAGGTAGCAGGGATAGACAGGCAGAGAGACAGACAGACATAGAACAGAGAAACATACAGCCAGAGGAGGAATACACACAATAGATGGGAAGAATACTGAGTGAACACATAACTATAGATAGGCAACTGGTGATGGTGAGGATCGGGTAAGGAACAAGGAATGAGGAGCAAAACATTAAAGGATACTGCATGCTGGGAAGGGGGTGGAGTGGGCCCCTGCCAGGTCAGCCTAGAGGGCAACAAACTGAGACATCAGTGATGGGATGGCTGATGTTATATGTCAGTTGCTGCTCCAGAGGCCCAGTGAGAGGGCCTACTTATCTCACAACTCCACCACTCATACTCAAAGATTCTTTAACATGTCAAGGTGGGCTTCCAGTTGCTGGTGCAAATTGACAGCAAACAGTCTCCACAAAAGACACTGGGATACAAGTGAATACCACTCTGTTTCAAATTCAGGTGGGGAGCCATCACCCCCCCCCCCGAGAAGCAGACACAGAGAGCACCAGTGCCCCCCCACACACTAGGTCACCTCCAGTAGGAGGAATCATCATCACCTACTTGAATTTGAACTGGTGGTCACTGGTGACTCCACCACCAGATGCAGCAGCAGCAGGTGGACAGTGAAGAGAGCACTGATGTTTCTTCTTTTCCACAATTGGACATGCAGGAGGATAACTCAACAGGAATAATTATTTCATACACATATGACACAAACACAGTTGCAGTTATACAGTGAACTGTCACAGAACACATACACATCTTGATGCTTTAATAAGTGCTATCATCATCTGCTGCTACATTACGGCAAATTTTGTACTCTTACGCACATAGTACAAGACAATGTTACTATCCAAGAAAAAAGAAAAGAAAATAAATGCTTACAGTACATGTTTACATAATTTTCCTGAATCTCTGTTTCCTATTGTCAGATCAGATGATGGTGGTACTGCCTCAGGCCATCATGCAGATTACAACACTGATTTCCAGAATGGGTGGTGCTAGGAGCATCACTAAGAATGTGGCCCAGTTCATAATATGTATCAGCCTTTGTCAAGAGGCAAGCACAGTGGTCTAAGAGGTGCTCCATAAAATTTATGAAGGAGGGACATGAAAATTCTGCTCTCCCTGTCACACCATATACGAAACCTGAATTTACCACTGGGAGAGGTAATCATGGACATTCAGTAGGTCCACTGGAGGAGCAATTTGGCATCATCATGCATACAGATACATATTGGGAATCATGTGTCCTGCAACATAGCAGTATGCCATGGAACTATTCATGTACACATGCCATATGCATGAGCATAGAGTTATCAAGCTTCATACTAAACCTGACATTCACAGCTCAGACTGATATATATAGCTAGTACATTATACACAGACAGAGATTCACAATCATTAGCACTATCTGGCTTCAATAGTATAATGCCTTGCTAAGCATCTGCTGTTATTATGAAATGCAGCAGCACTGCCTTGTTGTACAACATTGCTTGCTACTGTGCATGTATGATATAGAAGAACTTGAGTACAAGCTGTGTAGATGTGGACCATTACAGAGCTTTGATATTCTGCATGTCTTGTTGTAGGTGTGTAACTAGGCCCATCATATTGTCATGGCACAATAGTGTCTGACATTGTGTGTATCAGAGGATCAAGCAACGAACATAGGATACTGTGGTAATTACATGCCGTAAGAGGTGTGGAATTCAAGGCCGTATGTAGCAACATGGTGCACTAACAAAAAGGTGGGTGAGTTTGTGCATAGTAGTATTTTCAGATGTTAACCAGGTCCATAAACAGGAAGGCCATGACCATATTCATATGCATGACACAGTGTAGTACATATACCTACTGAATGACATGTATTACCGGAAGGTGTACAGTTACTAATGTGGGTACTTGAAGGAGGCAATGATTAGAAAAGTTCACTATGAAATACTGCAGGCCCTAGACACAAATGACATGTGCTTCCCAGACAAATGTTCTGCAGATAAACATTATCAGATATAGAGTTGGCAGGGACTGTTGCAGGATGCCAATGCTGTAGGTGGCCATGATAGTTTTTGCAACAGGTGTGCCAAAGAGTTACAGATATGATATTCCTTGCAAAAAGACATGGGACTGTGCAACATACAGGTCCACCACAGGGGGTGAGGCACCAACACAAAAGTGATTGACTGAGTCCGAGAAATTTTTGTGTTTTTTTCCAGCCAGAGGGATCAGCCCCGCATACCTAAAGATGGTTTGAATGTGCCAGCAAGCTTGGAACTACATGCTTATGTGTCAGTAGAGGAAACACCAGATTAATAGGGTCCATTGCAGCAGACTACAGCACACACCCCTGAACAGCTGAAGAGAAGGACTGACTAAGGCCTACATGCATATCTGTCCTTCCTGGCACAGCTAGTCTACATACTGATTGAATTACATCTTCCAACATACTGTATAGCACCACTTCCAAATGTAAACCATTATGCATGCTATGGAGACTAATGGAGGTTAATGTGTATGGGGTGACACTGGTGTCATATGCTTTCATAGATTTCCCCAGCCAGATCATGGGGAGCCCAGGCCATCCGAAATCAGACTACACAGACCATTAGATAGATGGCATCAGTGTCACCTGCAGGTGCATGACATGCCATCCTTGATCATAGCTGTTATCCATGTTGTGGTGGCTTCACTCCTCAGGCTCAACACAAGGTATTGCTTCATCAATATGCATGCATGAGCATGGTCCTTTAGTTCTACCTTCTCTGTGCCACAGATCAAACTTAGCTATAGCACTGCAAGTCAACAGTTCATACTGGCAAAGATCATGTTATGGCAGAAAATGCTTCAAGTTGTCAAGGTGGGTATGCAGTTGTTTGTGAAGCTTGACAGCAACCAGCCTCCAATGGTTGTACATTGTAGTGATTGCAGCTGTTACCCAGGTGCATTAACAGAAGCCCTATTTAGGAGAATATAATTCCTGACTCCACAGAACCTCTCAGGATATGTGGGTACTGAATCTGCCTACCATAAATCGACTCTGCTATGCAGTGCTGGACTGCAGTCACCTGTTATCATGCACCCCCAACAAGTGATGATGACTATACACTTATGGTCATGGTGATGTCTGACTCATAGTATGAGCAGTCCATGTACTACCCTGCTTAGCCATAGTTTGATACTACATGCAACATTTTATTCTGTATTGTTTATGTCATGGCACATAGTTGTAGACCAGACATCACTACTTTCCCGATGCTGAAATATACTGAGCCCACCTCTGCCTCAGATGTTGTTCTGCTGCTGCATGTTTCTCACCTGAATGTCCACTCTTTCCCTTCTGCTGTGATGCAACTCATATTATAGGTCCTGCCATGATGTTCCCCTGCAGCTCCATTTGCTTATGTAATACCACATTGTGGAGCATGGTACACACAACAGATACATTGTGACATGTGTCTGGACTATATTACAGTACCCTTCTTGAGGTGGTAAACATCAGAAGTATCGGTTCAGTAGTTGAAGTATCTGTTCTACTATGGTTAAGGTTTGCATTTCTGCAGTGAATGTATTAAAGGACAATTCCTGCATAACTGAAGGGTCACATATCAGTGTCATTAAACAAGGCACTAGGAGGAGTATCAGTTGATTTATCAACATTTGCAAGCATCGAACCACAGGCGATTAATGCCAGCATTTTGAAAATCAACATACTGAAAAACTGAAAAAATAAAAAAAAAAAGATCACAAAAAAATTTTAATTTTGAGATGAAGTCACCAAAACTCCAGCATACATTCAGATATAATTGACTGTATAGTGGTAGTGTTATGAAAGTTCTTTTCCAAGCCAAGATGAAGGGATAGGTTTAGAGGTGGGGCAGGGTTAGCGTTAGGGATAGCATGTGTTAATAAGGTGGTGCAGGGAAGCAAATTCTGATCCTACATCATACCTTAGAAAAACCCTTTCTGTAACACAGTCATGACAAGGATACCCTTATACGGTTTCACTCTGAAACTTTGAGATACTGAAATCTTGAGACCAGAAGAGAGAAAGTACAGAAAAATCCAAAACCAGTGCACCGAAATCCAAATTATCGAAAATAACAGAACAGAAAGAATACCCAACTCTCCCCCTACATAAACACACAAAAAAAACATAATACTTGCATACATTTAAGCAAGGGTCAGGCCCCTCTGTACCCCCCCCCTGTGAGGGCTGCACTCCCCCACACCCCTGCTACTTATATATACCAACTCCGAGGTCACATTAACACAAACAAAAAAAACAAACCTAATGTAACATGCCGTACTCTCCCATTGCACACTGTTATACTTATCTCATGAGAAACACACACACACTACATATATACAAAACACACCATTTTCAAACCTTACACATACACACACACACACACACACACACACACACACACACACACACACACACACACACACACACACACACACACTCACCTACCTACCCTAAGTGACTTCTCAAACTTCTCAAAAAAGTAAACCAAACCACATTTCTACACAAAACCCTAATAAACTGCAAACCTACCTGACTCTCCAAACATAACCACACGTCGGCTGCCATCTTTTCTACCCGTACACCACTAAACCTTAAAGTTACAACATACCAGGAAGAACAGAACACACCACACCTTCTACAGCTTCAGCAAACTATGATTTGACAATATGCAGTTTCACTCAACTGCACTTTTGCTCTTCTGGTCTCGAGATACTGAAATTCGACATTTCAATATCTCGAGGTTTCAAACTGAAACCCCTTACACACATCAACACACATGCACAACAGTAAATCTATCCCTTTACTTAGCATTTTCTCTAACCCTAACCCACATGCATTCACACAAACATATCCCCCCTTGTACCAGGCTTTTCAGTATATTTGAAAGTTTTTGCGTTAGTATCCCAACCCCACACTTACCTTACCCACATGCATTTGATCTTGCTTCTTCCAATCTCTTTAATGCTCACTCAAAGGGGCATAGAACCACATTCCAAAGTCATTGATTCTGTCAACGATCTAAACATTTAACAGAATGAATAACACTCAGTAGGGCATATTCTGTATCACCTGCAACACACAACAAGCAACATATTATATGTGGGTAGCTCCAGCATGCATGCTAGCTATCTTTATAGTACATCCCCTGCAGTCTCTTTGTATGTGTATTCCCCTACCAACCAGACAACCAGCTGGCCCTGTAGGAATGCTACTTGCAGGAATCACTATCATAAGTGAGACATGAGCCTTACATAGGAATCATGCACACTGCCTAGGTAGCATGCAGTCACATTAAAAATAATGCTCTGAGAATTACAATCTATCCAGCAGTTCAGGGAGTAGAAACCCTTCCTGTTTATGTATTACAGACCCTCTGAGCCAGGTGAGTCCTTGATAACAAAATGGATGCAATTTAACTCATTACATCTGAGTGACGTCTCCAGGTGCATCTGCAGTAACCTCCTACTGCGCCTTTAGGCATCAAATATTGCTTGTTCACATTTACATTAATAATTCCAAAACCATGCTGCATAGAAAGTATCAGAATATTTGATCTTGGAGCATACATGATGGCAAATACAATTGTATTGATATTTGACCTATGTCAATGAGTATTTGTTAGAACTGTAATGTGATAACTTTATTTTTTAAAGGCTCAAGCCACGCTCACTGGGAGTTTAAGGTACACACTCAAAAGGGCTGTACTGGAGGGAATGAGTTCCCATTCCTCAGGGAAATGAGCTACATCACAGATTGACTGCAAGCTACTGATTGTCTCTCTTCTGTTTTTTTTTCTGAGGATCCTGATATGCTCCTTCACATGCTGTAGCATAATGTGAAGAAAGTGGTTTAAGATTTCTGAGGCTGACACTTGTGATATCCCTAACATGTCCCCTGTAGGCCATTGGAATGTCTGTGTAACTAGCATGGATAGTGCTATAGTCTATCAGGTAATGGGACATCAGGTGCTGTCATACTTCCTCCATTGATACAGATGTCCATGATACGCAATGCTGAGAGCAGTGTTTCTGACAGCAGCTCCCAACATGTTACTGTGCTACAACTGCTGCAATTCCTAGCATGACTCCTTACATGTATGCCACAAATCTCAAATTTCAGAATGGATAAATATGCTTATGAAGTGCCACTTTTCTATACACCTCTAAATCGATCTGCAATGTTGGGTTCTTTCATTTGCATATTATATATAGTTCACCTGCACAGGGCTCCTTATTTGCATTATATTATGCATTCATTAGCTCCTTATTTGCATTCTATTATGCATTCATTAGGATGTGCTGCATATCATGCTAATTTGACCAAGGTGCAATCATGCGGACTGTGTTTTGGAATCACCCACTCCCCCATCATGGATGCACTGCACTAGCCAGAGTCCCTGTTAGTAAAGTTTTAATCATATCAGTAGGAATAAAATAATTTACAGCTGTACCTATCTGCTTCTCCTACATACTAGGTCTTTAGTTAAATACTTAAAAATTGTCACACATACATTTGCATGGTTCTGTGAATTTAGGTGTTAAAATTTATTTGAGGACAGGTGAATCATGATTAAGTATATCAAGCAAAGTTTCACATTTTGAAATATACACTCTTATTTGCCAGTATACAGCATATTAACAAAAAATAACCCTCACTGGAAAATGAGTCAGTTTAGTAACCATTTGCTGAAGGTCTGCTTTGGCTGGAGTTAAAAAGTCCTAATTACATTCACTGGTAATAAACCATTTTTCATTTGTATACAGCTATTTATGAGCTTAGAATAAACAGTGTAAATTTGTAGTAAGAGAACAAAGGAGATATAAACCTGAATGCTGCCAGCCTTGTATTTTACGTACAGTTGCACATTGAGATGACTGGTGCCTTTGCAGTTCTGGCAGGTTACAGATACACCAACAAACAATACAAAATCCGAAAACAAACTGAAAAAACAACAAAGCACTGTGTCGGAAGGTGAACCAGGAACGAACGACCTGATGAAGTATAATATTTTATTATATGAAAGCGCACACAACACGTTTTTTGTCATTTGTGGAATAAATGTAGTTATTCTAGTTGGTCGTTCGTTCCTGGTTCACCTTCCGACACAGTGCTTTGTTATTTTTTTCAGGTTACAGATACAGAACTAGAAATAAGATGGAGGAAGTGGACTTTGTTCAGTAACTCATAATTCCTATCTAAAAGGTGAAGAACACAGGCTAGAACCCCAAGTACAGCCCAAGTGATCTGGGTTCTATTAGTTGTCTGAAGACTGAGGGGCCATCTGAACACTGAGAGGAATGATGACTTACTGACCAAAAGTCTGAAAGCATTCTTAACTACTGTCTTGTGTCATGTAATTCTTGAGGGCACAATATGCTTCAAAAGCACCAGATACTTCATAATCTGTGATTCTTTTCAGTAGGCAGAAACATCAAGCACAGCCTTATTGAATAGTTTCCTCACACTACAAACAGTCCCTTGCTTACACTGCAATCAGTGAAATGATCTTTGTATTCTGTCCTATTCCTCTGGTGAACACACATTAGTTCTTATGAATAACAGGCACTACCTATACTTTCCGGTACCCTACTTCTGTTGACACATAAAACCTGGAAGTTTACTTTTTTCTTGCAACTGTTGAGTTCAAAGATATGTTTTAAAACAGTTTGCAAAATAAGTTATTATTTCAGTCTTGTCTAGAGTGCATTTTCTTGGAGCTGACCTTTGGCCTCATTTGCAGTGTTCCCCATCAGCACTGTAAAAGCCTGATGTGAATGTGCCTCTTGTACTCCTGTGGTCATTGTGTTGGTTGTGAGGGGCTTTAGCTCATATGTAAGCTAGAGTCTAGCTTCATGTGACAAAATATGTTATACTTAATTAGAACTGTCTTTCTTTTCCATTTATTTTCCAAGTACCTGCTTTATCCTTTGCAAGACTGGAAGACAGCCAAAGCTTACACTGCTACTTTCTGGGCACAAGGTTAGAGGCACTTTAGTCTGTGATCATGAGAACAAGTTGATTATTATTATTCAGACTTTGGAAACACAGAGTGTCCAGTGTTAGAGACTATATATGTGTGTGACAGCTTGGTCACATTGGTTATCATGCAAACATAAGTTCACAAACATCATTAGGCCTCATCTCTGGCCACATCATGAAATAACATCAGCTTAGGTGGTATTTGTACAAAATGGGAAAATAGCAACATAAATGACCATGTGCAACTGAACTCTGCAAATAGAACATACTGAACAATTGCTGATAATAGGGAGCAGGAGCTGGTGAATCAGCATGCAGGTACCATGGTACCTATACAGAGTGCAGTAAACATAGCTACACTGTGGAAGAGTATTAGTAAATTATCCTATATGGAAAGAGATAGCATCCTGGATACTGCATACTCATGCAATCTGTTAGATATAGTCTTAAGATATATGTTCTGTGGGTGTATGTATGGATGTATGCCCTGCAGGGGTTACTTTTCCCCTTTTCCAGGAAGTATAGATGTATTTTTAAGATGTGTGTTCTATATATGCATGCATGGATGTATTTTCATTATTCATTCCTTTTTCTAAGTGACTGTCCCCAATACTGCTAGAGAAATGACAGGATATCTCCTTGGGTAGAAGGGTGTGGACATATGTGCTTCAGATACATCTACTGTAACACAAATGTACCCAGGTGGTGCACTGCCACAGATGAAAACAGTTTGTATAAGCTCAGTGTTAAAACTGCATTTTAAGCCATTGATATTTGCACTTCATGTTGGTGACATGGTCAGGTAAAAGTACCTTTTTAGTCACTTAGCAAGATTGTGGGACCTGGTAGAAGTATACTGCACCTGATGGGCTGCTTATAGCCTTCAGTTCCAGTCTGAGGCATCAGTGGTATATGTGTACCTGTCTAGACAAGACCACTGAGATGCTGGAGTCTGAGACATCAGTGGTATATGTGTACCTGTCTAGACAAGGCCACTGAGATGCTGGAGTCTGAGACATCAGTGGTATATGTGTACCTGTCTGGACAAGGCCACTGAGATGCTGGAATGTGGTCATCTACATGTTAATGAGTATAACATCAAGAGGCCTGCAGTGTATGTGGCGGCTTTCTAGAGGCAGAATCCTTGCATTTAATGTTAGCATTCTCCCCTATTCCGATCTATTCTCCTCTTCTCATGTGTAATCTACCAAATGTAGTGTACAGACTACAAATTCTGTATCATGTCCTCTTATACTGTATGTCTGCAGCTGTCAAACCTCCCAGTTATGTGCTACCCCACATCTTGTACTTCTCTGAATTGGTTTGTGTGTTGATGGATACATGCCATCTCTGCATCCCTCTACTTTTTGCCTTAATTAATACTCACACTTTTCCATTATTTTATCAAGCCTCTGTCATAAAACGTATTTCTTAGCATGACTCCTGACATGTATGCCACAAATCTCATGTTGGTGGCCTGGTCATGTAATAGTGCCTTTTTAGTCACTTAGCAAGGTGGTCCTGTTGATCAGCAGTATGGTTTCATGCCAGGAAAGAGCACTACAGATGCACTGTTTGAGAGTGTTGATGGAGAAGTACAGAGAAGGTCAGAAGGAGTTGCATTGTGTCTTTGTGGATTTAGAGAAAGCATATGACAGGGTGTCTAGAGAGGAGTTGTGGTATTGTATGAGGAAGTCAGGAGTGTCAGAGAAGTATGTAAGAGTGGTACAGGATATGTACGAGGGTAGTGTGACAGTGGTGAGGTCTGTGGTGGGAGTGACGGATGCTTTTAAGGTGGAGGTGGGATTGCATCAAGGATCAGCTCTGAGCCCTTTCTTATTTGCAATGGTGATGGACAGGTTGACAGACGAGATCAGACAGGAGTCCCCGTGGACTATGATGTTTGCAGATGACATTGTGATCTGTAGTGAAAGTAGGGAACAGGTGGAGAAGACCCTGGAGAGGTGGAGATATGCTCTAGAGAGAAGAGGAATGAAGGTCAGCAGGACTAAGACAGAATATATGTGTGTGAATGAGAGGGAAGATAGTGGAATGGTGAGGATGCAGGGAGTAGTGGTGGCAAAGGTGGATGAGTTTAAATACTTGGGATCAATAGTTCAGAGTAATGGTGAGTGTGGAAGAGAGGTGAAGAAGAGAGTACAGGCAGGATGGAGTGGGTGGAGAAGAGTGTCAGGAATGATTTGTGACAGACAAGTACCAGTAAGAGTGAAAGGGAAGGTCTACAAGAGGGTTGGGAGACCAGCTATGTTATATGGGTTGGAGACAGTGGCGTTGACAAAAAGGCAGGAGTCAGAGCTTGATGTAGCAAACATGAAAATGTTAAGATTTGCACTGGGTATGATGAGGATGGGCAGGGTTAGGAATAAGTATATTAGAGGATCAGCCCAGGTTGGAAGGTTTGGAGGAAAAAGCTAGAGAGGCAAGATTACGTTGGTTTGGACATGTGCTGAGGAGGGATGCAGAGTATATTGGGAAAAAGATGCTAAGGATGAAGCTGCCAGGTAACAGGAAAAGAGGAAGGCCTAAGCTAAGGTTTATGGATGTAGTGAGAGAGGACATGCAGGTCATTGGTGTGACAGAACAAGATGCAGAGGATAGGAAGAAATGGAAGCAGATGATCTGCTGTGGTGACCCCTAATGAGAGCAGCTGAAAGAAGAAGAAGAAGAAGCAAGGTGGACCTAGTAAAGTATTTCACATCCAAGAAAAATATGATTACCCTGCTTTGAAATCCCTGAGGCCATGAATACTTTCAGCACCTCTGATCCTCATGTGTCCAGTACCTGCTTACTTTATGCTTGCCTGTTTCATAATTTACCCTGTGTTTCCCTTTAACTCCCTTCTATCTGTCTTTAATATACTGCTGGCATGGGAACTGTGGCTTTCTCACTATTCTTTTAATGCTTACATGATATGTGCATATGGATGTGTATGTGCACATATCTATGTTTAGAATACAATGATATTTCGGGTGAATGGTAACAAATATGTTACTGATGCATATCCATATCATGTCCTAGCATTGCTCTGCTGCTATCAGTATTAAGTTGTGTGCATGTAAGGCATTGTATTCATGGTCACATGCATTGTGCAGCTGCTAGGCATTATTTCTTTTGCTTCACTAATTGTGGGTCTGCTCACCACTTTCCTAACATGCTGAATACTGTAGTCACTGACTTGTGTCTGTCTGCATCCCCCCACCCCCATCGGAAGTGTGAGGGCACATACTACCAGTCATGATACCACAGAAAATTGTTAAAAAATATTTTCTGTGGTGTTCCTAAGTAAAACTTGTGTTTAATTACTTTTGGAGAATGGCATAAGTGTTTGAAGTGTGTTTCACTGTTTTTTTTGTGAAAAATACTACTTTTTTAATATTTACTTGTTTTCCCAACTATTACTAATAGTCTTAGCCAGGCTTCAGGCATCATTTTGGCTAAACTGTGGAACAGCTTAATGGTTCCTTCATCTTTCCTTCTTCCAGTCACTAAAAGAAGGACATTTCTAAACAGCTTATGCTTCTACAGCAGGATGCTAATTTGCCTGAGCTGCAAATGGGTGACTCTGCTGTGGCTATTTCTGTTTCCTCAGACAGTCATCTTTTTCCTTGTCTCTCTTTGGTACAGGCCATTAAGCCACCATGGAACAGGAGTTAGACACATCCTCAGCAACTGCTGAAATGGGCTTGGCAGGCAGAGGAGAATTGCTCGTATTGTTCTTGGAGGAAGGAATAGGGAATGTTTGTCTGACTAACCAGGTTGGGATGCTTGTCCCCATGAATGATTTGCTTGACAAGAGCCGATCTGCTTCTAAAGAAATTTATGTCAAAAAGAAACAGAAAGTTAAACATTTATCTTCCCCACTTCTGTTACATTGACAAGAATTATTTGGGGGGGGGGGTTGTAAATGGCTTAGTTCTGGCTCTTGGCCCTTCAATTTCTGGGTTACTAGTAAGAGAAAAAGGTATTATTTTTCTGAAGATTAACAGTATACTAACAGGAAAATGATTTTGAGGGGGCAATGTCTTTATTTCTTTCCTGAAGTAACTAATTCTAGTTCTGAGTAGAATATTTTTTCTCATAGTCCATTGGAAGAATTTTCTTTTTTTTTTTTCTGAAGCCATGTCCAGAATTAACTAATTGTTTCAGTGGGAACTTAATGATGCTTCACTGTCTTTGAAGAAATATTATGATTTACTGCAACTGGAATTTCCTGAACCCATCCATGTTCCACTTGTTCTTTCAGAATTTGAGGATGTGTTTATTACAGCCTTTAACTTGCCTGACAGTCAGCCTATTGCCTCTAAGAAAACAGATAAGAGTATATAAAGTGCCTCAACTTCGAGTATTTATCTTCCAATCCCAGTCTGACCCTGCAGTGTTTTCTTTGGTTAATCCAGCTACTGCTAAACATCTAGTAAATGCTAATCCATCTCAATCTGATAAGTATGGGTAAGCATTTGATAAATTTATGAGAAAAAGCATATAGTTCTCTTATTTTTAAAATTCTTAATTGTCAGGCTCATATGTTTAAGTTTATACTTGCATCATTTGAAAAATATGAGGAACATTATAGACACTTTTTCCACTTCTGAAGAAAAATTTATATGAATAAAATGATTGCTTCTGTGTCTCGGGTAACTAAACACTGAAATATGATTAAGATTCAGCTGATGCTTAATCCAAAGCAGCTGCTACTAGAACTGTTATGAGAAGGTTTGCTTGATTACATACACAAACTCATCCTGAGGATGTTGTATTTGGATCATGTCCTGCTAATATCCTGAGGGGGAAACTGATTCAGGAGGTTATTCAAATTTTGCAGCCTTCCTTTCCCAAATTTATTAAAGGTTTCATACCCACTTCTAAACAGTAAAATAAACAGGCATAGCTAGCTTCTGGCAAGCAGATATTAAAAAAACAGTGGCAAGGGTGCTCTAAAAAGAAAGGAGAAACAGACAGTCCAACAAGTCAAAAAATTATTTTCAGCCATTGAAGCCTGGCCAGATGATGCTCAACTTCTGCTAAACCACCAAAAAAAACAAATTGTTATTATTTTCCTCAAAAATACCAACTCCAGACTTTAACATTTTTTGCCAAAGATAAAACAGAAATAGAACTAGTGAACCCAGCCAAACTACTAGGCATCACTATAAATGACAAACTCACCTTTGAACAACATATAAATACAACAATAAAAAAAAAAAAAAACATTTCAAACTTGGTTAACTCTATAGGCTCCAACACTATATAGACAAGCACACTAAAAGTAAACTAGCTAACAGTCTACTCCTCCCTACTCGTCTTTATAGAAGCCCTATTTTTACAATCTTTTACACTTCTCATATGAATAAACTCCAATCTTGTTACTATAAAATTGCAACGTTTGACACTGGCATGACCAGTCGTATACATCACTGCCTTGTAATTGCTAAACTGAATTGGCTTGAACTTTCCAATTATCTCCACTACACTCAACTAACGCTTGCTCACAGACTTGTATATAACCCCAGGAGCTGGCCATCACTCCAGACAATTTTACACACTTACACTCCAATTAGGAATCTTCATTCTACAAATAAACAGCTCTTAAACATTTCCAAACCAATCAAACGGGCCGGTCATAGCCTTTATTCCTTTGCCATAGTAAAATATGGAATTCTCTGCCTCCTTCAATCACACTACTTTACTCTTTAAAATGTTTCAAACTGGCACTTAAATTCTACCTTCTCAACAAACACAATTGTTTCTGTCACCTCAGGGCTAACCTACCACAAATCTAGTGATTAACTAGATTTCTGCTCTAACTTATATTCCTGACAATATATTCATAATCTTTACTGCCTTCTTAATTTATAATTTCGCCTACTTTTTTCCCCTTTATATCCTTTTTTCTGTTTCCATGTAGCCTGTTTTACATTATATTTTCAACTGTAAAGAATTTGCATGTACAATATTATGTTATCTGGAAATTGTAAATATGTTAAAATGCATCTATTTCCTTATGTAAATGTCTTACTTATTGTCTAAAATGCCTTTATGTAATACTTTTTGTAGCTTGTATTATTTTACTTTGTATTTTTCCTGTTCTAATAATGTTTCTGTTAACTTGCTGTATTAACATTTTTGTATTTTGGTATGTTAGAGCTTTTCTCCTTGGGCCTCCACTGAAAATGGGTTTTGATAACCCAGTGGACTATCATGTTAATAAATATCAATAAATAAATAAATAAATATGTCAGTAAGTCTGAATGACTGTTTACAGAGAACAACTGTACTTCCCACCCTGGTAAGCCTTTAAACCTCCCCAAAAATCTGACCCGCCATTGGTTTCTGGCAGCAGATAATCTCAGACAAATGAGCTCTGAAGGTAATACATTAAGGAGATAAATGGCAGTTGGAGTCCCATCCTCATTTCCAGGGATTTCTCCTCATCTGTCAGATCAAATTTCCTTTTTCCTTCCTGCTGTTTAACAGCTACTGACTCAGGGGAGCAATAGAAGCTATCCCTCTTTCTCTTAAAGAGAACTTTTTTTTTATTCCAGAATGTTTCTAATACCAACAAAAGAAGACTCTTGGAGACAAGTCTAGATCTTTTTTCTAAACCGCAGTCTCATTCGACTGGCATCTTATATCCAGTCAGAGCAAAATGTTGTGGAAAACAAGCTGAGTAAGCCAAGGGCAGAGCCACATGAATCAAATTGAATCAGGGGTCTTCCAGGAATGGATCCAGCTGTAGAGACCACCTCAAATAGCTCTATTTGTCTCCATTCACAACAAACAGCTGGCAAAATTCTGCTCCAGGACTCCCTGCAAGCAGGCCTGGAAAAAAGGATGCATTTTCATTTTATTAGACAGGACTTTTCTTGTGTGTTTTCCACTATCTCCACTAATATCCAAGGTCATTCTTAAGATTCAGAAAGACTTTGAAAATAGCACTGCGGTAACATCTTTCCTGTCCAAACAGCAATGGTTCTCCCTTCTTTTAAAAATGGCCAAGAGCAGCTGCCACAATCTTCCTCACAGACTGGACCTACTCATGTAATAAAGGAGTCGTTTGATATATTCTAATCTGAAATGACTTCAACTAACTGCCTGGATAATAGAGTTTTAATACCTTTATGCAGATATTTTCTGATGAAGTGCATCAAGCATTAATGGAGGAAAAGAAACCTGATACTTGAAAATCAAATATAAGCAAATGGAAAAGATGTTCTAGTTGATGCCAAAACATGAACAAGGACTCCTTCAAGCTAGTATTTTCCTGGTTCTTTGGTATTTGTGTGACTTATTATCCTCTGGCCTTTCTTGTTAATCTATCAAGGTTCATTTGTCAGCCATTTCAGCACATCTGTCCATGGATCCTCCCCTTTCAATGCATTCCCTGTTAAAATGTGTTTAAAAGGGTTCTTGCTTTCAAAAACATTTTAACTTCATGCAGAGCCTACATGGAATTTACATGTTTGCGCGATAGTGTGAGGAGCATGGCAGTGTGCGATGCATATTAATGAGGCATAGAGTGCCTAAGTTACATTTCCTGGCTTGCAACAGTGTTGCTGGCTGAGAAACCTCATAAGCGAATGCAGATAGTAATTCCATGTAAGGATGAGCACCTACAGTGTGCAGATTTGCACTCAATGCCACAATGATCACCAGGGGTTTTACAAATAGCTGTCATTCTCTTAGTGCAACACATCTCCACAAAGGCCAACTTAATGAGAGGATAAGTAACTAGTAATAGGGGCGTATTTGGCATAGATGTCACATAGGAATGTGTTAGAATGTAACACTCACAACCTCTTAGAGTGACAAATGTGGAAGAAACAATAATAATGGGAGATAAAGGGCCAGAAATAGGGACAGACTTTTAATATTGCACTGACAAACTTAGGAAGTTGACAGAATATATAGGTTGTACATTAGCATGAACTTTCTGAAGAGCATGAAGTTTGAAACTCAAATGTCAGTCATCAGCTTCTGATTGCACTCTGCAATGACATGCCAATGATTTGCCAGGAAAAAAAATGTTATGAAGAAATTATCACAAATATAAGACAAAAACTGGACATTCTGCCCAGATTGGAACAGCTGAAATGTATACACTCAAATGTATGTAATATTGAGTCACATCAGTTCAGAGATCATCCCAGTGATATGGCAAAAAGCCACATATATGTTAAGGAAAACATCTGGGACATCCTGGGAATATCTGGACAGTTGAGAGGCATGAATGTGATGTATATGGTCCAAACACAGTGCAGGACAGTATACCTACAGTACAGAGTATTGTGATATCCCATTTCTGGTATTCTGTATTGAAGCTGTGTTAATGATTTGCAACAGGACATGGGACTGCCATGCAAAATGATTACCCAGGGAACTGTGTGTATTGAATAGGGACACACAGAGGAACTGTACAAATTAACACAGGGACAGTGTACAGGTGAAACTCCCAAATGTATAGCAGAGGAGGGCATATCAATGGAAGATGGTTGTAGGAGCAACACCAAGCACATAAGAATATGGTACAGTACGGACTGTACAGTGAAAATGTGTTGTCTGTGACTGTTACACAAGGTGACATAACAATAGGGAGGATATCTGTGTGAGATAATCATCCTTACATGAAAAATGCAGAGGACATCTATCAGGGATCTGACATACAATTGGGGTAGGGTGCATATGGGGAAGCTATGCAAAATGATATATCTGAATATGAGTGTACTCTCAGCAGAGGTCTCCAGCAAGGTGGCCACAGGTAAAGGATCATGGCAAACATTACAAAACCAACCACAATCATGGACAATATCAGAATACCACCACTAATCCCATGCCTCTAACATAACGTGATGTGGCGTGATAACATATGAGCCTGCACACGCACACTTGACAACTATTATGATATGACCAGACTCTATAAGAGTAATCACACACACTGTCCTGGTACTGCGATATCTGCAGGAGGTGTTAGGAGGGACACTGCTATACTTGTATCTGACAGTTTGGTTAATACAGACTAGTTGCCTTGTATGCATGGCATATATCTATCTAACAACTCTCTAAGGTCAAGAACACTGCATCAATGGGTCCAGACAGTATCCCAGGATGCTGTCTAAATAGCATAAAACATGACCTATCAGGATCTCTGGAATTGCTATTTAACTGCAGCCTCCAAACTGGCTTCATGGCTCATGAATGGAGAACAGCAACAGCAATCCCTCTGCATAAAGATGGTCTATCTACAGACCCTGGAAACTACAGACCCATAAGTCTCACTAGTTTTATATATAAAGGAGTATCATGGAAATGATCAATAGTGATTTAGTAAGCCTCCATACACTGGACCCAACCCAGTTTGGTTTAATTAAGGGAAAAACATGCCTTTGAGAAGGTCACCAAAGTGGTGAATGAAAGCAAAATGGTTCACATTGCCTACCTTCACCTGGCCAAGGCATTTGACACAGTACCCTCCTTGGGCATTGTTGAGAAACTCAAAAGGTTAGGCACAAACACATATATCTCCCAGTGGATAGACAACTGCCTCACAGACAGGACCCATGAAGTTAGAATTGCGGAGTCCACCTCTGCAAAGAGGTCAATCACAAGTGGAGTCCCTCAGGGATCTGTCCTTTGATCAATCCTTTTTGGCACTTGCTTTTCTGATGTCAATGCCTATATCATTGGTCTCTGGGTGACTACATTTGCAAATGATTGCAAATTAGGAGCTGTCATTGAATCCCACACCTACACAAATGTTCTCCAAGAAGGGCTAACACAGATAAACAACTGGTGCCAGCACCATGGAATAAAACTAAACAACAATAAATGCATAATAGTATCCATCAGGAAATCATCCACCCCTGGTAACTATAATATTGACAGCACACCCCTTGAAGCTGACCCAGTAGATATGGACACACATAGACAGTAATCTAGCCTTTGACCATCACATGTCTACAATAGTGAGGAAGTCATTCTGTGTTGTGCAACTTATAAAACAAAAGTGTGTCATCTAGTTCCAAGGAAGTCATGTTTCCACTGTATTCCATATTCATCAGATCTATCAATGAGTACAATGCCCCTTTGATATGTACCTAACCAGGCATATCCAACAATTTGAGCATCTACAAAAGTTCCTCACTAAAAGAATACAGGGCATAAGTAAAATGTATGTCCTATGCAGACTGCCTCAAGCCCCTATCCCTGTATTCTGTCTCCTACAGGCTTTTGATGGGAGATCTATCCCTGGCATATAGGGCATTGTCAGACCCCACTCTGACAGACCTCCTACATATCCACAAAACAAACAGCACTATTATTGTCCATTCTAAAGACTAGTTTGTAATATTAATATGACCTACTGGAGAGACAGGTATGTATCCCAGAGATTACCTCATCTCTGGAACAGGCTCCCCATCAATGTGAAGCAGAGGTCCTCCCAAACCAATTCAAGCACAACTTGGACAATTGGATGGGGAAAAGAAAATTCAGCCCTGGCTTGGCACCTATGCCTCTAATGGAAACAGGAAACCAGTAAATGGTTCACTTCCCAGACACCTGCTTTTAAATGTTTCATCTCCCAAGCCTCTGCTTACATTTATCATGAGTATCAGAACTTGTCAAAGATTGGGGATGCATGGCCAGGCTTAAAACATGTAGTCATTAGCCTAGTAAACACCTATGTGCCTGTTGTTCTTAACCATGTATATTCACCAGAAAGAATACCTAGGTATGGCCAATAAGCTCTGTGACAATGCACTGTGACATAAGTGGTACACTTCAGTTACACATCACTGGAAGATGTGTAGAGAGGTATATGAAGAAGGGTGCATTGTACACACTTATTGGTGTGATGAAGTCTGGGAAACATAAAGTTAATATGGCCTCTAATGTGCATTCCCTTCACATACCCAGTACTTGTGTTACAATCAGCACTGTGACCACAAGCTGGTGGATGTACCACTTACCCTGTACCCCAAGACACTAGTCACATACCTATAGGTCTGATTAAAAGGTGTGATGTCCACATTATTCTTGGGTGGAGTGTCTGTTTCCTGATTCAACAAATCCCTCCATGTGTTTTGTCAGTGCAGATGTTGTCATGGCTGTGGCAGCAGCATCTGGTATGTGTTGATACTGTCTGTATTATACTAATATCACAGTTGGAGGCAATGATTGCACACAAGCTGTAGTCCTTCAGGCACCTGTTTGGACACGGCATGCATATGTCATCTGCGATTTCCGTCATTCAACTAATGGGCAGGAAAGAACCTAGCCGACACCCCCTGACATACTGACCTGATCATTAGACCTAAGATATATGTCATGTCACATATTTCAACATAGTGAGATGCCACGTATGTCATACACTGGACTACTCACTTGGTGATATAGCTGTTTATGGCCACATCTGACAGTGTTGATTAAATATCGCAGTGTGGATTTTTGTCAAATGCCATGACCTGTTCATGTTCCACATGATGATACTGTTGCCACCATGCATGCCCTCAATGACCTCTATGAGGTCATCTATCAGATGTAATAGACCTGATGTAGCAGTAATAACTCACACAGGTCTGTTGCACACACCTGGAATATTACTAGTGAACATGTAGAAGAGTTCCATGGTGACATGTTGGTCTACCTCACAGTTGAGGAGAGTAAGGATGTCTCTATACATGCATGCATCAGGTGCTGTGTCCCCAACTCAGGTGGGTGCATATTGATGTACACCCTTGTGTGGGAACATAGGCCATGTGGAGGATGTGTTGAACTGTGTATTCAACTGTATCAGGAAGGTGTATATGCTGGATCGCACCATAGTTGATCTGTGATGTTGTCACAGCAGAACATTGATTCCATGTGATAGGCCTGGATGAAGGTAAGACAGTGCATACTGCCTATTGTGATCTGGCCTATGGTTGTGACACAATCACATATTCAAGTATCATTGAGAAAACCCCCAAGCTGGGGATTAAACCTTACATCAATTGATGGGTCAGCAATTGGCTCACTGACAGAACACATCATGTGAAACTTGGTGAATCAACCTGTACCAGTAGAGCTGCCATCACTGACAAACCCCAGGGATCTGTGCTTGGCCCTTCACCATTTGAATTGTTTTTCTAGACAGTTCAGACTAAAGTATGTGGCCCTTGCCTTACCAAGTTTGCTGATTCTTGTACATTGTGTGCAATCAGGACCACCAATGGTGATAACATCGTACAGGAGGAGCTAACACACACAACTGAATGGTGACAAAGGCACATGACTGAGACATAAATGCAGAAATGTGTTTGTAATGTCCATCTGCAAAGTGAAGTTCCATGTTAATGACAGCATTGACACCAGTCCTGCTGTGCAGAAACTCAGGATGCAAGCACTGGAAACACATTTAGATATAAATCTGAACTTTGACCACCAACTGTCCACACTGCTATTGAAAGCCAATGTTGTGCACATCAAGTCACACTATCATGCTGATATCTTAGGATTTTATGACAGCATTGTAATCAAACCTCATTACAGCAGTAATAGAGTATAATGCTCTTTTTTACATGTGCCCAGAATACTAGGGCAGTGCATGTGTAACATATGCCAGCATAATTAGCTGGAGTTTTACAAAGCATTTTGTGCCATTTGACTATCACACTGATTTGTACAGACACTTGAGTTAAACTGTATCAACAGTGTTGTAACTGATTAAATGCACATGTGTAAACAAAGAATTCTGGATGGGAAGAGTAGAAGCTTTGGAAATTGTTATATAGCTTTAGATGCATCACAGATCTTAGAAAAAACTCTGAGTGTGTATTGTCCCAGAGTCAGGAGATAAAATGTGATGTCAGTCTATAACCAGCACTGAGAGGATGGAACTCACACAGCAGTTTCTTTTGTTTTGTTTTCTTTGGAACCAGATATAAAGATCTATGACAGTTGTCACAGTCAGTTAGTTCAGGTCAGTTCAAATCAGTTTAGTCTTTTCATGCCTTGTGGAAGTAAAGATCTCAGCCTCTCATCTTGGCTTGCTGTATTAATTAAGTTAGCTAGGGAACAGTTATTCTTTAGACAGTCAGGAAATACAGTGGTATTAGTTAAGTATTGTTGTTCTGCATCTGCGTGAATCTATACAACTGTGTTATTTTATATCCCCTATGATTGAAACTCTGGTGTTTATTGTACTTAGATATTTAGTATTCTCATGTTTTCTATTTTATTATTTATTATTAAATATTTCTATATCTTTTAGGGAATAATTTTAATATCTTGAGAGTGCTTATGCTTCTTTTAGTGATGCCTTGGCCACTCTGAAAAGCCTTGTTGCTTTAGTTACACTCTGCTGTTTATATTAGTATTGATTTTACATGGTATAATTGGATACTCTTGTAAGAGCCTTAAAGTGGCTGACTGGTAACATGGTGGATACCTTATAGTTTGGGAAAAAGGGGTACAGATAGTAAATCTGTGCCAGCCTTTCCCAGGATTGTGTGTGTGTGTGTGTGTCTGTGTGTGTGTGTGTGTGTGTGTGTGTGTGTGTGTGTGTGTGTGTGTGTGTGTGTGTGTGTGTGTGTGTGTGTGTGTGTGTGTGTGTGTGTGTGTGTGTGTGTGAAAATCAAATATCCAGGTGTGGCTGTGCCAGCTATTTGGAACTGGGACAGTAAGCCTTGTTTGGGATCTGGAGAGACTGAGAGTCCAATCACAGGTCTGAAGTGTGTTTCCTGTGTGCTCTGCGGGGAAATTGTGCTTGATGCCAAGAGCTGCATCTGAAAAATACCATGTAAATCCAATCTTATTTTTAGTACCTGTCTCTCACTGGTGTTAGTGGTGATGATTGAGCCTCCTTGATTACTGGCTCAGGGTAGAGAGGCCATAGCAATGTGTACCTCACCAGATACATGTAGCATCTGGAGAGACCACAGGGCTTTGTCAGCAAGATAATACAGGGCCAACCAACATGCCATAATGTATTTGGATAGATTGAAAGCCATGTCACTGTAAATTGTATATATTATCATCATTGGAGGACTCTATATGAGTGCTTCCACCACTCATCTGCAGTCTTGGTAAACCACAAGCCATCTACCATTGCCTGCACTTCAAAGATGTAGTTTGCAAACAGTTGAGGGTCCAGCACAGATCCCTGTGGTATTCTAATGGTAAGTGGCTAGTGGTAGAGGAGTAGACCCCAACATTGAGAATGTGTGTTCTGTCAGTGATCCAGCTGGCTATCTATCTACTACTGTATGGCTTAATTTCTACATGGGATATCTTCACTATGACACATGAAAAGGGGATAGAGTTAAAGGCCTTGGCTAAGTCAAGATAGAAAGTATGTCCTCTTATCCCTTATTCAGGTCTTTGGGGTAAGTATCAAAGTCTACAAGGTTCAGTAAGCAAGATCTCACCTTGACAAAAACCAAAGGTGTCGGGTCAAGTGTGTTGAAGGTCACCTATGTCCCTGTGGATATGGTCCATGCTGTTTCTTTCACTAGCCTTCCAGATAAGGCTTTTTAGATGTATGGATCAATAGCTGTTGTTCTGCATATTACCAGATGATGTGCATTGCGTACTACTCAACATTTGATATTAAATTTTGTAGGGTAGTTGATGTATGTGTGGAAAAAGTACTGAGACACCAGGGTTGCAGTGCTTGGTGGGGTTGCAACACATGTATGTATTGTAAATATGTGACATAGTGTGAGATATAACCTTCAATTTGTAATGTTTCCACGTGTAATGTCATGTCATAGACAATATATGTAAGTAAACAGCAGTAATACATATTAATATTTAGTTTCCCATAGTGCAGCGGGCAGTGGGTTTCTGCAACAGTTAGCAAAGTATATTTGCATGCATGATACACATTTAGATTTAGCTAAGAAGTGCACAAATGTGAGCCACATTGCTCAAGTCTGACAGTTACTACTGAGTCTATGAAACACACCTACTACTTGACAGACTTTGCAGCAATATGTTAATGCATTGATATTTTCCTTTTTTGGGTACAGATGGTACTGAGTTCAAATCCAGGTGTGTCTAATACTTTGAAATTCTTTTAATTACAGAGTGATGTTGCAATGACATGAATTGTTTATAGTAAATATATTGCTGTGTGTTGGCATAGAGCAGTGGTGTTAAATAGCATAGCATGGGGGTAACCACAGCTGTTTGCCACTGTTCAACCCTGATGCACTTTGGTGCATGATGTGTACCTCTACTCAGACAGGAAGCCAAAAATAAAGGGATCCATTGCTTTTGCAGCAACTTATGTGTGTTGTGTGTGATTCTATTTTTGACCAGATTAAAGAGGTAAATGGGGTAGATAGGAAAGTGTTGAAATGGGGACCAAGCAGATAAAAGAACAAAGGGTAAGCAGGATAGGAATGTGCAGAAGGGAGGTAGGAAAGAACCATAGATAGCCATTTCTTTAACAGTGTAAACTGAACATATGTGCAAAATATTAACTGAATTTAGATTGTCACCTCCAGAGAGATGGGTGATCACAACACAATCATGTTGTATAGCCAATTGGACCAAATCAAATGTGTCAAGAAGACACATGTGCAAAATGGAGAGCTATGTATGGGACTATGGGACGATTTTTTTTTGTGGGACAGGTGCCCATTTAATTATTTCAGAGAGAAAGGAAAGTTGGGGAAGGGACATGCATATGTTTGGGTCAGGTAAGTTGGGTAGGTAAGGAAGCAATTGCAGACAGACAAGACAAAGAAGACAAAAGGCAGAGACAGCAATGGACACAAAATGTTGAGGGACAGCATGATTGGGGTGAGGGTTGTGACATCCAGATCCCACGGTCTTCAAGCTGGAAGACAGTGAGAATCGAGTCCTCACCCACTGGGCTGTCATCACTGTCACCTCACTCCACTGGTGGCTGGAGTGCTTGATATTTCTTCCTCCTGCTTCTCCTAGTACTACACAAAATAAGGGAGAGCATTCTCTCCAGCCTGTGCAGGCATGCACCAATGGTGTGGTGCACCACCCTGCACACCATCCCTGGCAACTCAGTGAGGGTGATGAAATCACCACCTCTGCCACTGCTCCCAAAAGGTACTACTGGACCAGCCTATGGGACAGGACAACCTAAGGGTGCAGGTAGTACAGGGGCAGCAGAGGCATTGCTGCTACGTTGGGTCCCAGACATGCTGGGCATTGGTGCTGGAGCCTGGCGAAAGGGGGGCAATTGGATCCATTGGGGTTGGCCTACCCCACTGTGGTGTGGAACATTTAGTGATGGGGTATATATGGATGACATGGACACATTTTGATAACATATAATAAAAATAAAACAAGAAAAAGAAATAAAATGAAATCAAATAAATTAAAAGGTTTTACAATAGCATAAAATAAAATAAAACAATCACAAAAGAAAATATAATAAAATAAAAATAAACAAAATTATTTTAATACACAATATAAAATAAAATAAAACTTAAAATTAAAAAGAGAGATAAGGGTTGGGGTAAGAGGAAAAATAGATAAGATTAATATCTTCATATGTGACATCCAATGCATTAATACAATATTTGACTCTATTATCTTGATGTTTACATTTAAGACTACCACCTCCTAACAGATGCACACTTTACTACAGATTGCAGCAACTAATCCTTGAAATGTGCATATATTTATTTATATGTTTGTTCCAGTTATACAGATTACAGTTTACAGCAGGGTATTTATGGCACTGGTATAGAAGTTTCAGTTTAATGAAAATGGCACTGAAAAAATAACAGTACTGTATAGTAATGAAGTGTAGTAATTGAAACCACAACCTCTGACTAAAGTCTAATATTGGACTTGTACAATTGGTTTGTGCTACAGACTAAAGCATGCATACTTGGTTTTACAGTTTGGTATATGTGTGTTCAGTTTGATACAACTCTATATAATACCAAAAAAGCTATCTTTAACTTTTACTGCTACAATTACACAACCCTTCTGCTGCATATATATAATCACATGCTTCTCTCGTTCTCATCAAACTAGCTCCATGGGCTCTGACTTTGCACTCCCGATTACTGGCAGCTGTAGAAAAAACAGAACAGAAAAGAAGATCATTATGAATACCAGTATTGCCTATATTCACCTTTCTAAGTCTTACATGTACTCTGTGTTGATGATACTTACACAAGTGTGGGATGTTCTCTGACCTAAATTCCTTAATCCAGCATTCGAGTGCATCCCTCTTCCTCCTCTGTATGTCATTATAATGATGCCTAGATTGCTCTCTAGTGCGTGGGATACCCTTGCCACTGGATACATCCAGAGTTAAATTATCCCAAGCCTCAGACTTGTCCTGAAGCATCAGTCTCCTTGCAGAAGTCTTTAGCTGTAGTTCTTAACTAGGAGTCCAGTGTATATCCTGGACTCATGGACACCCCACCTCTGTGCCCTAATTCGGACACCTTCTCCACAAATGCCTGCCATGTCTACTACAGATCTAAAGCAACAGGGACTGATGATTTCCCACCAGTTCCAGTTGTCGTGTTTATTGGAATGCTCACACTGTTCTGCACTACTCAAACCACTTACCATCTTGTAGATGTGTTGCATGGGAGTGTGCACCCCCGAGCAATGGGTTTACATGATGGTAAGCAGAGAGCAGCAGTGTCAAGCAGTAAATAATTAAATAATTGCAAATGCAATTGCAAGGGTATTTGATGTACAAGCAGTTGAGTATGTAGCCAAATGTGAAGGCCATGTCAGTCCAGATAGCAGAATTATACTTACAGGATACAGCATACCTACAGTGATACATCTAAGAATAAATGTGATAATACATAGATAAATAAATAAATAAATAACTGACAAAGTACTAGTGTCTCATCCCTCATACATATAATTAATATCACATTGGGTCTACATTACATTATCAAAGTTTCAAAACATTGAATCTGATATGGTCGACACCATATAATTGAAGTCTTGAAACATTGAAAATGTAATAAAGCACAACCTACATAAACAAAGCATTTAAATTCTCTAAGCAGCAAGCCTCCCTGCATCCCCACATGGGGGTCTGCACCACCCCACACCCTCCGCTACTTAAACCAACTCTGAGATCGCACTACAGTGCAGAAAAGGGAAATCTTCCCTTTCTGCTCTGTATGGAGATCTCCGTTAAATGATTTTAAATTTCAAGACTTCAATCATATGATGTCGACCATATCAGATTCGAAGTTTTGAAACTTCAGACTTCTGATATAAACCCTATCACATCCACTATTTCAAGTCTTATAAGTGAGAGTGACTACAATGTGAACTGCAACAACAGCAAACGTATATGGCAAATCCTGTACTCAAACCCAGAACCATCCATACACTTACAGCTGCTGCCACAGGACTATTTACATGAGATTCTCTATTTTACTAATCATTCTTAAGGTCTTGCTGTTAGCCACCATGCAATGCCACTTAGAGTGCTTGTGCGATGGCCAATTGAATTAATGGAATATATCCAGTTTCTATTTTTGGCTGGCTGGGTCCTGTCTGCTTCCTGGATGTTCCAGTTGTCCAGTTTGTGTACTGCCAAACTTTGCACAAACAAAATAAATGTAGCCAAACCTGCCATTCATTTCCTCTGTTCTCATGATCGTGCTACTCACAGGATTGCAAAATACTGCCCTCCCCAAAAATGAGACAAAGAGAGAAAGACAGAAAAGGGAAAAAAGGGCAAGTAGTTAAAATGAGGAAAATCAATGTATGACATACACACAAGAAAATGATGGCTCACATGAGGCATGTCTGCATAGATCTGGATTTGAACCCTCACTCCAATGCACCTTCAGAACACAGGATGGGTGCCTTATCCCTCTTTGCCACACAAATAGCTTTGCAGCAAATAGTTGAACTCATTTTGCACACAACCAACTGCAACAGTATCCATGGTGATATCAAACCACACAACTGTTACTTGTACATTTATTACTTTTGGATGTGGTGCACTTAGTGATCATATAACCTGTTATGATTATTGCTTGCAAATATACAGCTCTAAACTTTCTGTATTTGTTGGTCGTTCTTCAGTTATCTGACCATTACTCTAAGACATGCAGTGTGTAAGAAATTCTATATCATTGGCCTTGAAATGTCTGAGGATATTAACTGGAAATAATATCATATGCAGTTGCCAACAAATGAAGGGTGGGTTAGCTGTTAAGGAACACAATTTGTGAATTGTGTGCTGCTTACTTACATTTCCAACCTTAAATCTAATACTTTGTAGCGCTAACCAGACACACCCAGTGGAAGTAAGGCAGCCTGCAGTGCTGTTGTACTTTCCTTCTCCCAACCAGTAATCATTCACAATTGCAATCCATTAACAACAAACATAGAGGGAGTGCCTGCACTATGTTTACATCTCCTACATGGATCCACCTCATTTGCATATTAACCATGCTAGTAGCCCTGAATCTACACCATATAAAAATGAAACTGTGTAGCTAGGCAAACTGATGGTGGGGAGACTTGTTAATGTTGGGAAGACTGCACAGAAGCTATTTGTTTGGGCTATATCTGTACAGAAGATCACTGAACTTCAGAAGGTATGCATTCCTTTTGTCAGCTACATACTGTATATGCTGGAATGTATTTCAGAAAAATCTGAAGCAAAGGCTTTTACACTTTCATCTGTATTCATTAGTTAGAAGTGTACTGATGGCATTGGCGTGTTTGTCAAGCCATTTCAAAGGTATACATGATTGCCAATAAATGAAAATGGAATGCTCTGTAATAAATATATATAAATGTTTCAAGGACATTTCCTTTGATAGGCACTTTTAGCATTTCAAAGATAGTTTGTTAGCAAAATAGGTAATTTGCCTTTTCTTTTGGGGGAATCAAAGCTGAGTTACTGTTATGGCACAAACAAGGATAGACTGTTGTTTTGGAGGGGAGCAAAGGTGAGTTACTCTTATGATATAAAGAAAGATAGACTGTTCTTTTGGGGAGAGCAAAGGGTGAGTTGCTCTTATAGCACAAACACGGAATGAATGCTATTGTTACTCTCCTTTTTTGTATCTTGATTTGTTCATATTTCACATATTTATACTGTTTTATGTTTCTCAGTGGGTAATACTGAATGGCTACATTTTCTGTTTTATCAGGAAACAGTAATTTTGCAGTTATATGATACTTATGTGTATTATCCTTCTGTTGTCTTTAGGACACATAGGAGTATCTCACCCAGGCTTGCCAATCCTTGGAGACCCACCCTTCACCGATGCTGAGAACCAGATGGTAGTGGATGCCTTCAAGCAACATGGTGCTTTTCTGCTGGAAAGGGGAAGGGGAGATATGGCACGCCAGATCCAAATTTGGCATGAGATGGTTGATGATGTGAATGCCTTGGGTGGCCACAGCAGAACATACAAGAAAGTGCATCACAGGGCCACTGACATGATCACATCTGCATGGAGGAGAACAGCTGCAGTAGGGCATGACCAGATGGTTACCAGGCCTGCTAGGTAACCATCACTAACACCTAAAAAAGAGTTCCTGGCCAATATCAGGGATCCAGACAGCTCACAAGAGAGTGCAGTGCATCATGTCCTGGATGTCGGACCAAATATTTCAGATACAGCAAGCACATCCCAGGAGGTGCTTCCAGGTAGGCTTTGTTATCTCAACAGCTGAATAATGTTGTATAGTAAAACAATTGATATCAATATGTTACTTTTGTGTTACATGAATTTTATGGGGGGATTGAAAATTGCTACAGTTATTAGCTTAGGTTTGAGCTGTCAGCCACATTCTTGTTGAAATTATAGTTAATGGACATATAAAGGGCTAAAAGCATTATCCCGTGTTACTGTTAAATGTGATGATGTTGCCCTTACCTTTTGTTTAACTTTTTCAAGGACCATCTAGCTTGCAGAGGGGAATATCACCTGCAGATGGCAAGCCAAACATTTTTATGTCAGTACTGCTGCATAACTTAAATAAATATTTTATTGTGTGATGTCGATGTCAGACCTGTTGTTTGCATTGCTGTACTGTCTGTAATAGTGGCAGCACTGTTAGTTTGTTAGCATATACTGGACTATAGTAGTGAAGGTATTAATTCTTTCCTGTGTTTGTTGCATTCCATCACAGGTGATCATGACAGTAGAAGTGTGGGCCCTCTGCCACCTGATACCAGTGTATCAGTAGACTCTGATGATGATGATGGCGGACAAACAGAGGCACAGTCAGGGGGTGAAGAGGTTGAATCTGACACTGAGGTGGACATACAGCCATCCCTTGCAATTCCATCTGCCACAGCCAGTAGGCCTATGCCTACCCATTCCAGTGAGCCATCAGATATTGGACAGGTGGACAGTAAGGCCATTGATCAGGGAAGTATGGCTACTGTGGCTTCAGTGCCTGTTGACTCTGGCCATATCCAAAGTGTGGGAGAAGTGCCATGCAAGTTGGTTGATAGGGGTAATGGGAGGGGGCCTGCTGTCCCTCCTCCACCTGGGGCAGGTGTCTCTTCCTGTGCCACTCAATGTATGTTTAGGGTCATCATGGAGGCACAGACATGTTCCCATAGGTGCTCCAGACAAATGCTCAGGGCTGTAGATGTAGCACAGGCTGAAATGCATGACTGCCTCCACCGTGTTACTGATTGAATGGATTGCATGAATGACACATTGGAATGAGGGGAGTGTCTGTGATGGACTGGGGGATGTCTGTCATGGAACAAATATTGTCTGTGATGGAACATCTTCTGGGAGGGGAAAAGCATCCTTGTGAGTGTAGGCCAGCCACATCACCTGCTGTTAGCCAATATGTCTATGCCCAATCATGATCCCATAGTGGCAGTACTTCCACTGCTCCATCATTGAGTGTGCTGTTCACTCCCAGATGTGGCAGGCCATGGGGTCATGGTCCTGGGGATCCCTGTGAAGGGAGCTCATCCAGTAGACAGCTGTAACATTCAGGTAGCAGCAGTGCATCTGACCGTGGGTGTGGACATGGCAGTACAAATTCTGGTAGAGCCACTTCTCATGGTTGGGGACAACAATAATGAAATGCCACTGCTACCATGCACTGCTCATACCAGTCCAATATACCAAGACATAGAGCCAGCACAGAGCTTGGCTGTGCTCATGCAGGCACTCACACACCAATTTTACCTGGAGGACCTCTACAGACACACACACACACAAAACAGTTACATGGTTCAGCCGTGCAGCTTCCAACTCATTTTGTCTCCTTGGCCATTTGTTGGTTTGTCCAGATGTCTGCCTGGTTCTCTTTCTTACATACACTCACTGACCTTTTGCTTCATTCTAGGCCTCCTGACCCCCCCACACATGCACACACACACACACACACACACACACACACACACACACACACACACACACACACACACACACACACACTCTCAGCACCCTGTGAAAGTGATGATAACTGTGTCATATCTGCTTTCTATCTTTTGGATTCAGGGATGCATAAGCTTTGTGTCTGATGCTCAGGGTACATAGCTGACTTAAACTGCTTAGTACATCTGCATTTGTGTTGTTGAACCAGTAATTTGACCTTTGACTTATATTGGCCTTGGAAAGTTACACAACTGATGGCATCAAAATTCCCCAACTTTAATGTGAATGATCTACTGAGGGTTGTAAAGTCAGAAGCTGCAATGTGTATCATTACTTTCTAACTTCTCTTGTTAATGATTTTCCAGTGTAAATGTATGGTGCTAAACTGAGGCCATGCAGTGACCAACACTACTTTTGAGGGGTATGACTGTGTGAATCTCTGATGCCTGAGGCCACCTATTTAATAATGAACACATATAAGTCACACATATTAAGGCAATTTCTGTAACAATCTCCCACCTTTTACTTGCTTACAGTGCCAGTTACCGAAATACAAGGATATTCCACTCATTCATATTATTACACGTTACAATCCTGGTTTGAGATTTACCTTATAAATGCAACAGTTGAGACGGTTGTAGTTCAGGGCTGACTCAGTCTGATGCAAGCAGTACTCAGTCAATACATGGGTATATAAAGGTTGTGTGAGTTGCCTGGCATCAGTGTTACTATATGTATGTGAGTAGGAGGAAGGTTTTAGGCCCCCAGGTGGTGGGAGAGTATGCTATGTTTTGTCTCTTAGCCAATGCAAGGCCATACTGAGGATGCCTATGTTTCCCTACACCTGCAGCAGCTGGTGGCTCTCCCTCTGACTCCTCACCTGCCTGTGGCTGTGGGGACTTTGGCATCGGTAGTGGGATATGTGCCACTTCTCTTTACTGATCCTGCTGAAGCTGTTTCTGCAGGATGATGCTGTGTAGCATGGCACATACTGTGAATATTTCTGTACATGTCCATGGATTGTACTGCAAGTCTCCCCTAGATGCATCTAAGCATTGGAACCACGACTTCACAAACACATGCTCTATGATATTTCTGGTTTGAGACTGTGCCTCATTATGGCAGTCTTCCACAGGTCCATGTGCATTTCTGATGGATGTCATCAGCCATAGTTTCAGTGCATAGCCTGCGTCTCCCACTAAATGACCCTATAGGATATCCCCCTAGCAAACATCTAGTACTGTTGGGAAGTGTGCCAGATATGTGAGTCATGGTAACTGCCAGGGCTGCCAGCACACACCTTCCCTTAGCATTACACATAACTTGGCAGTTGACAGAGTGGTAGCCTTTTCTGTTTATGTAGAGCCTACCATGTTCCCCAGGTGGTGCCTTAAATTCTATATATGTGCAATCTATGGTACCCTGTAGTTCAGGGTAGTGTACTACATGGTAGAACTCCTGCATATTTCTGGCCATGCTCCTCAGAACTATGGGGAAAATATATGTGGTCACTGGCATGTTGGAGAATAGCATTCAGGAATTGGAGGAGGATCCTGGATGCTGATGCCTGTGACACCCCCAGCATGCCTCCTGTTGGTCTCTGAAAGGTACCTGTAGCTAAGAGTCTAAGGGGTACACATACCTTTGTCTCCACTGGGATGGGTTCCCCTCAGTTGGCTCTGACTCTGAGTTGAGGATGACAGAGGTTACAGAGTTCTTGTAGTGTGTCCCTGTTCACCCTGTAGTGCTTTACAATTTCCATGTCATGTAGGTTGTGAAAAGTTAAACAGGGCCTGAAAACTCTTATTCTTCTTAGCCCAGGCCTATTGGCAGCAGCAGCATTGGCTTCAGCCTGTAACACATACAAATAATTTAAAGCAGCAGCAGGCCTTAACATTCAGTCCATGTAGCCTCCTGTGGCTGTATTCCAAAAGCTTTGGAATTGGCAGGAAAAAACAGCATGTAGTCTACATGGATGCTATATGGGTGGCTACGGTGGTGCAGCGGTTAGCATTGCCACCTCACAGCAAGAGGTTCTCTGGTTCGATCCTCAGCTAGGATGCCTTCTTTGCAGAGTCTGTATGTCCTCCCTGTGGTCGAGTGGGTTTCCTCCGGGTGCTCCAGTTTCCTCCCACATCCCAAAGACATGCTGTAGGTGGATTGGACCCTCTAAATTGGCCCTAGGAGTGAGTGTGCGTGCCTTCTGTGGAAGGTTGGGCACTGGGCTGGCAACTCAACACTGTAAAACTCCACTGCCAATCATGAGCGGACAGGTGATCCACTGTGGCGACCCCTAATTGGGAAAAAGCCGAAAGAAGAAGAAGTCTACATGGACACTATATAGCTTGTTGAATAGCTCTACCATATTGGATTGGTTGATTAGCATGAAATTCAGCTGCTTATGCTGTAATTAGTATTCCATTGTGTTTATCTTGTTTGCTTGGGGGTGTGTGCCTCTACACGGTACTTACTGAATCTGAATTTCATTCTTATCATGTGCACAGCACAAAGCGCACACAGTATTAATTGACCATGTAGGGTTTATTGAATCTCCCTGCCTGTCTTTATTTTACAAGTATCACATTAGTCTGCAGATGAGGTATTTTGTATTGTATATCATGGAACACATCTCCTGTCACAGCTGCAGTGGCACACCTGACTAATGTGCTTTATCAAAGTATGTGTATTTTCCAGTTCCATTATGTGCTTCAAGTAATGTCAAGTTGTGAATATGTGTTCCAGTGTGATATGGATAATGCTTTAGTTAAAACAGAAGCATATCAGAGATGCATAAATACATAATATGCATGATGCCATATGCACACTATTACAGTATAGGCTCTATTGCCTCTGATACACATTATGCTGTTGGATATCTACTCTAACTTATCTTCTAGTCATCCACACTTTTCTGACCCTCACTTCAGTGGCATCTAAAGTCAGATCCTCTGTGGTGTTACTAATTAATATTTAAAGTTCAGTAGGCAATGTGTTTTTTTCCAAGGGATCAGTTCCAATGTGCTGTACATAATCCATTACAAACATGATTTTCTCTCAAAGTAATGCAACTTGTAATGGTGTTAAAAAGTGCATAAGGACAATTTATAGGAATAGCAATATTATTTTGTGGGAATACGTATTTGTGTGTAAGACAGTTAACCTCCTGAATATTATAGCCTATTCTTCTATGCATACCTAGAAGTGGAAAAGTGTCATTTGAAATAGACCTGAGGTATCACTATTAGATTAATCAGCATGAGTTGGAGTCAAAATGGAACAATTTTGTATGTGTATATGGATCTACTTTTAAAGAACGAATTGCCATAATAGTGAATTTTACATGATCGGGACAAAAATCCCAAATACTTACAACACTGAATCTTTAAAGTAGTGATGTTCATAACACTGAATTGTAAGCTGCACATGGGACGTTCTTATATCTACACCAGTGCCGTATGCAATCAAAGTACAAGTCAAAACTTTTAAAAAGAAAAACATTTTCTTTTACATTTTATTTCAACTGTTGTAATTTAAAATTAATTTATTAACTCACAGAGTACTAATCAAATTGTTAACATCTTCATCAACATGGTTATAGGATTGTAAAACTCGACTGTACTACATTTACAGATTTTCTGCAAACATTCACCAGGAGCTACAGATACCATAACTGCTCTGTCTTACCATTTTTAAACAAATTTTGTACTTACAGGACCAATGTTTTTAAACCTGGAATATTTTCAGATAGTGGTGAACATGTTCATTAATAGATATTATTTCCTTACTTTTTTGTGATAATGTTTTTTATCAGGAAGAGTCTGCATTGCTTGTAGGGTTAAACATAATGTCTGCCATGATGCTAAAGTAAGTACTACAGATATTTAAAGTGAGAGGCATATTTATAACTTTGGCTTTACTTTAAGTATACCTGTTCGATGTGATGACATTTGATAATGTACTCTTTCAGATTTCTTAGTGTTTATGATTTTCGTCTCAGTCATTTGAAATTCACAGTTATGGTACTTTATTCTTTAAATGTAAATTCATGTATATATATATATATATATATATATATATATATATATATATATATATATATATATATATATATATGCGTCTAGGACATTTCACTGAATGCACATTTCACTAAAAGTCAAAGTCAAATTAGTGTGCACTTTTCACTGAAAGCTCAATTCACTGAAAACTCAATTCACTGAAACACATTTTACTGAAAGTTATATATTGCCTTTTCCCCACTGTAGTGCGACCCTGGAGTTATTATATATAGTAAGGGGGTGTGGGGGGCACCGCCCCCCACATTGGGGGGTGTGGGAGTCATACCCCCCCACATATTTTAAATATTTTGAACTATATACTTGGATACATGCAATTCCAATATATTACTGGTTTCCGAACATAATATATACTTAAAATATGTGGGGCGCTATGCCCCCCCACACCCCCTTACTATATATACTAACTCCAGGGTCACACTACAGTGGGAAAAAGGCTATATATAACTTTCAGTGAAATGTGTTTCAGTTAATTGAGTTTTCAGTGAATTGTGTTTTCAGTGATTTGTGCTCAGTTATTTGAGTTTCAGTGAAATGTGAATTCAGTGAACTGTCCTAGAACCATATATATATATATATATATATATATATATATATATATATATATATATATATATATATATATATATACTTCACAAGCTCGAAGTTCCAAAACTTTGAACTGCAAATGGTTGAGAGCAAAAGATTGAAGTTTTGAAACTTTGAAATTGTAATTAAAAATAAAATAAAAACAATAAAATTCACACCCCTTGCTAAATAAATATACCAGCTCTGTGATCGCACTACAGTGAGGAAAATGTTAAATTTCCCATTACGCGCTGTACTACAATCTCCATTCAAAACACTCGAAGTTTCATAACTTCGATCTTATGGTCTCGACCATTTGCAAATGAAACTCTGAGTATGTGAAGGGAATCCATACATCTATACATATGTGTGTGTGTGTATATATATATATATATATATATATATATATATATATATATATATATATTTATACAGATCAGCAAATATGGATAAGTATTACTGCCATATTTTGCACCTAAACTTGACTGTGGAGCCATATGAAATACAATACCTATACCCTCTTTCTCTGCCATCCTCACAGAAATTTGTTTCTTCATAGTGGCCATGATTGCATGCAGAATGGAGCACACAGGATCTGGTTTGGATGCCAATTCCCTGCCAGTTTTCCTGAGATTTTTGAAGGGAAGGCATGGCATGTGATGGTGAAGGTAGCACTCCATTTAGAGCTCAGAGGTGGTGTGAGGAGGAGTTGAGGATTTTTGTACACCTCTTTCTAAACTACCAGTGCCATAGGCTCTTTCAGGTGGGCTATACTGGGTATCTTTACAAGGCTGAGGCATGGAATAGTTTGACCAAGCTGTCATCAGTGCTACTGATGCCCCACATATGGAGAAACAATGTCATCACTATTATGTTGATATGAAATCCTGCTGAGCTGACATCCTTGGCCAGTGGGTGGCATATTATAAGGCATCCCACCCCCTCCCCTCAGTATAATAAGTGTATCATCCCATAACTATACAAATTACTGCCAGGACATGGCAAGAAACACTTCTTCATTAGTATCTTTCCTTATGTGTTATCCATGCAGAGCTTGAAGGAAACTGGAAGGTGCATCAAGAGAGATTGCAACTCCTCAGAGAGAGACACAGGGTAAGTGTGGCTTCACCTATTACTGAGTATAATGTGTGAATACCAGTAATTGCTCCAATCAATGATAAAGGTTTTGGAAATTAGGTTACAAGTGATTGTTAGAAAACTAACTTAGTAACATATTTCAAGTGTGCAAAGCCTATGTATCTGTAAGATTAGCTCAACTAGCCATGAACTAATTAATTTATAGCCAAGGTTATGACTGTGGGTTCCATTCCACCTAACAGTAAATATATTTCATGTGATTTTACATTGTGTACATTGAATAGCTGTAGTCATCAGGCCAATTAGATTGTAAAACTAATTGTAGCCATACAAATAATTTAAAATATAGGCACAATTCCTGTAGAATGTTTGTTACATGTCAGAGCCAATGATATTATAGTATTGATAAAAAAGTATTTAATGGTCTCACAAATTTACATCTGGATGTAAAAAAATGCTAAGAATGTATCTGGAATGTATAATGACTGTGACCTTATAATTAAAGACATATTTATAATGCTTTTGTTGTATCTGTTCTCCCACCTTCTTTCTTGTTGTCATTTCTAATTTTTTTCTATGAATTTTTCATTACAGCAGCCATTACTGCTCCATCAGTGCCAGCAGCATAGAGTGTTACACAGCCACAGTGACTCAGACCACCATCCCTCCACATGTGGCAGTGGCAGTGCCACCACTGACAGCAGAGGAACCCAGCACTTCTGGGTCCTATTCTGCTCTGTCAGCATTGTCAGCACACCTACTACACTACTTGCACCACCTGTGTCAGGTAGCTCTGCCTGGGAGCTGGGGCACTGATAACCACCAGGAGTAGTTCCACTGGAGAACATGATTATATCACCTGACAGGAGCTGGTCAGGCTGGGGAAGACATAATGCATAGGGACCTCAGTGCATGAATCGTCCATGTGGGAGAAATTCTGTAGTGCATTCCCAAATCACTGCCCCATCCAGTGATGCCCAAGGTTTCCAGGGCAGGAAAAAGTGGTGACAATTTCAGGGATGAGGACTAATTTGCCACTGTGTTCACACCTGTAGGGGATTTATCTCTAAACACCAATTCCTATCATCCTGTCATAGTGTTCACCTTTTTTTTTGTCCATCACCACTCCCATCTGCCTTGTCTGTCCATCCTACATAAACTACCCTTCATACCTACCTCTGATATCCCTAACTTCCATCTCCAACTTTCCTATCTCTCTCAGAAAAAAGTAAAAAGTGTATCTGTCCAACAAAAAAATCCCATAAATAACTCTCCACTTCACCTATATGTGTGTTTTGCAGTCTTGATTTTTGCTCAAATTTTTCACACAACAATTTTAATTTGCTGCACATATTTATGATGTAACTATTCAAAACTGTTTAAATTATTTGTACATTTATATTATTAGCTTGTGAAGAAGATGGTAGATGCAATCATATCTCACCTCATCCTACTCATTCCTGAATTATTCACCTAGTGTCTTACCCTCTGCTGGCACTCTATTTGCGTCACTGTCCTATCATCCCATTGCACACCTGTAATCTGGTCAAGAAAATAGATGCACACATCACATATGTGGCTATAAATGGCTTAAAACTGAAATCTATACTTCAGTACTGAGCATTTGCAAGATAACTGGCATTGCTATTTCTCTTCCTATGGCACAAACCCGAGAAAATTCTTGCACATACTCTAAGACTTTGCCATTGGTCATGCAACTGAGCTTGATATCAGTGCACATCAATAAGTCATTCTGGCAGAATTAAAATAATGTAAGTACATCCTGTTCTTTGAAAATGCTTTTATGGCTCAAACTATAACTGATATGAGGAGTACATTCCACTGCACTTAGTTCATTGCTGTATGTCATTGAGGGTGGGATGGTCTCACATCTTCCTTCTTATTCAGAAACAGTGTGCCATTGAACAGATAGACTTAAAACCATATTTGCAGCCTGATATCAAGTACTGCAATATTGACCTTAGTTGCATTTATCCCTTGATATTATTCTGCAAATCATATGCACTTAGCAACAACTTATCAGTGATCAACGCATACAGAGAAGACTTACTGGCAACAATGGATACTACAGTGATATGGAGGGTATCACTCAGGGATGCATGGGTTGCACCCCATTGCATTACAAATATCCTTGTCACCCACCACCATCCTGCTAAATCTCTATGTCATCATCTTTATGATTTCCACTCTGAACACTTTCCTTATCTGTGACTTGTCAGACACATGACAGTACAAGTTCCTTGGGAACTTCACCTAATACAGCATTGATGTTAAGCATATCATTTATTCAATTGCATTTAGTAATGTGTGCTTTCCATCACTCTGACACACTCCTACACACCCATATATATGTTCTCTACCAAGGAAATTCATCCGAAGTAACATATATATCACATATATATCACTTCGCACATATGGAAATAAGAGTTTGAAAAGTAAAACTAATTTCTCTTTAAATTTTACCTCTGCATGATGCATAACATGAGCAGCATTGCTACTCATATTTAACTAACAATAGTGTCACTTCTCATCCCATGGCAAAAATTGATCAGAATCTGCCTTCTAATGCAGTTATATGTTGACCATCTTATGAATGATGCAATGTACACCTCACCTTGTTGCATGAAAGAAATCAATACTCATATAAGCATGCATGGGCAATTGTTATGACTGTTAACAGTTTCCATGGTTCAACATATTCCTGATGTGATGTTCATATTGTCTGTATGGTATGTTGCACCTTGTGATCCATCCATTACTGGTATTTGTTTCTCAATGCACTTTTGTCAGTCATCCATAAAGTGGTCATATTCCCTTCTAACTTATGGTTTCCAACACCTGTTAAAAGACATCTTCTGTAGTGTCAATAGCAGGTGCACAAGTCAAAAGAATGTGAGTTAAGCAAGCAGGTGTCTGAATCTGGTGATGTGTACCTTGTATCAGTTTGTAAATCAATTGCTGACATGTGCAGATGTCTTACTTGAAAGAAGTGATGTGTGCACTTCAACTTAGTTGTAACACTTTTAGAGGTGGAAGATTTTGATCTCCAAGTGTTTTACTCACTTTTAAGGAAGACCATATGAATTCATACACACTGGTCATGTTATTTCTTCAAATGCATGCTTTCTGACATTTGCTGTCTGACTTTTTTGTGACAACAGTAACCTGTGCACAAGTTATGAGAATGTAAATTAGGCAGACAGGTGTTTGAAACATGGCAACATGTACATTATATCAGTGTGTAAAAAGGAATTGGTGACATATAGGAATGACTTACTCAACATATATAATGCGTGTAATACTACTTAGTTGTAACATGTTCACAAGCAGAAGGTTTTAATTCCCCAAGAAATGTTGCACTCCCTTTTAAGGAAGGCCATATACACTCAGACATACTGATCATCTTGCCTCCTCAAATGTGAGTTTTCTGACAAGTATAACTGCTGCTGCTGGTTAATGCATAAGTCAAGAGAATGCTAGGTAGAAAGGAGTTTGAATCTAGTGAGGTGTACATTGCATCAGCATGTAAACAGCAATTGATGACATGGAAGCATGGCTTCTTAATCGGGTTTGATGTGAAAAATGTTAGTGGTATTTGACAGGTAGAGGTTTTTGATCCCCTAAGTGCTGTACTCCCCTGTAAGCATGCCCAGTTTCATATTATACATTTTGTATTTTCTATTATGTGGCAGTTAGCAAAGGGCAGTATCACTATCACAGAGTGGCAAATAGTAGCTATGCTGTCTAGTAAACTACAGAGTTTACACTTGCTGCAAGTAGGAAAACAATAGTGATATAGGCATGGTAGGCATTTATGATTGCAGCTGTCATAACTTCCAAAGTTCAATGTACCCTGATGTGATGCCCTAATTGTTTGTACGGTATGTTGAGGTTTGTGATCTGCCAATTACTGTTGCCTGTTGCACAATGTTCTACTGTCAGTTTTCCATAATATTGTCACACTCTCTTAAAATATGTGATTTTGCAACTGCTGTTCATACAGTCCTGTGGCCTCAGTAGTGAATACACAGGACATCTGAATGTGAGTTACAGAGGCAGAAAATTCAATTAGTTTGGTGTACATTGCAGCAGTGTATAAACCAATTGCTGATAGGCAATACTGACTTACTGCACAAATGTATTGTGGCAAAGTCTACTTGGATATGACACTTTCAGATGGGTAGAATTGTGCTTCCCTAAGTGTTGTACTCATTTTTAGCCACGGCTATATTCATAGGATCATATTAGGCTATTCATAGGAAGTTACTAGGCTAATTGCTTGAGGGCCCTAACAAGACTAGGCAAATTTACCCTTGTTACCACAATCAGCATCTATTGCCACTGTCCAACAGATGCACAGGTGGAACCCCCAGGGTGAATTTACAGTTACCCATCCAATCGTCCAGACTGCATTTGAAGAGGGCCAATGAGGTGCTCTGTTTGACATGAAATGGGAGTCTATTCCAAAGGCATGGTAACCTCTGGGAGACAAATCTGTCCCTCCAGCAGGTTTTATTGATGTCACATACCAGGTTTAGGTCCTTAGAGTGAGTAATCTGTGTGCCATTTGACTTCCAGATGTGCAGCATTTCCAGAAAAGTAGGATCAGAGATTGCCTTATATGCCAGGCAGAAATCGCCTCTGAGTAGTATGTATGAAACAGAATAAAGTGACAGTGATTTCAGCTGATCCACATATGATAGCTGCTGAAGACCTTGAATTTTCCTTAAATCTTTGTGGTCTCTCCAATTGTTGCAGGTGCTTTGTAAGGTGCATATCAAAAGGGGTGTTGTACTAAATTATTAGCCTAATGACTAAAGAGTACAGGGAGGTGATAACTTCTCCTTTTCCCAAGCAATGCCCTTACTTATACAATAAGCCATGTAGAATGCCCTTCTTACCACCGTGGAAGCATGGTAATCAAACTTACCACCATGGAAGCATGGTAATCAAACTTACCACCATGGAAGCATGGTAATCAAACTTACCACCATGGAAGCATGGTAATCAAACCACCATGGAAGCATGGTAATCAAACTTACCACCATGGAAGCATGGTAATCAAACTTACCACCATGGAAGCATGGTAATCAAACTTACCACCATGGAAGCATGGTAATCAAACTTACCACCATGGAAGCATGGTAATCAAACTTACCACCATGGAAGCATGGTAATCAAACTTACCACCATGGAAGCATGGTAATCAAACTTACCACCATGGAAGCATGGTAATCAAACTTACCACCATGGAAGCATGGTAATCAAACTTACCACCATGGAAGCATGGTAATCAAAGGCAAAGTTGCTGTCAACCTGAGTGCCCAGATTTCTCACCACTTAGTGCGTACTTAAGGTATTGTCATTGATGTGGTAATTTGCAGGAACATCACTCTTACTGAAAGGGATGATAGTACATTTTTTTAATTACATTTGAGGCCATGACTTTGGCACCAATCATTTGATTGTGTATGACCTTCTTGAAGGATGTTGACATTGTTTGGAGATACTATGACTGCAACTAGTTTGCATTCATCAGTAAACTTTGTCAGCCACAGTCCTTTGGTTTTAGCTTGTACTTTGGAGAAATAGATTCCAAACAGCAGAGGTCCCAGGACCGATCCCTGTGGAACACCACTGGTTATGGGTCTGCTGTTGGAGGTGGATTCCTCTATTTTGACTGTATGGGTTCTATCAGAGAGACAGTTTGCAAACCACCTTATGATATAAGGGTTGACAGCTAGCTGGGAGAGTTTGTCAATGATGCCTGAGCAAGGGATAGTGTCAAATGCTTTTGCTAGGCTAGGTAGGCTGTAGGCACACATTTCCCCTCATCCAGGGCCCTGTTGACTGTCTCAAAGAAGTCCACCAGGTTTAACAGGCATGATCTCCCCTTGATATATCCAAACTGGCTAGGGTCTATTGTTTGGATATTACTTATATCTTTGTTGATAAGGTCTCTCCCTTATTTTTAATTTTGCCAAGTCTTTTGGGTTTTTAATACCATGATGGGAATGGACCCCATTCCTATGCCAAAGTACAATTAAAGTTCATGAAATTAGTATTGTTTCAATCTTTGATGTCAGCCAAAAGTGCTCTTCACAGCACCCACAATGTGCCCAGTAATGGCTCCATTAAGGTCCATTATGATTCTCTCCATGGCCTTGCAGATAAGGCTAGTCAGACTAATAGGTTTGTAGTTCCCAGGATAAATAGAAGCACCACCTTTGCTCAAGGGATAACAGGTGGCTATTTTCCATTCAGGTGGGACAAAGCTTAGACTGTGATTGTAAAGAGTACCCAATGGTGATGCTAATTCCTGTTTGAGCCCATGTAGGATGCAGCTTGGGATGTTATCTGGTCCCATTGATGCTGTGTCTTTGGCTATAACAAAGGCGTTTATGACCTGCTCTTTAGAGATACAAGGTAGAAGACAGGTGGTAGGGGTGTCATGAGGTATGTGTGGCGGGGGCAGAGGAGTGAAGTTTTCACCAAACCTGTCAATTAACAGGTTAGCTATGTCCACCAGTGTATGTGTTACCATTAACTACTAGTTCTGCATAAATCTGAGCCTTACCTTTTAGGTTTAGTATGCAGCTAAAGAATGCCTTATGGTTGTCCTTTGTTGAGAAACCTAACTTGAATTCAAAGTTTGCCTTGGAGAACTTCACAAGAAGTCTTATTTGCTTATTTAAGCTGAGGAAGGAGTGTCTTCAGTTTAGAGCCTGCTCCTTCTTACTCTTAGATAGCAGTTTCTTCCTTTTATTGTAAAGCCTGTTAATGGTGGTTGTCTACCAGGCAGGATTGCTCTTCCTTGAAGAGCTTGCTTTGTTCCTAACAGGTACTGCTGAGTCAATGCAGTTACACAAGTGTTTGTATAGGGATTGGTGTAGAGCTCAGCATAGGTATCGGTTCCATCTGAGGGGAGAGGTGCAGTGAAGCTATTTACACCATCCTGTAAGAGGTTATAATCTGCTTTGGAGAAGTTATTTAGTCTTTTTGTTGCTGGTGGGGGGGCAGGTGTGATAGTTCCTTCAAATGAGACTTATTTTTGGTCAGATCTCACCAGGGATGAACTCAGAGTGGGAGTGCTACAATGGTCTCCCATATTTGTAAGCACCAGATCTAAGATGTTGGCACCCCTAGTGGGGATGTCAACCAGCTGGTCCAAGGTATTGGAGTTGACAAAGTTAAGGAACTTTTGGGCAGGTGATTTTCAGCATGAGTAATTCACCCAGTCAATGCCAGGATAGTTAAAGTCACCCAAAACCATGGTGTTTGGATGTATCTTGATAGACCCAAGTTGATCCAAATAAGCAGAGTGGGTATCCTGATGTCGCAGAGGGGGTTCTGTAGTTGGCACACACACACACACACACACACACACACACACGCACACGCACACACACACACACACACACACACACACACACACACACACACACACACACACACACACACACACACACACACACACACACACACACACACACACACACACACACACGCACACACACATGCACTATCAACAGTGCATATACACATTTCTCCATATATGTGATTTATGACAAGTGCTGTATAACTTGATCTACAGGGTTATTAGCTAGTGCACAGCTCAAGGGATTATGAGTTATACAGGCATGGTTCAAGTATTTCTTGATCCATTTTATGAAATATTGGTAACTGTCATTACCATACAGTAACAGTATCATTTAACTATAAAATGTAATAACATTGTATCTTCATCTGACAGATTCCATGCCTTGCTAAAACCATGCTTTGATTCATACATTGGATGGCAGTTTTCACTCCCCACCTGCATTATATAATTTTTATCAGTGCATTTTACACTCCACAGCCTTATTTTTAACTTTACATGTCTCTGTGTTCACACCTCTTCAGAACACCTTCTGTTGTGACGTTTTATAGTCATGTTCATCAATTTGAATTATCAATGTAAAAGGTAATGAGGTGAAAACCAGTTACATGCATTTCATTTGTCTGATATCACCTAGTCTGTTCCCCTGAAATGAATTTGGCAGCCACCTCTTTCCTGAGTAATCTGTTAGTATACCTTGATAATGCCATATTCTGGTGAGTTTATCCTTGAACAAAGTCAGGGATTCACACCCAGGTATGTGCATTTTGTTTGCCTGGAATCACCTGTCCCATAACCTAGAAATATGTTTTTCCAATCCTCTTTGCTATCAGTGCTTCTGTAGCATGCTCTGTTACTATAGTGGTGTAGAAGATATCAGTGACATTGGCAGAGGTTCATTCTTATCCCTAAGTTTGTCTGTTTTAGTGCTCTTCTCTGTTACATTCCCTAAAAGTTTAGCAATTCTGTCATGTGTGTGCAATATGTGGCTTACATTACTATTGTGCTAAAATAATCCATCTGAATGTTCATGCCAATATTGAATTGGTTAGTAGGAGGATATGTGTTATTAATGGTGATTCAAGTGATCCGTGTAGGTCTGCACAGATGTATAATATGTTATGTGGGGGGCTTGCAAAATGAGTGCTTCACTGGCTTCACTTTCCTTGATGTCTGTTACATTTTCTGTTTTATTACAATCACCTGCACATGTGAAACATTTCACACATATCTATTTTTATGACCTCTTGCACTATGAGATCTGTGGTGTCTCGCCTTAATATCATAACATGGATATATTGGCATGTGGACTGTATTGCTGCACTGGCTCATCTTTGGACAAACATCTTCCATTTTTAACATGCCCTCATGTTATACTATGGGTGCATAGCTAACACTCTCCATTTTTGTTATGTATCTGTTGTTGCATTACATCTGTGTGCATTCTTCTCACCTGCCCTGCATTTCACAGCTTGTCCAAATTTTTGCATTATAATTATATGGTCTATTCCTCATGACATCTGTGGTTGTCTCTCATGTCTTTGAGTACTGCAGCCACCAACAACAGACATTTAGGTTTGATACCATTCAGAAGATGTATTAATGTGACAACGGTTATTGCATCCGGTATCACAATGTGTAGGCGCACCATGTTCAAGTGGTCAGTAATCTTGTGCCATTGTAACAACATTATTTGTGCATTTGTCCAGAATTCTTGCATTGACAGGTTCAGAGGTGTTCCCACATATAATTCAAACTGTATTCAATGGCCATATTGTCCAACACAGTTTTATTGCTGGACCTATCCATTACTGTTTTGTTATGCAAATCATTTTGCAGCTAAAGTTCACCTTCCCCATGACTTCTGTTAAAGAACTCTGTGTCATCCTTCAATGTTTGTTTCTTACTAGGCTTTCCCTTGCTCATGATTTCTTCTTGTTTTTATCTCATGATGTTGATTATATCCTCTTTACATATCTGTGTGTCCTCACTTGCTTCAGGTAATGTGGTTTCTCATGCACACTCTTTTATTTACATTATTTACTTAGATGTGGCTCCAAAGTAGCATACCACAATGTGGCCACAAGCCTGTGTTCTGGGCTCGAGCAAAGGCTCCATATCATGCTATGTGCCTTGGGCACATGCATTTCTGCTTAGTAATGCTACTCATTGCACTAATACTGTAAATCATGGTAACTCGACCATGATCTGGCTACTCTGTTAAGGAATCCCAGGAAAGATTTGTTACGTATATGTGTTAATCATCCTCCCAGATAAAACAATCCTATAATATCTACTATATAGAAAAAGATAACATTGACCAATGCTGCATACATGTAGACAAAAACATCTTTATATCATGAATAATCTTATCTGACCAAAATGATTATGCATAGAATAGTCCATTTGATTATTCTAGTCTGCTGAAAGTTTTCTGAAATTTGAAAAATTACGATTAAAGTTATAATTACTACCTCTTTGATTAGATTGAAAAGTTTCTTTGAAGCAATGAATCATATTAGTAATTAGAAATGACATTTCAAGCCTAGCAGATTAAATGTCATTTTAATTTTGAAAATAAGTAATCCCTGTCCTTCATACAGGATATTGCAAATACAATTTTATTAGAAATTGTGAAGTTGTGGTATGCTTTCCTGTTTCTTATTTATCCAATTTCTCCATTTATATATGAATTTGCTTCTTCTTACATTTTGAGATAATACCATTATGAAAATGTGAGGCATTTTTTAAAATCAAACTATAACATTTACACTTGGCCTATTCACCAAGTGTTACATTCATTTTGCATTTGAGAGAATTCACAGATTTTTCATTCAACAGATATTTCACAACTTTTGTTTCCATAGTCCTAATGATAATTCAATTCATATCTTAATAAAAGTTGTATAAATTATTCCTTGCAGGACATTTTATCCAATTACATTGTAGTTACTGGATCAGGTTTGCAGTTATTTACACATCATTCCAAAGTACCTTGATTTGCTTGACTTTGCACATGTTTCACATGAGGTTTCATTCATTCAATAATACCCAGCCTCATATACGTACTAAACAGTAATGCCCTTAAGACATTAAGTAAGAAGCTTAAGTACTGCAGTATCTGAGATAAGTACAACCCAGCCAGCTATGCTTCAGTGTCTCATTGTTTCCTTGTTATATTTGTTCATATTTGTCATGCAGTGTGCAGGCTGTAGCTCATACAGTTATGGGCTAAGAACTTTGGAGAGTGCTTATGTATTAATAACATCATGAAATTAACATGGTGGATTCACCATCATTCTTCTACAGAAACAGGCTAAGTTACTTCCACACCACTGGAAATTTAATAGGTTCAATGACATTTTGCATGAATGTTGTGCAAGTAACTTAGCCTGTTTCTGTAGAAGAATGCAGTTACACAGAAATGCCAAAGCATTAATTTCATTTTATTTTATGCAAACTGACAATGTAACTGTTCTATGCAGGGTACATGTAACACAGTGCAGCCTGTAGCTGATTATATATGTATCAAAGCCTGCATAACACTGATAGACCAAGAAATGGACTGGAAATAAGTGGAGTAGAGTTACAGGGAGAAGCAGCGTTAGACAAATTCAGTGGCGGAGCTGTACTGCCAAAGTGTACATGATCAGCAAGCCTAATATTGCAGGAAGTTGCTCAAATGTGCCCAGTGCTATGCCTACTCATACACACAATGAAGAATCACATGACTGTAGTACAGCCAGTGGCAGATAGACCAAGGAGGGCTAGAACAGCAAAGTGCCAACCCAGGTTGGTATACAAATGTAGAAGATGGAAGGAGGTAGTAAAGTTAGAAAAGGGCAATAGCAAGTAGTGAAAAATACATAAGGGTAACCATACGGAATGACTGTTGGGTTGAAAGGGACAATTATCCTGGTGTTAAAGTTTATGTGAGCCTCTCTGCCTCTAATGCACATGTACATCCCAAGTGGGATAGACATGGTGGCCTGAAACATCACCATGACTCCAGGTCTGTCCCTTCCCAGGGTGTAACACTTGGCATTAATCAGTGGATGTGCAGGTCAGTGATCCAGGCATATTGAGATGCTACCCACATCATTGTGGAGATGTTGAATATACTGTATGTCTTGCATGAAAACATGCAACATCTGCATGGCTAGCAGGATGACATGCAGTCCTTGCACAGTGACATACAGTATAGTAATGGAGGGCAGACAGTGCTGCTCATGTTATGGGTGGCTAGTGGTGCAGCCATTGGTGTGTCCATGAGGCATATGGTAACTGTTTTCTGGTCTACCTCTCCAAGTCATGCTGTCTTTAGCCATGTAAGGGTCTAGCTACAAGGCAAAAGTCACAGTCTGAGTTTAAGCAGATGATACAGACCATTCCTGAGACAGTATCACTCTCAGTTGTGGTCAATGAGGCCACCACTCCTGGACATGTTCATGGCCATTGATGCTCTTAACACTCCACCCCTAGGACACCTCATCAAGCTGCATGGTCTTGATCCCATACCTCTATGGCATCAGCATACCTTGTGGACAGATGAAGTGCCAAGCCTACTTGTGGCCATCATCCAGGTGGTGGACACTAACATTGTTGGCTCCTGATGTGGGATACCTGTTCAGGCTCCTGCACTTCTGTGCTGGCCCTACCATGGGCTGCATTGAGTCAGAGACTGCATGCCACTGCAGTGCACATTGCCATTGTTTACAACATGAAAGCTCCACCCTGACCCTGCCCCTAGAAGATGTAATTTCTGACTACTCACAACCTGGTGATAGACTTTGTAGCTATCAAGTTTCCTCTGCTATGACCCTGTCTTATTTGGTTGTGTTCCTGTCCCCTGCCACTTTGTCCCCTACCTGTACAAATGGTGATGATGATGATGCTATTGACTGTACCCTTTATATCCTTAATCTGTGTGGTAAGGTAATGTCTAATGCTTAACATGGCAGAGCATGCATTGTCTTGCATAACTTGGGTATGATAATGCATTCATCATTTTATTCATTGCTATCATATAATTGTGGACCAGAGGCCATGTCTTTGCCAGTACTGCTATGTATTTTGCCCACCTCTGTCTTACATGGGGTACTACTAATGCCAAGTGGTCCTCTGATTCTCTATGCTAGTCCTTAAAAATTGCACCTACATTTTATGATGGACCTTGTTGGCATGCCTTCCTTTTGCTGGAGCTAGACCCATACAGCCATGTTTTACAAAATGGAGCACAGAACAAATATCTGGCTGCAGGTCTCTAACAAATTTTATAATGCCTCATTGGACTCATCAAGGCTGGAAGTTGAAGGAGTTGAACCCCTTTGTCTTGATTTATCCAACACCCTGTGGTTCAGGTGAGTTCTTAATGGCAATGTGTGTACAATTAGGCCTTTCCAAGACTTCAGGGAAATGTTCTTTGGTGTGAAATGCTTTTATACAGTTGGTCTACAGCCTTTGGGAACCATATACTGTATGCTCCTCCACATGCTGGAGATTAATATAAAAGAACTGATCTAAAATCTGTGAAATTGTCAGCACATCTCACATTGATTAATGGAAACTCCCTGTAATTAGGATGGTTAAAGCTTCTCATTCCTTAGTGTCCACTAGGATTGACAGTCCATATATTCCCTTAGTTTCTACATGTGGATGACAATCTGGCAAGCTCTTGTATAGTTTATCGATACAGAAGTGGTCCACAATCTGCTTGTCAGTAAGGGGCTGGCTCATTAGGCATTGATAGTACCAGCTACATGGGCAAAGAGGGGCACACCATGCCATATCATGGACATTGGCTCTAAGACTGACTAGCAATATGTATTACTCTACTATAGCAGCTGCTATCATGTACATGGATAATTCCTGGCTTTCAGATTAAATCAACCCAGTGGCACCATTCACCTGTTTTATATACATCTGACATACTCTGTCAGGTCTGATGACGTAATTTGCATAATTTCTATTTGCATTGTGGATTTAATTTACATATCATTATGCGGTTATTTTCTCATGCTGCATACCATGCTATTTTTCCCTAGTTGGGTCATACTACTACTTGTGTGTATGAATCACCTCCTCTCTGTCCATTGCCACTTCCCATGGTAATTTGCATAGCACTATGCATTGCATATGAATACTTTTCTTTATTTCATACTCTGCACAAAACACAAAAGCTTTACAGTTTCTTTACATGTGTAGGTGTCTATCATCTCCATACACAAACATACACAAACGCACACAGATATGCACTCAGACACAGCCCAGCAATGTTGATGTGATGCAGTTCACCGTACCCCACTTCTAGCATGGACTGCAGTGAGTGTATCCTGTAAAGCAGCACATTCACTTCCACTGTGTTGCTGTGAAACAGCACTGTGGAGCAAGTCTATGAATCACTCTTATCATGCTCTGTTGATCCCATAACAACACTTCATGGCAGATCATATCATTAATTTACAGTAGCCATGCCCCCAGACTGACAAACTTGCATGTATTATTAATTACTAGACCAGTGTAGCACTATTTGCTTTTGGAGTCACAGTGCTGTAATAATACAGCAGTCTGTAAATCACACAGTCCTAGTGCTCTGAGCAAGCCAGCTAACAAAGGGGCTAGAGAGTACACTATCTGTTTCTAATACCCCTGTTATCTGGTACTCCATTCATTTATTTTATTTTTAGATCTAAATGGGTTATTATGTAGTCTGAAATCAACAGGCTCTTTTCAACACTGTGAAACAATAGCGTTTCACCTTCTGAAATAAATCAATGTTTCCAATGAGAGCAGAGTGTGAATAATGATATAAACATCGAAGCTATATTGTATGTTATTAAAGTGGACTCAAAAAGTGGTACATACAAAGCCACTACCCTGAATTTCTGCTATGCCTATTTTTCTTACTGTAGCTGTTGTTAAATTACAGCAACTTGATCATTATGTGCATAAATACTTTTAGTAGTTTTAGTGATTATTGTAGGAAATCAGACTATGGTACAAGAAGCCCAATATAAAGAGAATGGCATACTTTTTTCTTGTGTTAATCAGAATGAGCTGCAGATTGTCTGTTTCCTAGCAACAGCTAATAAATGCAGCATGGATTCTGACTTTCCACATGGTAATCTCTTTGGGAATTGTATGGGAATATAACAGCTGCTAGTGATATGCTACTGAAATGATTTACTTTACTGCCTGACTTGTCCATTTCGTTCTCAGTACTGTAATCTGATAATACTGTAAAACAAGGATTAATGACTTCATAGCATTACTTCAAGAAAGCAAAGAAACAAGAACTCAGGAACAGTATGTATTGTGATAGATCTGTGCTTGTAGCCTAGTAACATTTAGTTAAAATTTTACAAAGGATTCCTACAGAGGTAAAGCTAAGAATGTGTTCATAAAAATACAGAATACTTATTTGTTTAGAGTGATTTAATAAACTGATAACAAGTTAAGTGGTCTAATTCCAATGATCTCTTTTTAGACCATGAACATTGAGAGTAACTGTAATCCAAAAAATAATTAAAATGATCCAAATAAAACAGGTTGCATAAAGCAGAATCAGCTTATATATATTCTTCTTCAGAGCAATCTAGGAGACAAAATAGTGCACAGGTACAGTCCAGCTGAACAGCCATGAAAGCTACTTCCTTAATTGTTTACATATTGATCTGCCAAATGAATAGGTATATAAATTATGCTCAACTAAGTAATTTGATATCAGCTGGGAGAGAGTGTGTCAGACAGAACTGGTGCTATATGTGACCATTACAGAGAAGATTTATGAGGACAATAAGTAAGAGGGTGTATATGCCAGACTATAGAAAAACATCAGCAATTAGCCTCGGTGAAGTTTTTTCTTAGTTCAAAGGTAAAACAAGACACATTATTCATAGCCCTGATGTAGGTAGGCAGGCAGTTATGGTTGTAAAATCTTTGAAAAGAGACATGTTTACTGTGTGTTGACAGTATACAAAAAATATAGAGAGGGAGCTCTGAGATGAGGAAGAGATGCAGAATGAAAGATGAGTTATGAAGCACCAGGAGTGAAGAAAAGATCTAAGACAAAGTGTATAAAATTAGTATTCTTGCTTGTTTTGGCCTCGTCCTGAGCTGTAATTAATCCCCAACAAGATTAATACTAACATTTAAAGAGAGCTTTTAGTTTCAACTGTGTAGTGGAATAAATGAAAAAAGTGAGTCATAAAATCCACACTTTTGTATCCTCACAATGTGCAAATAATGTCTACAAATGAGTGTCATGAGCATGTGAAAGTTGTCATATAGCATGGTTACAAAGACATGCATTGATTCAAGTATATTTGGATACACGTCAAAAATTATTAGTAGGAACAAAATCTACTGATCAAGGCAGTGTTAGATAAAAGACTGGGTATGTCAACAAGTATGATCACTGTGTGAAGGAGAGTAAGGAAATTGTATCGATTCTTAATTAGACATACTTTGTTAAACAGCTATCCATTAGGACGTTAGATCTTTAAAATGTTAATTAAATTTCCACTGGTTAGCTCTGCAGATAACATTAATAAATTCCACTTTAAATGTGAAAAATGTAGTATATAACTCAATAACTAAATAACAGAAATACTAAAACATTAGAAGTTAAAGCTGTGTAAGAGATATATTCAGAGAGCATCATATTAAATAGGTCCAAGATTACTATCTGGCATATCATCCTAGATGAAAATAACTATATATTGTCAAGGCAGAAAAAAAGAGTATTGATTAAGAATTCTTCTGCAGTGAGATTCAAATGGAATAACTTACTACACATTTTAACAATGCATAGACTAAGGAAAACACAAATGATTTTCAGCAAGCCTTAACAATACTACTGAGATTTGTAAAACTACAATAATTGTAAATCATTGGTAAAAAAATTGTCAGAGTAATTTTTACATTTAGGAGAAGAATTTGATAAGGCAACGTTATCAGGGTACCTTACCAATGCAAATGATTGCTTTCACTGTTATAAATGTGATAAAGTAAAAGTAGTTTTTCATGGTTATGTTTCTTAGGAATTAAAACAGCATAGTGAAAATTAATGACCTTACCAGTCCACAAAAAAAGTCTGATGACTCTTATATCCTTCAAGAATGCAAAGTATAAGGAGCAGAATACTATATTACTGAAATGATCCTGTGGAGTCAATAAACTCCATGTAGGCTTCACACGAAGCCTACACAGAGTTTACATGTTAGTGCGATGAGCAGCAGTGCAAAATTGCATATTCATCCCACACATCGTACTTACATAAATACAAGCAAAGTTCGTTGCTGGCCAGGATACAGTGCAGTGTAGCACAAATGCAGAAAGAAGATACATACAAGTTTACCAACGGGCAAACCTGCTCTGCAAGATTGTGAAGACAGTCAGAATGACTACTAGAGTTAAAACTTCTTCAATGAGAGCAGTATTAACATGTTAAAAGTGTACTCAGCGGAATGTACACCGCAACAGTTATGTGCATAGTGACATAATAGATTGTGGGGTGAACAGTAAGGGCAAATACAATGAAACATATACTAGGCAGAGAAAGTGTGCTAATGACAATGAGCACAGACATGAATGATAGGAATGAAGAAAGACGAAGAGGGCATGTTAAATATGGCTATGTACCCAAGATAGAATACGTAAAGGTATGTGCACTTCCAAGACAACTCAGTCATAACATTAATTACATATGTAGTTTACATAGTACATGTTGCTGTTTACACCTTCTGTGCGAGTATATTTCTGTCATCACACATGACAGTATATATGTGACAGTCAGACAAAGTTATATGTCAATGGAGAAGAATGGTTGTGAGATAAACACCACTGACAAAGTCACAGGAGAGGGCATTTATCAAGGATGATATATACAATAGGGGGTATGTGCATATTTGTGAAGATCTGCAAAATGACTTGCTTGAATATGGCTGACATGTCACCATAGCTTTCAACCTATTACCGACACATAACAACAGACTCATTGACAACTGTAGACATAAGCAGGCACAATCAGAGACAACTTGAATACATTTTGTTTCACTTTTTCCATTGTTCTATTTAACCATAGCCTTCTTACTATATAAATTTTATTTAAGCTCACAGCTGCCCATACCAAGGCAATCTCACCAATATCTACAATAACAAGTGGTATTGCTTAATGGATAAATGGATTTACTACTAAGAAACCAATAGTTCAGAACAACTGATTGTTTTTACTTGCATATACCTGGAATTTGGCTTTTCCCACTCCTTTCACCCTTCTCGGGCTCACTCTGGTCTCCTACCCTACCACCATTCCCACTCACTCCCAGCTCCTGACCTTTATACCTAACTAGCCATTCCCCTAAGCCTCTCTCTCACACCAATCTCATTTCTATATAGCCACTCCTGTTCTCACTCTCTAAAATCCACATCACCATCTGCTGTCACTTCACATCACCTCACTCACACAATGCTTAAATTGTACAATCTCTTCAGTCTAATACCCCCTACCTAATACCGCCACGCTAATTACAACCTACATAAAGTATAGCCACACCTAAATACTTACTCACTCCTGTAAAGATACCTAGTAAAACTTCACAACAATACAGCAACACTTTGTCCGAGCAAAATGTGGCCCCTAGCCTTTATATTAATAACAAGCCTTGCCATCAACTCCCACTTAACCTCCTATCACTACACTAGCAACTCAAAATTTCAGATTAAATCCCCTACCTGCCCTACTCATTCACAAGACAAATCAGTTTGTTCAGTAATATCTCCTTCTATCTACATCTCAAATCTAGACCTTGCCGCATTCAAAGTAACTCTACACCAACTAAAAAAACACATTTCCTCAGAATATAACACATCTATAATCAAAGCCCTAAAAACTCTAATCCAAATAGCATTCCAAATCATACTTAGTGGAGACGTGCACCCAAACCCTAGCCCTACAAACAATAACAACCCCTCTACTACCAAACAAATAATATTCTGACCTCCCTCAGAAAATCAACAGATCTCCTTATACTCAGCATAAACATAAGAAGCATACTGAACAAAATCCCAGAGTTACACGCTATCCTGGCTCTCTACTCTCCCATCATAGTTCTTCTCACAGTGACCTGGCTAAAACCACTAAACAATAATAATGACTTTGTTCCATCTGGTTGCAATGTTCCTAGACAAGACAGAATATCCAAAAGAGGCAGAGGTATTGCTTTCCTCTTCAAAAATGACCTGACCATCAAAGTTTTAGGCAACGAACAACCCATGTTCAGTAATGCAGAAACTATCTTCACTAAAATAAAAAAAACACTTACATATAATTGGTACATATATAACCCCTTCCTGGCAATAACATTAATACAGCAGAATCCATTCTAGCCTGGACATCCCAAAAATTTCCCCAAGAAACAATCATAATAGGCAACATTAATATCGACTGGTCCTCCTGTAATTCACTCCACCCCACTAACCACATTTACCTCCACTGTTTCACTGAACTAATCAAAACCACAACACTTTGGTAGATAAAGCATCAAAAACAGAGTGCACTATAGACTGGATCCTTACTAACAGACCATCTCAATCTTACATCTCAGGCTCCCTCTCAGACACCTTCATTGACCACCTTCCCACCTCTATAATTAGACACCAAGTGAATCCATTAAAATGCTCCACCCTCCAACAAATTCAGTACACGAAGAATGTCAAAACCCATGACTTCATTTCTGCACTTAATCAATGCAACTGGAGATCACGCTCATCTCTCCCCCTCAGAAGACTACTTGAATAACACTTTCCTAAACATTCTGAATCATCTTGCCCCTATCAGAACTGTCAGAAATAAATCCAACTATGCCCCCCTGGCTGACCAGAGATACTTGTCTACTACTAAAACAAACAGATAAAGCACGGGACTTGTGGCATCAAAATAAAACTCAAACGAATAGACAGGCATACCTAAAACTAAGGAACAAAGCCAAAAAAACAAATTAGGACAGACAAAAGGAACCACTATATAGGCATTCAAACCAAACAGAAAACAAACCCACAAAAATTCTGGGCTGCCATTAATAAAATCCTACAACCAGGAAAGGCCAGTACTTCACTCCCTAACATTGACACTACCATCAATAATATTGCCACCCAATTCAATGAACACTTCATCAAATTCATCCTAGCCCTCACTAATAACAAGTTTGGATGTGAAGTGGGAGAACTATCTTCCAGACCAAAACCTCTTCTCCTTTCAGCCTGTCCCAACTAGCACAATATATAAATACTTAAATAGGCATAAACCCACAATCCTGGCTGCCAACAAATTACCTGCAGAATATCTAAAGACCACAGCCAAAGCCATCTCTTACCCAGTCTCCATGCTCAATAACCACTCTGTATCAGAACAATGTGTTTCTTCTCTATGGAAAATTTCACATATAATACCACTGCACAAAGGAGGTAACTCTGTGGAAGTATCTAATTACCAACCAACTGCCATTCTATTCCCCTTATCTAAAATCCTCAAAAAATATATATATTCCCAAATAATGCACTATCTCCTCATTAATAAATTGCTAACCAACACCCAGTATGGATTCCGCCCCAATCACAGCACTACCACAGCCCTTATTAGCTTTACCAACACAGTAAACCAACATTGAAACAATGGTAACCTAGCATCCAATGTATTCCTAAACCTCTCCGAGGCCCTCGATACTCTCTCATCCCAAACTCCTTTTTGCTCTCTCTGATCTAAAGCTCAGCCCCTCCACACTCATTTAGTTTCAAGACTATCTATCCAACTGCCAACAACCAGTAAAATGGCAAAACTCCTTATTGCCCCTTCTACCTGTCACCCTAGGGGTCCCCCAAGGAGCCATTCTTGGACCTCTTCTTTTCAAAATATTCACCAACCAACTCCACAAAGCTACCTGGTATGCCACTCTAGTCCAGTATGTTGATGACTCCACTCTAATCTGCTCTGCCCTATCACTCCCTCAACTCCAGGAACTGACACAACAGTCCTTTACTGCTGTTGAAACCTGGTTAGCCAACTATTAACTAATACTTAACCCCAATAAAACACAACTAATGATATTCTTTCCCACTTTAGCCTTAGATCCCATACCAACATTCACAATATTCTCAGCTAATAACACCCCTATCACATTGTCCAACACACCAAACTTTTAGAGGTTATCATAGATCACAACATAAAATTAAATATGTACATTTCACAGACAATAAAGAAAGTCCATAAAAAACTCAGAACCCTATATAGATGCAAAATGTACCTCACCAATGACAGTAAGGCCACCATCGCAAGAACCCACCTACTATCCACACTCCTCTACACCTTCCCCATACTCATCAACCTGAAGAAAGCAGACTGTAACAAACTAAAGACCTGCAACAATAAAAATAGCTAGGTTTGCTACTGGCTCACCCTTCAGGACACATCACTGCATAGCAATCAAGCAACTATCCTGGTTAGAATTACCCAACATGCTCACATATAACCAGCTTACAATAACCCACCAAATTCTGTATTATTCCGATAGAGTTCCTGCTCTTCAAGGTCTACTTAATATTTGCTCTAACCAATGCTTATTAAGATCCACCAATAAAGTACTGGCTGACATAGGCAAAAGCAACAATAGCTCTGGGGACTCCTTGTTTTCCATTTCTGTTGCAAAAGCATGGAATACCATCCCCATAGATATTAGGACCACTGAAAACAAAAATAATTTCAAAAAACTCCTCCTGTCCCATTTACATAGTGCTTGGTTAAGTAATTGTTCTGACCCTGGGTAGCTTCACTTAATTAGATCCTATCATACTTTAACCTTCTATGAAAGTTTGCAACAACTCCTTTCTATACTCTTAATCAATGTGTGTTTACTGTACTAGCCACTGATGAATGTAACCAAATGAGTGAACAAAATGTCCTTTCATCTGTATTGTAACACACTGTGCTCCTTATAGTATATTTACTTTTTGCTCCTTTCTTGGCTTTGAAACCGTACCTTATTAATTTTCTGACTCTGTACTGTACTTTATTAACATGTGTATGTGTATTTACTGTATTTGCTGTACTAATCTTTGTGGAACGTTTCTCCCCGGGCCTCCGCTGAAAATGGAATCCATGCCCAGTCAGATTTTCCCGGTAAACAAATGTAAAATAAATAAATAAATAATTTTAAAATACTACAACCATTAATCTGCGATATTGAAAGAATATGTAAGTATAAGTTATTATACATGTTTGGCAGGAACAGACGTGTACAACTATAATGATTATCAGTATACTAAAAGGGAATTCACCACCTCTTCCCCAAAACTACCCACTTTTTAGAGTGCTTAAGAGGGACAGTGCTAAACCAGAAGTTGAAATCAGGTGCAATTGTGGCCAGTTGAGAAATTTGCATAATACATAAGTCACACGATGCACCTGCAAGAGTCAAACGCATGCCGTCAATGATGTCACTGAGCTGTGCATTTACTGGGTGCAACACAGAAAGATGTATCCCACATGCATCTTGTAGAACAACTTGAAGGGAAGTCTGCACTGTCACATACTAATGGATATGCATAACAAAAAATAGTTCTGTATGGCCAACAAGATATGTGGGAGCTCATTGTGACAAAGGTCATACATTTGACTAAATAATGCCTGGCTGACATAGGTATCGGCCATATGGACAAAAACGCAAACAACACACTATTATGAGTAGTTTCCCTACACATAGCTGTGTATTGCATGCATCTGCCATGTGTAATAGCAATGGGTATTGTCTGAATCATCTGCAACTGATGTATGAATTTATGAGTGATATGTTATAATGAATGGTACAGCAGTATGTGGAATTGATGACAATACATCATTTGTGCCCATGTGCACAGAAACTACAACAGTGCAAAGTCCAGCATCAGTGATTGAGGAAGTTGACACTGTGATATTGTTCACATACCAAACAATTCATGGAGTACACTCTATAAGCACATGTTAAACCTTAAGACATGCCACACAATCATTGTCCTCCTGACATTGCCATTGAAAATGTTATACTGCCATGAAATCCTGACATACATGCATATGTGTCATGCAAACTATCAAGTGGTAATACTGATGTGCTGTACTCTTATGGCCATGATACTCTACAGTCACACTTTAGCTGCACCTGGGATACAATCAGAATTTATAGATTCATAGGTTCATAGGAGAGTACCAGGCTAACTTTCCAAGATCCCATAAAGCCTAGCCATATTTAACATGAGTTTCATAATTTTCAATAGCTAGGTGAATGATGCTCACATAGATATGAGCCTATGCTATGTTATCAAATACCAACTTCCTCTATTCATGAGGGATATGGACACAACACCAGGACTCCAATTATGATTAACCATCCATTGATCTAGGTTGCACTTGAAAAAGGTCAGGAAAGGTGTTTTGTTCCATGTGAAATGGAAGCTTGTTCCAGAGAAGGGATAGCATCTTTGACACATTTCTATCTCTCAAACATGATTTATTATGTCAAAGGCTAGGTTAACATCTTTAGAACGAGTGACCCCCTTGCAGTATACTTTACCAAAGTATAACATTTCCATCATGGCTGGATTGGAGACTGCCCTGTAGGTCAGACAAAGATCAGCCTTATTAGTCTGAGGTAGACAGAATACAGTGACAGGGCTTTCAGTCTTTCTGCATAGGACTTGTTTTTTACACCCTGTATGTTTATTGTGTGAAAACTATGTGGTTGTTACAACTGTTGCAAATGTGTGTTAAGGTACATGCAAAAGGATGCATTGTACTCAATTACTGGTGTGATGAGGGCCAAGTACAATGGAATTATAACATCCTTTGAGGTGCATGGCATGCCGATACTTATCAGTTATGCCAGCTAGAATGGATTAGTCACCATTGTGGACACAGTCATTGAAATTCTGATTACTGTCCATTTGAGCACCCAGATCAAATACCACTAGGTCTACTGTTAGGAGTGTGCTCTGTATATTGTAATTAACTTGCATATTTGCTTTCAAAAAAACTAATAATTATGCTTTTTCACCATTTAGTGTATCTCCATGGCTCTGTCAACTATCATTTGTGATGGTTAATAATTTCTGCTGTTTATCAATAGCATTCATGGATTCAGTGATTGTCTACAATTTGCAGTCACACAAAGCTGGTCATACAAGGGCTGTCTAAGTTTGCCTTGTTTTCTGAGAATTAAATACTGAACAAGAAAGGGTCTAGTACATACAACTGTGTTATGCCTTGCTAGAAGTCAGTTCACACACTTTGACATTATGTGTCCTGTAGGTGTGCCATTTGACTACCCACTTGGTGATGTATGGGATTATGTCCAGTTGAGACAGTTTCACTGAAATATCTGAGTTTGGAATTGAGTCAAATGCTTTCGCCATGTCAAGTTAGGTGGGATGCATAATCTTTCAATTATCCATGACCTTGGGGACATTCTCGAAGAAGCCAACCAAACTTGACAGACATGGTCTAGCCTTTGCAATTCAAAAATGTGTTGGGTACATGGTCAGGTGATTACCCATGTTCTTCGTGATAAGGTCCATGAAGATACTTTTCATTGCCTTACACTTGAGGCTAATCAGGCTTATGGATTTATAAATTCCTGTTTTGGGTGATAGTGTCCCCTTGTTCAGACAGATTACTGCTGCTGTCCACCATTCTGCTAGAACATAGCCTGTTTGGAGGCTGTGGTTAAGTAGGGATCCAACTGTGTCTGCTAGTTCAGGTATTAAGTTATTGAAAAGGCAACCTGATATGTTGTCAGGGCCTTCTGATGTTGTGTTTTTAGACTTGGAGAGAGCACAGATGAGCTGCTTTCTTCAGAAAATAAGCTGAGTAATGTTTGCATGCTTAGTTTGGGTGATGACCATTGGGGGCAGAGTGCTGAAGTCTGATCCATATCTGTCAGCTAGCAGGTTGTCTGTTTCTACCAGCTGAGTAAGGGTGGTGCCATCCACAAACAGCTGTGCACATAGCTGTGTATTCTCCTTAAAATTTCATACTTAGTTGGCAAACAATTTGTGGCAACACTTCCAAATACAGCCTTGGGTATGCATCACATGACACACAATGGAACTGTTAACACAGTGTACAACTCTACCTATTTCACATCATTCCATCAATTGCACATCAAATGACTATATGTTTAGCATTGGAAAGATGTGTGTGAGGTCTCTGATACCACATATGGACACATTAAAAATTATGTGGTTGTGGCTCATGCAGAACAGTTAATGACACAAAGGCTGATAGTTACACATTGCTGCTGGGGAATACCTGAATAATCCTTGTGAATATTAGCACAATTATGCATAAAATTAATTCCTCAAGGCTGTAAGTGAATCCAAATTTGTTATATGTTTGTGCATATAACAGCATTACATGTGCATGAAACAAGGTGTATATCTAATCAGTATGACATAATAGTGCCATACTGCATCATCACTGTGATGGTTGAATGAGAACTGTGTAGAAAGTTAATATACTTCACTACAAGGGTACATGCCTTACTAAACCAACAATGTACATAGCATCAGCCCACGTCAACATCATCAGTAGACATATTACTACAGCTGTTATGGAAGGGACATGTAATCAAATGGCAGCAGTAGCCATCAATACATTACCTCAAATCACAGATTGGAATACACTTTTGAGGGCTACCCTACATCCACATTTCAACATAGCACATGTGGATAACGGCAACATTGACGTGCAATCTTCACAGAGTCATAGGACATTACTAAACTAATGGAGTACATTGCATTAAATCATAGCCATTATTATACCATTTAAAACAAAATAGCTATATGTGTATGACTGAAGATAATAGGGGTATTTGGTTATGTGTTAGATTGTATTACATATTGCCTCTGTCCATATGTGACATGTGCACCAACCTGTGACAGAATTAACAATCACACATCCAGTGGTCTGGAAATGGCTTGCAGAGGGTCATAGAAGGGCTCTGCTTCATTACGTGTGTATGTATCTTTGAGCTGATGACATCCTCTGGTGTTCTGCAGAACGGATGTTATGTGGACAGCGGGAAAAAGGTGATGTTGAATCATGTTCTATGTTAAAGGTTCTCCTGAGTGAGAGTCAAATTAAAAGAGATTTAAAAGAACATATAATGGCTGTAGTATGCCACCAACCACACACACAGTAGGTGACTGAGGTCAGATTCAAATAGTAAACCTGTGTAGGTATACAAGCTGGATTCCATACAACATAAGACTAGCACCACCACAGATGGCTGACTTTCACAGTGTTACATTGCATTTTATAGAGCATGTCAGCACCATTGTAGAGAAAAATATTTGGTAGAAGTGTCTGACATAGCTGTGGTCCCATATGCTGCTCTAAAATTGTCGGCAAAACAAGAGTGGACTTAACACACCCAAGTTGACTGCTGTGAGATTAGACCCCCTACCTACCTAGTTACTCAAGCTGTAGAACAAAGTCCTTAACAAAAATACAAGTATCAAAGTGTACTTTATAGTGGAAGACATCATCAGTGTATGGTGAGAAGAAGATGTCGATAGTAGTGTCTGATATAGCTGTGGACTCACATGCTGGTCTAAAATTGCCTCCAGAGTAAGAGTTGACTGAAATCACACAAGTTGACTGCTGTAAGACCAGAACCTCTACCTACCTAATTGTCCAAACTACAGGACAGAGTACTTAACACTTCACTACAGCACAACTCTAATTTTAACAGTGTCAGAGTGCACTTTATAGTGAATGACGTGAGAAGAAGTTGGTAAAAGTATCTGACATAGCTGTGGACTTGCATGCTGCTGTAAAATTGTCTCCAGACCGAGAGTTGACTGAACACACATATACATGAACATTGACTGCTGTGAGATTAGATCACCTACCTACCTAATTACACAAATTGGAAAACAATTGACTTGAGTCTAGCTCCATGGCACAAGACTAACTTTAACAGTGCCAGACTTCATTTTATACAGGATGACATCATCAGTGTATGGTGAGAAGAGGATGCTGGGTGGGCTGTATGAAACTGCTGTGTAGTCATGTACCAGGGTAAAATCATTGTCTGAATGATACTTGACTGAGGGCAGCAGGATGTAGACTCATGCTCACCTGACTACGAATGCACACACAGAGTAAGACATACAAGCACACACACAAATTGACTGTGTGATTTGATCCCCTACCTACCTAGTTACACAAGCTGGAGAACACAATATTTAACATTTGCGCCATCACAGAAGTCTGATGTTATCATTGTCATAGAGCTCTTTATAGAAGATGACATCATCATAATGTCACAGGTAATGTATACTGTTATGAGACTTGTGTGTAAAGGTTGGACTTCAGATTTGATTGTGTAATTGCAATACACAAAAATACATGTACAGGCATTCTTGTAACTTAAGTCAAAGCAGCTGTCACCATACCTCTCAACTGTACTGAATTATTCTGCGTTTATTGGTTTTGCGGTCCAAATAATGGGGTGCCACAAATTCCTGAGTGGCCCCCTTTATTCCCAAATTCCCCTGCTTTTTTTTAAACTTTTTTTCCTGGCAATTTTCACACGTGTACAATGATGTCAGCTACCCCATCCATTTCACAGGCAATAGCAGAGTTTCCCCGGCTCCTCCAGTTAAGGAAAAAAAAAACAAAAGGGACTATGAAGAACCGACTGAGTAGCTTTAGCTGCTGTGAGGACAGTTTTCCAAGCTGGAACTGTACAAGCATTTAAGCTGGAAACCAAACAATTTTGTGTGCAGGTTCCGTTGAATTCAAGTAAGTGTGTTCACCGTTGTGCGAGGTATGTGTAGACTGAGTAACTCTAGCTGCTGTTGTGTTCTGCTTTGTGTGTGTGTGTGTGTGTGTGTGTGTGTGTGTGTGTGTGTGTGTGTGTGTGTGTGTGTGTGTGTGTGTGCGTGTGTGTGTGTGTGCGTGTGTGTGTGTGTGTGTGCGTGTGTGTGTGTGTGTGTGTGTGTGTGTGTGTGTGTGTGTGTGTGTGGGATTCTCTAGCCATACCACCACTTGTGATTCAAGGAGTTGTCCATAGCTCTTAACTGTCTGAAGTTTCACAGAGTTTCTGTAATGTTTGGCTCCTACTTTTAGTCTATGTTTCTCTTAGAAATTTGTAGTTTTCTAGCAAATCAGTGAGACATGAATTCATTAAATAATTATAGCTCTTTAAGATTGTTTTCCTATCTTTCAGGAAATGTGTGGTAACACCAAACCATTTTATTCTAGCAACTTTCTAAGATTATACAAACAATGTTTAAAACGTGTCCCACCCCCTGGTTTTGGGCATCTGCCCCCTCCCCCAATACATTTTGTCTTTTTCCAAATTTCTTGTGCTGCAAAATTCTTCAGGGAAAGAGAAGTTTAGTGCTGCTAATGTCAAGTCTGCTTGCATTGTTAGTAACACAACAGGTAGTATACTTGCTTTTGATGCAGAAGACTGTGGTTTCATGACTTGAACTTGTGAAGTAGTTTGGAAGATATGTTATGGGAGAAATAGCTGACAGATACTATGCTGTTCAGACTGTAGTTTATATAGACAATGTTGGGTGTAAACTGTTATTACATAAATAACTGTTGCTACTGCCTTACTGCCTGGCTGTGTGTTGGCTCTGAGCAAACAAGCAAATCATCTGCCTAAGAAAATAAAAATGTGTCATTTGGTTCACCTTCCTTTGGGCAAACAGGTTGAGCAGCAATGCATGCCCATCAGCACTATGGACAGTGCTGAGTGCTGAAAATACACCTGCTCCTAGCTTTCTCTGCAGCACAGTGCATAAGAACAGTGAAATAAGATTTAGATAGAGAGATGAAGGGGTTGAAATGAAATCCTGATCATTTTTTTTTTAATGCAAAATGATGGCATTAGCTAAAATGTGAACATAGGATCAAAATGTTAATGTATGAATGATCCACAGTATAAGTATGTGTATTCCAACATAATTTATCAGTAATGCCCTTACAAATACAGTTGTACAACTAGTAGCTGTTTTTTTGCAGGCCCTACCGCAAAGTTAATTGTATTACAGTATACAAAAATTTGGAAAATGACAAGTACATTTTATTTTATTATGATGATTATGTTTGTGTAATATATGTTGTGTGTTGGTGTATGCAGTATGTCTTATAAGGCAGTTCAGTGTTTTATTCACATGACAGTTTGACACGTATCATGAACATTTTATCCGTCTTCACCCACAGTCATTTTACAAAACAGACACAAACAACAGCAGCACTGATATACTAAACAGCACACACTACATAGACACTATTATATTATTTAATATCATTCTACATATATTTGTCATCTATCTTCTCTATGAGACACAGCAGACAAATACCATCACATACTTAGAACTAATACATGAATAAAAGGAGCATTGAAGAACAGACATGAATGAGTTTTGTGTAAGGACATACAACAAACAACATTTTGTGCTTATACATCTGGACATGATCATCATTAAACAGCATGAAGTGACTGACATAGGGTAAGGAAGGGGGTGAAATAGGGTCAGGAGGGGGACAACAGGCAGAGACAAGGGACAGGAGGGGGTTCATAGACATGTCATAGCTTGTAGGGGATGTCTAGTAATTCCCATACAGTTTTTCTCATGAGTAATACTAATACATGCTCATGAGAACCCATGGCCATGAATATATGTATGTATGACAGGCCATATATTAATACATATATATATATATTCATGAAATAATGGAATGACATATATGGGATGAGGAATAAAATCTTCGGTCACATGATTTGTGTCAACATTTGACATAGGAAGCTGCATTTTGTTGCATTCAGTAGTACAAACACCATTCAGAGTAGCTGTTTAAAAGTCGTGCCTTTACTCTGATTTAACTCTGTGCTCCTTTAGGGCAGTGAGTTTAACCAATATTCAATGGAGATAATCAGATTAGTGTGACCATTAGCAAACATTCACTAGGTTTTGCCATAGGACATGAAGAGTAATTCACTACCACTCAGCACTAGTGTGTGATGCAAACTCCAAGCAAATGCAGAGGACACAAATTGAAGGCCTTATTACAGGCCACTTATGGCTATGTGTGTGGCGTGTGATTCTATTTTTTGACCAGATTAAAGGTTTGAAAATGGGGTAGATAGGAAAGTGGTAAAATAGGGCACAAGCAGTTGGAAGAAAAAAGGGGAAGTGATAAAGGAATTTGCAGGTGGGAATTAGGAAAGCATCATAGATATCCACTTCTTCAACATTGTAACATGAACATGTATAGAAAATTGGATGAATTTGGACTATCGTCACAACACAGATGGGTGGCAACAATCCAATAATGTTGTATAGCCAATTGGACTAAATCAAGTTTGTCAGAAAGACACATGTGAAGAGGATAGCTATTCATGGAATTTTTTTTTTTTGTTTTAAGAAGAGAGGAGCATTGGTGAAGGGACATAGGAATGTCAGAGTGAGGTAGGTGGGATAGGTGAGGAGGCAGGAGCAGAAAACATGACGAATAAGACAGACACAGGGATGGTGATGGGCACAAAAGGTTGCAGGATACCATGATTATGAATAGGCAGGGACATTGGAGCCACATGCCCATCAAGTAGTTGAATAGTGAGAATGTAGTCTACAACTTCAGAACCATCATCACTGTCCCCTTCCTCGGTTCTCTGTGAGACTGCTTGATATTACAGAGTCTTTTCCATTCTCATGAGCAGCCTCTCCATGATGCTGATGTGGGCACCAATGCTAGTTTCTATAACATCACACACCATCCCTAGCAGCTACTGGCAGGTGATGTAATCACTGCTTCCACTAATACTCCTAGAGGATACCGATGTACAAACAGCTTGGGTGATGCTACCTGATGTGGATGGGCCAGGTAGTGCAGGGGTTGTGGAAGCAGTACTGCCAGGTTGCATCCCAGAGATGCTGGGTGTTTATACAGCAGCTCCTGGAGGGATGGCAGGCTGTGCCACAGTGGTTGACCTACCTCCCTGTGCTGAAACGCAACAGTTTTGTTGGTAGAAAAGTTTGACATGATAATGGCGCATTTCCATTTAACAACAAAAAAAAGAGATAAGAGGTGGGATGTGACACAAAAAGAAATCATTAGTACCATTAAAAGTCATATTCATGGTTTATTACAATAAATATACTTTAATTAAGTTGCTTTCTCTGTATGTTTACATAACTGTGGGATATCAGCAGTTCTAAACTTGTCCAGCCACTGGTTGAGTTGTGTCTGCTTGCACCATTTCAGGTCACTGTAATGGTGCCTGCATTGTTCCCCAGTACATGGTATGCCAATCACACTGGAGACAGCCTTGGCTAGGCTGTTCCAACCCTCAGCCTTATAGTGAGACCTGTTATAGTTCCCCTACAGCATCATGAAGAGTGCAGCAAATATTTCTGAGTCCTCTACACCCCACATCTGTGCTCTGAAATTGGTTCCATCTTTCCCATCTCTTGCCATGTCTGCAAAGGTCCTCCAGCAACAGTATGTGTTTTCCCGCCAATTCATATCATACAACCATGCCAACCACTTTTGCACAATGTTAAGTACAGAGAACATTTCCAAATAAAGAAGAATGGAGTTTATGAAACTGGAAGGATAATTGACATGTGCCTTTAATTTATGGCTTGTGTGCTGCTATATCTGTTTACATTTTGTCCAATGATCAACAGTGATATGCTAAATGACTTGGCTTTTAAAACATGACTTTGGAGGGATCAATCTGATGACTTGATACATATTTTGTGGGCCCTTACACATTGTTAAAAGTAATTTGTGCAATGTGGGATTCAAAACTATGTAAAAAGAGAATAAATACATTTCCACATAAGTGATGTTTCCTCATATCTGTATAAGTGTTTGGCAGCCATGGTCATTATAATAATACAGTTTAAGAACTGAGTGGTTCTGTACTTCAATTAAGCCAGTATGTATGATACATTACAAGGTCCTGACTTATATATTCTCAGGTGTGAAACAGGACTAATGTCTGACAATATACTGGAAATTAATAGACGTGTATTACTTTAGTAATAGATTTTTGAGTTTTGGTACAGACCACACAATACTTTCTGCTTTACAATTATACTTGGATTATGGTGGGGGTGTTGATGATTGTCAGTAAACAATGAATTCCATCATAGATATGAAAATACATTTTTATTACATAATCATCATTGCCATGCTAAACCAGTTATACACATAATACATAGGATACCATGTTTATGGTCAATCAACCTGCTATGCATAGCTATTGGTATGTAGTATTACCTTATATTCAAAGTTTTGTGAAAATATACAGTTGGACACCTTTATTATAAAAAGTGGAGTGCACTGGATTAGAACCCTGGTTCAACCATGTCCTGGCTATGAACTTGCACCTTGTGCCACAGGGAAAACAAAGACAGCAAATGCATTTTCTACACTCAGTACTGTCCAGAGTGCTGATGGCCATGCAGCTTTGTTAACCTGTTTGCCCAAAGGAAAATGGACAAAATGCATTTTTTTCAATGTTTTCCTTAAGTAGTAAACCATGTTTGCAGACAGGTAGGCAATGTGTCAAATGTATCAGGCAATAGAGAACATATACTCCTTGTGTTAATACTCATTATGATCTTGAAAATAACCATGGTGGAACTGCAAACCCATTTTACCTAGCATTGTTGTGTTCCTCAATGTATTTACACCTTGTGCTACTCAAACAGTTGAGTAACAAGTGTAATTTCTGCAGTCAGTACCATTCATGTTGCTGAGCACTGTGCAATGCCACTAAGCATGTTTGATCTTCATAAGGCAACTGACAGCAAAGTTTACATTTTTATGCAGTTTAACCATGTTTGCACTAAACAATATGCCATGCAAATGGTAAAGCAAAAAAAGTATGTATTTATTTATTTTATTTATTACATTTGTTTATCGAGTAATGTCTGTCTGGGCCAGAAACCCATTTTCAGCAGAGACCCGGGGAGAAAAGCTCCAAACATGCAGTTGAGAAAACTAAATAGTAATAATATTAACAATATTACTATTGTTTGATATGTCACAGTGTAAAATAAAAACAAACAAATTATGCAATTAGAACCCACATTTGGAGTGTGCATACAAACAATTCACATTTCATCTCTAGTATTAACAGTTCACAATGAGTGATCACACAACCATTTATGAATATGTCTGCAGAAATGCAGCTCTGTCTCTCTTTGTATTTTGGTCATTCTTCCCCTATCTCACTTTAATATCAGGCATGCAGTCTATAGTGCATTTTCTATCATTTTTGCTTTAAATGTGTGATAAAATACGTAACAGTGAACAACAGTTTTCAGCAAAGGCAGGAGGCTTGTGCTACTATTGACACAAATTATAAATGTGTGGTGTTTTGCCTTATTTAGAAGCTCACTGAAGTTTGTTTCACACTTTAAAAGTGTATCCTCACTACTGCAGGGAGGTGTGTCTAAATTGCTGTTGTGCTTTCCTTCACTCACACTAATCATTCACAGTTGCAAGCCATTATCACCTAATAAAATAGTGTATAGGCTATACTATGTTTACATGTGCTACAGAAAGTAAAAAGTTCACACATCATTTGCATCTTCTCCATGTTCAGAGGGCTGAATCTACACTATAAAAAGGTAACCATGTAGCTAAGGAACTTGAAGGTGAGGAGACTTGTGTATTTGGATGAAACAGAAGGTTGGTATTTCTTTGAATGAGATTTCTCTGCAGATAATGCTTATTTTTTGTAAGGTATGATTATGTTATTCAAAGACATTTTAGATTTTGTAAACTTAAACAAATGTATTTATATATCTAAGAAAAAATGGAACTTTTATCTGTACACATGTTTATACCTCACTGTTGGCATAGGTAGTTTTGGCCGGCATTTAAATTTGTGAGCTAGACAAGTTATACTTGCAGCACAACTGTGTTCTTAGCATTTGCTTTTGTACTGTCCTATGTTCTCAGAGAGAAATGCAATGTAAATGTCATTGTTACTGGTGTCATGCTTCTGAGATGGCCCAGGGCAACCTACAAAGGAGTGGTGCACTCAGTGCAAAATGACTGGCATTCATAAATTGACTTTTCTGTTGAAAAAAGTGTAGACATCCTGATAAATCTGTGGAACATATACACATTAAGTGGTATTCTTTATTTTCTCAAACATTCATTTGCATGTGTGAGTCTTGGGGAGAGGGGGCAGCTATCATTCTGTTGTCCAGAATGAAAAGTGTGTTTTAAGTGCTTTTGAGTTGAAAATGTGTGGAAAGTCTGATAATCTTATTGAAAACATGCATTACTTATATGGTATTCCTTGGTGTGTACAAACCTTCATTTGTGTAGGATTGGGAGGTAGGGAGGCCACCTAACATTCTGTTGGACTAAATGAGATGTGTGTTTCAAGCACTTTATGTTGATGGAGGGTACACAGATTGATTATTTTTGTGAAGAAATACATTACTTATATGATATTAATGTGTTTTATCCTTGTCTGTTTTATGTCACATAGGATAATGGCACCCAAGCCTACAAATCTATGAAAACCCTCTTTCAGTGATGCTGAGAATAAGTCATAATGCAGTCTATGAGGTGGAATGGAGCCTTCCTGCTTGAGAGAGGCTGTGGGGATATGACTGCCAGAAAGGAGATTTGGAACCAGTTAGTCGACAATGAAAATGCAGTTGCTGGTTGCACCACAATTATGATTAAATGCAGCATCAGACTATTGATATGATTTCATCAGCATGGAGGAGGGAGGCTGCAGTTGTCTGAGAACAGCTGGCTGCAGGGGTGGTCCTGCTAATGAGCCTTCACTGACACCAAATGAGGAGTTCTTGTACACTGTCAGAGATCCAGACAGCCCAGTGGAGACTGCACACCATGTGCTTGACGTCAGTGCTGATGTGGCTGGGAGGCTAAGTCTGTCCCAGGAGCAGATTCCAGGATAGCCTACATATGGCAGCATTTATATTGGCTTGTAGACTAAAATAATAATTTGATCACTACTTCCTGTGATGCATATTTTTTTCTATCCTTACCTATTGGTCAGTTATACAGTGATACAAGAGAGTTGTTCAGTAGACCAGGGTGTGGGCGGATGTGTCCGACAAGTTTCAATTAAAGCTATTTCTTACGAGGTATATAAGTGATTGCGTATTCACTGTCTCCTTGTGTTATTCCTCCATTATGAGACTTAATTACCATAATTTCATTGCTTCATTTCTCAAGTGTGAAGACATCGGCACGTGGTAAGCAGATGTTTCTTTGCTTATTACTAAGCACTATTTAGATATTCCGTGTATGTAAGGAAGGTGTGATGAGTGCCTGTTTTGCTATAGTATCTATGGCTGTGTGACCAGTGTTACATTTTGTTCAGATATTTTGGGTTAATATTTATGGCAGTAGTAATTTCATTCCTGTGTTTGTTGCTTGTTATCACAGGTGATCCTGGGAGTGGAAGTATAGGACTCCTACCACAATGATATCAGAGTATTGGTAGGCTCTGATAATGATGGTGGCCAAACAGAGGCATAGTCTAAGGGTGCAGAGGTTGAATCTTACACTGAGATTGTGACTCACACATCTCCTGGATTTCCTTCAGACACCGTCAGTATGGCTATGCATACCCATTCCACTGAGCCCTCAGACAGTAGACACACTGAGAGTGACACAGTTGATCATGGTAGTTTAGTAACTGTGGTTTCAGTGCCAGTTGACTCTGTCTGTAGTCAAAGAGTGAGTGAGGTGCCATATAGGAGGGTTGGTAGGGATGCTCAGCTGTGGACTGCTGCCCACCCTCCACCTGTTGTTGATGTGTCATTACATGCCACTCAATATATGTTTAGGGCCGTCATGGAGGCACAAGCATGTTCCACTAGGGTCTCTGAGGACATGCTTAGGGTTCTAGATATGGCACAAGCTGATGTGCATCACGCCCTCTACCATGTGGTCAATACAGTGGACCAGATGAATGACACAATGGAATGGGCAGTGTCTGTGATGGAACATCTGTTGGGAGGGGGCCCCAACATGGCCGAGCCTAATCCTGCTCCCGTAATGGCACTACTTCCACTGCTCCATCAGTGGTTGAGCTGTCCACACCCAGATATGATAGGTTGCAGGGTTTTGGATCTGGGCATAGTCATGAGGAGAGCTTATCAAAGAGCTTACTAAAGATCGCTCATGTTCAGGTAGCACTACCACATCTGATCATAGGCATGGACATGCCAGTACAGCTCCTGGCAGAGACAGTTCTTGTGGTCTGGGGTGATGATGATGAACTGATAACCCTACCATGAATGGCTCACACCTGTCTGACATGTCAGAACAAATGCTAGCACAGAGCTTGGCTGTGTTCTTGCAGACTCTCACACACACATTTCACATTGTGTGCCCATACAGACACCCACACATACCAGCTACATGAGGCATTAATGAGGGTTGCAGGTCTTTCTGTCTCAGTGGTCACCTGATATTATTTACATTGTCTGTCTTTCTTACTCGCATACTTACACTCACCACTTTGGTGCCAGCCCTGGCCTCCTGCTCCCTCCCAAACTCTACCCTGTGCAAATGATGATAACTGTACCATATCCTTTGTTTCTATCTTTTGTATTCATGGTTACATATGTATATTGTCTGATGCACAGGGTTCATAGCTAAATGAGTACTTAGGATATGTATTGGTGATGTCATTTGGAAATTATTTCAGATTTCTTACATAATTTTAGTACTGTGATTGCTACCTTGAAATCATTTATATGTCAGTGAGGCATATTGCTGCACTTATGAGAATGTAGGGATAAGTAGACTTTGGAATGCTTTTTCTATTGTGCATATTTTTGTTGCGTGAGGCATGTTAGCTGATAAACTGCAAAAATACATCTTCATAAGTTAACCCTGTCACATATTGATGTTATTGATGGACAACTCACACACATTCTACATAGGTGTATTTTCAAGTAACAGTATGCTGGTATCTGTCATTCATTCATTCATATTCTTACACATTTTTTTTCCTGTTACAGGTTCAACACTTACCCTGACAATCTTGCAGTTACAAATTTTGTCATTCAGGACTGACTCTGTGTGATGCTATCAGTATACAGCCATTACACAGGTTAAGTAAAGGTGGTGAGCATTGCCTGGCATCAGTTTTACTGTATGTATGTGAGTAGAATGAAAGTTGTACCCCTTAAGTGATCAGCATGTGTGCTATCCATTGTCTGTTGGCCAGAGCAAGGGTATATTGTGCACACCCTCTACCTTTACCCACAGTGGCTGGTGGCTCCCTCTCTGGCTCCTTACTTGTGTCTTGCTCTGGTGACCTTGCCTGTGGTGGTGGAATGTTTGCTCCTAGCCCTTGGTGTTCTTGTTGAAGATGTTTTTGCAGGATGATATTGTGTAGGATAGCACAGATGGTGATCATTCAGCACAAGTACTGGTATCATACTGCACAGCACCCCTGATGTATCTTGGCACCAAAACCAGGAATTCAGCAGCCTGAACCTATGCTCTATGATATTTCTTGTTTGAGTGTATGCATCATTATAGCATTCCTCCAAGGGTGTGTGTGCATTTCTGATGGGCATCATCAGACATGGTTTGAGTGCATAGCCGGCATCCACCGGTAAATGGCCTTGTGGTATATCACCCCTGGTAAATCTCTGGTAGTGCAGTGAGTTATGCCACATATGAGAGTCATGTTAAGTGTTGGAGTTGTCAAAACACACATTCAGGATGGTTCCCTTAGCAAAAAAAACAACTGCAGGACGAACCTCTTTGGTAACCACAAAATCCACAGCTAGAAAAGCAAACAGGAACCAACGTTTCTTTATTTTTGACGATTTATTGGGTTCTCCAAAAGTACACAAAAAATGAATCTAATCCACTAAGCTGCGAAAGTAAGCAAATGACTTGCCTAAATTCTCCCCTAGTTACGGGGGCATCGTCCGCAAGGTCATTGTCATCGGCTAAAATGTTAGGTGTATTGTTGTAATCAAGGGTTCCTGCTTTTTCCGCCATGGTTCCCTTAGCATTACACATGACCTGGCAGTTAATCAACTGTAACCTTTTTCTGTTTATGTAGAGCATTCCCTATTCTCCAGGTGGTGTTTTGATCTCAATCTGCTTGCAGTGTATGGCACCCAAGACTTCAGGGAAGTGTGCTATGGGGTAGAAATACTGCATAATTGTAGCTCTGTCCTCGAGGGTACGGGGGATATATATATAGTCACTGTCATGCTGTAGCATAGCATTCAGGAATTGATGTAGGATCTTGGATGCTGATGACTGTGACACCCCCAACATGTCCCCTGTGGGTCTCTGAGCATTTCTTGTAGCTAATATTTTGAGTGCTATACATCCCTTTGTCTCCACAGCTATTGGTTTCCTCAGTTTGCCATTCCTCTCAGTTGTGGACGACAGACTGAAGATTTCTTGGAGTGTGTCTCTTTCCACCCTGTAGCATTCTTCTATTTCCACCTCATGCAGACCATGAAAAGTTAAACAGGGTCTAAATACCCTTCTCCTCCTTGCCCAAGATTTGTCATCATCATCAGCACCAGCAGCATAAACTTGAGCCTGTTGCACATACACATGCAGAAGAGCAGCAGTTTCCGTGGCTGTATTCCAGTAGGTTTTAGCTTATAAGGCAAAAGGCTACACTAAGTGTACATGACTGCTTTATAGCCTGTTGTGTAGCTCCACCATCTTGGATTTGATGATTAGTATACAGTTCAGCTGCTTATCCTGTAATTAGCATGCCACGATGTTTACCATGTTTGTGCAGCTCTACACATTGTATAAAGCCGCTTACTGAATACAAATCGGCGAGCTACCATGGTTTTAACAAGCCATGTAATGCTTGACTGTACAGTTACAAAAACACAGACATAAAAAATTTTCAACTTTGTCATTATCTGGGCTAGACTTAGAAACAACAAGTATGCTTTTCCTGAAGATAATTTTACTGAAATAAATGTCATTCATTTTACTTGGGGAATGGGCTCAGCTCCCAATTTTCTTTCCTGAAATAACCAGTTTAAGTGAAAATAATAAGAGTAATAATAATAATTTCATATGCGGGTTACACTTTACTTGGATGGGGAAATGTAATGATGACTCTGTAGTGAAATGTTTGATAGTTAATGCTAGAAAAATGTTTAACGATAAAAAAAATATTTCATACATGCTTAGATACAACTGGTTGATTACTAGGAGACTGAAATAATATACTGATAAATAATTAATATAAAGAATAGTATATGGCAAAAGAGGGTAGCCTGACAAGTAATTATTGATGGAACAGAACATCATCAGATGGAATTACAAAGAAGCTGTGATAGAAGATTGGGAATAGTGCTGAGCATGCTAGGGAAATATATAAAAATTAGAATATCATGTGACTTGAAATACATAAACATGAGAATGTCGTGATTTGAAATACATAAAAAAGAGAATGCCATGTGATCTGATCTTCAGATAATTCTACTGTAGGCAGTGCAATGCTGAAGCTTAGTATTGGAGTACACGTATCAAGATTGTCATATTATTTAAAAATATGCAGAATGTAATTCATTAACTTCAGTTAATTATCAGGAATATCATACTAGAGAATTTCAAAGTACAATGTAAATATTGCACGCAGTTTAAAAATTATGGATGGAATTAACATGCAAGCATTTCCTGCTTGCACAATGCCCAGGTATCATGCATCTCATAGTGCAAAGTGACCAGTAGCTGCTCAGATATGCAACTTGGCTTGCAAAATACCAGTACTTCATGAGAATCCGTGAACCATAAATTAGAGGAGCTGCACTACAGGTAGAGGTAGCAATGTGCAGATTCAGCAGAGGAATCATGCTAGCAAAGTGCATATAGTCAGATATCACAGTAAAGACAGGCAAGAGCTTGTGATTATGCCCAAGGCTACACATAGTCATGCCTACCAAAGTGCCATATGTCTGCTTCATGTGTAGCATCAGATAGCCCTAGGAGGGACAGCACAGTAAAGTGCTAGTATAGTTCATGACATGAATGCAAAAGGGAAGGGGGAGATAGTACAGATAGAAAAGAGAGAAAAGCAAGCAGAGGAAACCACAAAGGTAACCTTAATGAATGGCAGGTGGGAAGAAGAAGAAGAAGGGCAGAATTTTTAGGGGGTGTGAAAGATTCCCACTTTCCATATAAAAAGATAGAGAGCAATCAGGGAAGACAGTGAGGATACTTGTGAGAGGGACAGGCAGAGAAAAGAAGGTTGTGGGGGTGGATAAACAAACATAAAATGAACACAGAAAGGGAGATGTGGTAGTGACTCAAATTGGGGCAATAGTGGACGGACAAAGACAGAGGGTGGTCACTTGGAGATGGGAAGGTTTGGTTAACAAACAATATATTGGGAATGATGTAATGCAGGGAAATATGCAGATGAAAGCTAGGGCACAGAGCATGACAGACATAAGACAAGTCCACATGCCAGCCCACAGGCATCAGTCACCTCTGTGGCTGACATCATGTGCTTGCTATGCCTCCACTGACCTAATTGTCATGGCCTGCCAGTTGCTCAACTTGACCACACATGACAAGAGAGGCTCCACATTGGTGAGGTAGACGTTCACATGTCAGTACACCTTAGATGACACCAATCTATAGAACTGGTACCAGGAGGCTATGGGGGAACCCTACAAGTTACTGTCAGAAGGGAATCCTCAACATTCCTCCTTAGACGTTGCTACAGCAGCCACCAGTAATACTCTTGAGTCATCTTCAGCAAGGAGGCCTCCATCCCCTTTTGAAAGGTGAGTCTGGTGATTATTAATGACCAGTGCCAGAGGCACCATCTGATCCCATCTAAGGTGACCACTGTCAGTCCTCTGCAACAAACATAAATGGATCTACAGTAGGAAGCCAAAAATAAAGAGAACTCATCAGTACCCATGCATATCACACATAACATTAGAGTTACACAGTACAGCAGTGCACATGGCATATGCATCATGCTTGCCTCCTGCAACATACATCAGTATTCTTGTGTCAGTCCTTGGTTACTGTAAGGTAAATCAATACTAACCCAGTATATTGGTAGATCTGTTAAAAGAATAGGAAAAATTCTTACAGTACAATTCTGGTTCTCTATCACTAACCTCTCCTCCTCACCATCTAAGCAGGTCAGGGTGATGTCCTTGCAGTTCAATGTAAAGCTATCTGTACTGCTCACCAGAATAGGTGATGCTTGTGGTATCACTCACAGAGACACTTACTAAAGGTTCTAGAAGAGAGCATCCCTGTATGGTGCAGGCCAGACATGACACACCTGACCAATACAGGTATGGAAATCTTCAGCCCACAAGTTAACTTATTATGTCTGGATATGGTAGGTATTAAAGAGGGAAAAAAGAACAAATAACTAAAATATGGGAGGTAAAAAGTAGCAGATAGATAGGATATACATACAGATAGATAGACAGATAGATTCAGGAGAGTAAAGATGGTATAGAAGTTACTTAGAAGTAAAAGGAAGAGCTAGTCCTTGTAGGAAAAAAAATGAAACGGGCCCCAGGATGACAAATTACAAACTCAAAGCCTGCCCAGTTTTGTAGGAAATATTGACATCTATTGTTAGAGACAAAAGAATAGGGGGCCGAGGTAAACAAATACAAGATATTTGGAAATATCTGGGTATCAACAGCCCCTTTAAACAAAATATCTACTATTTGTATGCAATATATATATATATATATATATATATATATATATATATATATATATATATATATATATATATATACATATATACACACACACACACATATATGGGTCCACTTCAGAATTTTGAAGCTTAAAACTTCAAAGTTCATATGATCGAAGACCATAAGATCGAACTTTGAAAACTTCAAAATCCTTTACAGAGATCAACATACAGCACAGAATGGGAGATTTCCCTTTTCCTCGCTGTAGTGCAATCTTGGAGTTGGTATATTTAAGTAGCGGGGAGTGTGGGGGGTGCAGGGGGGCTTGCCCCTGCAAAAACATGTTTTGTGGTTTTTTGACTGCTTTTTTTTTTGGGGGGGGGGGTTCAGAATTTTCGAGATTCCAAGATCTCGAGGTTCTGAGTTCAATATTTTGAATCTCTGGATTTTGGTATTTCAAAATTCTAAAGTGAACTCATATATATATATATATATATATAAATATATATATATATATATATATGGTTCCCATTCAGAAGCCTGAAACATCATAAGCCTGAAAATCAAAATCCTGAAACCAAAAGCCTGAAAATTCAGAATCCTGAAAACTCAAAATCCTGAAAGCCCAAAATCCTGAAAGACCAAAATCCTGAAACTCAAAATCCTGAAAACACAAATAATGCTAATATGTCACTATAAAGACATTAATATCTACCAACTGACCCTGACCCTAACCCTAACCCTAAGGTCCGTCACTATCACACACTCACCTGACCCGGCCCTAACCCTAACTCACTTAAACCGCTAACCCCAATATTTGTCACTATTGCATACATGCCTAACCTGCCCTAACCCTAACTCACTTAAACCGCTAACCCTAACATAAAACCAACCGCACTTACCTGACCCCAACGCATGACCTAACACCACAGGGCTAACAATAGCAAAGCCACAATGACATCAGTATGTCTATTTTGTGTTTTCAGGATTTTGAGTTTCAGGATTTTGGGCTTTCAGGATTTTGGGCTTTCAGGATTTTGAGTTTTCAGGATTCTGAATTTTCAGGCTTTTGGTTTCAGGATTTTGATTTTCAGGCTTATGATGTTTCAGGCTTCTGAATGGGAACTATATATATATATATATATATATATATATATATATATATATATATATATATATATATATATATATATATATATATATATATATATATTCTAGCTCCCTTCCCTGTCATTACCAGTATATGAAGTTTATGATTTGCCTTTCAGATCTCAGATTTTTTCCCCTTTCTGAAGTGTATCATTACTTACTGTCTTTCATAATGCAGTCTGTAAATTGAGTTTCTTAGCAGGGAGCTGAGAATCACGTATTTATTAGCTCTGATTGAAGACGGTCAGGGAATACACTTTTCTTCACATCACTAATGCTGTTCACGCAGTAACACCTGTCATTCTTGACATATGACACATGTTTCAGAACTAAGTAATAAACGTCAGCCATAAGCATATATCTTAATGAACTTTTACTTCAGAAAAGTGGTATCTATAGGTCTTTGTCATACTGTTAAGTAAAATGACAACTGAATTCTAGAGACCTCTTAGTGCTATTTAGAAAACTACTTAAACTTAATTGTTACATAAAATGCATCTTATGTTTTGTTTTGCAGTCATACTGTTTAAAATACATCTTATGTTTTTTTAGTAATTGAAATGTTTATTTTTGTCCCTATTTAATAAAAGAAAAATTACATTTCCATTTCCTCAACTTGCTAATGTATACATAATATTGAATTGCTGTTTATAAATAGCACAATCTGTTATCCTGACTGCAATAATGCCAGAAGCAACTGACTATATAACCTGTATGAGGTTGATGCAAAATAAATTTCATAGCAAAATTATTTTGTTTTTATGTATTTCCTCATTGATGTCCATACTGTTTTATTTACTCAGATTGCTTATCCATATATATAACATTGTATTTCTGCTTAAAATGTCCCAGTCTTGTTACCATGACACCAATTGTGTGTTAAGCAACTGAATATATAACCTATAACTGACGGAAATCAAATTTCATACTAAAATTATTTTGTTTTTATGTATTTTTCCTCACTAATGAAGAATACCCGTTAGCTATTTCCTATCATGTTTTCAGGAAAGCTATTCTGATGAAAATAATGATTTTCAGGAGCATTTTAATGACATTAAGTGAGTATTTACTCAGCAAAGAGCAGTGATATACAGTAAGTGCACATATAATGGTTAATAAAATAGAAAGTACTATAGAAGGCCATACACAAATCCAAATTGCTTTATATAAACATTTAAGAACATGATTTACTCTCCAAAGCTAATCCTAAAAGATAAGAAACCACAAGCTGAGTTAAACAGAAACTAGAAGAATAATTATGTAGCAGATGAAGAGGAGAAAGAAATAAATGGATGTAAAACAGATTGTAGATGCAAAAATATAGAGTTGTTTTAACATTTATGCAACAAGTGTAGGAAATAGAGTTCAAAGGATTGCAGGCCTAATTAAATGGGGGAATATTTGTGAGAGGAAGACACTGAAGATATAGAAAGGGGCAACTATAAAAGAAAATGCAAAGGGAGAGTCAGGAAAAGACAACAGAGCATTAATAGCCAGCTGGCAGTCAGTGGTGTATGGAAGAGATATAAAGCTGTTGGTTTAGCAAAGGAACTCTAGAAAAGAAACACAAAGAATACTTAGGGCAAGTACAAACATGTAAAATTATTAGTCAACTACACTGAGCAAGATAAAGATTAATGCCAGACCATGGTAAGCAGATCAATCAGGAGTGAACACAGAATGAAGACATTGGAATTCAACTATACATGAATAAAATTCAGCCAAACAATGATTTAGCAGAGTGACTCTCAAATAGTGTGTCATGGTAAACCAAACTAGACAGAGGTCTGCTGCTTAGTTTTATGAGGTCCTTGAACATGTTTTGTGTGGTCTGCTTGCATGTGTGCATCAGTCATACTGTAAGAGCCACAGCAGCAGTTCTAACCATCCAGAATTGTTATTTCACACTGACCTCTGCCCCTGAACTGACTCCCTGAAAGCAGCATCCATTTTCAATGTTGGAAGTTAAGTGTTAAACAGCAGACATTTAAAAGCTTTGAAAGTCTTGCAAATAGGCTGGGATAAATGAAAGAAGGTTATAGCACGTTAATCTAGGCAGTACTTCAACATACTTGATATGTAAATGAAAATGTAATAACTGAATCATGGCATAGCCTTCTGGCTTTCAGATTTTGCACATTTCCAATAATTTGTCAAGCTACTATTTAGAAAGAAATATTTCTGTGCTGTAACTCCTGGTATAGTTGCAGACTGAAGTGAGTGCATGAATATTTCCAGAATGGGAATGCAAAGTGTTTACCTTCTTGTGCTGAAATACTAACCAAGTAAAAAATTGTATGTGACCTACCTTGCCTGTTTCCCTTGGCATATAGTCAGTTAGGGTGTTCTTAAAAACCACTGTGGGTCCCTCTTCAAAACATATGGTATTTGAATCTATAGTGAAAAATGTACTGTTTTGTCAGACAAGAAAGAAGACTGGGAACCCTCTGTGGTTAAAATTCTTTATTTGTATAGTGAAATTTTAAAAGTAATTCCAGGCATATGATTGTAGCTCGGTTTGTTCAAATTACAAGTTTGGTGTTGATTCTTAAAAACAAAACACTAGAGGAATTTAGAACATCTGTGGGATGCCCAGGTGGGAGTATTCATTGATTGATGTTTATGTAAATAAATCTGTAAAGGGTCTAACATATTAGCATCTAGGCATAGCCGGCCTTAGGTATAGGCCAACTAGGTGGCCACCTAGGATGTTGATCTAGCAGGGGCACTTTTTCAGCATTTATTTGTTTATTTTTTTGAAGTAAAGAAATAGTTTCTTAAAAAATATGTTGAATGAATACAGGAAAAACTGAAGAGCAAGACAATCTGTGAGAAAAAGAAAGAAAAGAGTAATCTGGATGATGTAGGTAGACCTGGATGGGGGCACCAGGTGGTGTGGAGGGGAGGACTGTGGAGCCCTTTAGCCTAGGGCACCAGATGACCAAAGCCTGGCCCTGCATCTAGGTGTACATTTAAGATTAAATTGAGTTAGCTTCATTAATTAATAACAAACTAGCCACTCAAGTCACGCACTTTCTAGTTTTATATACATTATTAAATCTTATAAACCATATTTTTCATTACAAACTCAAATCTGGCTGTGAACAACTGGAGCAATTCAAGAAGGTGAGAGAGGGGGTTATAAACTTTAGTACAGCATGTAAATAGAAGTTACAGGAGCTTAAAAGGATTGGAGGAGTGGAAGAGGGAAGTGAAGTGGAATAATAAAAATAAACATTTGTCACTGGTTTCACTTGGTATGGTCTATAGAAGGAAGAGTATCTATTTTTATATAAAATAAGCAAGCAATAATGCCTGACAGGATGTGTGTTAATGTGTAATTAACACCCAGCCAGAGGTGTTATGAGGTACAACGCTGCAGGTGGAGGCCCTCTACACCTCCAGAAGGGTGTTAATTGCACATTAACACACACCCTGGAGGGCATTATTGCACTTAGAGAATGGGCTCCCAGTAAAAATGCTGGGTTTTACTTATTTATATATGTATATATATATATATATATATATATATATATATATATATATATATATATATATATTTTTTTAGTATATTTTTGATGTAAAATAGTTCCTTCGCCTGTCAAACTTGCTGTAGTATATGTTAATGGTGTTGGAGGAAGCATTTTACATCCAAAATACAACATTTAAAAATAGCCAGGTACTTACTTCATTTTTTTCATCCCATACTCCTGAATCACTTGGTTGGCAGTCATTGGAGACTGAAATTACTAAATAATGAGATACATTTGAGCTTCAGACTTTTATTTCCTTCAGAAAATTCATGCTAACATAAATCCTTTACTTAAGCAACTTTATAAGAGCAATAATTAAAATCTGTTTCTATTTTTGAGCCTTTGTTCCCTCTTTATTTTAGGCTTTATCCAGATTTCGTCAGCTGAAAAGTGCAGAGGTATGCAAACCTCTTGACTGCTGCTGCTGCCAGTAGTCATCTCACTCACTCACTCACTCACTCACTCACTCACTCACTCACTCACTCACTCACACACACACACACACACACACACACACACACACACACGCGTGTGCGCGCTTTTTATTTTACACTCACTAAACAGCAGAAGCTTTGCTTAGCAAGTGTAAAATAGTAGCGCAACCAATCTCTCTCTCACACTCATACACATGTACACTCTCACACACAAACATAAACACATACACATTTTTTTTAATTTTATTTTACTTTTTTACATTTTACACTCACTAAACAGCAGAGGCACTGCTTAGCGAGCATAAAATAATGGCAGACGTTACTTTTTTTTTCTGCCTAAGCTCCATGGTGGATTGATATGCTGCTGTGAAGTGGCAGACTCATTTTTCATTAGGCATTACTTGTACATTAATACCCTGCTGGAGAACACTCGTTCTCCAATCAGGGTACTCATGTGCAGTAAGCCCATTCTCTAATTTAGATTAAACACTTGTCATCTGTATAGTACCAACTCAAAAACAGAAAAGAACTAAAGCTGTCTCTCCTCATATACTTTTGCAAATGCCTCATCAGATCTGCCTGAAAACTTCTTGTGTGGACAAAAATATTGATAGATAGATAGAGCAGGTGATTGTGTTGCAGTTCAAAGCTGGTATATTTTAAGCTTGAGTGTGACATTATTAATGGATGGAGTTGAAATACCAGATAATATACAAAAGAGTTGTTGTGTAGCTAGTCTGCCTTCAAACAGTGAGAAAACATAGGGATCAATAATACCGTGTGGGGTTAGCTTGTATAAATTCCTATAAAAATATATTAAAAATAAAAATCAACCAAGGGGGGTATGAGCTGGAGGAAAGAACAGACATAAGTTACACAAGTGATGGACAATAAAATGTTGTGGTACAGTGGTTACAAATGCATAGAGATGTCATACAGGTTTTGATCAAAATTAACAAAAACATATTAAGGATTTAAAAAGGAGGTCTATATCAGCTTATTGAAAGCTGATAAGAGTGAACGTTCTTTGATCGACCACAAAACATCGAACAACCAAAATATCGAAGACACGGAACAGCAATTTTTTTCCCAGGGAAAACAAACTGCTGTTCGGCAAAAAAAAAAAAAATGAAAACACAACATATCACACCCCCGATGTGGGGTCTGTGCCCCCTACACCCCCCTACTTAAATATACCAACTCCGAGATCACACCACAGTAGAGGAAATGGTACACCCCCCTACTTAAATATACCAACTCCGAGATTGCACCACAATAGAGGAAATGGCAAACTCCCAAAAACGACCCAACGATTTTTTTCCCCTGGGAAAAAAATTGCTGTTCTGTGTCTTCACTATTTAGGTTGTTCAATGTTTAGGGATCAGTCAAAGAGCGTTCACTCTTATCAGCTTTCGATAAGCTGATATAGACCTGTAAAAAGAAAGAGGAAAAAAACAACACTTACAACCTTTGGAAGAAAGTTGATTTAGCAATAATTGCAGTGGTTCAGCACTCTAAGGTTTATAATACATTTCTCTCTAGCGTGTTTTGCCATTGAGTTGGAGTTTATTCCATGCCATATATCAGAGTAGTGCCTAGCCATCCTGGATTTTTATTTGTTAATGGATTTGCCCACACAGAAAGCACTGCAGTGATGGCACTGGGCTCTGGACACTATTTTGTCTGTGCTGCAATTGCCAAACCAAGGGATTTTGAAAGTCTTTTTTGTTGTTGGGGCAATAGAAAGATACTTTACAGAGCATATATTTACAGTAGGTGCAGTCCAGGGGGGGGGGGTGCACAAGGGTAAGCCCCTAGTGGTTGTTGCTCAAGTTTCTAATGGGGGAGTGGTTGCTGTTTTCAAAAAGTCAAAGATGTTTTTGCTTCTGCAGGTGGTGAAGGTTTGTCTAGTTGTGAGTATCTTGTTGAGGGAATTGTTTTCACTTTGATAAACCAGTTGTCCTGTATTGCCTTCCTAAGTCCATGGTAATCAGATAAAAAAGTTAAAGTCATGCTGGTGCTCCATTTAGTTTGTCCTCTATTTGTTGGATGATTGTTTGGATGTGGTGTGTGGTGGTAATTCCTGAAGTTAATAGATCTACATTGTTATGTTTGTTTTTGATGATAGGGTCAAAGATTTACATTATTACCCTCTTGTTGTAGCCTCTAGTTAGAAAATCATTTTCTATTTGGATGATGTTTCTAGTGAAAGAGGAAAGTTCCTTAGTAACCCTGGCTATCCTGAGATAGGAGTCTGAACTAGAAACTTCACTTCCTGTAAGCCCTTTTCACCCTGGAAGACATGGATGACTGTGTAGTGATGGAGACATGGTTTAAAATAGTGGAGAACAATCCAGCTGTTTATGACTATAACACCTTCTACATGTTTACACTGACTACTATGCAGGAGGGTAATAAAGGTGGAGGTGTTTCAGTCTACATCCAGAAGAGACTCACATCGAGGCTGGTAAAGCAGCATGATGCACTACAGCTTCTTCATGTCCAAATAACCATCAGAGAGGTCCCACATCATATATTAGCTAGCTATAGGACTCCATCTCTGACAATAGAAAGCCACAGCACATATCTACAAGAACTAAAACCACTCAGTATTAACCCCAATACTATTTTCCTTGGTCTACCTCTCAACTGTGTAGATTTTTGCAGAATGTCCAGATTTTTGCCTCATGTTTTTGATCTGTTCATCATAAAATGTGTGATTTTCTGGCAAATCATTGAGGATTGAAGTCAATAAATAATGACATAAATTTGAGTTACAGACCTCTTATCTTTCAGAAAATGCAGTAGTGGGAATGACATCTTGTATCTTGACCTTACTAATATAATGACATCTTGCACCATCCCTTTCCTATCTTCATCACTTGTTATGGCTGACCATAAAGCAGTGTCCTTCAAAATAAAATGGAAATTAGAGATTCCTTCCACCCAAGGTACCTTTAAAAATTTCTTTAAGACAAACTACCTACTCATAAGTGATACATTTACAAGCTTCAAATCTCCACCAAAACCAGTTAACTCCAGTGATTACATAGAAACGTATACCACCACATTATATCAGCATGTAAACAGCTGTACAGATGCAGTTGTACCCAGTAAGAACAAGTGCAGAGCAAACCCTAGAAACAAACTCACATGACAGAACAATAATATCAACAAGTTTTATAATAAAAGTAAAATCATTTTTACCAAAGGTAAGAATAACAATTCCCAGAACATGAGAGACCTTTTCATGGAAATAAGCAAACAACTCAGAAGCTTAATAAAATATACCAAAGGCAAGTTTAAGGGTAAAACAGGTACCCAAGCTAAAGACAGTTACAAGGCATTTTTAGTTAAGTTTGAAATCTCAAAAGCACAACTCTGCAGTGATCTGAGCTGATTGTAAATGATGTGACCTACACTGAGATTGAAGATGTAGTGAATCTACTGGCTGATAAATTTAACTCTAACTTTATCCCACTCTCCCCTCCCCTCTGTCTGCCCTTCAAGATATATCTGAAACTGGCCCACATCCAGCTATCATACAAGACCAAGTCCTAAAGGTGATAAAAATACTGCAATGACATGTCCTGACAATATCCCTGGCTGCATCTTAAATAGCATGAAACATAATTTAGCCACAGCTCTAATTGCACTGTTCAGTCTCAGCCTCCATACAGGTTTTGTACCAAGTGAATGGAGAATGGCTACAGTCTTTCCCCTGCATAAGGGAGGACCTTCCACAGACAAAGGCAATTCCAGACACATAAGTCTGACCAGGCTCATATGCAAAGCCATGGAAAGATGTATTGTGGAATTAATCACGCAGGACATAGGGAACCTCCCAACACTGGACCCATCTCAGTTTGGATTCCTCAAGGGCAGGTCATGCATACTCAAACTGCTGGATTTTTTTTGAAAATGTCACCAAAGCAATTGATGAAGACAAAATGGTGCACACTGCATACCTCAACCTGACCAAAAAATTTGACACAATTCCCCACTCAGGCATAATAGAAAATCTAAAACTGGAAATAAACCCCTATGTCATCAACTGGATTGCCAACTGGCTCAAAGATAGGATGCAAATAATCAAAATAGGGGAATTTACCTCCAAAAAGAAACCAATCAACAGTGGAGTACTCTCCTTTCTACTGGCTGTGGGTATGTGTTGCCCTGCAAAGTCTGACGTCTCTACATACAGGTCCTATAGGGTTGCCACCTTTCCAAATGGCCAAAGTGGGACATGTTCTGTAGAAATGTCAGACATTCCAGGACAAAACATACCTACAGCTGTGCATAGTACAGGATTATACTTATTTGCACAAATAAAAGCTTACTCTAGTTACATTTGAATTGCTTATGCTACTTCACATAACATATAGAAGTGTCATATATAAAAACTGTTTTATGAAACTATTAATGAAACGTAGAATATAATAATGTCCTGTAATCGGGACATTTGCTATGTCTTGATTATTTTCACAGTGTACCTCGCAAAGTTGAACAGGTGGTAACCCTAAAGTCCCACCTTGGCCAATTGAAAAGGTGGCAAACCTATAATAGTTATGCGGTAGCATGACTCGGCTGACAGATGTAGCTCCCACAACCCAACTACTTGTCTGTATTGAAGAGTCCCGGTTCCCATGTATCAGCCAGATGGGAGCAGAGTGTATGCGGAACACACAAATATGATTAATTCACTGGTCAGGCAGCTGATTCCATACAGTCGAACGCCATGCCGTCACCTAATGGGCAGCCATTCCGATACTGTAGTCAGGAGTGGCCTTACGTCAACTGGTGTCCTAGGCAAAGGGCACAACAGCACCCCCCACCACACCACCCAATGCCCCATCCTGGTCTACCTACACCAAATAAATACTGGTGAACTGCCCCCACTAAAGCGGCTCCCTAGACAGCTGCTTAGTTGGCCTATGCCTAAGGCCGGCTATGACTGTAGTCATGTAGTCTGATGTGATAGGGATCACAAGATGGGACCAGATTGTATGAGGAACACACAAATATGAATGATTTACCATACAGGCCGCTGATTCTGTACAGTTGAACGCCATGCCATAGCCTAATAGGCAGCCATTCCTGATACTGTATTCATGTAGTCCAATGTAATAGGCATCACAAGGTGGGAGCACATTGTATGAGGTACACACATATATGATTGATTCACTGGACAGGCTGCTGATTCCATATCGTCGAACGCGATGCCATCACCTAATGGGCAGCCAATCCCGTTACTGTAGTCATGTAGTCCGATGTAATAGGCATCACAAGGTAATATTGTGGTCCTTGCTCCCACCCTGGGGTGTGAGTGACAGATGCAAGAACCAATGTTGGTGCATTTGCAAGTGTGGGAGAGAGCGGGTGTAAGTGTGTTTGGCTACCAGTATGTGAGTATTGCACTGGTTAAGCAATGTAGAAGCTAACCGAGCGTAAGAGGCTGTAACCAGAGGTCAGCAGTGCCTAACACTGTGCAAACCCATGCACATCTGCTCCCAACTGCTTTAATGTGCCTTACTCCCTCTGTATCCAGTGGACTTGTTCTGCCCTGCAACCAACTAAATGTCCTTTGCAAGGGTCGGAACCAGGACCCTGCACACACAGCTAATGTGTATTACCAATATGCTATGGCAGATATACAGACAATGGACAGTACCACAAACATATCATACAGCACAGTCATTCAACAGTATAGGAATGCATCTCATCATGTAGATGTACATGTGAGTGTTTATGTCCAGCATATAGGTACATACATATATAGAGATGTATCAGGAACATACCATGTGGCAACAAAGCATTACAAACAAATGAAACATGAAATACCTGTGGCACCTGTATTATGTAGTGGTGATGCTCTATGTGATCACAAGACTTCCTCAGACAGACGTGTCAGTCATACACGCAAATAGTTGTACATTGGCTGTATACATCACTCTGTGCATGTAATGTGCATTAACACAACGGTACCTGTCCAATCATTATGTGTGAACAGTACTCTTGCAAGGTTCTGTGTGCAACATCATCATCATGATAAAGGTAAATGGGGTAACCATAGAGGGGCCGGTAGTGTTTTGTGTACAATGGGGTCATCCTCCTCACGTGTACCTGGACCATGTAAGAATGATGTGCATACCAGGATTGTGCACCTGAGGGACAGGGGTGAGGATAACAGGAGTATGCTATGATGCATATTACAAGGGTTTCATGTGTCCAGTGGGCACGTGTGTGTAATGGACAGCTATGTATAGGGCAGATGTTTTCCTAGGAGCCGAATGGCCTTATGTGTCCATAGGTGAGGGTCAGATGTTGGGGAAGGAGTGTAGGTATGGCCATGTAGGATAGGTAGGATCACAGAAAAGACAGCATACAGGGTTGGTATATGACACATGTGGGGGGGATACACCCTGGATGAGGATGGGTCTTCGGCATTCAAAAGCCCATGGGAACAGTGGGATGGAAGTCCCCAGGCATGGGCAACTGCCACTGCACCTACACAGCTGCAAAGGAGGCAGTGCTGGGGGCTGTCCAGGAGGGGCAGCATCACCTTGTAAATGTGACACTCTGCCCTTGAACTGGCGTATCTGGCTTCGTAACCCCTTAAGAAGCCACCAACGCAACACGTCCGGGACCGCACAACAGCAGATATGTACCTGTCTGGTCCCGCTCTCAAGGAGTACATGCTCCATCCTCAGTGGTGGTACCACCAGAAGGTGGTGCAGAGCCAATAGAAGTTGATGTCTATGGCTGGGCCCCAGATGTGCTAGTCTCCGGTGCCATGGTCAGCTGAAGTGGGACAGGAGGTTCTGCTGGGACCTCCCAACCCATTCAGCCTATGGTGTTGATTTTAAACCCACATATGGCTTAGTGATAGACAACAGCATACAGGATTACCTATGACAGTATGCATAGATATCACCAGCAACAAAACACAGCAGATGGTATACATTTGCAGAGGGAGCACAACACATGCATATATACCGCATGCCAACTGTACAATGTGTAGTAGATGTGTGACCGCAGCTATGAACAGTTTCCCATCATTGGTTTGTCACTGGGAATCCCACACAGTGTCAGTCATACCACTGTCTCATGTGACACATGTCCAGTCAGGGATGCGATGGCAGTAACACATCCCTATCATCATGTACTGACTGCAATCCTCACACCATGCTTCTGCTGTGCACAGATGTGTGTTCAGTGTGTAACACTGGAAACAAATGGTTGCACACACTGACCAGTTCACAGATGGCCCTACAGATGGGGTCTCTCATGAACAGAGCACTGTCATGTCTGTATTATAACATGCAGAATAGCCATTACCACACACATGTTAAACAGGCAGTAGTCTCAATGCAGCATAGCTACGTTTGCATGCTGTAGTCATGTGTGGCACATCACCTTCCTGTCTTTAGGCTATTTCCCACTGTGGAAAATGATTGAGGTACATCCAGATATCATCTGTGATGCTGTGTCAGAACACCACATCCAGGTACCACTCACAGTGACTGTCATGGCCAGATAACATGTTTCCCTAGATAGTGTACTGTGTTTGTCATACGGATGGCTATGGGAACACTGTCACAGCTGTACCACATGCAATCAGCTAGAGGAGGACTGCAATAGGTGCAGAGGCCATCACCTGAACATTTCCATCACTTACAATACACATGCTGCTGCTGTGCAGGTGTACACCTTCACATCCACCAGAGAGTGTGTGGGCGGGACAGGCAATGTACTCCAGGGAAGGGCTTGGAGACTTAACCATAAGCATCATCTGCCACATGCCGAATAGTACACGGGTCAAACCCCTGACTACTCATTGCTAATACATGTGCATGACGTTACTACATGTGCCACAAAGGTGACATGTTTCTGTGCTGTAAGAACATGTGTGTAGGTGAGTGAGTGACATCTGCAACAGATATAGTAGACATACATTAGGTGTGGCACACATGTCAGCCCACGGGAATGGATGCCATTGTCACCACAACCACACTCTCTAATGGACATGCATTGACACCTTTTCCAGGGCCACAATTACACAACGTAACTACTTAGTTTACCACACTGCAGTAATGCACATGACCACATTCACCACAAGGGATATCTGGAGGTTCTATGAGCTAGGGCATGTGAAAGTGCTTGACAACTGTTGGTATGCCAATGAGGTTTATACTGGGAGTGACTGTGGTTGGGAGCATCACAATCAACACGCAGACACAGTGTGCCAGTACTGACATGCAAGTATGCATTGCTCCATGGGTGTGTAATGTTTGGCTGTGCAAGATGGCTGTACAAGGCTGGGTGAGGGGTAATCCTTGCCATCACATCACCCGACAATGGTGTGCAGTGCAGGGGTGTAGTGTCTGCAATGTCCCACACAGATGTGTACTGCATTATCTGGCCTGACATCCTGGTTACCAATGTGTAGGGCCATAACTTTGCAATGCATGCCATGTCTGTGTTTGATAGTCCTTCACATGGACATTGCCTGGGATGTGCATGTCCCACAATACTGTACAGTGACATGTACAGTTGTACCTAGTTTGGCAGACACATGTAGTGTACACAGCCTGTTATACCATGATATGCCAATACTGGCCGGGTGTGGCGAAACCTGCTTATAGTGAGCAGGTCGGCCCTGCACTTGCATGGATAGTATGATACAGGTATTCCGTGGTGTCAGTGGCATGGGTCCATACAGGGCACATGTGTACAGCATTGTCTGGCCTTAGTGGATCACATTTGATGGCACCACATATGTTGCAGGCATTCAGTGTGGAACATAGTGAAGGCACAATGTCCGCATATATGTGCCTATTGTACCGTGTACAGGGTGCCATGTCCTCTGCAGGCCACTGCATTCACATCATACCTACTATCTGTCCTCAATGTGCATGTAACATAGTGGGATATCCTAGACAAGTTTGTTTGTACATGGCACATGGGTGCGGGACATATACCGGGTACTAGTAGGGCTGCATACTTAGTTCACCAGGCCTTTTGCCAGATGTATGGGTATGGCTTACCAACACAGTGCCATGGCTGACTGACAGCTGTACTCCTTGTGAAGTGGCCAATGTGTCATAAGACAGATACCATATAGGAAAACTACAAAACCCACTCCCAAACATGTCCAATGGTAAGACAATCATGACCACCTCTGCACAGGCTCTGACAGACAAACACACACTTGCCATGTCCTGTATACAAACCCCTACCATATCACATTGCAGCAACATGCATTACTGCACGTGCTATGGTGAATACAACAAAGTACTGTACTTGTCTCACGTAGGGAGACACACACTCACACACACACACACACACACACACACACACACACACACACACACACACACACACACACATACACACACACACAGCATGTCTGGGATTAGAACACTGACCTAACAACTTTACTACACTACAGCATTACGCAGTTATAGAATGTGCTACCGCAATTACTGGGACACAGCACTCCCAGAGTTGTATTTGTAGATGGGTGACATCATTGGCCTTGCTAAAGGTGGGTATAAAAAATGCATGGAGTGTAAGCAGTCTAAAAGCATTACTCAGTCCTCAGGCAAATGGGGACACACACACACAGCAAGTGTGGGACTAGAACACTGACCTAACTACTTTATTACACTACAGCATTACGCAGTTACAGAACACTCTACCTAGATTACTGGGACACAGCACTCCCAGAGGTGTATTTGTAAGATGGGTGACATCATCGGCTTTGCTAAAGGTGGGTATGAGAAATGTATGGAGTGTGAGCAGTCTAAAAGCATTACTCAGTCAATCCTCAGGCAAACGGGGTCTCACACACACACACACACACACACACACACACACACACACACACACACACACACACACACACACACACACACACACGGCAAGTGTGGGACTAGAATACCAACCTATCTACTTTATTACACTGCAGCATTATGCAGTTACAGAACATGCTACCGGAATTACTGGGACACAGCACTCCCAGAGGTGTATTTGTAGATGGGTGACATCATCGGCCTTGCTAAAGGTGGGTATAAGAAATGTATGGAGTGTGAGCAGTCTAAAAGCAATTTACAGTCCTCTGGCAAATGGGGAAAGACATACACACGCCAGTGGTGGAAACAGAACACCTGCCTATTTACAGATTACTATTACAATACTACATACTTACGAATTGCGCCACACAGACTACACATTTCAAGGCTGTCATTATGACCTTCTGGGAATGCGGACATCAACAGGGATGCTGGCAGTTAAGATGTACATACCTGTGAACCTGTGTGTTTAAAGTAGGAATACATCCTGACCTGGAGAATGCCCATCTGTGGAATGGATGACTACTGCCACTATACAGGGTTACAATGGCCATGCCCATACACAGAGGCACATAACCGACACAAGGGTCACTGGGCATGCTCACACACTTAGTAGCACAGGACTGTTCAGAATGCACTATGTGTCCATCTACACAAGGATATACTGGGCATGCTCATACACTTAGTAGCACAGGGGGCATGCTCACACACTTAGTAGCACAGGGCTGGTCAAAATGCACTACTATGTGTCCATCTACACAAGGATATACTGGGCATGCTCATACTCCTAGTAGCACAGGGCTGACTGGGATGCACTCTGATGCTAAACACAGAAGGCCACAGTGGCCATGCTATTACAGGTAGACGTAAAGAACACATTGTAATGGGCTCTGGTGTTAGTAGTAGTCATTGTTAGCAGGAACGCTGCTCTACATATATTTGACACCGGTCTTTTACACAACATCTGCTGTCATTCTGGGATGACATGGCTGACAGTAGGCAGGCCTTTGTCACATATAACATGCATCCATGCATCCCATGCAGTGACATTCCAAGGCAAATTTCCTAAACACAGGTTAACTTCTGTACACCTAGAGGACAACTGCATTGTGTTCTTATGCTAACCAGTGCTATATGTGTAGCATCCATATTCACAGCTGGTCACTGTAGATCCAACAATGGGGAGGGAAGTACTGACATCTGTGCAGTGAGGAACACCTGGCTGATGGCTATGTAGTGCACAATAGCACTACCACCATATACCTCAGAACCAGACATGTGGGCCATAACACAGGTACGGACCGCTCCAGGTGGTGTCCCCACATACATAAAGGTCACTCAAATGTACTGACCGGTCCCCCCACAAAAGGATCACAGATGAGTCATGTGCAGGACACAGTGTCACAAGCTGCATTCTAGGATGTAAAGCTCAGACACCACCATGCCCTCGGACCACCAACACGCATCCGTACATGTTGAAGGACATAGAAGAGTATACCACCATGTGACCCTTGACCTGTGTACTGTACCAAGCTCTACATCAACTGTAGGGAGTACACATCTACTGACACAGTTGCATCATGTCTTATGTAATGCAATGATACCACTGTCTGTAACCAGGTCAGCTGTACACATACCAGGGGCCCTCGGTACTTTACAGCATTAGCAGATGACTGTTGCTGTACATCAGTACACAACCTGATGTATGGATATGACATACATGTACCTGCCCTGGGTATGTACATGCTACACACACACACAACATACATGTAAATATAATAGCTGTTGTTGTCCTTTGTGCAAACAGGTGGCTACAGTCATTACACACATGCATATGGAATGTAGGTCCACGGCTGCTGAATGCTAACAGTACATAAGGTGTGATATCAATGTTGACAGAGGTAACATTCCCTCTGTACTGGTCACCCATTACACCCATCATATCATACAACAGTCCATGTGTCATGTATGTCATTACACATGTCCACCAATTGCAATGCCTACAAACATGCCCAAATGTCAGGATTGTAGGACCTACACACCTGTACATGTAGTGTTGTGCATTCAGATAACATGCGTGTGCAGTTGCTGATGTATGCAGGTGACGTGTATCCTAATACATCATGCAGCTGCAATGCAGCCTCAACATTGCCAACTGTATATGGTGATATGCTGAATGTACAGAAAGATGTACCTCAGGTATGGACAGATGTGTGGAAATAACTAAGTGGTGGGGCATCTTTGCAGATGGATGTTTGCTGTGGACAGCTCACAGGTGTGACACAAGCGGTCCTACAATAACCTGTGTAACCGGTAAGCAATGGTTTTGTCAATTGAAGGACATAACACACAACTTATACAGCAGTCAAGATGACAGCGAAGGTAAATCACTTGACACCAGTTAATAGTTAAGACGTCCCGTGTGCATATATCAGCACTGTTGCCACAGGAAGCCTCAGTACAGTTTGTAAGACATGCAATACTGCTGTATGTTTGTCATACATAACATGCGCTAGGCAGGTTTGAGATTCACAGTACTGGCATGTGTGGTTGTGTGTGTGTCCATATATGTCACGTATTGTGGGGAATACATCTCAATTGTTACTCACTCTCCTGTACACTAGTGTACTCATCTGTACAGACTGCAATGTAGAAAACACGACATAGGCAGGGGAGTGTATCTCACACATGTGAGGTATTTGTATGTGCGTGACATAGGTGTACTCAATACTGAATGCCACAGTGTGTGTATGTAGGGCTGACTGGTCCCTGGGGTGAGGATGTATGTTACCATACTGACCTGATAAGACCACTCCCCTTCCAGGCATTGCATTCTACTATCCGTGTTGATGTCCCCGATCTTAGACCGTACTGACTACCTGTACATGTGTATTCTCTGTGGTGCATCATGTAGGTGCACAGTACTGTAATGATGATTTGCACATAGGCAGGGGTCCTCACCTCACCAGTAGCAACTGTGTGCTAGTGTGTGTTACTGTGTCGGTGAATCCGTGAGTCTGTGGGTATGTTACTATGTCACTGAATACATGTGTGTCAATACCTGAGTGTGTGGGTGCAGTTGTGTGTTGGCATCCTGTCATGGGAACGTGTATTACTGCTTCCCAATGAGGCATCACACTTCCCACTGGCCTCTACCCTTGTAATCAGCTAGACCACTCTCTTACCTCACCACTCCATGTAACTGTACCTGTGATGTCACCCTCTATGGATGTCACGTCTGTGAACACAGTAGCTTAATACACAACTATCATGCTCTTGGATTGGTAGACGTGTTTGTAACGTGGGACATTCTCACTGGTATGTGGCAGCTAAATGGAGCATGCTGGTATATTCATACATACCTGTGAGTAATCCACATTGACATATGGGACACTAACTGCAAACACTGACATCCACCGGCACGTGCAATTAGACCTGAAGGAGGACAGCAGAACATCATGACCAACATGCAGTTACTGTTGTTACACAAGACACATACTGTTAACACTATGAAATGCATTGTACACCTGTAGTACATGGTATATCCACTGCCTGTCAGCAGTAATCAACAATTGTAAACTACACTTATCTTCCTAGTCTGTTCACCCTGTACATCAGACCATATGAACATGTTCCTGCACCAATGGTGTGGATGTCAGGGATACACCGCAGGCATCATCATATGCACAGGGTGATAATGTTTGCCAGATGCCTAGGCTGCACCACTGGATGAGATCATGTGTGTGGGTTAGGGCCTTTGATCTAATTGGAGTGTGTGGATGTTATGCATGTGTATTTTGCAGTGCCCTACATATGTTTCCAGTGCGTGTGTGTATGTATGCACACAGTTCTGCCATGTGTCTGGCCTACACAGGGGTATTATTGACAGCTGCAGACTGTACAGGTGAGGTTTTATAGTTCACAGTGTCTGGTCATGGACATGTGACCTGTGCCTGCCATGGGTTGCATGGGCACTACTAGGCAGAGGTGCAGATTGGGTACTGTCTGATGTCACTTGTCCACTGGAACTGTGTCCTTGTTGGGACCGTCCCAGGTCATGTGCACATGGCCTGCTGTGTCGTGGTGTGGACAGCACAGCACCAGATGCACTGCTGCTGCTACCGCCACCATGGGAGCAGACATGTGAGGTAGCTCGTACACATAGCCCTGAAACAGGTGATGTAGCAGGCCTACGTCCACATGCCCGATGCTTCACTCCTACCAGATGTTCCAACACAGACAGCTCATGCTCGCAGATTGTCATGCCATGGTCAAGGACTCCAACCATGTCACCCAACCGTCTATCCAAAGCTTCAGCAATCTGCTGTTGAGCATTTACCATTGCCTGGATGTTGTTGTTTAAAGAACGGACAGCAGCCCTCTGTAGCCTCTAATCTTCTCTGTTGCGCCATTCAGCACATGCCTGTGCCTCCATTATAGCCTGAAACATGTGTCTGGTGACACCAGCTGTTGTGATCTGTCTTGCAGGAGCATGTTGGCCAGAGGTCCTCCTACAAGCAGCACTGGCCATGTGCCTGTGTGGGGCACCACCAGTCAGTTGGCTGACACCATGGTGTGTAGGCACACCTTCCATAGCCCAAACAAAATGAAAGAAAATGCACCGAGCTAGCACACTGAGAACGTTTATTAATAGACAAAACAGAAAATGGTGAGCGCTTTCACAACATAAAGTTGCTTCATCAGACAACAGTAAAAGGCTTACACTCTATTTAAATAGTCAAATATCCATTACTCAATTAACTAATTAGGGTTAGCAAGCTGTACACAATCAAATTCAAGAGAAGCTTACCATAGTGAATCCTACAATAAAGATGCACTATGCATATAATGTTACACACAACGTTACTAAGCATATATAACCACACTATATACAGTGTAAAAAACCATATATACACATATATAAGATAAAACAATGACAGTAAGACATATAAAAAACTACTAAAAACATCTAAAATATATTCTGAAAGATCTAAAAATCAGTGCATGAGTGGTCGAGCCTTCAAAAAGGTGATCGTTCACATTCTTTTAAATTTTTGGTTTTGCAACATATTTATACGAACCCTAGGGGTGGTGACATAGAAAATATTACAGAGGGGCATGAGCAAAAATGGATACTGAAGCTTAATGCTGAGAAGTTTCCTGGGTTGAATGCTGCCACTACTTTGGTCCCCTTTTTGAAGGCTCGACCACTCATGCACTGATTTTTAGATCTTTTAGAAGATATTTTAGATGTTTTTAGTAGTTTTTTATATGTCTTACTGTCATTGTTTTATCTTATATATGTATGTACATGTTTTTTTACACTGTATATAGTGTGGTTATATATGCTTAGTAACTTTGTGTGTAACATTATATGCATAGTGCATCTTTATTGTAGGATTCATTGTGGTAAGCTTCTCTTGAATTTGATTGTGTACAGCTTGCTAACCCTAATGAGTTAATTGAGTAATGGATATTTGACTATTTAAATAGAGTGCAAGCCTTTTACTGTTGTCTGATGAAGCAACTTTATGTTGTGAAAGCGCTCACCATTTTCTGGTTTCTGTTTTGTCCGTTAATAAACGTTCTCAGTGTGCTAGCTCAGTGCATTTTCTTTCATTTTGTTTGAGCTCCTTTTTGCACCTTGCTTTTACCTACGACCATTTTTGTTTTTTATACACCTTCCATAGCCCCCACACTTTCCAGTTCCAAGCTACCACGCACCAACTGTCCTTCCTCTATGGCCACTGGTGATGGGGTATGTGCAGGTATGGGATTTGTGTGCGGGGATGAAGGGGATATAGCTGGAATGGCAACCAATGGCACAGTTTCAGCCCCTGACAACTCTGCCTGTGACTCAATCATATGTTCATCATCACTGCTAGAGTCTGTGGGGACACTAACATCAGATGTACTGCAGGAGGGCAATGCACCTACATCACCTGTGAGGGCAGACAAGAACTGTACATTACAATCTATACAATAGACACACACACAGACACACACGCATGTGATATGACAGAAGGCATGCAACATGCATGTGATATGTCAGACGGCATGCAGTGCAGATAATAATAGTGGTAGTTATCATACATCCCTGGGTTGCACAGAACAGCATGCATGTGTCATAGCAGACAGCATGCAAATTACACAATCATAGTAATAGTTAGCATACATCCCTGTGTTACACCATGTAGACCAGCACAGGTTAACAGTACACCTGCCTGATGTGTGGCATATGAGCTTGACAATCACATGTAGTATGACATGTGATCTGCTGACGTGTGCAATGACATGCATACATGTTTAACACAATGGTGTTCTGTGAAATATATAGTGGGGCAATGGTGTGCCAATACAGTGTTGTCTGTCCACCCTACAGATATACTGCACATTTAGCTGATGCGCATGGCCATAGCAGGGAATCATGAGGTATTTCTATTGCTATACAGTGTGAGTTACAGACACAGTTCATAGCCATGACTGTGTTCAGATACAATGCATATATACTGTGGAATGTGACCCACGTCACTGAGGTGTATACGCACTAAACCATGATGTGGAAGTTGTGACACAGGTCACTGATGGATATACGGATGACACCCCTGCACATCTGCAACCATATTGCTGCTGCCTGGCAGCTATGGCCAGACATGGCGATCACGTTGGTACATCATGTTCCACATGACATCTGTGTACCACACACACATACATGAGGAGCAAGTATGACATTGCTGTCTGACACCAGCAAGGGGAATGTACTGTATCTGTGGGCTGATGTGGATACTGTACAGGTGACTGCTGTCATGTTGTGACACCCTCAAGATGTTCAACACATCTTATGTGGTGGATTGATGTTACGCCTACACAAGATGTGCACAGGCCTGTAGGATGTCTAGTGTTCCACATCTACAATATGATCATTACACAAAGGCCATAGTTGGACCATGTGTAGCCATTGTACGACAGGGTGTACACACAAGCACATTACGTCTACTGTGTGTGTTGCTCCATGTCTCTGGCCATCCTCCATGGCCATGTGTGCACATGTGTTGGCCAAATTATTATGATGGGCATCTATTTCACATGTCTGTGTTGTCCCATATGACATACACCCATAGGTGTCATATGCTCCACTAACGACAGGGTTATGCAGATAAAAGGTGGTATGTGGGATATGTTTTCAAGTTAGGTAGGCAATGTTGCAGCCAGGCCACTAGATGTCATGGACATGTCAAGATAGCACATCACATTGTGTGACATTCATAGCAGGGCTATGATCCACACCAGTGAATCCTGTGGGCTGGCCATACTCCAGTCCATTGTGTAGTACTGTTTGTATTCCCCACATGTGTAGCTTTAATCTGTAGTACATGTCCCTACAGTGAACAGAACCTCCACCATTGTATGCACAGCTGTCCACACATCTGGCAATGACAGTTTGTGAGGATTCATGTCGGTGAGATGATTCACATAGTTTGCAAGTGTTGCACATGGGTAGTCATTGTGATGCATTGCAGGCCAACCTGTATATTGTGACAGGACCATATATTATGTGTACATGTTGTAAATGGCCACATGGCAGATAGATTTGTGCATTACGATTCCTGATAAATAATAACAGTCTCACCTGCAATGGGCTGCTGTCGCAGTGGAACTCCAGTGATACCTAAATAGGAGTAACACAGCAGTATGAGCATAATCCACACCTGTATAATGGCTACAGGGTTGAATGTGCATAACACATACACCAGTACATTAGACTATACTGTGGTGTATGCACATGTGTGCATACACAGAGTAACATACTATAGTATGTGGCATGTGTGTATACATGCCTTGCATATGATGTTACATTACATATTGTACAGTGACACGTGCAACTATATGGAATATAGTTGATATAGGTGCAGTACTGGCTTACTGGGCAACTCCAGGCTCAGTGGTTGAGAGACACCCCCCTCCACAATATCGGCTAAGGCTTGTGGATGTGGTTCTGCAGGTGACCCCAGGTTGGCCAGTAGCTCCTCAGTACATGTGAGTGGGGGCTGGGCTGATGGTCCACCACCTGTTGCACCTTATTCCCTGGCAATTGCATTTGCATGGTGTTTTGCCCATCTAATGAGGTCTGTACAGTGTCTGCGCACCTGCTGGTATGTGCAGTTGTGGCCACCAACATCATTAACCCTCCTGCGAAGTTCGATTCACAGGGCATCCCGCTTCTGTGCATCCTGTGCCACATGGCTGAACAGGATATCATGATTGTCGAGTAGGTATGGGATGAGGGCCTCATCCTCCAAGCGGGTAAAAGGGAGTAGCCTTGCACGCGGCATACCTGGAAGACATAATGATGGAGACAGGTCACAGTAACTCACAGAGACATACAGAGCTACAGCTGATCATACATATGTATCGCATTTATTAAGTTTAAATAATTGTATTTGCAAACCTACATGACACTGACACACATGTGACACTCAATGGTGAGTGGATATTATCACCATATATATGTGTGTCACCTGATTACATTGCTCATACTCCATGTGGATGCTGTCTTGGTGTGGGCATGTCTGTTTGCCCTTACTGGTGTTCCTACCTTTCAGCACATGGCTGGATGTGTCCACATTAATGCAGTTGACCTTGATACTGTGTATATGTCACATATAAGGACTTACACTGCCTTAACAGACATGACCTGTGACCCTGCAGACTTGCTCAAATAAGGTTTTACATGTATGTGTTCAACCATATACATCTACATGGCACTGTACAGCAATTCAACATCCTGCCATGTATCACCTGTGTTGCACATGTGATACACATGGGACACTGGATAGCCAGATGGTATTTGCAGGAATGGATATCAACTATAGTATGTACAGTCAAAGTCAACTAGTGGGCTATATGCCATAGGCCATGTATGAATCTAGGATGAAAGGTTACCTGGCAGTAGCCGACAGGTGGGTCTATGGGGCCAGGTGGAGCAGTGCTACATTACTGATCCACAGGGTTAATGATACATTTACCATACGGTCATCACACCATGTCTGAGAGGGGAGCAATGTGCAGCTTTGACAGACAGGAATGCATAGTATGGCAGGACTATGTAAACCATATGGGACAAGGATCTGTCCAGCATGTGGAAGGTGGATGTCCATGAAGTATGTGTTTGAGATCAGAATGAGTACGTGTAGCATGTCCAACATCAATGGGTTGGACATGGATTTATTCAGGGTATGCATCATGCTACATAGTGGAGATGGGGAATGGGAAGGCTGGTGTAGGCCATCAGCACATGGCCAATACCCCTTAAAGGAAATATGTGATCTGATATGGGTCACTTGAGTGTTGTGTATGGCTGGACAATGATCTCTAAATTCTTGAATGGCACCATGTCATTATTAGGGTTGCCACATATTACTACCTGACAGGTGTGGTGACGTAGCTATCACAGGAAAGACAACTGCCCAGCTGTATCCCTTACACACAAGTGTCCATTATGTTGACCGCTGCCTAGGTGGTAGTTCATGGGTACAGGGTTATTAACATAGGGGTGACAATGCAATATGTAGCTGTCAGATTGTGGCCATATGTCGCACACACCTCACCCACAAAGCCCCTTCTGTATGTTGTCCACAACACTCCTGAGTCGGCTATTGCTCCTAGGTCATAGTCATTCGCATACTTCAATAGCCAGATGCCTTCTGTTTGTCTATGATGTATGGATTACATTGAGGGGGAATAAAATTCGTTAACCCTGACATACTGTAGCTGCCACTGGTGTGATGAGCATGTATTATTCAGACACCTTCTGTAGTGTTGGTTCTGCCAGCAGTCCCATTGTAAAACACTCCTGTGACATAGGAATGTACATCTAGTATACCGACTGTAGGTGGTACACAGTATGGGTAATGATGTCCTATGACCTGGCAAGGTTATGATATGCAGTGTGACATCAACCTTACTGTCATCTACATCTGTACTGCTGACATCAATTATTTGATCAAGGTCCATGGCCTTCCAGACCAGACTCAGCAGGGTAGTGGTGCAGTACTTCTCATTATCAGTGGTGTCTCCCCCTTTGTGGGTTGTGATACCTGTTGGTGTGCACCATTCAGTGTGTACACAACCTGACATGGAGCTATGTTTTACATGATGTGTACGTGGAGAGCATCTTATTTTGCCATATGTGTATGATACAACCTGTGATGTGGACAGGTCCCATGCAGCCTGAGTGCAGCTTGTACCTGCATAGTTGTGGGTACAGGGTCCCTGTGGTGTACATGGATATATGCTTGTGTACCTGTTGAAGGGGCGTGTGTTTATGTTATCCAAGACTCTATCTAGATTGCTTATTTATGCTCAGCACTTGTTCAGAACTTGTAAGCACTACGTAAGCTAATAATTACTATAGCACTCAATCTTCCTCATTACCTAGAGGTAAACAGGTTTTGTACGTACTTTTCACACTTGCTTAGAGAAAAATAGCTCTTGTACTCACTTTCCTCACTTATCTAGGTTAAAGTAGTTCTATATTCAGGCATGTCCAAGAGTCAACTGCCAGTGTTCTCACCTGTCTATCTGATGAATCTGGACATCTTGAGGCAATGTGCATATTGCCTCATGTACACAGACAAGCCTCTCTGCCTACCACCCAACACTACAACCTGTGAGAGATGCATTCATCTAGCCAAACTGGAGGTAAAGCTCTCTCCAACCAAGCCTGACTCTGACAGTCATGTGAAGAAGGTAAACATTCACACCACACCACACTCATCACATAGTCTCACTAAATATACCCCACCATTAACTGGGAAAACTACTCGTGTACCAACTCATTAGCTCAATGCTTTCTGGAATTCATAAACACCAATGCCCTGAATCAACATATCCACACACCCACCAGGGGCAACAATATCCTAGACCTAGGCATTACCAACATGAGTGACCGGTGCTCCATACGTGAATTCAACTCCTCGTTGGTCCGATCCGGCCATCAGCTGAACACCATTGATATCCACATCCCACCCCCACCCCCCATTAAGGGAACCACAGTATAATATGTCTAGAAAGCCAACTTCATGCTTCTTAAGACAGACATGGTGAATGTCATGACACCCATGCAGATGGACAATACTGTTACAACTGCTGAATCCTGCACAAATGCACTCTATAAGCACTTACACGAGTGTATGGCTTGAGCTCTCCCAAACAGAACCAAGATGCTATACTCCTAATTAAGGAAACCAATCTGGTGGTCCCCTGCCATAAAGAAACTGAACTACAGGAGGAAGACACTGTTGCAAATGAGAGTACAATCCCATGAGTGGAGGAGCTCCCTGGTCAGCCTCAGTAAGAAGGTGAGATCCCTTATAAGATCCTCCAAAGTTAGCTATGAAAACTAAACCGCCACTAATTCCAACAACAACCACAAAGCATTCTATAGCTATGTCACATATCTCGATGTCAACAACCAGATCTGCTCTGAGTTACAGCACAAAGGCATGGACATTACAGAAGCAACTGATATTGGCAACATCCTGGCAGATAGGTTCAGTGCTACCTTTCCACCCTCCCTCTCAAAGTTGCACACTCTAAAGCCAATATCACAGCATCCATAGGACTGGACAACATCCCAGGCTGCATTTTACAAGAACTTCAGAACGTACTGGATCCCCACCTATGCACCATGTTCAATAATATCCTCACATCGAGCATAGTGTCCCCTGAATGGTGCAGAGCAACAGTTATCCCACTCCACAAAGGTGGCACCACAATGGACCACGGGACCTATTGCTCTATAGGCCTGACTAGCCTGGTCTGCAAAGATATGGAGCACATCATGGATCTCAGTCACAGAGACATTGGGTACCTCCAAACCTTTGACCCCTCCCAGTTTGGCATTGTTAAGGGCAGACCATGCCTCCTAAACCTGGTGGACTTCTTAGAGACAGTTACCAAGGCATTAGATGAGGGTAAGGAGGTCCACACAGCCTACCTAGATCTCTCATAGGCTTTCAACACCATTCCTCCTTCTGGTATTATCAACATACCCATCCACCTGAACATTAACCCCTACGTCATGTGTTGGTTTGCAAAGTGGCTCACGGACAGAACCCACACAGTGGGAGTTGCATACCCTAGGTCCAACTGTATACCAGTTACAAGTGGCATCCCCCAGGGCTCAGTTCTAAGACCCCTCATGTTCGGTATATACTTCTCTGACGTACAGACAAGCACAGAAGGGTTTTGGCTGAAAAGGTTTGCAGACGACTGAAAACTAGGGGACATAATTGTTTCCCCAGCTGTTTCAGACACCCTCTGAAGGGTCGCACTGAGATGGATACCTGGTGTCAATATCATGGCATCAAGCTGAATGCCTAAAAGTGCATAGTCATCCCCTTTGGATATAACTAATTACCCACGGACTACCACATAGGTGCTAGTCCCCTACATACAGAAAAGGTAATAAGGGATCTTGGGAACCCCAGTAGATAGCAATCTCTCCTTCGATACCCATAATAACAAGGTGGTTAGAATATCCTTCTTTATGGCCCCCCCCAATCTCTAATGAGTTCGCATCCAGATCAAAGGAGGCCATTGTGACTCTCTACTCATGACTTATTAGACCCATTAAAGGATACAACACCCCATTTGGGATATACCTTACAAGACAACTGCAACAGCTTGGAAGACAACAACAGTACCACACCAAGAGGATTACTGACCTCAAACAGATGACCTATGCAGCACAACCTAAGAAACTCCAGCTGTACTCCATTGCATACCGCATACTCACAGGTGATCTCTGCTTGACATACAAGACCCATGTCCAACCCAGTATTGCTGGATATGCTCCACCTAAACAGAGGCCCCTGAGAGCCACATGCTCTAGGGATATACACCTAACCACAACAATGACCAGGACGTGCTGGATGGATAGATTCCTGACCTGGACATTCCCCATGCTTTGGAACATGATTCCAATGTACATCAGGCAGGGTCCCTCACTAGCACTCTTCAAGGGAAACCTTGACGTGTGGATGGGAGACAGACATGTACCCTGGGGATCACTGCAGTGGCTCTGCTGGACAGAGGCACAGGGAACTAATGGCTCTGCCATTCAGAGGCACAGGGAACCAACCTATGGGGGTGGTGAAAGCCAACACTCGCTAGCTAGGCTTACAGATACCTTTGGTAAGACAGCCTAGTACCTACCTTTGCACATATTACATGTCTTATGTGCATGGATAGTTAACTAGCTTTTCCATTTTACTTTGCTATCATGCTGATAAACTGTCGGGTGACTAAAAGACATATGTATCCTGTTACTGTGTATTGTAAATGCCAATAGACATAACTAATGTTTACCTAACATAACAGTAATGCCATGTAGCTTGTAATACATATCTGCCTACAATGCTGTACATTACACAGTTATTGGCACAGTATCCCACAATGCAAATCATAATTGCACAGTGGCCCAACCTTCGACATGTTATTCTCAGTAATACACCCATACATATGGCTACCGTTACAATATATCAACATATACTATCCCCTGTTATAGCACATACTTGTTGGACCAGCCCTGCCACTGACAGCAGCTGGTGAGGAGTATTTATGTTCAAAGCCCTTATAGAGCATCCCTTGTGGTGTATGTGGTGTTTGCCTTGTGACCTACAGCAGTACACACAAATACTACAAGCGTTACTATGCTCAACAATACATCACTACAAGATAACTGTTTCCACTATATGGATTGCGTGCACTTTAAATACTACAGAAAGGTACTAAATACACAGACATGACGGTTCTACATACCTTATTAGTAACCTGAGGTGTTGTTAACTGTTCATTCAATCCTTTTCAGTTTGTGTTTCAATGTTCTTTGTAACGTTCTGCTGTTATACACTGATGGTTTGAATGTGTGATAACCCATCCTTTTCTAGTTAAATATCGGTAACATGTGGTATCCTCACCACCAATTGGTGTTCCAAAGTAGTTAACTAGATGCACATCAGCTGTGCAGCTACTCCATTAGCCAATACCATGGCAACAGTGGTGTATAACTGAGTACTCCTTTTGGGTGTTGTCCGTTTGCCTTACTTTTGAGGAAGACGGCCTGGATGTGTTGTTTGTGATATATTTCAACAGCTATATGGAGACACACAGAGATATATTAGCTTCATGAATCCCGTGGATTGTGTGTAATGGCTAGACAATTTTGTTCTACATGTGAGTGCAGCTGTTATATTTCAGAACATTGCTACTTATGCAGGGTTTGTTTGTACCTGATACTTCTGCATATGTTTAAGTCTGGCAAGGATGTTTGGGCAGCTCACGGCTGTATGGCTATGCATGAACTGTTATGTGGTTTACAGTGTGCTCACCAGACATCCTTGATTTGGTGTACAAGTGTAGCATACCGTGCTGTTACTCAGTAATTGCTAACTCATCCCAGTGTACACACAACCCTCTGAAACGGGATTAGTGCAAACAAACCCTGTAACATCAGCAGCTGTTCCATTGTATAACAGCAGCTATTTCACATAGGGCCATGTTAGTGTGTCTCTGACAAGGTATGTTAAGGCTTCTGCATATGTCATACAGAGAGTGAATGATTTGTGATGTTATTACAGTTTGTATTGTAATTTGTTTGGGTGTGGGGGTGATGTTGGTGAGTGTGCATAGTGGATGCAGGTGTGTAGGAACTGCTTTTATACATAATCAATATGTGCATGAGGGTTCCTTCCTTATTTGAACACCTATCCTTTAGTGGACTAATACAATGTTAATTGCAGGCTGATTCATTAAGGCACTGTTATGTAGTTCACTTATAGCATGTAGGTGATGTTAGTCCTTGAATCCTTTCGGTAATACATCTGAATGTAATAAAGTGTTGCTACATGAAAGCTGTTTTTTTCTGTCATAGGTATTTGCAGTCATTGTAGTTGTGTTGGTGACTGACCCTCTTTGGCTAGGGTTGCCACCTTTTCATATGGCCATAGTGGGACATTTTCAGGACCCACATCAGAATTTACAGGCTGACACAAACCCACGGTCAGTACAAGGGATAGAGCATTCCTTTCTTGCCTCAATATAAGCTTATTCTTGTAGCAGTTTAGTTGCTTATCCTGTTTCTTGTCACATGCAGGTATTTTAGATACAGAAATAACTATTGTATGCAACTATTACAGTACATATGGGACATAATTATGTCCTACAATCCCAGGACATTTGCCACGTTTAATATATTTGGTCAGGACACAACCGTCCAAAGATGGACTGTCCCTCGCAAAGTGGGACAGGTGGTAACACTATCATTGGCTCATGTCCATAGCACATATTTGTAATAGTGTATAGGCATATACTCTCCATATCCTTTGTTCATAAAGGTTGGTATTGGCAGAATGTGTGATTGCTATGGTCCATGCTATACACATATATGAACACTTCAACCGCTGTATACGGGATATCTACAGAATCCTGAAACCACAGAGTTCTGACGCACACAGTACCGGGCCCAGACTCCCATACCCTACATTACCAACAGCGACAGTAACTCGCGAAAGTAACATGAACATGGAAAACACACACACACACACACACACACACACACACACACACACACACACACACACACACACACACACACACACACACACACACACACACACACACACACACACACACACACACACACACTGCTACCCACCACATCCAAACAAACCATCCTACACTATGTATGAGCAGGTGGCCAAGCCCCCCTACATCCCCCATGTGGGTGTCTGCACCCCCCACACCCCCCTACTTTAATATTCTACCTCCTAGATCACGCAAACAGATGCACAAAGCTAACCAACACCCACACATTACAGTCCCCCAAGAACACACACCACACCCAGAACACACACTTACACACACTACAGCCCTAAGAAACACATTTACATACAGTAACCTACCTGAACCGCAACACCAGAAGCACTGACTAACTTCCCTTAACATCGTGATTTTACACCTCACGCATCTGGTGTTTTGGTACTGTGTTCTTTCGGACCTTAAGCCTCGGGATTAAGTGCATTGGTATGTAAAGCAATTGGTATGTGGTAGGTTTTCCATTTATATGTACCTCCATGGTTATGTAGATGTTGTTAACCTATCTATATATCTACATATATATGTATATCCCCAAATATCGACATATCTCTATTTCTCTCTCTCTCTCTCTATATATATATATATATATATATATATATATATATATATATATCTATATCTATGATATATATATATATATATATATATATATATATATATATATATATATATTTATATATGTATTTATATATTTAACATACACCTTTCATTGGGTACATGTCGGTTTGTCCTATTTCAACACATTCCTACCTTTTGTGTTTTATCTTGTCAGTATACATGACTGCCATTGGTACATCTCAGGTAGCTTAGTGGTATGTTATTGTGATGATTGTGTACATGGTTGCGTGTTCTAATCCTGACAGTGATATCTTACCTCTCAGAGCAGGCACTGGTAGTGCAAGGGTGATTAACGCACATTTCAGTGGTTGTGTGTTCTACATATTTATTATTCTGTGGCGAACTACCTATATATGCAAGCTGTGTTTAAGGTATACTATGTAACATGTAAACATCTGTGAAGATTCCTGTCAGGGATACTACCCATTATTTGGAACTACATCCCTGATTACATTATACAAAACCCCTCACTAACACTCCAGGGACTCCTTGCAGAGTGGGTGGGGAACACTGGATACACCCCAGGAATCCCGCAATTGGCTCTGCTCCACAGAGGGACAGTTAGTTAATCAATGGGGAGGTGACAGCAGCCACTTTTTGCCTATGCTTATGAGTGGCCTCGGCAGTTGGGCATGTACCTACCTATGTATCTATGAACCTCTACATACAGTATGGACACATGCTGATAGCTTAATTTACTGTTCAGGTATTGACTTACCTTGTTCCAATGGCAGTTGTGTGTACAATAGTTGAGAGGTACCTATGTAGGATGCAAACAGTAGACCACCTATACATGACAATTTACAGGTAGTCGTGCGAGTGTGCCATCTATGTTTGCTGTGTGTGCAGGTGGAGAAGGGTGTCAGTCCATGAGTGCCTACACTGTCAGTGTGTGTGCTATATGTTCCCTCTTTGCCAAGGCGTGGGCATACTGGGCATGCCTCTGTCTGCCTACTGGGGCTAGCACTGGGTGTTCGTGGTCTGAGTCCTTCTGTGCCTGTGGGTCCCTTGGCAATGGTGGTGGGCTGTGAGGGCCTTCACCATTCTATCTCTGCTGCAGCTGTTTCCACAGGATCATATTGTGTAGCATGGCACATACTATGAAGATGTGGGCACACGTGTCTGGAGAGTACTGCAAGGCTCCACCAGATATGTCCAAGCAATGGAACCATGATTTCAGCATCCCAAACACGTGCTCTATGATGATTCTGGTTTCTGCGTGGGCCTCATTATGGCATTCTTGCGTGGCTGTGTGTGCATTTCTGATGGGAGTCATCATCCACAATTCCAGTGCATAGCCAGCATCCTCCACCAGGTGGCCATATGGGATGTCCCCCCTGGCAAATACCTGATACAGCTGTGAGGCATGCCAGATGTGGGAGTCTTGATAACTTCCAGGGCTGCCAGCACACACATTCATGATAATGCCCTTGGCATTGCACATGACCTGGCAATTGATGGAGGAGAATCCCTTGCGGTTTATGTAGCGCCTATCCTGCTTATCGGGTGGTGACTTGATATGTATGTGTGTGCATTGTATTGCACCAAGGACCTCCGGGTAGTCTGCCACATGATGGAAGAGACGCATATTGCTGGCCAACTCCTCCTATGTTCGGGGGAAGTATATGTGCTCATTGGCATGTGGTAACATGGCATCCAGGAACTGGTGGAGTACCCCGGATGCTGATGCCTGTGAGATCCCCATGATATCCCCAGCTGGCCTTTGGAAGGTACCTGTGGCTAGTATTCTCAAGCTTATACATACCTTCGTGTCCACTGGGATGGGTTCCCCTCTGTTACATCTGGCTCTGAGGCATGGCTGGCACAGCTCAACAAGTTGCTGTATGATGTACCTGTCCACCCTGTAACACTCTACTATCTCCAGATCATGTAGCTCCTGGTAGGTTACCCTGGGTCTGAACACTCTTCTCCTCCTCCGGTGCCTGAGATGGTTGTCAGTATCATCCTCCACACCACCATCAGTCTCCAACACATGCTGGTGAATCAAAGCTATGGTGGCCCCTAACATGTACGTATTAAAATTTCCCCATCTGTATACACCACTGGTGCAGAGTGTCTGGGAATACACAAGTGTGTGTGTGGGGCTTTCACACCTTATACTATTGTGCAATGGATGATGCTGGTGTAATTGGGTGTGTTTGTGCTATTCCAGCTGCAGGGTATCTTAATTATTCATTTTACAGCAGGTACTGCTATTGTGGGGCCTTTGGTGTTGAATTACACTTGGCTGCCATCATTCATTTATAGCCCTTTACTTCAATTTTCAACCCGATTCCCCTCCCATTGTCAGGCATGCATCCAGCTGCCGGCTTTCTTGTTTTGTACTTTCACAACCTAGGATTGTGTTGGGAAATGTGTTATGTAGCTGATCTACTGCACGTTTGCTTTGTTCTGCTGTGACAGTTCTCTTTTCTTTGCTGTACGGCACCTCCACTTTCCTGTTCTGCAGGTAGCTGCTAGCAGCCTTGTTAGCTGTTGTCTATGGTCCACTGTGAGATCCTAGGTGTTAATTACTCATTTGTACTCCAATTACCATGCTGCAGCATTTCCTTATTGTCTTCCCGTATCCCTCCTGTTTCAGCTGTGGTGTGTGCCGCACACAGCTGTTTACCAGGTTTCGTGCACTTTTTCATCCATGTTCACATGAACTTTCGGTTACCTTGTGTGCTCTCAGCTAAGCAAAGCTATGGCTACTTCCACACCCCTATTCTGCAGCTTTGCTTAGCAACAGGCAACATGGATTAGCAATGATCCAATGTGTTTACAGCTACGGTGGTGCACCCCTCTCTTGATGTCATGTTTACCTCCAGGCCACTCCTCGGTGTTGTACCGCTACACCGTGTGGTACATCCTTATGCTGCTCGGGCATTTGCAATTCAGTTTTACTTGACTCATTTGCATGGCATGACTGCTAATTCCTAGTTACCACATGGAACACTGTCACAGACCCTTAGCAACCCTTGCGCCATTGTTGTGGTGTAGCATGCATGCCATTGACTATTATGGGGATAACATGAATTGTGTTACATTGCAGTTTTATGACATCTAAATATATTTTCCTTGTGATCCCATTTGTGCACAGATGCACTGCAGTTTTACTTTGTGTTAGTGTGGCCATGACATTAAATGTTATTTGTTATATGTTGTACATGTTTTTTTATGCCATTGGCTATATATTTAGCCATTGGCATATATTAACATTATAATACATAAATCTGGTCTGCTTTCATGGCTCTGATTTTATGTTTGACAAAATGTAAACCGTTTTTTTTTTTATTTACATTTCTACATGCTTACGCTATGCCTGCACCACTTCATAAATCACTGTATACCTTCATTTGCATGCTACACTGCTGCACATGGGGTAATTAGCATACATGCACTGAGAGCTGTGCAGCTCTGGCGTACGCTGGTAGTGCATGTGGAAACAGCTCGTACCTGAATCGCTCGGTGGCCATATTTGCCACTAGATCACTGACGCTACTCCGGTGCCTGGTGCAAGCTTCATGAATCCCGGGGATTGTGTTTCCAAAAATGTTTATTGCTTTGGTAATAACAAACCTATAGGGTAAACTTCTACCAGGCAGTACATCGCCTAAATTAAATTTTATATAAGTTGTATTATCATAGTCACAATTGTACAAGATAGTACACACACTGACATTATTTACCCAGTGCTGGGTATGAACCACCTACCTGTCTATTTACACAATCTGTATAACACAGAATTAGCCACAAGCACCGCAGGATAACTGTAAGTTGTAAGGGCACAATGTGCAATTTTGACATGTTGACTTCATCAAAGGGATGAGAGAAGATATTTGTGGTAAAAGTGGGATAAGGGGATAGAGGCATCCTCTTCAATTTTAAAATATTTAACTAAGTGGAGATACAGCACAACCACTGCAGAAGTTATAGATAACTGACATTGAAGCCACACACACACACACACACACACACACACACACACACACACACACACACACACACACACACACACACACACACACACAAGATCCCTGATGTGAGGATTAAACCTCCTACCTGCTTATACAATCATGAGAGTACAATATTAGCTGCAAGAAAAAGTTTGACTTTTAGAGGGACAGAGTTCACTTTTGACAGGATGACCTCATCAGTGTGTTGCAGAGAAAGTGTTTGTGATAAAACTGGGATAAGAGGGTGGTGGAATACTGAGTTTATTTCATCCTGTCAAAGGCCGACAATATCGAAGCTGATATTGTCGGCACCAAAATATCGAAAGCGAAAGTCATTGCGTGTGTAAATGGAAATCTCCATAAGGGGAGATTTCCATTTACTGCAATGTAGTGCGATCTCGGAGTTGGTATATTTAAGTAGCCGGGGTGTGGGTGTGCAGGGGGGCTTCCCCCCTGCATAGAGCAGTTTGTGTTGTGTTTGATTGTTTTTTTTTTTTGTGTGTGTTCGATGTTTGGGGGTTTCAACATTTTCGTGTCGATTATTACACTGTCGACAGGTTGAGATTTCAACAGTGCAATATAAATGCAGAATACTTGCCCAGGTTACATTTTTCACCTGACTGGAAGTTAATACAGCATGTCTGCTCAGGAAACTATATGTGTAGTTACATAATCTAGAGAGCACAGTATTAGTTGCAAGCACCAAAAAAGAAGTTTGACTCAAGATGAGACAGTGCACTTTTGACAGGATGACCTCATCAGTGTGTTGTAGAGGTTATGTTTGTGCTAAAAGTGGGATAAAGTGCAGATGAAGCTGGATGCAAAGCTTAATGTTTTCTTTTCCATGAAAGTGGACATGGCACATTTGACATTGAAGCTTTGCTTACCTGTTACTATGCCAACAACAGACATACACACAAGTTTCACACAGTGATAATTGAACCTCCTGCCTGTCTAGTTATAGTCTAGAGAGCACTGTATTAGTGTGCAAGATCTAGAGGTGAAGAATGACTCTTAAGGGGAGAGACAGTGCACTTTTGACAGGAAGACTTCATCATTGTGTTGCAGAAAAATGTTTGTTAAAACTGGATAAATTGCAGAGGGAGCTGTGTGCAAGGTTAAATGTATTCACACAGCACATTTGGCAGTAAAGTGTTATTTAACTGTTACTACCCCTCCCCAGACACACACACACAGATTTCCCCATGGTGAAAATTGAACCTCCTACCTATGTAATTACGCAATCTAGAGAGCAAAGTATTAGTTGCAAGCATATCTCCTTTTGATGTGAAAAATCACATTTGCAATTAGTTAAACTTCATTGTATGGAACAGCTGGTATTGTGCATCACAGGTATTGGGACAAATGCATATGTGTGTACAGGCTAACACAACAACACTGTGATTGTTCCATGTAATAACATACTTCTCTGTTAAGATTTATATACTGTCCTTCATGTGTATTGTGTTACTTTGAGGGACATGTACTTGTCTCATAGTAAGGCTTGCCAATGACAATCACAGTTGTAAATGACTGGATTATCAATTAAGCATTCCAGCCACTTCATTCTAGCATGATTTCACACTTCTCTTGTTTGATACTTACATAATGTGCAGTGACAATACAAAAAGTCCCTTCCTAAATAGGACAGTGCAGTGCAGAATAAAAGCGACAGATTATGTGGGAATAGGTTAACAAACATTGTAACACAGTTACAAGTGTAACCTTTGGAGTGTAGACATACATTATCAGACTGAGCTAATTGAATCAACATCATATGAAATCCAGACAACTTGTTTTCAAAGTTCAGCACAGACATACAGACATTGTGCAACCTAAACAAAGAATTATTCATTGTATTTTTTTTTACTCTCTGCCTGAAGTGCAGCACTACCAAGCTCAGTTGCACCACTGATGGCAAAGTATTAGTGCATGCTAAATCTTATCATGAGATGTTGAACTGAAAACGGGACTTTAACATTAGTCTGTGGTGCTCTGTGCCAACTTTCAGGTAAAGAAGCACGTCTGATGGAACACAGAACAGATATGTGTTAGGGTAATGTTTCAGGTGTCATGATTTACACATTTCTCATGACAGGTGCAGTATGCTAGAGATGTATTGCGAAACACATGAGGGACCAAGCATGTTATTGCTGGTAGAAACGTAGCTTATGGAATCAGTTGTGAATTAAAGATGTTTATTGGACGACAGAGAAGTGTTGGGAAGAGGTGGACCTTTGGTGACTGGCGTACACAATACGGGCATGCTAACACATTAGTTTACGTTTCTTTTCTGTACATATTTGTGTTGGGTTACTATTTGCTTTATTAGCATTATTATTCATGTGAGATCTGTACAAGGGAGGCTAATGTGCAAAAGTAACCAGAATACTGTGGTTAAAATTAAAATTTTCAGCCTTTGCCATAGAAAGTTGAACAGCATTCACCTTCACTCACCACTGGTGTGCAATGCCAATATCCACACAAAGACTAAGGACAAAACATGAGGGTTTTTTCAGGCCATTTCTGGCCATATGTGTTGTGTGTTATTTTATTTTCTGACCATATTAAATGTGTGAAAAGGGTGTTAATTGCACAATAGTGAAAATGGGGGTGGCAAGAAGAGTGTAGGACATGGGAAAGAATACAGGAGTTTGCAGGAGGGCAGAGGGGGAGTATCATAGCTATTCACTTCTTCACAACATAAATGCATTGTTGTACGCACAATTTCATGACATTGTGGAGTCACCATACCAGGGGTGGGTGACAACAACAGAATAATGCCGTATATCCATTTTTACAGATTTCCCAGCTATATTTGTGCAAGTAGAAGCAATGTCTTGTCAGTCACATTGGCAATGAGTACATCAAGAAGTAGAGATGGTGTTAATAATGGCAGTGACATTTGACCACGTGTGATGCTCACACTGTTGAGACATGTTCCAGTGTTAAACCCTGATGTGCTTTATGTTGCTGGTTATGATCATGGTTGTTAGGAAGAAAAATGGTATGACTTTTGGCATACTGAAATGCTGGAAATTGAACACTGGTAAGATTGAGTATTACATCCTGAGAACTGAACCCAAGAGAAAAAAAAGGATAACATGTTAAATTGTGCTGACAAACTGTCACTCCCACAGGAGAACTTACTTGTCAAGATGGTAATTTGAGGTATAGTAATGTAAAACACAATGTAGAAATATGAAGAGATACCTGGATGTATGTGACTTTACTTAGTTATGGGACTGCATTTCTATGTGAAAGGCCTTGTTTGTGTTGTAAATATATGTTAGATGAAGCAGTTGCATGACCTGAGTAAGACATGGAATATTAGATTACATACATGCTTCAAAATATAAACACTTATAAACATATATACGTATGATATGTGAGAAAACAATAATTGCAACATAAATAGTATGCACATCATACCCGTGTATGTGTATTCCATATTAAATGTCATCAGTGTCATGTTTTACATAATTTACACACACTACATCGGGCTTCTGTAGCAAGCAGTAATGACACATTTTTTGTAATAAAGTTGTGTTAATCAGATGTATTTACTGTGCCATTCCTGGGCAAAATGGAGACATATCACATTCTGACACCCTCTGTAAAAGTATCTGCTAACTGGATTTGAAACCTGCAGCAGCTCTCTATGTGTTTTTGTGATCAGCACACTTATATCTTGTGACATTGGCAAGGTTACCTGAGTAGTTGAATTTATTCACTGATCGCTAAGTATCCAGAGTGCTGATGGCCGTGCACAACCACAGGGCTTTTTCGCACTACAGAAGGCAGCCTAAATTAAAATTTTCAGCTTTTTTCTTAGGAAATGAATCATGTTTGTGCACTTTATTGTGGGGAGCAAATGAAAAATGCATTAGGAAAAAAATATTTAAAAATTGACATAGAAAAAAAAAGCTGAAAGGAAAACTTAATTCAAGCATAAGTTATGCATAGCAATGACCAGAGCAAGAAGTGCATTACAGTGACACATTCATTCTTCTCAAATCGCCTTGCAACATCTAAATGTAATTTCTGACACACATTATCAGACTTGTAGTTAATGATAAATAATGTTACAGTGGACAGCCAATAGCTCATATGCTGTTAGTAATACTGACAATAGTTGAGTTTCCCACAACAGCAGTCATCTAAAAAAAGTGTGTAAATATGTATTCACATCCCCCCACTGTAAAATTATCAATTAACTATATTCGTACCCTGCATCATCTTTCTTATTTCTCCCCAGTCACTTCAGTCATATCTTGTGCCACAGGGATAGCCAGCTGATAGGTGGTACTTATTCAATAAGTACTATCCCAACTGTTGCCAGCTGCAAAACATTGCAAAGTTTGTTTGCACTATAAAAAGGTAGCCCCAATTACATTTTTCACATTATTCCTTAGGAAATTAACCATTTTGCACACAGCTAAGAGTAGACCAAATGTAAAAAGGCATTAAAAAAGTTTGACAGAGAGAAAAAAAAGCTGCAAGGAAAACGTCATTCAGGCATTGGGTATACCTATCAATGACTAGAGGTAGAAGTGCATTACAGTGTCACATTCATCCTTCTCACATCTCCTTGACACATCAGGACTTTAATTTCTGGCACACATTATCAGGAGTGTAGGTACTGCCAAGAAATGATAAAGGAGATGAACAACAGCCACATGTTGTAAGCGATAATGGGAATAACTGAGTTTCAAACAGAAACTCAATGATATCACAAAATGTGGGTAAATATGTTTTCATACCATCTCCTACTTTCTAAATTATCATGTCACTGGATTCAAACCCTGCACTAGCCGTTTTTTATGTAAGATCATTGCACTTACACCTTATGCGACAGAGAATGTTAACTGACAGCTGCATTTTCTTCACTGAGAACTAGCCAGATAGGTGACATCTGCACCATGATGCTTGTTGGTACTAGAGAATGCACTCTAAATTAAATTTGTCACTTTTTCATTATGCAGTGAATAGTAATTCACTGCTAGGGAGTACTGTCAGTTTAGAGTGAGTTATGCCAAACAGCGCACAAGGAAGGTAGAGAGAGAAAGAGAGAGAGAGAGAGAGAGAGACATCTGAAATAGAGGAAATGTTATGAAAAAAAGTAGTTAAACTATATCCTTTTGATATTTCCTCAACTTTGTTGTGTTTCCACATGAACATAGGCTCATTAAACATCATTATGTTCACACAAGCACAGTCTTGTCTGGATTGGAACACCAGGACAGTCACAAGACACAGCTGAGATTCTTACCTCTATGAGCCACACACATTATACTATGAAGGTAAAAAAGAGGTCACCTATACTCAGCATGTGACATATTATCAATTGACATTACAGAAGCAACTGGAAAAAACTCCAGACCTTTGTCCTTTGTAATTTGCAGTTAGATGTGTGTGTGTGATTGTGATACTGGCAACAGGGCAGATAACCTTTCCTCACACAATATAAAACAAAACATTTGAACACTGCACCTCCTTGCTTCTCTTTATTTTGTAAGTATTATTCAAAGATCTGTATTAATCTAAAACGATGGCTATGTGCTTTACCTTGCATTTGATATATGTTTCAGTGAGTAATCTATGTCTTTAGAATTTCAGGCACAATTGTAATTGGAGGCAGAAACTGTTGTCATAAAAAATCATATCAAGGAATGTTCCTGCCCTAAGTCAGTCAATAATAATGACAAATGTTTTTGACAGTACCTTCTCCCTGACACACAGCATGATTGATACTGCAGTCAGAGTAATCATTCACACTTGCAAGAACTTAGCAGGTACCATTTCTCAGTGCGTGTCATTGCAGAGGTAGGACATGTGCATGCAATCTTGTAGGTTCTTACGCCATGTTTACATTCCCTCCACTTAGTGCAGATTTTAGAATTCATGAATGTTAATCATAGGGTCATCGTATGTTACTAGGTTAATAGCCCTAGAGCCTTTTTGAGCCTATCCATTTAAGCCTTAATTTCCCAATTATCAATGCCCATGGCATGGAATGGCTTTGGTATATGCTTGTGCCTCAGGGCATCTAAAACTGCCCCATCCATAAGGACCACATGCAACAAGCTGGTGGTAAATGTGCAATTTCACATCCATTTCTCCAAATTATGCTTGAGTGGGGTTACGGAAGAGCTCTGTTTCACATGAATGGGGAGTCTATTCCAGAGAAGGGGTAGTCTCTCAGACAAATACCTGTCCCTACAACATGTTTTGCTTATGTCACAGTCAAGGCATAAATCCTCAGATCAGGTAATTCAGTTCTGTTTCTTTTGTGACTATGTTGAAGCTCTCTCAGAGCTGGATTGGAGAATGCTTTGCAGGTTAGGCATAGATTGCCCCTCAGTAGTCCGTAGTAGACTAAGTACAGGGACAGGGCTTTGAGGTGGTCTGCATAGGACATATTGTTTACACACTGTGTTCTTTTAGTGAGAAACTTCTGTGGCCACTCCAGCTGTTGCAAATACCTGGTCAGATACATGCCAATGTGTACATTGTACCTGATTATTGGTCTAATGAGGGCTGAGTATAGTGGGACTATGATCTACTTAGATCCAGAAGTCATGTCCTTAGTTACAATTTGCAATACATAGAAGGATTTTCTCACTACCATAAACACACAGTAATCAAAGTTCAGGTTATTGTCAACCTGAGTTCCCAAGTATCTTACCGATGGTTCTACTCTTAGGGGAGTGTTATCATTGCTGTACTTTGCAGATGTGGTCATATTCCCAAAGGGCATAGTTATTCCTTTTATTGCATTGAGTTTTAGGCCATGGTTCTGGAACCATTTAATTGTCTGTGTCAGACCCTCCTGGAGGATATCTACATTTTTGAAGGTTTCAGTGATTGTATCCGCCAAAGTCATCAGCAGATTTGGTTAGCCTCTACATTTGCAAAGACTTCAGAGAAGTATATTCCAAACAGAAGAGGTAGCAGTACTGAGCCCTGGTGGACACCACTAGTAACAGGCCTCTTGAAGGAAGTGGATTCCCCCAACCTAACTTCACATGCATCTTCTGTGAGCCATTTAACTATCCATCAGGTGACATAACGATGGGATGACATAAGTGAGGTATTGTGGTCTAATGCCTTTGCTAGGTCAAGGTAGGCAAGACAGTATGTACCATTTTGCCCTCATCCATGGCTCTAGTGACCTTCTTGATGAAGTCCATCAAGTTTAATAGGCATGACCTGCCATTGATGAAATCGAACTGAGATGGAACCAGTGTTTGATGATTTCCTGTGTCATTGTTTTCAGGTCCATGATAACTATTTCCATGGTCTTGCATATATGACTAGTCAAATTTATGGGTCTGTAGTTCCCTGGGCCTGTTGATAGTCCACTTTTGTGTAGAGGGATGACTGCTACAATACTCCATTTGCTAGGGACAGTGCCTGTCTGGAGGTGGTGGTGCATAGTGATTCTAGTGGGCCTGACATGTCCTGTTTCAAGCTATTTAGGAAGCATCCTGGCATATTATCAGGACCCATTGATGCAGTATTTTTAGCTCTGCAGAATGCAGTGAGGACTTGTTCTTTAGTGATAGTTGAGGGAGAAATAGTAGAGGGTATTTCCTGGGGGTGGCGGGCCTAGCCAATATCGAAGGGTCAGAGTCAAACCCTGTACCTTGAATCTGTGAAGTAAAGACAGTAACCATTATGCCACCTTCTGAAAAAAATGATCACACCTCATTTGAATATTCACAGTACTCATGGGCTGAATTTTCACTATGTGTATAGAAAAGGAAATGTGTATCAGTATGGGAGTCTGTCTACCTAGAAAATTAAGTGGTGCTAATTGCTTGTGAAAAAAATATTTCTAGAGTCACAACTAACTTGATGCAAAAGTAACTTGCAGTTTTTTTTTGCAAAATGCAGTATTTCAAACTTAGTAAGGGATTATATTTCACAATACACCAACTGGTTTACTGTTTGCATTGCTTGTCCCTTGCTGGTGGCATCAGCATGTATATCTGTTATTTGTTACATTACAAAAGTTTGTGAAGAATGCAACATGACAAGTTGGAACATTTTCTATGCCCATCTGGCAAGTTATTGCAGAAGAGTGTTGCGTCACTTTCTAGTAAGGTCAGGGGTTTGATGTCTGTAGTCCACAAATGTGTGTTTAAACCAGTGATATATAACTGATCGCCCTCCACACATGTAGACATCCAAGAACACTTTCACCCATCTGCTCTGGAAAGGTGTACATTGCTTTGGTTAATACTGTAATGTGCCATTCAGTTACATAGCTGTTGTTCTTATATGACCTATACACTTTCTTTTCATTTCATTTATTTTTGTTGGTGTGGTGAAGGGCTGTATTTAATTGTGTGTCCTAATATCAAGCTTTAATTTTTTTTTACATATTTTGTACGTTGATGCTGGTTCTGACATTGAGGACAACACCAGTGGGTATAATGCAGAACTTTCAAGTAGATAATACAATTCAATAATTCACACTCACTTCTTTGAAGAAAGGTTTGCCCTCATGTATTCTCACCCACCACTACCTGGGGCAATGACAGATGATTGGGCACTGCCAATTGCACACTTTTAATGTAGTTATGGTTCCACATATGTGTGGGAAAGTAAAACGTTTGATGCACATTATTGTGCAAAGTCCATAGGTCTATTACAGACATCTATTACAGACATCACAGTCATACAGTATTACTAACATTACTGTACACAGGACAGATGTGTCATCTTAGGGACATATAACAACTTACATATGGAACTAATGAGTTAGGTGTTTTTCATTTTTTTTAATTTCATCTCTTACCTTGGGCCTCAGATAAGGGTAGAATTGTTTGCATATTTACCATACTGTTTTCATGTCTACCTGATTTTGCTCTACAATTTTCTGTGTCATGCAGTCCATGATAAATCAAACAGGGTCTAAACACCCTTCTTCTTCTTGCCTTAGGTCTGGCAGCAGCATTGTGATTTATAGCCTGTTGCACATACGGGATAATGATAGCTGCAGGAACACCTAACATTCATTTCCAAGTAAAATCTGCCTGTATTCCAGAGGGTTTTGGTGCTCAGGACAAAAGCGGGCATTGAGTGTATAAAATTGCTTTTTAGCTTCCTGAATAGCTCTGCCATGTTGGATTAATTAATTAGCATGTAATTTGTTTTTATGCTTTTATTAGCACATTCCCGTTCAGTGAATTCTAGTCACCCACCCTACACAATAGCATTACTTAGTGTAGATGTTAATGAATCCAGCCAGGCAACCTTTGAGCAAAATTCACTGTTTGATATATCAAACAGTGTATTTTGGATATGCCAGGACTGGCAAAATACATATCTTGGGGTATACACTGTTTGACTGACCAAGTAAAACATCAGATTCAAAACATTGGATCATAACTGCTTGAAAATCCTATCTGTCAAGAAACCCTTTAAACCATGTTTGTGTGCTGGGGTGAGGGCGCCTCCTTGCAGCACCCACACTCTTTAATAATTATATGTAGCATTACTAAGATATCATTGCAGTGGGGAAAAGGAAAATTCCCCATTCCCTGCTATGCTGCGATCTTACACAGACATTACTATTTTAAAATGGAAAAAAGGATCCAAAAAGCAACTAGGAATGGATATGAAAGTTAAAATGAGTGTTGTGGGTCAGTGTGTTCATTACAGAGCTGGGAAGAGATAAAACAGATATTGGAAAACAAGTAATAAAATATACAACAGATTTATAGAATCCCTTCAGAATAACCTTAATATGAGTCACAAAAGGATAAAGAAGGGATTAGATGGGAGAAAGATATTTCAGACAAGAGCTATGACTTTAAAGGAATCACTTCAAGATACTTTCTTTCAGTTCCCTTGAATATTCAAAGGCAATGGTACTGAGACTCTGACAACACAGGATGCAAACACTTACTGTGTGGCTACATCCCTGAACTAGGAGTGCTTTGAGTAGAGGCTCTGTGGTTCTTCCATGGATGTTTAGAGGATATTGTGATAGTTTATAATACTGTAGAGAATAAATGACAAGATAATGACAAAGATATCCAGGATTACTTGTGGTAAGCAGGGTTAAAAATGCTTATAGAGGATCAAGCCAAAATGTTGATGGACCTCAAGAGAGGGAGAATACATTAGTGAAGTGATGATAGAACAGCCAGCAATGGTGTGGTGATAAAAATCTGAAAACTTAACAAGGGGAAGTGTTTTCTTGTTTGGTGTTGGTATTTAAAGACACTCTTATAACCATACTGTTAACCTTAATTATAGAAACAGGAATTTGTAGCAACACTGTCATAGGAGGACAAAGGTTTCATGCCTGCATCCTCATGTAGGCAAACATTGATACTTAGTCATAATCACAAAAACACTATTTTATTTTTGTTGCATTTGCTGCCAATGCTCATGTGAATTCATAGGAATGAGGCAGATATCTGATAATATTTTGAACACTGAGTTGGACATGAACATGGCTTAAGGGAAGTAGGAAAAATTGGTAATAGTCAGCCTGGATGTGTAAAAAGGCTTTTGATGATGTGAAACACTAATATTTATTAATTGTTTTGCTCAATTTTTGAATTCATGGCTGACTTTACAGATTTAATAGTGGCAATATGTTTGGACTTGATGGCCCACATAATGATACGTTTGTCTTTTACTTTCTTTGTGCCTTTGTAGAGACTCAAATCAAAGGTGGCCAATGCCACTGATACTATTTGCTGCATATTTGAAGTGAACAGTGTGTACAAAGACTTATTTTGTTGTGGCATTCATATTTCTAATATATGGAGCTCTAACATGGTGGAGAAAGTGAAGAACTTTGTAACTAACATGATGATTTGAGATGTTTGATAATACCTCATCCTGACTTGAGTAAGATAAAAGTAAAGCTAGAGCTATAGCCATAATTATGTTAACAGGAAATTTGATGCAAGAATCTGTTTTTTATGCTATTATTATTAGCAGTAGTAGTAGTAGTAGCACTATTATAAAACTGAACATATCAGATATTTAAGATATTTGGTTGGGCAAGCCCCGTAAAAGAATCAGAAACTTGTGGGGTGATAAAATGTCTGAAATCAGGTTTTTGGAGATGGAATAAGATAGGACTGTAGCTAGATAAGAGAGTACAAGTATTACATTATTTTGTTTTGCCTCTGTTGTTATTAACATTTCAGTCATTTCTTGCAGGTACCTTGGGCCCTTTCTAGAAGGATATTAAAAATGATGACCTTCATATCGTATTCCAGAGGATCATAAGACTGCTGCCTTTTGAGCTCATGTATCCCTATTTCCCTGGGTGTGTAGTACTGTCTGTGCCTTGCACACTACCCCCTGTCTAATTCGATGCAACATTGCATTATTCCCAATTATGTCAGCTGCATTGCAAAAGAGAACACTGAACCTTTACCACATATTTTAAAGCACTGAATATTTGATGACATTATAAACCAGTCATCACTTTTGTAGGAATATGTAATTGGCTGCAATCAATCTGTAACGTGTGCATTACATGTCACATATCGAAGTGTTTCCACTGCTGCTTCTGTTTTGTTTTTACCCAATGTTAAATAGCAAAGACAAAGGCATAAAATATTTGCTTCTTTTGAAAATGTAGTGCTCCTGCTTTCATAGGAAATATAGAGTAACAGTGGAGGGAAGTTGGTCCTCCTTGGAATACCAGGAACAACAGTGGAAGAGTTTGTTGTGGTAAATATAGTGAATGACAATAACAGACTCCCCTGAATAGCCACTGCATGATCATGGATATAATCAATCATGCCAGAAAAAAAAAAACATGGGAGCTTCATACAGCATAGAAGGCCACAGGTAGGGGGACCAGCCTTGTAGGCAGGTGACTGAAACAGAAGCTTTTACTGTGTCTGTTCCTGTCTGTAAGGTGTAAAATATCATTCCTGATCATGATTATGATGTTGACAGATGTGGTGACCCAGATATTGCAGGGTTAGCAGGTGGGCTATTGTGACACATACTTATATAACAAATGCATATACAGAAACTCTATGGTCATTTTCATTTTTCATATCCTCCCTCCATGTCTTCCTTTGCAGGCACCACATTTCGCAAATTGGATGCACACGTAGCCCATTTATAACTTATCTACCTGTGTAACTCACATTTGTGAACCTTGCACTGAATACAACTACTTCACTTTGTAATTTGGTTTGGCCCCTTATTGTTTACTGGTTATAGCACTATTACTTAGAGGAAACATGCTGATGTACAAGCCACTGTCCCACAGTCATGATATTTGACTGAAGCAGAGATGCACAATTGTCTGATGATGATGGCCTTGTTTTGGTGCCAGACACTGAAAATATGGGTACATTATACATAGCTAAAAATGCACAGAGTGGGAAGCTTGTTCATGGACATGATACTCAAAATATGACAAAGATGCTGAAGGCAAGATGGCTCTGGATTCGGGTTCCTTTCAGGACACATCTATATTGGCTGCCTCCAACCAATATAGTTGTTCATTATGGCAACTTCCAGTATCAGATACTAGAACTGCACTGGAAATGAGAATTCTTCCATCCACCTGCGGCCTGTATGAATAGCCAACTTACCATCCAGAAGCATTAAGGCCAATGGATATAAGTTAGCAGATGCAATCCAGAAATATAAAGGTCCATGGATGTAAGTGAGCAGATGCAGTCCAGAAATATAAAGGTCTATGGATGTAGATCAGCATGTAGCAAGGAGTATCATCCAAGCCCAGTCTGCTATCATGAGCTGTCTACAACAATGAACTTCATGTGTGAAGATACAGAGCATCATCATCCCATGTGCTTCACAATGCTTCTTGTGGCCAATACAGACACTGTTATCTGTGCCCTGAAGATGTTAGAATAAGTCCAAGATCTGCCATATGTGCCAGGGTAGATATGGACAGGTAACATCCTGGACAGATTTGGCAAACACATCAGCAGATGCTAGTATGCTAGTAGTGGACAAATCATAGTGACTGTGTTTATTTTGAGTTCTTTCACTCCATAATGTGGTTAAACTGCATCCACATACCACAAAACCAAACCTCATTAACAACATGAGGCAGCACAAAATATGACACTGTGGTATTTGTGATATGATCTGGTTATACTGGCAGATACTGGACTGCTTTATTGTTCTGCTTGATGCACACAATTTGCAGCTACTTTAGTACACATCATGGATTGCAAACATTTTAACATAGTGAGTAGTAATATGGTAACAATGGCAGATAGGGGCATTTCTGGTGGTCAGCTGAGACCCACAGCTCTAAAAGGGCCCATGAAAAGCACATGAAAAGAAGAATAACATGGCAGTTGCTTTAAAGTACAACACTCTTTATGAAGCTCTTTATTTAACTTTTTGTTTGTTTTTCAGTAATTTAAAATGATAAATTAAAACAGAACAGTCACATCAAATAAAAATAAAACATGATGTGTGTGTGAACAAACAAAAAATTAAATACAAGAGAAACAGAGGAAGAAAAACAAAAACAAAAAAGACATGGGGCTGGATTCAAGAAAGCCTACTTGGTAGCATGCTGTTTCATAATCAGTAAGTGAGTCTACACACAGTGTATGCACAAACATGGTAAACATCATGACATGCTAATTACAGCATAAGGAGCTGAACTGTATGCTAATTAACCAATCCAAGATGGAGGAGCTATTCAGCAAGCCATTCAACAATCTATAAAGTAATTGTGTACACTCAGTGCAGGTTTTGGCCTCGAATTGCAAAACCTATTGGAATAGAGCCATGAAAACTACTCTACGTGGAAACAATATTAGGGGCTGCTGTTGTTCTTATACATATGTATGTGCAATAGGCCTAAGTCTATGGTGCTGCAGCTGCTAACAGGCCTAGGGCAACAAGAAGAAGGGTGTTTAGACCCTGTTTAACTTTTCATGATCTGCATGAGGTGGAAATTGTATAGCACTAGAGGGTGGATAGAGACACACTACAGGAACTCCACAACCTCTGTCATCCTCAACTGAGAACAAAGGCAAACTGAGGGGAACCAATACCTGTGGAGGCTAAGGTATTTGTAGCACTTAGAATATTAGATACATAAAACTTCCAGAGACCAACAGAGGATATGCTGGAGGTGTTGCCGGCATCAGCATCCAGGATCCTACAGTTCCTCAATGCTATGCTATAACATGCCAGTGACTATATACATTTCCCCTGTACACCTAAGGACAGAGATGCAGGTATGCAGGATTTCTACCCCATAGCACACAATTCTGAAGTGTTGGCTGCCATAGAGTGCATGCACATTGAAATCAAAGCATCACCTGGGGAACAGAGAGGGGTGCACATACACAGAAAGGGCTTCCACTCCATTAAATGCCAGTTCATGTGTAACTCTAAGAGAATCATCCTGAATGTCTGTACTGGCAACCCAGGCAGTTATCACGACCCTCATATCTGGCACAACTCTCAGCTGTATAAGAGGTTTTCTAGGGGGGGTATTCCACAAGGTCATTTACTGGGGGATACAGGGTATAAACTTGAGTCATGGCTGATGACACCCACCAGAAATGCACACACATACAGACAGACAGACACACACACACACGCACACACACACACACACACACACACACACACACACACACACACTCTGAAGAATGCTATAATGAGGCACACACTCAAACAAGAAATGTCATAGAGCATGTGTTTGGGCTGCTGAAGTCTCAGTTCTGGTGCCTAGATACATCAGGGGAGCCCTGCAGTACAGTCCTTATACTTGTGCTGAAATTTTCACTGTCTGTGCTATACTTACAATATTATCTTGAGAGAACAGCTTCAGAAGGAACATCAGTAGAAAAGCCCACACATCCCACCACCACTGGTAAGGTCACCACAGCCACATGCAGGTAAAGAGTCAGAGGGAGAACCACCAGCTGCTGTGGGTGTAGGTAGACATAGGCATGCACATTATGCCCTCACCCTGGCTAAAAAGCAATGGATAGCCTACATACCACCTAAGGGGGTAAAACTGTCATCCTATGCACATACATGCATACATACAGTAAAATGGATGCCAGGCAATGTTCTCAACCTTTACTTACCCAAACAACCTGCACCTCCCATCACAAACCAGACAACACATAATATACAAAATCAGTGTGCCGCACAATCACAGCCCTTAAGGCGAAATAACATACCTAACACACTAGTAATAGGTGACTCTATAGTCAAGCACACTGACGTCCCACTCACTAGGCTGGACTAGCAGAAGGTTACTGTTAGCTGCCTGTTGGGAGCTAGAATCCACCACATAACACAAGCACTCAGGTCACTCCAGAACAAGTACAAATATGACTCTGTTATTGTTCATGTTGGTGCAAATGACCTGAGACTTACCTCCCTGGACTACATGAAAAGAGACATGGAAGAGCTCTCTGATCATGTAGCCCAGGCTGGTATGACCCTGATCCTAAGTAGCATCCTGCCCTCACCAAGAATGATACCTCAGTATAAAGAAAAAATGATAAATTTCAACAATTGGCTAAGCTTCTGGTGTCATTCAAAGGAGATCCAGTGTCCGTCAGCCTGGGACAACATGCTCAACAAGCCGCATTGCTTCGCAAGACATGGCTTGCACCTGTCACCCTTAGGCTTTCAAATACTGGCCAAGGGTCTTGCTGCCCCCATAGTGCCTTTTTTAGGCAAGGCTCAAAAGTCAAACCCACCTTTGTAAACAGTACAATTAACAAAAAACTGAGGGTTATGCTGCTCCATGCCAGGAGTTTAAATCTCAAAATGCATGCGCTCAAAGCACTCCTCAGTATGGAGAATGTCGACATCTGTGCAGTAACTGAAACCTGGTTCAAGGCTCCAGAGAGCACCCCAGCACTACCAGGCTACAACTTATACCAAACGTTTTTGCCACAGAACACGGACCGAAACACAAAAGGAGGGGGTGTATCCATATTCATCAAGTATACCTACACCTCCAGGTTAGTAGCGCAGCATGATACCTCTGAGATCATCCATGTACAACTAACATCGGGCAAATCTGCAATGCAAATTGTGGCCTGCTACAGATCATGACCCAGGACCACCACTCCACTTTTCTGGAGACACCGGAAAACATGAAGGTCCTACCGAACACCCTGATATTGGGCGATTTCAATTATCCTACCATTCACTGGGAAAACTACTTGACTACAAACTCCCAGGCTCAGCGCTTTCTGGAATTCATCAACTCAAATGCCCTGGATCAGCTGGTAAACTCCCCTAACAGAGGTGAAAACATATTGGACCAGGTCATCACCAACATGGGTGACAGGTGTTCCACACCGGAGGTCAACCCGTCACTGGTTAGATCAGACCATAAACTAATCACTCTGGATGTCCACACCCCACCGCCACCCCCAGCTAAGGAAACCACAGTAAAAAAACTTTTCTAAAGCAAACTTCACCTTACTTAAGACAGAGGTGGTAAGTTTCACAGCCCCCACACTAAAGGGTAATGCTGCCCAAGATGCAGAAACCTTTACAAATGCACTCTATGAGCACCTACAAGGATGCATGGATTGTGCCATCCCTAGCAAAACCAAGACTCACTCCTCTAAGAGAAGGAAACCAGTTTGGTGGACCCCTGCCATAAACAAGTTATACAATAGAAGGAAGAAACTAGCTCAGAAAAAAAGCAAATCCCAAGAAGGAAAGACATCCCTGATCAGTATCAGTAAGAAACTAAGGTCCCTCTTGAAATCATCCAAGGCTAACTTTGAAAGAAAAATAGCAAAGGATTCAAAAGATAACCACAAAGCCTTCTTTAGCTATGTTGAGAATCTAAGTGGCAACTCACAGATATGCACTGAACTAGTACAAAATAGCACAAAATATACTGAACCTACTGATATTACCAACATCCTGGCAGATAGATTCAGTGCAAACTTCACCCCCCTCTCACCTCCAAAAGGGCCCACAACAATACCAGAAAAGTGTAGTGTCCCAAAAATCACAGACGCACAGGTGAAAACAGCCCTTTCAAAAGCCAAAAACACAGCATCAGTGGGACCAAATGGTGTCCCAGGCTGCGTCTTGCATGAACTACAGAATGAACTAACCCCCCCCCCACCTAAACACGCTGTCCAACCTCAGCCTCTCCACAGGCTACGTGCCTATAGAATGGTGCACAGCAATGGTTATTCCTCTCCACAAAGGAGGGACCACAATTGACCCTGGTAACTATTGCCCCATAAGCCTGACTAGCCTGGTCTGCAAGGCTATGGAGCACATCATCATGGAACTCATTAACAAAGACATTGGGAACCTCCAAACACTTGACCTGACCCAGTTTAGCTTTGTTAAGGGCAGATCATGCCTACTAAACCTGGATGACTTCTTTGAGATGGTCACCAAGGCCATAGATGAGGGAAAGGTGGTTCACATAGCCTACCTTGACCTCACCAAGGCTTTTGACACCATTCCCCACTCCGGTATTACAGAAAAACTCACCAGCCTGAACATAAACCCCTACGTCATGAGATGGGTTGACAACTGGCTTACAGACAGAACTCAGACGGTAAGAATAGCGGGCTTCAGGTCCGACTCTAAACCAGTCACAAGTATTGTCCCACAAGGCTCGGTCCTGGGACCCCTACGTTTTGGCATATACTTCTCAGAAGTACAGGCAAACACAGGAGGACTATGACTAACCAAGTTCTTCGATGACTGCAAACTGGGAGCCATAATTGACTCTCCGGCTGACATGGACATCCTCCAAAAGGGCCTTACTGAGATGGACACCTGGTGTCAAAGTCATGGCCTCAAGCTAAATGCAAAAAAATGCATAGTCATCCTGTTTGAGAAAAACAAAACACCATGAATTACCACATAGGTGGCAGCCCCCTTAATACAGAAGAGGTAATAAGAGATCTGGGGACCCAGGTAGATAGTAATCTCTCATTTGATAATCATATTGCCAAAGTAGTTAGGAACCCCTTCTATGTGGCCCATCTAATTACTAAAGGGTTCACATCTAGAAATAAAGTGGTTATAGTGCCCCTCTACTCGTCACTCATTAGACCTATCATAGAGTACAATGCTCCATTTGGGATGCACCTCACAAGACACTTCCAACAGCTGGAAAGACAACAAAAGTGCCTCACCAAGAGGATTACTGGCCTTCACATGTCCTATGCAGCCCGACTGAAAACACTCCGGCTGTACTCAGTGGCATATCACTTACTCAGAGGTGATCTCTGCCTGACTTACAAAGCCATGTCCAATTCAGAATTGATGGACGTGCTCCACCTAAAGAAATCCAAGTCACTGCGAGCCACATGCTCTAGTGAGCTTGCCACAACAATAAAAAGAACATGTTGGAGGGATAGATTTCTATCACAGAGACTCCCCATGCTTTGGAACAAAATTCCAAACTACATCAGGCAGAGCCCCTCACTAACACTCTTCAAAAGAAACCTTGACGTGTGGATGGGTAACAGAAAATACATCCCTGGGATCACTTCATTGGCTCTGCTTGACAGAAGATCAGTTAATTAATCAATGGGGTGGCGAAAGCTGACACACTCTGGCTAGGCTTATAAATGCCCTTGGACAGATAGCCTAGTACCTACCTATGAACCTATGAACCTATGTAATGGCTGTGTACTGCTAGCATCACACAGAGTTAGCTCCAAATTAAAATACCTGCAACTGCCAGACTATCAAGGTAAGTGCTGGACTTGGAATAGGAAAACATGGCTAATAATAAAAAAGAATGGCAGATCCTTGCATAATGTTACTTGATAATGTAACTAAGTAGAAGATGGGTGATATTTACAGTAATGACATCAGTATGTGACAGCAATTATCATCATCATCAAACCCCATTTTCTACATGGGGTTGGGATGTCATGTTAACTGTCACAATCTCTCTTGCTTCAATGCCACACTCCTGCCTTCTTCAATACTCATGCCAGACTGTTACAGTTCTTCTCTCACACCATCCACCTCTTTGCTGGATACCCTCATTTCCTCTTACCTTCTTTCTGTCCGTCCCAAATCTTCTTCACCAGATTTTCTTCTGCATTTCTACACATGTGCTCAAACCACTGTAGTCTGTTCTCTTTGATCATTTCTGCAATTGAAGCTGTTTTAGCTTCTGCTCTTACATCCTCATTTCATTGCCTGTCCCATATGTATCCTACCACCTTTTGCAGGCACTTCATTTCCATCACCTCTAGCTTTCTCATCTGCATTGCCTTTACTGCCCAGCTTTCTGTGCCATACAGTAATACTGGTCACACCACTGTTTTCTACACCTTACTTTTCAGCTTCTTCAGCATTCTTCTGTTATAGACCTGATGCTCTATGCCAGTTGGCTGCAGCTCCTCTGATTCTAGCTTTGACTTCTTCATTTAGACTTCCCTTCTCCTCAACCACCCCTTCTAGATACTTGAAGATATTAACATGTTCCACTATCTTACCTTCTGTCTCAATTCTCATCTTCTTCTGATTCCTGCAATTTGCTGCCATTACCACTGTCTTATCTGTACTTAGTTTCATCCCATGTGACTTCAGTTTGCATTCCATTCCCCTATCCTTTGCTGAAGTTCTTGCTCAGAGTCTTCCTGTAATGTCACATCATCTACATACAGCAACTTTGTTGATCTGTCCCATCTGACCTGTTTGCTAAGGTACCCCATCAACAGTATGAACATCAGTGGGCTAAGAGCTGAATCCTGGTGCATACCCACTCCCACAAGGAATCCCTCTGTGAGACAAAATACTGGTCACACTTGAGTCATTGGGTCTTTGTACATAGCCTGCATGAATTCTACCAATGTTTCTGGGACATTGACACACCACAGTACTGCCCAGATCAGCTTTCTTGGGACCTTATCATATGCCTTCTCCAAGTCTAGGAATGCCCAATTGGACTCTTTCCTCATCTCTAGCTTCTTCTCAACTATCTGTCTCACTGCAAACATCAGGTCAGTTGTGCTGCATCCTGATCTGAATCCAATCTGCTCATCTCCCATCTTATATTCTACTACTCTGCATATCCATTTATCAATCACCCTCTCCAGAACTTTCTTGCAGTGTGACAGGAGTTTGATGCCTCTATACAACCCACAGTTGTAGCTGTCCCCTTAGGTTTTGTATTCTAGGTGATTCGGAAACACAACAAAAATACAAATTCCACATTTTGTACACCACTCCTGTAACAGGATATGTTACCCACATCGTATGATGATGATGGCATCATCTATGAAGACCAGTATGACAAGACAAAAACATACATTAGGGATGGTGCAGTTATTAACTACTGTGCTCTGTGGATGGGAACAAAATACTTACATGTGGGTTAACTTAACACAACAGTCCCGTTATGTGAGTGTATGTATGTGTAAGTGTGTGTGCATATTCAGAAGAACATGACTCTGTATCCTACTTTCAGCAATCCAGTCACATGCATAACAAATATTTTGAGAGTCATACATGTCTACACTGCCAGTTCATACAGGCCTCCCAACATCTAATGATGATGTCACCCACTCTAAATTGTCCAGGAGCAGTGTAATTGTTAGACTTGTGCCATGGAGTTTGTGTTACGTACTGACTTCTCTAGCTTATATAACTAGCTAGGGGTTCTAATCTCAATGCAGTCAAACTGATGTGTGGTGTGTGTGTGTGTGTGTGTGTGTGTGTGTGTGTGTGTGTGTGTGTGTGTGTGTGTGTGTGTGTGTGTGTGTGTGTGTGTGTGTGTGTGTGTGTGTTGGGTCAGAAGAGCATAAGTTTGTATTCTACTGTCAGCAATCCATTCCCATGTAGGATGAATTTTTTGATAGTCGCACATGTGTATACAGCCAGTTTATACAGGCCCACCAACATCTTCTCCCAAACATACAATGATGATGTTATCCATATTAATCTGTCAAGCAGCAGTGGAAAAGTCAGATTTGTGCTGTGCCTTTTGCATTAACGTCTGACTTTTCTAACTTGTGTAACTAGCTAGGTAGGGACTCTAATCCCACTACAGTCAGCCTGTGTGTGCAGTCAGAAGAGCATGCATGTGTATTCTATCAACAATCCAGTCCCATATAAGATTAACTTTTTGACAGCCAGTTCATACAGGCCTCCCAACATCTTCTCCAAAACATACAATGATGATTTCATCCACTCTAGATTGTCCAACAGCAGTGCAAAAGTCAGATGTGTACTGTGGAGCTTGCCTTACGTACTGTGTTCTCAGTTAGGGGTTCTAATCTCCCTGCATTTAACTGGTGTGTGCATAGTCAGAAGGCTATGAATCTGTACCCTACTGTCTGCAATCAAGTCCCATAGAGACCAAATTTTTTGACAATCATACATGCCTACACAGCAATTTTGTACAGGCCTCCCAACATCTTCTCACAAACATGCAGTGCTTATGTCTCATGTATAAATTGTTGCCTGACATAATAAAAGTCGGACTTGTGCTGTCGCACTTTCATTAAGTACTGTGTTCTGTAGATAGTCAGGTAGGGGTTCTAGTCTTGCTCAACATGTGAGTGTGCATTTATTTGCTGGTGTTCATTTAGCTCACATTCCAGAAACCATTTTAGAACAGCATGTGAGACACTCTCACTACCCACTTCACCCACCAGACACTGCTGATGTCAGTAGCTATAAAGTGTTTTCTGACACTCTAAAAGCCAGACTTGTGTTGTGGAACTTGCATTAAGTACTGTGATCTTTGCATAGGGTTTCTAATGTCACTGTGGTCAACTGGTGTTTGTATTCAGTTAATTCATATTCTAGAGACCATTTTAGAACAGTGTGCGAGACACACCTACTCCCCTCTTCATCTCAACAGACAGTGCTGATGTCATCAGCTATAAAGTGTTCTCTAACACTCTGAAAGCCAGACTTGTGCTATGGAACTTGTGTTAAGTACACTATTCTGAATGTAGTCAGGTAGTGGTTCTACTCTCGCTGAAGTCAACTGGTGTGTGTCCATTCAACAATCAGTCTGGTCACAAATTTTAGAACAGCAGGTGAGTCCACAGCTATGCCAGACACTCCTCCGAACATCTATTTGTAACATACACTGATGATGTCAACCTGTATAAAGTGCATTCTAACAGTATTATAATAAAATTTATGCTGTGGCAGCAACATTAAGTCATGTGATCTACAGCTCCTGTAGCTAGATATTTAGGGGTTTTAATCAGCAGCAGACAACTTCAGTATGTACACATCCAAATAACATTTTGAGATGATTTTACACCAAGCTGTGACTCCACATCCATGCCAGATACTTCTCCCAACATGTTCATCTCAGCATTCAATAATGCTATTATACTCTATAAAGTGTAACATGACAGTGTTAAAGTCAGACATATGTGGTGGTGTTAGTGTTATTATGTATGTAATTCAGCTTTTATACCTACACAGAAAAATGTTCAAATCAGAACCAGTCTACTGCTATGTGTGTGTGTGGTTGGTGGTACATTACAATCATTGTATGATCTTTTGAATTGTTTTTAATTTCACTACCACTTAGGAGAACTGTTAACATAGCCCCATGCATCCAGCATCCCCTTTTTCCCTCTGGCCACATGACATCCTTCCTGCAGAGGAGTGGAGAATGTCTTCATGTCAAAAATGAATACAGACATCATGAAGCAGAGTCCTTACATGAGCCACTGCAAGCCATCTCCAGACCACTGGATGTGTGATTGCTGATTCTATCATGGGGATGTGCATGTCACCTATTGAGAGAGGCACTATGTAATGCAATCAAACAAATACACACATATGCACATAGACTTACTATCTTTCATCATATAGATATAGGGAGTTTGGTTTAAATGTTACAATAATGAATAGGATTTTATGTGATGTTGGCAGTTAGCCTAGTAATGTCCTATGACCCTATGGACATGTCATATGTCAGCGCTGCTGTGATTAACATGTGCTATGTTGAGGTGTGGCTGTATGGTATGCCTACAAGAAGGTATTACAATATGTGATATGAGGTAATGTATTGATGGCCAATGCTGCCATTTGATTACATATTCCTTCCCTAACAGCTGCAATAATATGCCTCCTGAGAACTGGTGACATGGGATGATACTATGTATATTGTTGGCTTAGTAAAGTATGTGTTTTTGTAGTAGTGCAGAGCAACATTCTACACAGTTCTCATTCAACCATCACAGTGACACCTGCAATATGGAACATGTGTGCATGTGTATACCTACCAATGTTAAATTATCTGTGACATACATAAATATAAATTCATACTGATTGCATGGGCATATAAGTTTTATATCATCCACATGTTGTAATGCTATGATATACACAAAAATAACACATGTTTTGATTCAATTACAACCTTGTGGAATTCATTGCATGCACAATTGTGTTTGTGTGATTATCAGCATTTGAATCAGTAACTATTCTGCATGAGCCACAGCCAACTCATTTCTAATGTGTCCATAGATGGTAGCAGGCCACTCAAACACAGCTTTCCAATGAAGTACATAAAAGCATATGTTGTGCAATTGATGTAATTACATCACATTGGTAGAGTTGTATGTCTGTATGAGCAGTGCGGCATGTGATGCATAACCAAGGTTGTATTTGGAGGTGTTGTCACAAATCATTTATTTAAATAAGTGTGAAATGTTAAGGGGAATACACAACTAAGTGCAGAGCTGTTTGTGGTTGCCATCAGCCATACTCAACTGGAGACAATAGACAATCTGCTAGCTGATAGTTTGTCTCACACTTGATCACCCCTCACCCCGTGGCCACTGGCCATCAGCCCAAGTATAGTGCAAACATTACTCAGTTTATTTTATCAGGAGAGCAGCTCATCTGTGCACTCTCTAAGCTAATAATACAGATTCAGTGGGCTCTGACAACATCACAGGTTGCCTGTATCATGAAATAAAACCTGGCCTAGCAGACACAGTTGGATCAATTCTTGCAGAAGGGTGTACAGCAACAGTCATCCATCTGAACAAGGAACAACTATAATCTGCTGTAGGGAATTATACACCCATAATCTTGACTCCTCTAATCTGTGAGGCAGAGCAACAACTCATCATACATCTTATCAAAAAGCACACAGATAATCCCCCAAATATGTAACAAATCCATAATTGATTTGTCAAGGCTACATCATGTCTGTTAATTTAATTGATATCTTCAAGAAGGTCCCCAAGGACATGCATGAGGAAAAGAGTATCATCCCACATAACTTGCCCTGGCAGAGGTATTTGACACATATCCACTCTCAGGTATTACAGAGAAACTGTGTCAATTTGGCATAAACACCTACGTCGGCAATTGGTTAGACAAATGGATCACACATGGGAGGCACAATGTCAAAGTGTGTGAACTCACCTCTTGCTAGAGTTCAGTGACCAGGTCTGTACATCAGGATTCTGTACTAGGCCCTTTCCTGTTCAGTATTTAACTCTCACAAGTTAAGACAAACTTAGACAACATTTGTCTAACCAGCTTTGTGAACAGCTGCAAATTGATGGCAATCTTTGAATCCAAGTGTGATGCCCATGCACTGGCCCAGTAATCAAGGATCCTCAATCCTCACCACTAGCACCAGTGAGGGGCATGCGCATTGGGAAGGATAACAAGTACACACACAGTAAAGTAAAATTTCCCTTAAGAACACACAGAGATCACAGTCAGTCTGGGGCTGGTTTCTCCCTTTCCCTCCAGATCCCCAATAAGACTCCCCACTGGCACAGCTATAGGGTACAGATAGACAAGTGGTCAAGCCAAAACCTACAGCATCCTCTCTGTCCAACCAGTGCTTCATGTCCCTGCCCAAGTAGCTGACATGCACACACACACACGCACACACACACACACACACACACACACACACACACACACACACACACACACACACACACACACACACACACACACACACTTTAAGATATGAGTTATATACAAACAAACAGATACTCCTGGGGAAGGCTAGCACAGGTTCTCCAGCTATGCCCCTTTCTGCACAGGCTATAAGGTAGTAATCCACTACCAACAACCACTATTTATCAGCTACTAATAAGGCCCTTACCAAAGAGTGTCCAATTTTACTGTGCAATATTATTATCCAATTAGTACATGTGATGAACAACAAGACAATTGGAGTGGCTTCATACAGTATCACCAAATGCATGTAAGTACTCTTGAGTGTAAATTATCTCTACACAAAACAGCCACAGTTGAAATGTTTAAAAATATTTAATAATAAATAATAACACAAGACAATACTTATTACTTCAACACAATGACATTACAGAGTTCAGAAATCACAGGAAACTAAAATAATACCATAGAATAGCCTGACATAAATATAGAAAATGGCTAGACTAATCTGGCTAGTTCTATCTATCTGTAAGAAAAATCACTGTTCTAAATAAATATCTTACTTACAGCGCAAAGGCAGAGTGCTGGTGAGTTGATATGTTCAGGTTCAGACAAAATCCAACATGCTAAATTCTCTCTCTCTGAGATAGTCTTAAATAGCTAACACAGTACTGCTGAGCCATTTCACATTGCATCATTCTTGACACTTCTCTGGTTCCCAGGCTAACAGAAACTCAAATTTTACATTTCTTCTTGCATTCTTGCATCTGGCCAGGAATCCACAGCAATAAAAGACATTTTACATGTAAAATCTAGTAATTACCTCTGTTTTAATAACAATAGAAAGAATTTGCTAGCCCAGACATCCTGTCTCTGACCTTTGAGATCAAACACAGTTGTAATTCTTTACTTAACAGCTTTCTTCCAGCAGAGTGCACTGTGGTTACATTTTAGAAGTTCAACATTTAACACAGTTTTCTTACATTTGAGACAACAAGCCTATTGATTATATTAATATTTACAATGACATAGAATTATCTACAAAATTCTATCTAGCTAGGCTGGCAGCCTTCACAATTCCCCCTTTCCTGGAGAAGTCAGGCTAGTTTTTCAAGTGACCCTTGGGAGAAATGTTGCTTGAGAGGGTTAGGTTTATCTGAGTATACCTTATCCCATTCCCTGACTTGACAGCTGATGTGCATTGCTAATTCCACTGCAGTGCTGCAATGGCATATAAATATGCTTGCAACCCTAGGCTCTATCGTAGCAAACTGGCATTTAGCTGACTGTCTCAGTGTAACCATGTTAGGGGATTGTGATCTGTAACTACAGTGAATTTTCTTCCATACAGATAAGGCTGAAGTGTCCGCAGAGCCCACACTATGGCTAGACATTCCTTTTCTACAGCTACATAGCATTCCTCCTTGGGTTGGAGCCTATGACTGAGATAAACCACTGGGTGCTCTTCTCCCTCTGAAGAAATCTGGCTAAGTTGAGTCCCCACCCCATGATTCAAAGCATCCACCTGCACAACAAATGATTTGCTGTAATCTGGATTAGCTAACACAGGGGGTCCTCCCAAAGCTTCTTTAAGTTTCTGGAATGCCTACTTACATGCTGTGGTCCACACTACCTTATCTGGCCTGCTTTTCCTTGTCAGATCTGTGAGGGGAGCAGCTATAGTACTATAACTAAGGACAAACTTTCTGTTGTACCCTGCTGTCCCTAAGAATGCCCTCACCTGCTTTTTGGTAACAGGTGCAGGCCATGCCTGAATGGCTTCCACTTTGACAGGTTCTGGTCTGATCTTACCAGTCCCCACTCTATGTCCCAGGTAGGAGACCTCTGCCATACCCACCTGACATTTTCTTGGTTTAATGGTCAACCCTGCCCTCTGTAGTCTGCCCAGCACCTTCCTGACATGCTGAAGGTGCTCTTGCCAGGAATCTCCGTAGATGGTAATATCATCTAAGTAAGCAAGGGCAAACCCTCCTGCTCCTGCTAGGATATGATCTACCAGCCTCTGGAAAGTTGCTGGTGCATTTTTCACCCCAAAGGGCATCTTTGCAAACTAATACAAGTCAAATGGATTCACAAAGGCTGACCTCTCCCTAGCACTGGGAGTCAAGGGCACCTATCAGTAACCCTTGGTAAGATCAATGGTGGTAAGATACTCAGCCCCACCCAGCTGCTATAGGGCTTCATCTGTCCTAGGCATGGGGTAAGCATCTGACTCTGTGTGACTGTTTAATTTCCTGTAGTCCATACAGAACCTGGTGCAGCCATCCTTCTTTGGCACCAGCACCACTGGGGAGGCCCAGGGACTTCTGGACTTCTGAATTACCCCAGTTCCAACATATCCTGTACCTACTCCCTCAGACTCTGTTTGACTTTCTCAGGCACCCATAAGGGGCCTCCCTAATAGGCCTTTTGGGTCCTGTATCCACCTGGTGCTGCACCAGGGGGGTGAACCCTGGTTTCCCAGTAAACATGCCCCCAAACTCCTGTAACACTGCTCAGATTTCTTGAACCTGGATTGGAGATAACTGCTGGGACACTGCTACCCCTTCCACTGAGGTGTCAGTCTGAGCCTCACTGAGGAGATCAGTCACCAGATCTCCCTCAGACTCTTCCTGCAATCCACTGCAAATACTCAGCACAAGGACCTTCCTATCATGGTAAGGTTTCTTCATGTTAACATAGATTTGTGCCCCTACCTCCTGCCTAACAGTTCTACCATGTAGTTAACATGACTTGCCTTTCTTACCACCTAGTAGGGTCCCTCCCAGGCTGCTTGCAGCTTGTTGCGTCTGACAGGAATGAGAACCATTACCTGCTGCCCTATAGCATACTCTCTAGCTCGAGCATTCCCATCATACCAGACCTTTTCCTGCTGTTGGGCTTATGCCAGGTTCTCCTGGGCCAAGCCCATGAGTTCCCTGAGCCTTGTCCTGAGGTTTAGGACATATGCCACAACAGACTCCTTCCCACACATCACAAATTAAATCTAGAGACCCCTTCATCCTATGCCCATACAGCAACTCAAAGGGTGAAAAACCCATGGATTCCTGGGGAACCTCTCTGTAAGCAAACAACATATGGGGCAAATATTTGCCCTAATCCCTCTTAAACCAGTCTGCAAATGCTTGTAGCATGGACTTGATTGTAGAGTTTAATGTCTAAACAAGACTATTAGTCTGGGGATGGTAGGGAGTGGTCTTTAAGTGCTTCACCCAACAGTACTTCTACAGACAGGCCAGCAGGTCTGACATGAAACTGACATATCTGTCAGTCAGTATTTCTTTTGGGAAACCTACCTGCTGAAAATCTCTAACAAAACATTTGCCACCTTTTTCGCCTCAATGAAGGCCAAAGCCACTGCCTTAAGGTATCTTGTAGCATAATCTACTACCACTAGGATCTACATTTTCCCAGTGGAACTTGGGGTACTCAGAGGCCCCAAAGTATCCATAGCTACCCTCTGAAATGGCTCCTCAATCACAGGCAAAGGCATCAAAGGAGCTCTCACCTTGTCTCCTGCCTTGCCTACCTTTTGGCACTGCTCACAAGTCCTGCAGTATCCTGTTACATCTCTAGAAATTCCAGGCCAGTGGAAGGTCTGCATACTACATCTCTTTGTACATTTTATGCCCATATGATCTGCAAAGGGAATATCATGGGCTATGGCTAGAAATGCCAGATAGTAGGCTATAGGCACTACCAACTGCTGTATCCTCTCACCTTCTAGCCCTCTCTCAGGGGTCCACTGTCTATACAATAACCCTTTGTCCCAGTATACAGATTCCCCCTTCCATTGAGAATCAGACACCTTACTAGCTACCTGTCTCAGGCCTTGCAATGTAGGGACTGAGAGCTGAGCCTGTCTTAACTCTCTCTTTGTAACCCTTCCCAGCTTCCCTTTCACAGGAAGTCTGGCATTCTCTGACAGTGGTGCCTCACTGTCAGCCTGGGTACCACTACTCAACTCTGCCATTGCAGTCATTCTGTCCAAGGGACCATCAGTACCCACAAGCAGCTGTGGCTCACCTTTAGTCTCACTGCTATAGCATAGCTCCCTCCCTGAAGTAACCACCTCACTAATCCTGGCTGCAAGTCTGCAGTCTGTCTGGGTCTTCCCCAGGCTACCAGAACCACATGCTTGTCTCCAAGCCCAAATGCATGTAACTGCATGAGCACATGGTACTGCATTATCAAAATCATTCCCTATTAGGACATCTGCAGGGATATCCTCAAACACACCTACTTGCTGGTTTCCTTTTCCACCCTCCCAGTCAAGGTGAACCCTAGCCACATGTATTTGGAATGGGGTGCCTCATAAACCTCTGACTGGAGTAGACTGCCCAGGCAAGTAGTGCACCTCTGTAACCATTGCAGGCTTCACAACTGTTATGTGAAAGGATGTGTCTCTCTTAGCAATGGTCTCTTTGCCATTCAATAAGCTAGGATATAACCTCTTGTGGTAGTTTCGTACCCTTGTTGTCTCAAGACAACCTACTGTTGGTATTTTGTCCTTCCCACTTACTGGCGCCCTCACCTTTTGTTCCCCACCTTGCCTCCATCAACATTTGTATGCCACATGGCCACACTGGTTGCATTCAAAACATTTAACCCTAGGTCCTGGATGTGTAACTGGATGAGAGGTTTCTCTTGCTACTTGCAGATTCTGTTGGGGCTGTCTGAGCTGGGTATCTCTTTCCTGTGCAGGGATGCTCTGCTATCTAGATATAGGTCTCCCTTCTTCCCCAGCTCATCTGAAGTAGCACATTGTCTATCAGCCAACCAGATCCTCATGTCTTCAGGCAAAGTGCTAAGGGCTTGTTCTCTCACCAAAAGGTTTTCCAGCCCTTCAGAAGTGGTGACCTGACATCCACTCACCCACCTATGAAAATAAGTGCTCAGTTCAGCAACATATTCACACACACTTTCATCAGCCTTGCGTCTATGCTCACAAAACCTTTTCCTATAAGTTTCAGGTATCAGCTTAAAAATTCTAACAAATAATTCTTAACAGCATTATAGTGAAAACAATCAATGTCAGATAATTTGAAAGTATATTTATAGCTTTACCATGGAGTAAGGGGGTCAGGAATCATACCCAGAGCCTTTGGTCAACATCATACTGTTTACATACCCTCTCAAACATATGAATGAAACTATCTAAATTATCCCCCTCTGTAAACTGCAGAAGAAATTTACTGACCTTTTGTGCTTCTGGGGTCCATTTACTCCCTTCCCATTACCTCCATGACTCTGGTGAAGAGTTAACATCTCCTTTTCATGCTGCCTCTGCCTCTCCTTCTCCACAGCTTCCATTTACAAATGCCTGGCCGCCAACTCAAGTCTCTTTAGCTCCAGGTGGATTTTTAAGTCCTCTGCAGAAAGGTTGAATTGTCCATTCTCTGAATGTTGTACATCTCCACAGCCAGTCTGATCATCCTCCTGATTGCTGTTTTCTGATGCAGCTGTGACCAAAGCTGTAATCATGTCTGCCTAAGTCAAGTTTTCATGCACCAGTCCCATAGCCTGGCACATCCTAGCCAACTGGCTCCTTGTCAGCTTGTCATACTCCTCTGCTGACATGCTTGCCCACTCTCCCTGACTAACTAAGCTAACAAAAGAAATAAAACAAGTGTGATCTGAACTCTGAGTGCTCACTCATGGCTGATTTAGAGTACAAAAACACCTTCAGTGATCACTGTACACAAGCTACAGGAATTCACTATCCACACCACTACAAGACAATTAGTATGTGATGCGGCTAACTCACCACTATCAAACAATTAATATTTGATGTGGATATCCCACCACTGCCAAAAAATAAATATGTGACACCTGTGCACTGGCCCAGTAATCAAGGAGCCTCAAGCCTCACCGCTAGCACCAGTGAGGAGGCATGCACATTGGGAAGGATAACAAGTACACACACACACAGTAAAATACAATTTCCTTTAAGAGCATACAGAGATCACAGTCAGTCTTTGGCTGTTTATTTCCTTTCTCTCCAGATCCCCAACAAGACTCCCCACTGGCACAGCTATAGGGTACAGATCTCAGCCTAGTGGTCAAGCCAAAACCTCCAGCACCTTCTCTGTCCAACCAGTGCTTCGTGTCCCTACCCAAATAGCTGACACACACACACTTTAAGATATGAGTAATATACAAACACACAGACACTCCTGGGGAAGGCTGGCACAGGTTCTCCAGCTATGCCCCTTTCTGCCCAGGCTATAAGGTAGTAATCCATTGCCACTAACCACTATTTATCAGCTACTAATAAGGCCCTTACCAAAGGGTTTCCAATTTTACTGTGCAATATTATTATCCAATTAGTAAGTGTGGCAAACAGCAAGACAATTGGAGTGGCTTTGTACAGTATCACCAAATAAATGCAAGTACTTTAGAGCTTAAATTATCTCTACGCAAAACAGCCAGAGTTGAAAGGTTTAGAAATATTTAATAATAAATAATAAAACAAGACAATACTTATTACTTCAACACAATGACATCACAGAGTTCAGAAATCACAGGAAACTTTAAAATAATACTGTAGAATAGTTTGACATAAATATAGAAAATGGCTATACTAATCTGACTATTTCTGTCTATCTCTAAGAGAAATCACTGTTCTAAATAAATATCTTACTTACAGAGCAAAGGCAGAGTGCTGGTGAGTTGATGTGTTCAGGTTCAGACAAAATCCAAAATGATTAATTCTCTCTCTCTGAGAAAGTCTTAACTTGCTAACATAGTACTGCTGAGTCATTTCACATTACATCATTCTTGACACTTCTCTGGTTCCCAGGCTAACAGAAACTCAAAATTTACATTTCCTTTTGTAGTCTTGCACTGGCCAGGAAGCCACAGCAATAAAAGACATTTTACATGTCAAATCTAGTAATTAACTTTGTCTTAATAACAATAAAAAGAATTTGTTAGCCCAGACATCTTGTCTCCAAGCTTTGAGATCAAACACAGTTGTGATTATTTACTTAACAGATTTCTTCCAGCAGAGTGCATTGTGGTTACATTTTTTAAAGTTCAACATTTAACAACATTTTCTTACATTTAGTTTTCTTACATTTGAGAGAACAAGCCTGTGGATTATATTAATATTTACAATGACATAGAATTATCTACAAAATTCTATCTAGCTAGGCTGGCAGCCTTCACACCAAGAACACTATTGAAATACAGCAGAAAGTATTAATATACAAAAATGATTGTTGCCAGAGCCATGGAGACACACAAGATGAACAAAAAGCATGATTATTTCCTTTTTGAAAGCAAATACACAAGCTAATTACAATACAAACAGCACACCAGTATGAGCAGATGAAGTGATATGTGCCCTGGTTACTCATGTAGATAGTAAGTGGAAATTTCACCAGCATGTGAGCACAGTGGTGACAGATTCCTTGTATGTAGCACATATCCTGTGTATGGGTAGGCCATCGACATCAAAGGATATTATAGTCCCATTGGTCTTAGCCATCATCAAACTAATAATTTAGTACAATGCACCCTTTTGGATGTACCTCACCACTTATCTTCCAGGGATAATTTACTCAAGAGTATCAGTTTTGCCACAGTGAGCTTCCACACATCTTTTTGCTCATACATAAGTATTCTTTGTGAAACATAACCAGTAGGAGTTGACAGTGCAGACTTCCCTTCAAGGTGTTATACAAGATGCATGTTGGCTACGTCTTCCTGTTATGCACCCAGTAAGCACATAGTACATTGACAGCACTGATGGCATGGGTTACATTCATGCAAGTATGGATTTTGGCATATATGTGTCATGAAAACCTTTCAACTAGCTAGAATTGCTCCTAATTAATAATATAGGTGTAACAGCATCTCTCTTGACACTTCCCAAATGTGGTCATTTTTGAGGAAGGTGTGCTTGATTTCTTTTATAGATTACTGACAAATCATTACAGTGGTACAAGTGTTTTCATGCAGAACATGTTAATAACTAACCATCATATATTTTATGCTAATGACATAGATTAAAGGTGGTATTATCCTGATATTGTCCATTACAGTGCATGCTTCTGTCTACTGTTGCCCATGAGCCTGTTGCTATTTGTCCCAATGTGTTGAGACTTATGCTGGCATTCCATTAATATTCAAGCTACTCTTTTATCACAGCTTCACGATATGCACATACCCCCCTATTGTATAGATCATCCTTGCTCAATGTCCTCTCCAGTGATCATGTCAGGTTGCTTATCTCACAACCAATCATCTCCATGATATGTGACCTTGTCTGAGACTCACATAATGTCCAATTAGCTGTGTGATGATACGAATATACCTACACAGGAGTTGTAATCAGCAGTATATAGTGCATTATGTACATATGTGATTAATGTTCATGCCACAAATGTCTTATCTTGGGGGTGTACGTACATTGACATGCCTTATCTGGTGTACATTACCATGTTTCACTTGCCCTCTTACCCCTTCTTCATTCCTACCATTCATGTCTGTGGCCCTTTTTAATACATACACTTCCCAGACTAACTGCTTTTGTAATACAGTCTATGTACCCTTGATGATCATCACCAAACCTTTATTTCAGTATGGCAAAAACATGTTTGTACTGTACTTTGCACTGAGTACATTTTCCTATTATGTGTTAATAATGCATTTGTTGCCTTAAATTAAACCCTGGTAGTCCTTGTGGCTGCCCACACAATCCTGCAGAACCAGTTTGCCCTTAGGTAAACATGTCTGCATGCCTGATTGTGTTTGTGCTCCTTTTCGTGGTTTCCTGGCTGGCAACTCTGTTGCTGGATATGAAACCTCACTTGTATCAGTGTAACCACAATGCACTGCATGCATATATAACAAGCACTGCTGCTCTTCACACAAACATGTAAACTCTGTGTAGGCTTCACACTAAGCCTACATGGAGTGTATTGATTCCTCAGGATGCACTATCATATATTATCAGTACCTATTAAAACATTGGAGACAGGACTAGCCAACACTAGTTGCCTAACAAAAAAAAAATCTATATGTAAATATAGAGAAGGGTATATAGCAATAATCTAAATTGCATTTAGTCAACATGAACATGGTCAACAGAAACTATATGCATCAAAAATGAAAGGGCCGGATTTACGAAGGCTTGCACGGAGTGTAAGAACAGTGTAAGATGGCAGACAGGCAATATGTCTGCCGAGCAATTCAGCAATAGCCAGCAGGGGCGTGCATGAGAGCTTCTAAAGCTACTCTTGCACGGACAGTGTTATGGTATGCAAATTACCTCATTTGCTGCTGAAAGCTATGCAAATGAGCTAAATTTGCGATCCAGGAAACACTAACCTGTCCATGTAAGAGTAGTGTTATTTGCAGAAATGTACTCCGTTGGTAACAGAGTACCGTTCGGCAAATAGCTAAACGGAGCTATGACATCTCCAAATAAAAGATGCATCTAGTTGAGTAAGCATGCCAATGGTCAAATATAAGGCCACTGGCATTTGCAAATGTTGTAAATCCTTAAAATCTAATGTTATTTTTTTCCCCCGATCGCCGATATTTAAGCATAGCACAGCGGCAGGCAAACATGCTGTGCTTTAAATCAAATGAAAAAAGGGGAAAATAGCCACAAATGTGCATTTTCACTAAAAAGCTTGTTCTGCCATGTAGGTAAATGGCAGGCTGAAAACAACATGGCCACTGAGTAGTGGTTGCTAAGGGGGGGAAGCTCACTGTGAGAGATGTAACAAAGCATTAGTAGGCAATCCTATGCAAATGAGGATAAGGATAGCGAATCCCAATTTTCCCCAGCATGTGAGCCATGTCCCTAGAATGTAAGTGTAGGAGTAGGGTAGTAGTCGAGTAGAAGATAGGTGACATCATAAGGGGATATGTCTGAAAGACTGTAAGATGATTGGAGCACAATGGCTTGTGTTTGCCCTGAGTTGCTCAGGATTGCAAGAGGCATGTTTATAGTGGTACTAGCTGAAAACAAGAAACCAAAGGTGTACGCCATGGATATATCTGAAATCTCTTGCAAATGGGCACACAACATGTGCAGGCGTGTGTGTGTGTGTGCACGCGTGTGCGCTTGTTTGTGCGCTGCTGCCCCTTGTGGAAACAGAAAGGGAAAAAGGAAGGAAAAGAAGTAGTAGGAAGTTAACCAAGGAGAACTAGCAGAGCTGCCAGGTGAAATATATTACACAGGCAGTCGACTAGCCCAGCCCAGCCCAGCAATTTAAACTCTGCAAACAGCAGTCTAACCTGTTTTTTCACAAGAACTCTGCAACACTGAAGTATAGAAAGAGTGAAAACTCAAAAAGCTTAAGGCTGACAAAATGTTAGGGGCTGCCATTGCTATTATAAACCAACATGTGCAAGGTGCTGAGGGTGGTGATGTTGTGAATGCTGCTGAGCAACCCACAGTGAGGAGACAGAGAAGAGTGTACAAACCCAGGGTAACCTACCAGGGGCTACATGAGCTGGAGATAGTGGAGCGCTATAGAATGGACAGAGATCTCCTGCAGCAAATTGTTGAGCTGTGCCGGCCATGCCTCACACACAGAATCAACAGAGGGGAACCCATCCCAGTGGATACCAAGGTATGTGTTGGCCTATGAATACTAGCTACAGGTACCTTCCAGAGACCAACTGGTGATATGATGGGGATTTCACAGGCATCAGCATCCAGGGTACTGCACCAGTTCCTGGGTGCCATGGCAGCACATGTCGGTGATCATGTATATTTCCCCAATTCCAGTGAGGCATTGGCCAGCAATATGCGTCTTTTCCACCAAATAGCGGAATACCCTGAGGTGGTGGGTGCAATAGACTGCACGCACATATACATCAAAGCACCACCCAGTGAGTGGGGTAGTGTCTACATCAACAGCAAGGGCTTCCCCTCCATCAATTGCCAGGTCGTGTGTGATGCCCAGGGCATAATAATAAATGTGTGTGCTGACTGCCCTGGAAGCTATCATGATTCCCACATCTGGCATCTGACACAGCTGTACCAGAGATTTGCCAATGGGGACATCCCTGACGGTCACCTAGTGGGGGATGCTGAATACGCACTGGAGCCGTGGCTGATGACACCCATCAGAAATGCACACACACCCAAACAAGAACTCCATAATGAGGCACACGCACAAACAAGAAACATTATTGAGCGTGTGTTTGGGATGCTCAAGTCACGGTTCCAGTGCCTGGACACATCTGATGGAGCATTGCAGTACTCACCAACTACATGTACCCAAATTGTCATGGTATGTGCCATGCTACACAATATGATCCTGCGAAAACAGCTGCAGCAGGAACAGCATGGGGCAGGGCCAAACAGCCCCTCACCATTGCCAAGGCCTGCACAAGCACAGCGTGACTCAGAGGAGGAGGAACCTGAGCCTGCCCCAGTAGGCAGAAGGAGGCATGCCCAGTATGCCCTGGCCTTGACAAAGAGGCAATGCATAGCACATACACTGACTCAGTAGGAACCCTGGAAATTACACCTCTCTCGGACTTGCACATACAATAAAAAGGGATGCCTAACTTGACACTACCTGTTTTCAAACATGTATAGGGAATGTACTATGTGCATCCAACATAGGCAGCCCTGCAGCATCTCCTGAGGCATGATTGCCCTATTTTAAGCAATATAAAGCAGTGCTAAGCACATTTTACCACTATTTAGCATATTTAAGCACAATTGCGTGGAGCTGCACACCGTGAAAACTAGCACAACATTGGGCAACGTTGGGCAACATTGGGCAACGTTGGGCAATGTTGGGCAAAGTCAGGCAAAGTCGAGCAAAGTAGGGTAAACATGCTCACACCTCCTTTACTGTTCCTTAACCAGTCAGGTCTGCCCAGCAGGAAAATAAAAAGCAGTGACAGGGCTCGAACTCAGGATACTGTGCACTATAGTCACAGTACTGAACCACTAAGCCATGACAGCATTTCACTGGCACAGACACAGCAGGGCAATTGTAGAATAATGCAAACACAAACAAATGCTGTATTATGCCCTCTGAACTTCCTCCCAGGCCTCTGCAGACAGATAACAGCAGGCCAGGCAGCGTGATGTGGGTTGGGTAGGCTATGAAGTCACAAACTAATATATGTGAAATTGGAAGCTAAGCTCTGTAGTACAGTAGTATGCCTCAAGCCAGTATGATAGGCAACAGTACAGACTGAAATGGAGTACCTGACAAAGCAGTGCACGCCTAGCAAATGTGTATAAGTGTCAGGTGAACCCCTCATCCTATGTACACCCACAGTAACAATCAGGTGTGCCCCCTAGGTAGAAATGTACAAATAATACCTGTCCCCCCTGTATGTATAACTGTTGATAAGTCTATGCAAAGCGACTCATGGAAGCTCTGCAGGCACAGCGTGCTTCCTCTCGATGTACAACACAAAGGTGAGCCCTGAAGTAAAAACCAACTTGATTTTTCACACACATAAAGTATATATGTCCATACTGTGCATGCTCACACACTTCAACAAATTTAGCAAATTTCAGTCAGCAGCATGCTGAAAGGTCATACTGGGTATGCTCACACACTTAAATAAATGAAGTAAATGTCAGTCAACAACATACTGAAAGGTCATATTGGGCATGCTCACACACTTAGGCCATGTCTGAGTACAGCAGTGGGCCACACATATCTGGCAGTTGCAGTTCTTACCCCAGAAACTTGTTACTATTCACCAATCCTGCCTTGCGCACACAGTTATATGAAAACAGACCCATATAATATATTGGACTCCTGTCATAATCAAACTATGTACTACAAGTACTGAACTTGTTCAGAGAAAGTGAAAATTCAAAGATGACCAATAAATCTCCAATCAGTATCATCAATAAACAATGAGCACTCCTAACAGTATCCAATCCATGTTCTGTCAAAAATATTGTCAAAGAGTCCATAGAGAACCATGAAGCTTTCTTTCGCAATGTTATATATATCAATGTAAATACATATATGTTCTGAGTCAGTCCAAACTGTAAATGAAAACATGTACATGACTGACACCGCCAACATATTGTCAGACAGGTTCATACATATTTACCCCCCTCTCACTGACAAAAGGGCCCATTAACATACCTGCAGACTGTGAAAACCCAGAAATTACATATACAATGGTTAAACAGCACTTTCCAAACCTAAAAACATGGCGACTATGGGATGACATGGCTTCCCTAGCTGTGTCATATGTGAACTCCAAAAGAAACAGACCCTGCACCTGAATAGTCTGTTGAGACTCACCCTTTGTACATGATATGAAACTGTTGAATGCGTTACAGCAACATTTGTCACACTCCACAAGTGCTGATGCACAACAGACCATATGAACTATTGTCTTATAAGGCTATTAAGCCTGATCTGCAAGGCCATGGAGTCCATCATGATGGAACTCATAAACAGAGCTATTGTGAGCCTACAAACACCCAACCCTATCAATTTCGGTTTGGTCAGGGGCAGATCATGGTTCCCAAACCTGCTAGACTGTTTTCAAGAAAGTCACCCAGGACATACATCAATGAAATGAGCTACACATGTCCCACATAGACCTTGAAAGCCCTCTTCCAACATCCCAGACACATGTTGTATCCACAAAATCAACAATCAGTGCATAAATATGTATGTCATCTGATGGATTGCCAACTGGGGCACAGATAGATCCCACAAGGTAAGAATGGTGGTCTCCTGTTCAAGCTGGTAACAACTGCTGTCCCCCATGGCTCAGTCCTGGGACCCCTCCTGTCTGGTGTATACTTTTCAGAAATACAGTCAAACACTTGAGGGCTATGTTTAGCAAAGTTTGTGGATGACTGCAAAAATGTTGTCATAATCGATGTTTGGGACAGCAGAGACATCCTTAAAAAGGATCCCAGTCAGACATATGTGGTGTAAAAATTATGCCCTCGAGCTACAGTCATACAAATACCACATAGGTGCCAACACCCTAAATATGATGGTGATAATAAGGGATCTATGGACACATGTGGATAGCAATCTCTACTTCCAGAAACACATTCACAAAGTGGTTAGAAAATCATGCTATGTGTTCCCACAAACTGCCAAGGTCTTTGCATGTAGGTCAAAGGAGGTTCCCTCTACTCATCAGTCATCAGACCCATCAGAGAGTACCACAACACACTTGCGAAGTACCTCAACAAGAGGATTACTGGTCTCAAGCAGTTGCCCCATGCAACAAGAATGAATTTAACTAAATCTGTACTCTGTTGCATACTGTCTACTCAGGAGATCTCTGCGCAACAGACAGGTCCATGTCCAATGCAAAACTGATGTACATGCGCTATCTGAAGTAAACCCAAGCTCACTGTACCACATGCTCTAGCGATATCATCTTCACAACATTAAATAGAACATGTTGGAGGGATACATGACTAACTCACAGACTTCCCTTGTTTTGGAACAGGCTCCCAACCGACATTAAGCCGAGACCCTCACTGACACTCTTACAGAGGAGCCTTGATGAGTGTATGTGAAACTGAACTGTCACACCATGGATCACTTCCTCAGCTCTACTACACAGAGGCCTAGGGAACTAACTCCATGGGTGGTAATAGCTGCACACTCTGGCCATACTAATATATGCCTTCAGGCAGATAGCCTATTACCTACCTATGTACCTACATATATATATATATATATATATATATATATATATATATATATATATAGGGGGAACACAGTATAATAAGCCAAAGATGGATGGGCAGAGATGTGTGTAAGAGGGCGACCATGACAGGGAGCCATCCAGGACTGGCCCACCCAGCACACATCCCAATGGCACGAAAGACATGAGGTGCACATCTCTCCCACTGTACATAACAGCCACCAGTATCTGTAAGAATTACAGTGTATGTGGTCCATGTGCCTGCTGTACAACATGACTGTACAATGGAGTACACATCTACTATCTGTAGACATGAACCTGTCACATAGGTTCATAGGTATGTAGTAGACTATCTCCATGAAGGCATATATCAGCCTATACAAGTTGTGCAGCTTTCACCACACCATTGTGTAGTCTCCCAAGGCCTAGTTCTAATAGTTAGTACCTAAGCCCCTTTCTAGTGGTGCTGCTGATGTGATGCCTAGCATGAATTGTCTGTTTCCCATCCACTCATCAAGGTTCCAAAAGAAGAGTGTCAGCAAGGGGTTCTGTCTGATGTACATTGGGACTCTGTTCCACAGTAAGGAAAGTATCTGGGATGGTACTCTATCCCACCAGCATGTTGTATTCATCGTTCTGATGAGGTTCATATCCCTGGAATGTGTAGGGCGACTCAATGTTGTTATGTGTAGATGGAGCATGTTCAACAGTTATGTGTTGGACATAGCTCTGCATGTTAGGCAGAGTGTGCCTCTGAGTAGGCGGCACGCAACGAAGAACAGATTTAGTTTTACCAGTTGTGTTGCGTAACACAACTGTTTGAGGCTAGTAATCCTCTTGGTGAGGTACCTATGTGGTCTCTACAGCTGCTTGATATGCTAAGTCGAGTACATCCAAAATGGTGCACTTTACTCAATGATGGGTCTAATGATGTAAGAGTAGAGTGCCAACACTACCTCTTTGGATCCTGATGCATACCCTTTGTTGATTAGGTGGGCCACATAGGATCTCCCAATTACTTTGGCAACATGGTTGTCAAAGGAAAGACGACTACTTGTGTCCCCAGATCCCTTATCACCTTGTCATTTTTAAGGGGGTAACACCCATGTGGTAGTTTGTGGGTCTTGTTTTCAACAAAGAGGATCACTATGCATTCCTCCACAGTGAGCTTGAGGCCATGATTCTGACACCACACATCTGTCTCATAGAGTCCCTTCTGGAGATTATGTCTGTCGTCCAGGGAATCTATTATGGCAAACACTTTACAGTTCCCAGGAAACTTAGTCAACCACAACTCTCCTGTGTTGGCATGTACATTTGAGAAGTCTATACCAAACAGGAGGGACCCCAGGACTGAACCCTGGGGGACACCGATCATTACCGGTGTAGAGTCTGACATGTAGCCAGCAACTCGTAATGTGTGATATCTATCTGTGAGCCAGTTTGCAATCCATCTTTTGATGTATGGATTCATGGCCAGGTTGGTGAGTTCATCTATGATACCTGACTGGGGAATGGTGTCAAAGGACTTAGCAAGGTATAGGTAGGCTGTGTGGAGCTCATTTCAATCATCTTTAGCCTGGGTAACTGTCAAAGAAATCCTCCCAGTTCAGGAGGTGTGGTCTGCATTTGACGAAGCCAAACTGTGTGTGCTCAACTGTGTGAAGGTTCCCAATCTCTGTATTGTTGACTTCCATTATGATTGGCTCCATTGCCTTGCAGAACACACTTGTCAGGCTCACAGAGCATGAATGCCAAGGGGTTTTTGTGGCCCCACCCCTGTGGAGTGTGAAGAACGTTGCTGTGCAACATTCTATGGGTTCATATCCTGCAGAGAGCATGTAGAGAGAGGTGTAGGTATCCTTGATGAATATGGATACAACCTCACCCTATGTGCTATGATTCAGGTTCTGATGCTGGAAGGTATGGAATGAGTAGTATCCTGGTAGTGCTGGTGTGCTGTCTGGAGCCTTGAACTAGGTTACCGATACTGCACAGATATCAGTATTCTCCATAATGAGAAGTGCCTCGAGTGTGTGCATCTGGAGGCTGAGACTTCTGGCAATGAGTAACATTTAGCTCACTTTGTGGTTATTTGTGTTGGTTATGGGGTTTGGTTTGTCCTGCGTGACCGGTGTTCCACACCTGACGTCAGCACCTCATTGGTCCCTTCTGACCATAAGCTAATTACCCTACATATCCACATTCTGGATCCACACCCCCATTAAGGAAACCATGTTAAAAAATGTCTCCAAAGCCAACTTCATGCTTCTTAAGACAGAAGTGCTGAACTGCAGGACACCCATGCAGATGGACAATACAGTTACGACTACTGAATCCTTCACAATTGCACTTCATAAGCACTTACATGACTGCATGCATTGTGCTATCCCAAACAGAACCAAGATGCTAACCTCCAAGAAAAGGAAGCCAATCTGGTGTTCCCCTGCCATAAACAAACTGCACAACAGAAGGAAAATACTGCTGCAAAAGAGGGTAAAATCCCATGAGGGGAGGAGCTCCATGGTCCACATTAGTAAGAAACTGTGAGCCATAATAAAATCCTCCAAAGCTAGTTATGAAAACAAAATCAACACTGATTCTAAAGACAACCACAAAGCATTCTATAGCTATGTCAAAAATCTCAATGGCAACACTCAGATCTGCTCCGAGTTACAGCACAATGGCACTAAATATACAGACCCAACTGATATTGCCAACTTCCTGGCAGATAGGATCAGTACTAACTTTACCCCCCTCTCACCCATGAAATATCACATCTCTATAATGGAAGACTGCAAAGTTGCTGTCATCATGGCTGCACAGGTAAAAAACACTCTCCAAAGCCAGGAACACAGCATCCATGGGACCAGATAAAATCCCAGGCTGTGTTCTACACAAACTACAGAACGAACAGGCACCACACCTATGTACCATGTTCAGTCATAGCCTCACCTCAGGCTTTGTGCCTGCTGAATGGTGCACAGCAATGGTTATCCCACTACACAAGGGGGGAGCAACCATGGACCCCAGGAATAGCGCCCCATTAGCCTGATGAGCCTGCTCTGCAAGGCCATGGAATGTATCATCATATAACTTATAAAAAAAGACATTGGTAATCTCCAAACTCTGGACCACAACCATGTTGGGTTTGTAAAAGGCAGATTGTGTCTCCTAAACCTGATAGACATCATTGAAGCAGTCACCAGAACTGTAGACAAGGGTAAGGTGGTTCACACAGCATATGTAGATCTTGCCACGGCTTTCAACACCATCCCCCACTTTGGAATTATAGATAAACCCACTAAACTAGGTATAAATCGCTATGTCACAAGATGGGATGCCAACTGGCTAACTGACAGAACATACACTGTGAAAGTAGCAGACTCCAAGTATGACATTGGACCAGAGACAAGTGCAGTACCACAGGGTTCAGTCCTGGGTCTGTCCTGTCTGTTATCTACTTCCCTGAAGTAAACTTTAACATGGAAGGTCTGTGGCTAATGAAGTTTCCAGGTGACTGCAAACTAGGAGCCATAATCGAAACTACTGAAGATGTGGACATCCTACAAAAGGGCCTCACTGAGACAGATGCCTGGTGTCAAAGCCATGGCCTCAGGCTCAATGCCAAAAGGTGCATTGTCATCCCATTTGGTAAAAACTCTGTAGCCATGAACTACAACATAGGCGGTAGTATACTTAACACTGAAAGTGTAATAAGAGACCTTGGGTCACAGGTGGACAGTGGACACACCTATGATAATCACATCCCGCAGTAGTCCGGAAATCCTTCTACGTGGCACACCTCATCACAAAAGGTGTCTCGTGCAGAATAGAAGAGGACATTGTTCCCCTCTACTCATCACTCACTAGATCCATAATAGAGTACAACGCCCCTTTTGCTATGTACCTCACAAGACATCTACAACAACTGGAAAGCCTGCAGAAATACCTCACAAGTAGCATTAGTGGCCTGAAATACATGCCATACACAGACTGTCTCAAAATGCTCCAGCTGTACTCTCTCGCATATCGCCTACTCAGAGGTGATCTGTGCCTAACATACAAAGCTATGTCAAACACAGAGCTGTTGGACATGCTCCATGTAAAACACTCACAATCCCTCTGATCTTCAGCCCTAAAACCCAGAGTGAAATACAAAAGGAAGTGGTGTATCCATTTACCTTATGGATACCCACACCTTCAGGTTAGTGGCAGAACATGAGGCCTTGGAGACCATGCAAGTGCAACTAACATTGGGCAAAGCTGCTTATCAGATTGTAGCTGCTACAGATCACCTACCTTGTCTCAGAAACCTCACTCAATATTCCTGAGAACAGTGGAAAATATAAAGGTCCTACCAAACACCATTATATGAGCAAATTACAACTACCAAAACACTGACTGTGAGAATTACTTGTGTACAATGTCCTTTGCCCAATGCTTCCCAGAGTTTAAAAACTCAAATGCTCTGGAACAGCTGGTTACCACTCCCACTAGAGGTGACAACATACTGGACCTGATCATCACCAACATGGGGTACCAGTGTTCCACAACAGAGATAAACCCCTCCCTGGTAATATCAGATCATAAAGTAATCACACTGGACATCCACATCACGCCCTTCTACAGTCAAGGAAACCACTGTGAAGAAAATTTCTAAAGCAAATAGCACACTTCTCAAGACCAAAGTGGAAAGTCCAAAAGCACCCTTGCTACAGGATAATGCTATGCAATCTGCATAATCATTTACAAGTGCATTCTATGAGCATCTACAGAGATGCATGGATCGAGATATGCCAAATAAAACCAAGATGCACTCCTCCAAAAATAGGAAACCAATCTGATGTTTGTCACACATAAATAAGCTATACAACAGAAGGAGGGAACGAACACATGATAGAGCAAACTTCACATAAGGAAAGGCATCACTGATAATTATTAGGAAGAAACAATGACCGCTCATAAAATAATCCAAGGCCAGTTTCTAAAGACAAATTGCCAAGAAATGTAAGAATAACAGCCACAAAGCCTTCATTAGTTATACCAAACATTTAGGTGGCAACTCTCAAAACTGCTGTGAGCTACTACAAAATGGAAAAAAGATACACTGAACCAACTTACATTGCCCACATCCTGGGTAACAAGTTCAGTGCAACCCCCCCTCTTCATCACCCCCAAAAGGGCCTGTGTCCATCCCAGAAGAAAGCAGAGCACCAGACTTCATGGACATGCAGGTAAAAACAGCCCTCTCCAAAGCTAAGAACACAGCATCAATGGGACCTGATGGTGTCCCAGGCTGCGACTTACACCAGCCCCAAATGGAACTACACCCTCACCTACATTCACTGTCCAGACTCAACCTTACCACAGGCAATGTACCCAAGGAATGGCATACAGCAACAGTCATCCAGCTCCACAAAGGGGGTGCCACAACAGAACCAGGAAACCATTGCCCTATAGGCCTACTCAGCCTGGTCTGCAAAGCTATGGAGCAAATTATCATGGAACCCATAAACAGAGACATTGGGGACCTCCAGACACTGGAGTCTACCCAACTTGTTTTTGTTAAAGGTAGATCCTGGCTCCTAAACCTAGTTGACTTATTTGAAACAGTTACCAAGGACATAGATGGAGGTGAAAGTAGTCCACACAGCCCACCTGGACCTCACTAAGGCCTTTCGACACCATTCCCCACTCTGGCATCATGGACAAGCTTACCAGCTTGAACGTTAACAGCTTTGTCACAGGATGGGTGGCCAACTCGCTCACAGATCAAACACACATGTTCAGAGTTGCGGGTGCCATGTCCGACTCTAAACCAGTCACAAATAGCATCCCACAGGTATTGGTCCTGGGATCCCACCTGTTCAGTAGATACTGCTCAGAGGTACAGGCAAGCACGGGAGGAGTATGACTGAACAAGTTTGCAAATGACTGATAACTGTGGTCCATAATCGACTCCACAGCTGACACAGACATCCTACAGAAGGGTTTTACAGAGACAGATACCTGGTGTCAAAACAATGCCCTCAAGCAGAATGCCAAAGAATGCATAGTCATCTCCTTTGGATAAAACAAAGTGCACACAAATTACCACATAGGTGGTAATCCAGTTTGTACGGAGAATGTAATTATGGCCCTGGAGACCCATTGGAAGATCAAATTGCCAAAGTGTCTACAAATTCCTTCTATGTAGTCCACTTAATGTCACCTAATGTAACCCACTTTGTCTAGTCTGATGATGTCACCATCCTAAAAATATACCTGTGGAAAAAAAACTCCCATTGATGTGTATGGTGCATCATGTAAATGCGTACCAATCTAGTATAGTTAGGTAGGGGTTTGAATCTTACACTTGACATTTGCATGAGCATATGTGTGTGTATCTCCTTGTAGAGGCGCAACCTTTTTGGAGACAACTACAACACCTTAAAAGTGCTATACTTATCTTTGTCAAGTCTGATGATGTCACCATCCTACAAATATACCTGTGGAAAAGAGAGCTCTCAATAATGTGTATAGCATGTTGTGTAAATGCATACTGCTCTAGTAATCATAGTATCATAAGGTAGGCCAGTAGGGGTTTGAATCCGTTACTGTGTGTGTGTGTATTTCCTTGCAGAGGTGCAACCTTTTTGGAGACAACTACAAACACCTTAAAAGTGTTATACTTATCTTTGTCAAGTCTGATGATGTCACCATCCTACAAATATACCTGTGGAAACAGTAGCTCTCGGTAATGTGTATAGTGCATCGTGTAAATGCATACTGCTCAAGGATCATAAAATAATTAGGTGGGGGTTTGAATCATGTACTTGACAACTGTATGACAGTGTGTGTGTATGTTTCTCCTTGTAAACAAGCAACCGTTTTGGAGACAACTACAACACCTTAAAAGTGGTATACTTATCTTTGTCAAGTCTGATGATGTCACCATCCTACAAATATACCTGTGGAAAAGAGAGCTCCAAACAATGTGTATAGTGTGTCGTGGAAATGTGTACTGCTCTAATATCATAAAGTAGTTAGATAGGGGTTTGAATCCTGCACTTGGTGGTTGTATGTGTGTGACACAGTTGGTCACTGTGTTGTGCGTTTTGCTTTTACTACTGTATGACATATCACAATGATAAGAGTATGTGCATTGCACGTCAGGTAGCTGTGTGGCAAATACATATACGTACATGTGACCTCAATTATTTCAGAGGTGGGAACCCTGCTTTCTCCATGAACACATCTGTTATCTTTGCCAGAGTGTGCTTCTGCTTTCCAGACCTTAGGTCACATCTGTATGCTTGTGGCAATCCCAGCCACTGCAGTGATTCCCTGGCCTAGGTCATCCGTGTCACGCACACTCATTACGGTTTCTACTGAATAGTGTGAGTGAGGGTTTATGCCTGAGGTATATTTCAGACCAGTTAAAATGCAGCAAAGTCTGTCAATGATGGCTATTCATTATAGGTGTACAACAACCTTTGTGGATATGCATGCAGACCCCTTATTGCTTATGGGATTTACAGAGGGATTTCAAAATACCTTTGGAAATGTGATTATCGAAAAAGAGATGATGTAACACTTGGCTGTATCTACACATCGGTACCTGTCAACATGTTGGGGGCTACTACCTATGTGGTACTGTGGGGATACTATGTTTTGTAAAGGTGGATGACCATGCTTTTGTTGGCTTATAGCTTTACAGCATGGGTTTGACAACAGGTATCTGTCTGTATGATACCCTTGTGGAGGATGTGGGTGTCATCTGGAGAATGCATTATAGGCCACAGTATGCATTTCCAGACGTGGACGGACATATCCCTACTGTGTTTGCTTGTACCTAAGTGAGCTATATGGCAATCAGGAGTGATCCCAGGAATGGGTGCAGGTGAACACCACTGGTTACTGGCATAGTATAGTTCCTGAAGGGTACAAATGTTACTGTGTGTCCTACATCTGTGTGTCAGTTGTCAAGACATCATCTAACAATTGTTTATGGTCAGGCTGTAGAGGTTATGTATACTACCAGAATGCAAACCAATGACAGATAGTAACAGTATCACCAACAGCACAGTGTCAAACCATGTCGTACACATGTGTACCCAAGTTCCAAAATGTGTGTAGTACAATGCATACTAGCCACCAATAGAAACTATGGAGTGTTAACACTGTGTAATACAGGGCATGTCACCCTGCCCATGTGTCCACTATGCACGCACATGCAGACAGTGCACCTCCACCATGTTCACAAATGTACACCTGCAAACCTGTGCTGCACAGATCCCATGCATACTGTCCACACTCTAACACATGCTGCCAATACTACACACATCAGCCAAGTGGCACATGGGCGGACAATACACTATTGGGATTAACACTGGTGTAAACAATACTACATTGACAATCATAGCTTCAATGCATCATGCCTGCTCAGCTACACCTTCAAGGATATCATTACACATTACTGCTGACATGCTAAAATTGCTATACTGCCATAAAGTCACCCTGTGCATCAGCACCATGTTAGCCTGTTCCTGCATCAATGTTACAGATGACAGGAGGTGGCACAGGTTTCATCATATGCACAGGGTGTGTTGTTGGTTTGCCATAGGCCTACACTGAGCCATACAATCTACATGTATGTGTGTGTGTGTGTGTGTGTGTGTGTGTGGGACAAGAGTACTGGTATGGGCCAATGTTGATGTAATGTGTGTGGCTATGTGTTAGCCCTAGGTGTCTGGTTTATGTGTGTGTGTGTCTGCATGCACACAGTTCCATCATGTGGCTGCCATATATGGGGATTTGCGGGACAGCCACAGACTGTACCTGCCAGGCTTTACAGATCACCACCTCTGGCCACGGATACGGTACCTGTGCCTGGCAGGGGTGTAACTGACAGTATCAGGTACTGAGACAGACTGAGTACTATCCTCAGAGGTAGACATATGTACACTGGACTCAGGTCCCTGCTGGGACTGTCCAGAGCCACGTGCACGTGGTCTTCTAGGACGGTCTATGGACAGCCCACCCCCAACAATGCTGGGGCTGGTACTGGCACTATGGGAGTGGCTGTGACTTGAGGGATGTCTGCGGTGACTGCCAGCTGCTGATGTTGCTGGCATATATCCATGTTGACGTCTCACCCATCCCGCACTGTCCTGACACATGGACATGACATTGCAGAGGACATCTAATGTCTCACCCAAACGTCTATCCATGACTTCAGTGTAATTACAGATGGCACCTGCTAGGTCACAGATGCTGTCATTTAAAGTGGTGGTATGTGGCCTCTGTGCCCTTAGGCCCTGTCTGGTGTACTGTTCAATACGTGCCTGTGCCTCCATGACAGCCTGGAATATGCATGAGGTTATAAGACTTGTGGCATGTTTGCCAGGGGCATGATGACCAGCAGTGCTCTGATGAGAACTCCTGGACATCTGCCTATGTGGTACCATTCCAGACCTCTGGGTATGGCTGCTGTGTCCGGATGTATTTGCCATAGGTACCACACTGTCCTGGCCATTGCTGACTGTAGACAGCCCCTCAGCTAAGGGCATTGGTGATGATGGATGCATTGGCAGTATGACTGTGTGCATGGATGGGGTGGACAGCTGTGTACTGTCGATTGGCGGCCCAACGACAGACCCTGGAAAACATGCCTGTGCCTCAACACAACTATCTTCATTATCACTATTTGTGTCAGTGACATCAGGTTCCCTGCTGCAGTGAACCAGCCCAACCTCAGCACCTGTGAGAGGAAGACAGGAAACACACTTTACGACCTTTACATGATGTCAGAACACATGAACAAATGCACACATGCACACATGCACACATGAACACATGCACACATGAACACATGAACACATGAACATGTGAACACATGAACAGATGAACACATGCACACATGCACACATGAACACATGAACACATGCACACATGCACACATGAACACATGCACACATGCACACAAATACACTCCTCACTAAAGCAGTGACACACACACACACACACACACACACACACACACACACACACACACAACACCAGCAATCCAGAACATACTCAATAGCGGTTGATTTTGGGGTACAGTATCACAAGACAAACAGTCATATCACATGTGTCAGCATGCAGGACGTGTGTTGCTCAACAGCATGCAGTGCAAATGTAGACAGTCCTTGCTAATAACAGTATACATGGCTTTGATGCATGTGTGTTGTTGTTCAGTGATTGGCCTCACCCTGGAATGCAATGTGAACATGGACACAACATTGCTGTGCAAGTATTACAAGCTCTTCAATGTGCTGTGCACCATCACTCGCAGGTATAAATACCATGGCTGGATGTTTATCTGTGTGTCACATAGATATCTGTTACTGATTAGAGTGTCTGTGTCTTTAGCAGATAATTGTGGACACAGGTTTAGCTCATGTATGCTATGTATACACACAGGATGAGTGGTGCGTGTATACCTGATGGAATATCATTGCTCAACATAGCCATTGTACAGTAGTTATGGTGTGTGTAGAACATATTGTGGACATGCCAGTGCCAGCCATGACATGGCATGCTACAACACAACTGCAACATTAAACATCACACATACCTAATGTGTGTGTCATGTGACCTATACACTCAATAGCATTACAAGACATATATGTGTCACTTTGTGCAAATGGTGATTGCTATGCTTATTGCATATAGGTGCATATGTTTGCACACACACAACATTGAGGTGTATAGCAATGAATGCCATGTGTAGTACTGTGGTTACTGTAACTGGATGGCGTGTAGTACCATGAGCCTTCATCATGCTGCATCATGTGGTCACTCAAGGCTACTAATGTGTGCCAGACCGGCACCTATCATGCTGTACCTGAACCGCAGTACTATGGCTACATTCAACATTTCACAGCCAGTTGTTACATGGGTTTGTAAGGTGCCCAATAGGGAGCATTGCCTAACATGAATGTGTTGTGTGTTGAAGAGTGTTGCACTGCCCTATGATAGGCCTCTACCCCTCAGGTATATTATGTGTGCTGTGTGGATGATATTTGGGATACTGGAGTGTGACCTTACAGCGTGTGTCTGAATACGCCATGTGTAGCATATTAACATGTACTGCCTATGACGGAGTTGTGTATGTCATGTGCATGTGTATCGACTGCCTATCCAATGTCCACTATAGTGTAGCCACAATTGTTTGGGATGCTCTGTGTATTGCATGTGTTTGAGGCAGCCACTAATGTTACTGAGATGTGCATAGTCTCACAGCAAACATGCACAGCATGCATTATGCGTAGGTGTGTTCCATGTATACATGGCCTACACCTCACCTATGACATGCATATTTTATTTGCAATATTAAATGTAGAACACACTCACCAGCATGGGTCTGCTGCCTTGCTGTCACACCAGATTGACCTGCAAGGATATGAAACAGTTTGTCAGTGGCAACAACTGTAGCATTGCTACTGTGGGTTTGCAATCTTACAGTATCACAATGGTTGACAGTCACAGGCCTACACATCATGTTCCAAATTATCAGTATTGAACAACACCAGGCTCCACATCTTCTAACTACACAGTACACATCTCACATATACATGATCTAACAATAGAGGTAACAGTAGTCTACAGATATGCCATGTTACCTGCACGCTCCATGTGAACTTGCTGGGGGGCTCCGGCCTCCATGATGATACATGTGTGCTGTTGTTGTTGTTGGCTGGGAGCCTCCAGTCTCAGGAGCAGCTCCTCCACTCTGGTGAGGGGGGAATTGGTGGCAACCCCACCACCTGTGGCAAGCTGTTGTCTACGGGCATCAGGCGCACGCTGCTGGGCATGTCGAAGTAAATCACTGCAGTCATGTCGTACCTGCTCATATGTCCAGTTATGCATGCCTATGTCATTTATCCTATGGACAACATCTTGCCACAGTGCAGCCTGCTCATGCTGGTCCTGGCTGGTTCTTGACAATAGCAGGGTGTAGTGTTGGATGAGACAAGTGGTTAGTATTTCATCCTCTGCATGACTATAGACAGGGTTGCGATGGTGGGACATGACCCTGGAAGACAATGAAACAATATGTGTAAGCAAGTCATGTGGCACACTTAACATTCTACAGTACAGATATCACTGAACTGCCATAAATAGCAAACTATTGTCTGTCAGAGGATACACACTTTCAATACCACATATCAGTGCTCAACCCACAACTGCCTGACAGTGCCTGACACGCTCTATATATTAAAACATTTTCTGCACAGCAACAAAGAGAAACCATTATGTAAGACTATGCAACAGTACGTGGCACACTGTATGTGACACAATGCACCACCTAGCCACAGGAGGTATATATCAAGCTAATGCATAAAGAAATATGTAATCCATTGCAATGATTGTAAAGTCCAGTTACAGTATTACCAATATACCACACTAGTTGTTGATGGAAACCCCCTGCCTAAAATATGTGCACATTCGTGAATATAGGTGGCATACTGCTGTACTAGACTATACATGTTGCTAAATACGCACGTATATCCTGTAACACATATATGACCGAGGCCATGTTACAGGCATACCCACACACACATCAGACATACATACAGGACACAGAGGTATGACAACCCAGATGAGCTTTACATGTGTACCATACAGTACTGTGTGTCAGTACTTACATACCTTTATGCCTGAGGTATGTAATCTGTGAAGACTACAGGGAACACACAAAACAGTGTTTCCAAGCAATGCAGACATACACCATACTGTGCTGTGTAGGCCTACAGCTTCAGGTAGTACTACAGTTCATACAGGGGTTTGATTCACCAGCACTACCAATCAATGAGCATACATGTACTGCTTTATCCTCCAATGGCATACCCCAGTTAACACAAAGGGACTACATCAGACTGTATGCCATACTGCTTTTTCTGGCTAGCAATAGCATACATATCTTTTGTTGGGATCAGAGCTAGGACACATAATACCATGACAGAAACAGTTTCCCACTAAGCTATCCCACATATACACAACTGTGACACATTCACCAACACATTCACCATCACACTCAGTCAACTTCACATAGCAATACTTGCAAAAAGTACATGTGGGTGTGTATTGGTTCATAGGTAGGTAATAGGCCATTGGCCCTAGGGCCTATAGAAGCCTAGCCAGATGGTACCCTGGCCTTTGACACTCAAGTAATTTAATTTCATGTGCCCCTGTCAAGCAGAGCCACAGAGGTGATTCCCGGGGTGTATTTCCTATCTTCCATCCAATCATCATGACTATTCATGACGAGTGCTACTGAGGACCTTTGTTGATAGGTAGCTTGTTCCAGAGTATGGGATGTCTCTGAGATAGGTATCTATCCCTCCAGCATGTTCTGTTTATTGAGGTGACAAGGTTTAGATCCCTAGAGCATGTAGCTCATAGGGATTGTGATCTGTTTACGTGGAGCATGTCCAACAGCTCTGGGTTTGACATAGCTTAGTATGTTAGGCAGAGGTCACCTCTGGGTTGCCGGTATGCAACACAGTCTAGCTGTGGTTTTGTGAGACGGTCTGCATACGGCATCTGTTTGAGGACAGTATTACTCTTTGTGAGGTATGTCTGTGGCCTTTCCAGTTGCTGTAGATGTCTTGTGAGGTACATACCAGAAGGGGCATTGTACTCTATAATGGGTTTTGTGAATGATGAGTAGAGGGGAACACTGACCTCTTTTTCCCTGGATGACATAGCTTTTGTGATGGGGTGTGCTATGTAGACAGATTACATGACTAGTGTGGCACTGTGATTATCAAGGGGGAGACTACTGTCCACCTATGTCCCATGGTCTCTTATCACACATTCAGTGTTAAGTCAACTACCACCTATGTGGTAGCTCATGGGTACAGAGTTTTTAGCAAAAGGGATGCCAATGCATTTCCGACATTGAGCTTGAGGCTATGGCTTTGTCACCAGGTATCTGTCACAGTAAATATGACTCTGGCTCTCTCTCTCTCTCTCTATATATATATATATATATATATATATATATATATATATATACACACACACACACACACACACATACATATAAACATCCATTGGTGTACATATAGATATACATATAGGCACATATACAGTACACCTTTCATGGTGGGAATATCAATTATGCGAAGTATGTGAGGTATACAGTTATGTAATGATATTGCACAGTCTTGTGCAAAATGCATTGAAGTTGTTCTCAGCCCATGTGGCTTCAGCAGGCCTCACTGGCTACAACACTGCAAACCTAACAAATCACACCCACAGCGTTTAACCACCACATGTCATACACCAGCACTGTATGCTGTCTTGTTTGCCACACACTACTACCTACATACAAATATGCACATAACCTTCACCAACATATATATGATCTCCCTTCAGAAACAGTTGCAGTATGTCCCTTGCTCTATGCACATGTACAGATGCTAATATATCTGACACAGATATATCTCTCCATATGTGTGTTCCATACACACACTAGGTCCACACTGTTGTAAGTCCCTGGACCTCACGGCTGACCTGTTGGGCCTTGCTGCAACATGAACAGGTGTCACGTGTGAGCACACAGTAATATTAGAGGGTGTATACATAGCTGCAAATGCTAGATTAGCATACCAGCCTGGTACAGCAGTTGCCAATGCTAAGCTACACGTTGATATGACTATCATGCATGTGTTACTCTGTCACATCCATGGTTATATAACTGTATGCGCTACTCTGCCAAACAGCCATTGTCCACACTACTGTACAGAACACAGATAACATGGTTCAGATGTTTGACATTTAATGCTGAGCTAAATATATCACAGTTATGTCCCACTGCATACAGCTACACACTGATTTGTCCATGCCAGTAGTTATGCAGGGTATCTGTGCATAGATACATACTGCTGCCACATATTGATGTTTCAAAGTATGTAGAGTAGTTTTCAAATACATCTACTACATGCCAGTAAATACATATCTGTTACATACCTTTCCTTTGTATGTGTTTGTAGTTTTCAGTTTGCTGTGTCTTTGGCTTTTTTTTTTTTTTCCGCTGGTGTGGGTGGGTGTGTGTCTCTCTCTCTCTCGCTCTCTGTCTCTGTCTCTCTCTCTCTCTCTCTCTCTCAGCATCTGCAATGGGATGATTGCATGTGTGGCCAGCAAGTACAGCCTGATTTTATAGGTATCTGCACATGTGCATATGATGGCCTCTGCACCAATCGCTGGCCACCATTTGGTAATTGCATGCAGCCTGCTGTGTGGTAATTGCAGTACTCACTGTCATAGCAACCCAATGCTATAAATTGCTATGTCAGGTAGGCGTAGCCCTTTCAGCTTTCCAAAGTGAGGCCCATGCTTGTTTGCTGTGGACACCGTTGTGTAAGTCAGAAGGTTGGTATAGTTCTTATATCTGAATCTAGGGGTGTAGCCAGTGATTTAAATGTTGTACTCAGACCTGAATGTTGCCACTTCTACTACACAATTGTCAATGTAGAATTGTACTCACCCCTACAAATGCTAACACAAGATACATGGGAGTATGTAGTTTCTTTTCTACTTATACAATTAACTGCCATACAAAAGTAGTTATTGAGATGTATTCATTTGGCACATGAACTGTTTGTAAACTGCTATACTGTCGATATTAATTTACTCACTTTTGAACAGTTTGTGCTTTTTTAGTGTTGACATTAGCACAGGTTGCTCCAGAAAACTGGACAAATTTCAGTACTGAGTATGCGTACCTACATCCTTGGTAGACCTTGAACACACAGGTATATTGTACATTTGAGTAGGGGTGCAGAAGGACAGAGAGCATTATGTATTAGTGTGTGAACTTTATCTTGCTGGACTTCAAGGGTTGCTGTGTACCTGTTAGGTTATCAAGGCAAGTAGTCTGTCTGCATAGCTCCCAACTGTGGACTTATCCAGATGGTAGCCAGAGGTTAGCCTGTTATTCTTTGTCTGTGCACCACACCGGTATTTTCAGCACTGGAGCAATGGCATTGTCACAGTTGGTTGCTACCAGTACATGGCTACATCCATTGGTATTTCAGTGTTGTACTCCTACATAAGGGTATGCTTCTGGAACTCCTTCCAAAGCTATTTGCACAGTGTGTAACAACAGAATACCTGATATGCCTGTGTGTTTCTGCCTCTGCCAGGCCTCTCAAACACTCAGGTACATATTTGAACAGACTCAGGGAAAAGTAGGTAGAAGTGAGGTACACCTTTAAAATATTAGAGACATTAAGTTGAGACTTTGAGAGAACCAGAGCATATGGATTAATACACATTTCCTGAAGTACAAGCAGTGTCTAACTCTTACTTATTGTCATTATTCATTAAGTGTAATTCCCCACCTTTCTGCCTAATGTCAGTACCTTTCAGAGGGATTCAGAGGGACACAGCTAAAACCTGTCTCAAAATCAGGGACATGCCTGAAAATTAGTCACAGTTGGGAAGTATGGCCTCTGCCCTAATCAGATATGCTAGTGTTGTCCGGCTATGATATTGTGTGGGGGCTGTAAAGTGCTGCTGTAACATTATTTCCTGCTAGAATGGCTGGTTCTCTCTTCACAGTCATGTAATGCAATTCCACAAGAACTGCTGGTAAAGATCCACAGAACAGGATTTGTGTTATGGCATTCCTATTTGTCCTTTACATTCACTCATTCTGATGCATGATATATTTATTTCAGCACCAATTTGTTGTGAGTTTACCATGGCTTAGTGGTACTTCATGCAGTCTAGTTTGTACAAGGTCTGGGGTTCGAGACCGACATAGGTGTTTTATTTTGCTGCTGAGCAGAATAAAGGCCCTGACATACAAAGTGACTAAGGCACTTTTAAGCAGTTGTAAGCGGGTTTGCATGGGTTTCCGCAATGCTTAGCTTAGCGCACACAAGCGCACACTGGTGCACACTCGCTCAAACCCGCTAACTACTGCTTAAAAGTGCTTACTCCCACTAACCCCCGTGCTCATTTCTTTGAAAGAAAAGAAAATGGGGAGATAGGAAAGTGGTGAAAACGGGGCACAAAGAGGGAAAGACAGTAGGTAAAAATGCTCGGGATGTGCAGGACTGGTGTAGGGAAGGCCCATAGCTGCCCATTTCTTTAACAGCAGCAGCTGTGCATATGCAATAAATTTGGAGGGAAATATGAAACCTTCAACCCCTGTGAGAGGGGTGAGAACAACAAAGTATGTTGTACTGCCAATTAAATATCAGTTTATGTGTCCAGCGGACATGTGTGCAAAATGGGCAGCTATGTATGGGGCGTAATTTTTTTTGTGAGCAGATTGCCCTTTTTTTTCTTTTTTTTCAGGTGAGAGAGGAATGTGGGGTAGGGGAAGTAGGTATATTTGGGGAGGTAGGTTGGGGAGGTAGACAAGACAAACAAGACGCATACAGGGGCAGAATATGACACATGTGGTGGGTGAACGCCATTGATGGGGAAGGATGTTTGGAAATCGCAAACCCACGAGCCCACAGATGGCAACAATGGAACTGAGATCCCCACCCATGGGCAGTCACTATTGCACCTTAACAGCCCAGAGGGAAGCTGTGCTGGGGGCTGTGTAGGAGGGGCAGGCTCACCCGTGAGTTGCCCCACTCGTGCCTCAAGCTGGCATAGAGGATCAGCGACAGAATGCTCGATCTCCCTACGCACCACAGCCCGGACCGTTCGGAGGGTGATAGGTCATCCTCCTCCACCCACGCTTGCACAGGGGGATGAGCCCCATCCCCTGCAGCACTTCCACCCAAAGGTGGAACAGGGCCAATGGAGGAGGAGGTCCCAGTCTGGACACCGGACCTGCTGGTGCCAGGTGTCATCGCCAGCTGAGGTGGGACAGGTGGGTCCACTGGGACCGGCCTTCCCATACGTTCTATGTTTAGGAGAATTTAATGAAAATATGGGTTAGTAACAGTCAACAGCATTCCCAATTAGTTATAACAGCATTCAGAAGTATTCCCATTAACCCAACACACCAGAGTTCCAACAGTTGAACAGCAAGCATGACACATGCATATATGGGACAACAGTGTACATTACAACAGCATGCAGGTTTAATTGATGGCAACAGGCCACCAATATTGTGGTATTTGAACAGGGCACATGCATTGAAATAAATGCAGATATTTATAAACCAATAGGACATATGTCCCAAAAAATGTTTTGAGATTAGACATACCCATTGAGGTGTGGAATTGCATTTTTTATGCACATACAGTAGGGTGGAAAATGATAGCTCCATTAACAACTTATATATCATTCTAGTTTACACTACATTCCTATTAACTGCAGTTATATGTCCCCTATATGTATTATTACACTACCCAATTGTCCTTAAATCGTGAAATGGGTTTTGCTAGATCTTTATATACATGGTCTGTATCTGACATACAAACTGTCCGGGATGCAGATGTTACTGCTACATATTTTGTGAGTTGCTCAGACACACTACTGCTGAGATGGTACACTGACAGCTCTACTTTCATATACTTATCTAGATATGTTTAGGTGAAATTATCAGTTATATGTTGACAGCTCCCTACATTTCTGCCAGCACAATGACATTTCTGGGGAACACAATACCAAGCTACTCATGTGCCAGATTAACCTGTACATGCTGGGCATGAACCAACAGTTGAGGACTGTGAATATGCTTAAACGCTACTGGCACTCCCTTCATCCACTTTCTAAGGGCCTACCCAACTGTGTGTTAACAGCATTTAATACAACAGTACTATTTCTATAATGCAAGAGTACAACAACATATCAAAGAAAATGACACAGACACACTCCAGGAATTATACCTTTATTAAAGACTTAAAACACTTTTCTAAAGGCTTTCTCATTTATTTTATATGACAGTACATGCAGAATAATTATTAGAGAATTATTACACCTTTATTTATTGTGTTTAAACACTTTTTTCAGGCTCTCTCATTTATTTTACATAACAGTACAAGCAGAATACTTACTAACGTGCCTGGTGGCACAGCCTTAGCAGCCTATCTGCATAGGCTTGTTGATTTGCAGCACGGACTCCTGCAGCTGTGAAGTAATTGAAGTGATATTGAGACATACCTATCCATAATATACACTAGAATAGCAATTCTTACATACTTAATTCCATGGTTACTTACTCAGTAGTGGGGCATTTGTCATCCCACGGGCCTCCTGGATCCACTGGTCCAGTTGATCCACCTTGCATCTTTTCAGGTCTGCGTGGTGGTGTCTGACCTGCTCACCCATCTGAGGGACACCTGTGGCACTGGTGAGTTCATGAGCTAGACAGTCCCAGGCTTCCACTTTGTATTGGATGCCATGGTACTGGCCCCACAGGAGTCTATACTCATGATTATGGACAAGGAGCCAAACCATTACTTTTGACTCCTCAATGCCCCAATGTTGCGCTCGAAAACGAGAGCCCACTCCAGCACCGGCCATTGCTGCCTGCAGATGGGAGCTACAAACAGTTATGGCAATTATTCCTGCCTATGGAGCTTAAATATGCATCATTTCCCACACATATTTGTGATTGGCCAGTTTTGTAAAAACGCAGCTGAAGGTACACCTGCTTAGCAATGGGTAAACTTACATTAATAAATCACAAAGCAGGCTGGTGTTACAAGAAACAAGGATAACATTTAGCGCTTTCGTCACAGATTAAAATTGACTTCTTCAGAAAAAACAGAGTGCCTCCACCCCACTCCTTAAATACTCATTACAAACACATTACAAACCAATTTATAAAAAACACCATAGGCATTTAAAGGTACAGACTCCCTATTTGTTCCACAATTATACATGCAAGATAAAAACAAACTAATTATAAAACATGATTCAACATGTACAGTAAACTTAGTATTTTGACAAAAATCATAAAGTGAACAACTGAATAAAAAATCAACAATTAGATAGAAAAATTAGATAAAAAAATCAGCTTTTAACCTCAGAAAGCTGGTTATTGAAACCATTTAATTCAACCCTGGAAAAATATTGGCGTTGACCCTTAATTGCCATAACAGTTCTTTGTATTCAAGCCAGTAATCCATAGGACCTCATATCTCATCCATAGTCAGCTGTTCAAGAACTGTGAATTTAAAATTGTGACTTGGGTGGGTATTGACGTGCTTGGCCAGTGAATTTTTTAGGTTCATTTTCCTAATGTCATATAAATGCTGGTAAATACGTGTATGAAAGGCATTTTTGGTCTTGCCTATATAAAAACAGGCACACTTCTGACAAATACCAGCATATATGACATTCTTACTGCTACAGTTGTACTTATACTGAAATTTCACCCATCCATATCCGTTTAGAAAAACACTGTCATTTTCCGGTGAGTACACTGCTTGCATTTGCACATTCTCCCTAATGCTCCAGCCATACTGACATCTTTCCTCCTCTCTAAGATATTTTTAACACTGGTGTCCTTTCTGTACACTACCACAGGGGCTTCCCCTACTCTCTCTCTTATGGCATTGTCATTGGCATTTACCAGCATTTATATGACATTAGGAAAATGAACCTAAAAAATTCACTGGCCAAGCACGTCAATACCCACCCAGGTCACAATTTTAAATTCACAGTTCTTGAACAGCTGACTATGGATGAGAGAGGAGGTCCTATGGATTACTGGCATGAATACAAAGAACTGTCATGGCAATTAAGGGTCAAGGCCAATATTTTTCCAGGGTTGAATGAAATGGCTTCAATAACCAGCTTTTTGAGGTTAAAAGCTGATTTTTCTATCTAATTGTTGATTTTTCCCAATAATTGTTGATTTTTTATTCAATTGTTCGCTTTATGATTTTTGTCAAAATACTAAGTTTAAAGTACATGTTGAATCATGTTTTATAGTTAGTTAGTTTGTTTTTATCTTGCATGTATAATTGTGGAGCAAATAGGGAGTCTGTACCTTTAAATGCCTATGGTATTTTTTACAAATTGGTTTGGAATGTGTTTGTAATGAGTATTTAAGGAGTGGGGTGGAGGCACTCTGTTTTTTCTGAAAAAGTCAACTGTAATCTGTGACGAAAGCGCTTAAGAATAAATTTTATCCTTGTTTCTTGTAACACCAGCCTGCTTTGTGATTTCTCAGTTTGTGTTACTTGGTTGGGTATTTAGTATGGATTCTTCCATGCAGAATAGAGGTGGTACCAGGGACAAGCATGATGAACTCACTACAGTCATCAAATAATTGACTGAACTTATCAGTTCTTTTAACACTCACATATCGGGCCTGGGTCAGAAAATCGACCATTTGGTCAACGAAGTTGTTCCATCTAAACCAGCCCCGATTATTGGTTCCCAAGACTCCCTTTTCACTATTCCATTAGGGCAAGGAAGCCCTAACCAACGAGAAAATGCCAGTACTACAGGAGCGTTTGCTGTTACACAACCAGGTACTTCCGTTTCTTCGATGTTACAGCAACGGAGGACCCAGAAGGAGCAGAACCCTTGTTTGTTCAGTGATGCCATCCAAATGTCAAATTTATCAGAATGGATTAACAGGGACAGTATGGGCTTTGTTCATAACGGCAACCATCAGAATACCTAAGGTACTGCTGATTTTATGTTTAAAAATCTTGAAAAAGAATGTCTCAAGTTGAAAAAGATTCAAATTGAAAACCAATACTTGAGAGAATGTCTTAGGCGTGAACAAGTGCCTAAAGGACTTAGATATTGGTGTTTTCCTAATGGCTTAACTTTCAACAGTGATTTACATAAAGATCTGGTTGTTTTATTCAATCGCCAGGGATGTGAACTGTTACAATTGCTGGTTAATGACAATGAGAAAAATTTCTTGTTTTACAAGATATTGTGAACAAATTAAATGCCAGTATTAAGAATGATGTTAATTTTTCTAGCAAGCTCAATGAATACAATACTATTTTTGTAAATATTGACAAGGTTATGGACAAAATTAAAGAAAAGAAGAATAAGAAATTGTTAAGGGATGCTAAAGATTACGAAAGTGGTGTAGCTTACCCCTTAAGTGTAAATGGTCATGTCAAAAATGGTACCACTAACTCTAGCAACAATAATGATGTTTTTATTGACAGGGGCATGGTTGAATCTGAGTATCAAGGTGACAATAACCCTGGTCCTATCCCTTTAGGCCCACCCCTGAGAAGGTCAGAGAGAATTCGGCAGCAAAATCACCAGTTCAGGAGGCCTTCGAACATGATATACCAGGGAGAACAACATTCTCATCCCCCACAGTACTAACAAGGGGGTGGGAGAGTGAGGGGGAGACGAGAGAACTGGCACTGAATACCAGTTTGTCACCTGATAGTACGAATGGTGAAGTGGAAATAATTGAAAATGACCATCATGACTTCAAAATTTACAATTTGAGCAGTACCCTGGTTACTAAAGAATGGGCCAACCTCTTTCAGAAGGGCCTTAATTTTGTGCCTTTGAGGAAATTTAATTTAGAAAAAACATTGCTTGACTTAATGCTGTTTACCAGGAAATTGAATTTTAATGTGACTCTGGGTGACAGCAATCAGGTACACAATAGTGCTGAAACGTAGAAAAGCCAGTGTAGCAAATCCCCCTTTATGTCCTTCAATTCAGCTGTTTCAAAGTATATGCTCAAATGACATCAGAGACCTCGCTAGGAAAAAATCTTGCACCGTACCACATAACCTTACTCAGAAGGAAACCTCCTTACTTATTAGTATATCAAACAACAAAACCATCCGGGTCATGAAACCGGACAAGGGAGGAGGATTAGTGGTTATGGACCAAGAGAGATACTCTGACAGTATGTTAAGTCACTTATTGGGGGAAGGGTACCAGCAGGTTTCCCGGAATGAACTCAATATTGCATACAGTCATGTTGACATGGTCCTCATGGATTTACATTTGAACAACCAAATATCAGACGTAGAATTCAACTACTGTATGCAAAAGCACCCAAGGATTCCCACTATTTTCGGGATCCCTAAGATCCACAAGAATATCTCGCACCCACCCTTAAGACCAATTGTGGATGCAAAAGGATCTAAGACTCTCTCAATAGCTAAGTTCTTAGACATACAGTTAAAGAACTGTTTAAGTTCTTTTTCACATATCATCAGGGACTCTTGGGATTGTCTCAAAAAAATAAAACAGGAATACTTTGGCAATGACATTATTTTTTCCACTATAGACGTGAAGGATTTATTTAATGTAATACCTTACACAGAAGGAGTGGATATGTTTTATGATTTTTTATGTCAGCATACCAATTTTTCACATACCAAAATTTTGACTCTGAGAACTTTGATGGAACTTGTTTTGGAGAATAGTTTTGTAATCTATGAGGGTCAATTGTTCAAACAGAGTACAGGTGTGGCTATGGGTGCAGCCTGTGCCCCAGTTTTTGCGAACATAGTCCTGACTCATTGGGAACTTTCCATAGTTTTTCCATCTACAGGGATGTCATGGTGTAGGTTTTATGGACGTTACCTTGATGACATCCTGATTTTATGGAAAGGTAACCACGACCAGTTGGATGAATTTTTTTTGTTCCACAATTCTAGCACTACATTTCTGGAATTCACTATGGAAACTCATGTTGATTCCATCAGTTACCTGGACATCAGGATTAGCAAGGATTATACCTCTGCACAATTTTATCCTACCATATATCGAAAACCAACCTATTCAAACTCCCTTGTTCATTATGAGAGCGGGCATCCTGTACATCAGAAACGCTCCCTGGTTAAGGGGCAGGGAGTGAGGTTGGCTCGCATGACTAGCAGGATCAATGATTTTTATGCAGAAAGGGAAGTGTTATTGAATATGTTGCTACGAAGAGGTTATCCTGAGCAATTTGTGTTACCTCTTCTTGATGAAGTGACTAGGAAGAGACTTGAGGGACATTTTTATCCCTTACTAGGGATTGACATCTCCAGATTGTGTGCTCCTTTGGAGAGCAGGGATTCATCCTCTGGTCATTTTCACCATGGTTTTATATTAACTTACACCCCTCAGTTCCCACTGATTTGGGAAATTATCTACAAGAACTGGTTTATTTTGGCAGGAGACAATGCCATAAGAGAGAGAGTAGGGGAAGCCCCTGTGGTAGTGTACAGAAAGGACACCAGTGTTAAAAATATCTTAGAGAGGAGGAAAGGTGTCAATATGGCTGGAGCATTAGGGAGAATGTCCAAATGCAAGCAGTGTACTCACTGCAAGTATATTTTGGAAGGTGACACTGTTTTTCTTAACAGATATAGATGGGTGAAATTTCAGTATAAGTACAACTGTAGCAGTAAGAATGTCATATATGCTGGTATTTGTCAGAAGTGTGCCTGTTTTTATATAGGCAAGACCAAAAATGCCTTTCATACACATATTTACCAGCATTTATATGACATTAGGAAAATTAACCTAAAAAAATTCACTGGCCAAGCACGTCAATACCCACCCAGGTCACAATTTTAAATTCACAGTTCTTGAACAGCTGACTATGGATGAGAGAGGAGGTCCTATGGATTACTGGCTTGAATACAAAGAACTGTTATGGCAATTAAGGGTCAACGCCAATATTTTTCCAGGGTTGAATGAAATGGTTTCAATAACCAGCTTTTTGAGGTTAAAAGCTGATTTTTTTATCTAATTTTTCTATCTAATTGTTGATTTTTTATTCAATTGTTCACTTTATGATTTTTGTTAAAATACTAAGTTTAAAGTACATGTTGAATCATGTTTTATAGTTAGTTTGTTTTTATCTTGCATGTATAATTGTGGAGCAAATAGGAAGTCTGTACCTTTAAATTCCTATGGTGTTTTTTACAAATTGGTTTGGAATGTGTTTGTAATGAGTATTTAAGAAGTGGGGTGGAGGCACTCTGTTTTTTCTGAAGAAGTCAACTGTAATCTGTGACGAAAGTGCTTAAGAATAAATTTTATCTTTGTTTCATGTAACACCAGCCTGCTTTGTGATTTCTCAGTTTGTGTTACTTGGTTGGGTATTTAATATGGAAACTTGCATTGATATGTATGTGTGTGTGTTGAAAGTGCATACTTATGTAAAGCTCTCATGGCTTAGTGGTTCTGTACTGTGATTATGGTGCACAGTATCCCGGGTTTGAGGCCTGTCATTGCTTTTTATTTTACTACTGGCCAGGCTAGGAGATGTGGCTATGTTTTACTGACTTTGCTCAACTTTGCCCAACGTTGCTCTATGTTGCCCGATGTTGCTCTATGTTGCTCTACGTTGCCCAACATTGCCTGACATTGCACTGGTTAGCACGGTGCACAGCTATGCGCAAACATGTTCTGTTTGCTCTAGTTGGTGCAATGTGCAGCTCTGCACAAAGCTATTGCGCTAGTTAAAGTAGTGCTAAGCTATGAGCAATTATACTGAAGTGTGTTTAATACTGGTAAACTTTGCTTAGCAGTGCTTCACATTGCTTAAGATATATTACTTATGCATTCATCAGTATGCATAACCATTTCACTTTCTTATATATATATAAAATTAGTTCACTACTACTTAGGCCATTTCAATGCTTTTTACTAAAATTTCATTGGTAAATGTCAGGAATTCTTTTCATATACAGATTTCCAACAGAAAAAAAAGGGGAGTGGTGAGACCCGAACCGAGAATGCTTCCTCTTAGTGCGAACGTGCTACCACTACGCTATTGTTATTTTGCGTTATTTGCATATAAGTTTCTTATTTTCCTCTTCGATGTCTTGACTGCTAACTGTAGCTAAGCAATGGGCAAACACGCGCAAACACACACAAATACGGGCAGCTATATCGGGAATAATAAAAAAAAATAAATAAAAGTTTTATTTTATTATTGTACTGGGGTTTAGAATGTGAGGGAGTGTAGTGTTGGGTATGTACACATTTGAGCGGACTCGCTCATGTCAGTTGACATTTCCCTATTGTGAGACTTGCAGGGGAGTGGAATTTTGGACTGCTCGTCAGTCCGACACGCCCCCTACACTCGTGCATGTTGCCTGTTAGCCTTTGAGTTGAGGCAGCGCGTCCTCATTAATATGCATGGCACGCTGCCGTCTTACTCTTACACTGGCGTTTCCGTGTAAGACTACTCTACTCTTACACGGAGGATTCGTGAATCCCGGGGAAAGTGTTTGCAGAACTCTCTGTTAATTAAATATAACAACTCCAAGGTCGCACTACAGTGGAAAGGGCATATATTCTACACTGATATAATATTGATTTTTTTTTTTTCGATATTATATGTTTTAGACCACTTTTTGTTGCCTGTTTTCATGTCAAGTAAATAGTGTTTAGACTAATGCTATTAGACATATATATGGGTCTACTTCGGTCTATCGAAGTTATAAAACTTTGAAGACCATACTGCTGAGACCATATGAGCGAAGTTTTGAAACTTTGAAGACTTTGTATTGAGATCGCACTACAGTGCATAACTCAAGATTTACTGTTTTCCTTACTGTAGTGCGATCTTGGAGTTGGTATATTTAATTATCGGGGGGGTGTATGGGGGGCTTGCCCCCTTCAAAAATGTAAAGATAACATGTTTTAATTATTAGTTTAACTGTTTGTTTTATTTTACTTTTGAAGTTTCAAAAATTTTGCTCATATGGTTTCGGCCATATGGTCTTCGAAGGTTTGAAACTTTGATAAAGTGACATATATATATATATATATATATATATATATATATATATATATATATATATATATACATATATATATATATATATATATATATATATACATACATACACACACACACACACACACACACACACACATATATATATATATATATATATATATATATATATATATATATATATATATATATATATATATATATATTTATACCGTATTTTTTTCTAAATAAGACCTAACCAGAAAGTAAGGCCTAGCATGGTTTTTCCTTTTTCCAGGGTGGTCATGATATAAGCCCTACCCCAAATATAAGCCCCAGTTACTATCGTCAACAACACATGATGGACTTGTTGAATTATAAAATAATATAATTGACACCCATTGACTGAGGTTATCGTACTCTGCTCACCATTTTTAGACCAATCCAACACCCAACTTCTTCTCTTTGCAGAAAGTCATAAGACTCTTTCACTGGGAGTCCTCCACAATTCTTACTGTTACCCTAATCATCACTCACACTTGACAGTCGAGATCTTTGGCCCATAAACCCACGCAGATGTACTTTGATCGGTCAAAGTACAGACAACACGCGTAAAGTGCACACTCATGATAATGAGCAGCTGTGGTAGTGCCTTCTCTTCATAACTGGCGCAATTTTGTGTTGCCACTCCGGTTGCATAAGTCTTCAATTAACCCCCCCCCCCCAGACAAGATGAGTGCAAAATGAAAGAGCTATTCCGTCGAGTACAAGAAAGGAATCATGGAGGACTCCCAGGGAAAGAATCTGATGGCTTTCTGCAAAGAGAAGAAGTTAGATCTCTGAATGGTCTGAGAATGGCGAGCAGCATACGTTAACCTCAGTCAAAAGGCCGATGAGGGAAACGTTAAGAAGTGTAAGTGTGGATCAAGTCGGCAACCATTATTTCCTGAGCTGGAAGACATCATCTGTGAGTGGATTGCTAACAGGAGAGCAAAGGCTTTGGTTGTGCACAGGGTTGATATTCAAGCATTTACCCTTGCAATGGCACCACAGTTAGAAATATCTCCAGAAGAATTCAAAGCATCACAACACTGGCTGGATGGCTTCCTTCAGCAATATGAACTGTCACTAAGAAGATCAACAACACAGTTCAAGCTGGAAGATGCTGAAGTTATTAAATGTGCACTTGTGTTCAAGTTCTTTGTTGATGGCATTGACTTTTCTAAATACCAACTCTCCGTCATGATTGCCATGGATGAAACTGCAGTGTTTATGGGCCAAGGATCTCAAACAACAATTGATCAAAGGGGTGCCTCGTCAATCTACATTCCCTCCACTGATTACTAGAGTGCACATGTTACCTGTATTTTGGCAATTCATCTTGATGGAAAGAAAACCCCACCTCTAATCATTAGTAAGGGCAAAGAAAGATAAAACTGAACGTGTTTCAGGCATTTACATTTTTGAAACCAAAAAGACTGGTGCACACAAGCATTTGTAAGGAAGTGGGTCGATGTAATGCTGCCACTTGTTTTGCGAGGTGGCAAAAGAGGTCTGCTAGTCTGGGATTCAGCCAGCACTCACCACGCTAAAGAAATGAAGAAATTCCTAGCACAGAGGAGAATAGATCAAATAATGATTCCTGCAGGAATGACTGCCTATCTCCAGTCTCTTGATATTGCAATAAACAAGCAATTCAAGGACCATTTGCACATGGAACTCAATGACTACATTGAAAATAGAATAGAGAGAAATCAGCATGGAAACTTTGTGAAGCCTAGCCTGCAAGAGGTCATGACTTGGGTGAAAAATCCATGGAATAAAATCACTGACAGCTGTGTTGCCAATGCACTATGAGCAGGCTACTTGGACAAGCTGTGCTTATTTAAGGAGAGCTCTATTGCTATGCATGACAGATTGGGGCCAATAGTGCTACAGAAATGGAGTTGCAAGAAATTCAGGTCAAAATTCGGGGGTTGGACACTTATGACAATGTTCCAGAAGAAGATGACATGACTTTATTTGAATAACTGAATGCCAAGGTGCGGATATTCTGAAGTTGAAATGTTTGTTGCACTGTTTATGTAGAATTCTCACACAACTGTCAACCTGTTTTTAGAACTGTTGTCCAATAATAGAAAAGTACGAAATAAATGTCACTTTGTGTTTATGAATAAATGTCAATTTGTGTTTATTAATAAATGTCAATTTTTGTACATGAATAAATGAATAAAGGTAGATTGTTGTATGGTGAAGGTAAATAAGGCATCCCCTGATAATAAGCCCTAATGCGTATTTCGGCGGGAGAAAGAATATAAGACCTGGTCTTATTTTTGGGGAAATACAATATATATATATATATATATATATATATATATATATATATATATATATATATATATATATATATATATATATATATAATATGCATTGCAATCTGGGTATACAAAATCAGTACGTCGCATTCATTTCCTATTTTTAAGTTATCGTCCAGCAATTGTGTCCTTATTTGCATACCTTGAATGTTTGCAGTAGATATTTTTTTTTCCAGAACACTATGCATTTAACATATTTTTTTAACTTTATTATCCATGGTGATACTATAGATCTCTCTGCCCAGATTCTATTTTTTATGTCAAAAATATATATACATATAGCTAGCTAGCTAGCAAGCAAACTAGATTGTTTGGCTTGTCTCCTCTTTACTGAAAAGAATTGCTATTATATAAAAATGCATGTTTAGCCATATAAAGCTAGTCAGCAATTGTATTTAAACAGATGCTGTTCTTGCAACATTCAAGTATCTATAATGAGGCTATAATAAAAGAACTGATGCCTTTATTTTTTGTGTTTGTGCTCTGATTCACTCTGCTTTTTTAAGAAATCAATAAATTCAAGATTACTTTTTTCCTATTTTTTACATTTTATAAATAGGTTGGTATACAATGAGTGTTTGTTTTTAAGCTTGAATACATATATACATACATACATACACAGATACAAATATTTCATACATGGGCATTAATGCCCTTCTACTCTATCAATATACCAAAACACTCCTTCCCATAACAAGCTCTTCTTAAAAATATTTAGATTAGTGCTTGTTTTAATGTAATTTGGCAATCTATTCCTTGCATCAGCTGCTCTTTCAGAGAACTAAATAGTACACTTCACATTACTACAAAATGCTCTACATAGGGTACATGATGCTGTACTACTTTTTGATGACCCTAAACATTCACAGAGGTAGTGATCTCTAAATGCCCTCTATACTTGAATATGGTCTCCTCTTACATGTCTATATGAGACACCAGGGATCCCGTCAGTCGCCCTGCTAGACAGGGGTCCAGGGACGTAAACAGTGTGGGAAGAAATAGCCAGGGAATTGTTATAGCTAGACTTGTATAGGCCCTAGGGCCGATAGCCTGGTACCAACCTATGAGACACTGTATGAATTCCTATATCTTAATCTTTCATAATAACTTAAATGTTGACATCCATGAATATCCTTTGTATATTTCTGCTATGCTCTTTCCAGTTTACACATGCTTGTTTTCTTATAAGATTCTATACTGTTACTCCATATTCAGGTTTGAGTCTAATATAACTAACAATGACTTCATCATTTCTGACTTCCTAGACTTTATACATGTTTATACAACCTATAGTTCTATAAATATCATTAGCCAATTGGTTGATATGATTAGAAAAACTCATAGCTGAATCTATCCATATACCCAGGTTCTTAAATGAATCTACAGTTTCTATCACTGTGCAGGGTCTTAAATTTTCACCTCTCAGTTTATGTCTCCCAAATCTCATATACTTAGTTTTTTTGATATATTTATCAGCAGAATATTTTCTTGTGTCCAAATGACTTTATTCCTACCACATATCTATAAAGTGTTTTTCTATTATGCCCAATATCCTTATATATATTTTCATCCAATTTTTCATGATCTTGTCCCACACTTTACTTGCTTGCCCAGCTAGCTTATTTCAATTTTCAAAGTTATAGTTCAACATCTTTTCTATTTCTCATATTTTTTTGTTTATTACCATAATCAACTATCTTCTTATACTTATGGAATTATATCTTCCTGATGCTGTCTGCCTAGATCCTGATGTTAAAAATGTTTTGATTTGTTGCATTCAAACAATTTCTGTTTCAAAACGTTTCATATTCCTTCTGCAGTTTTTCTGCTGGATGCATCACTCCAATTTGTTTTAGATGGTAACTGTTTTCCTTCCATATAATCTTTTATTAATCTTCTGTGCATTGGTTTAGATTTCAGTTTGGCAGAATTATCTAACAACAAATTAACCTTTATACCCCATGATCACTACACACCAACAGTGATAAAACTTGACATGAAGTAACAGTAATGTTCTGTTGCCAGATATATATATATATATATATATATATATATATATATATTTTTTTTTTTTTACAGTCTGAAGCAGTTGTTGTTCCTGAACATATGTTGTGAATGATTTCCTTACTAATGCTGTTGAATTAATATTATTCCAGTCTGTTTCTGGTAAATTTAAAATCATAGTCACTATTCTTCTTCCCTCGTGCGTTTCATCGTTTCATGCAAGAAATGTATGAATTCCTCTAGGTTATCAGGACTTGACTTTGGTGGTCTATACACTCCAACAATTGTTATATGTCCCAAATGACAGGTTGTCTTTATTGTCACAGTTACTCAGTTTATAGTATTGGCGTTATCACTGAGCATGTAATAATCACAGGTCTCATATCTATCTTAAATCCCTATCATAACACTTCCATTTGCTTGTTTTTTAGAATGTTTGTTACAGTTAAAACATTTATTCTCTGACAGAACTGGTTTCTAGTCATTGTTCTTTAACTATGTTTCACAAACAATAACAACATCAGTCTTGTGGGAATGTAGCAAATTTTCCAGTAATAAACAAAAAACTTTATTATTAATGCTCCTGACATTAACAATCATCACAGATGCATCAGATGTTGCTATCTGTGAACTGTTAAATTTTTGACCTGGCAAAAATCCTGCCTTGTGTTTGCCAAATATTGCAAAATATCTGCTGCAAAAATTCTCTTTCCTGATCTTGACAAATGCACACCATCCTGTCTGAATATATGTGTGCTCAAAATTAGATTCAGATGTTCTACACATTTCCATTTTTTAAAATGGGACATTTTGCATGTAGGTATTTAACCAAAAAAATCTTTCAGTCATGGTGACCTGACTCTCCATTCAATATGTGATTTGTGAAAAATACATCCTGGCACCTCTACAAGCTATGCTATCTAAGAGGGCTGCAATTTCCCTACTAACAGTCAGACAGTCCTTGAGGATGAGATAATTTTTACCAACATGAATACAAACAGATCCTTACTTCTTTCCATTAAGGCATTCTAATGCCTGGCTCACATCCTCTAATTCTGCTTGTGGCAAGCAAAGCATAACACTATTTGATGTTAATTATCTTCCCTGCAAATATAAGTATCAGCTCTTCTAATAACTGAAACCCTAAATACAAGAATGTCTTTTCTGACCAGATTTGAAGAATCTTCAATTTCTAATTCAATACTATCTGCTCTATCAGACAATAGACAAGTGCAACCATCACCAGTAAGTCTAGATTTATTAATAATAGTGATAAGCAAATTATCCAGCTTTTGACATGAGGAACACAGATCATCAATGTAATCAGGTGTTACCTTTAAGTATACATAGCATTTATTACACTGTACAAGATATTTCTGCTTTAGCAAATCATTAATGGAATCTATATTCAGCTGCAAATAAATAAAAAATTATAAAAGAAAAGAATAACCAAAATGTTTCCACAGAATTCAAATAGAATTTAAATCAACTTATATTAGAAGAATCACACAAACAATATACAACTAAATATTAAATTAAGCACAGTGATGTTGTAGCTCTGTAGCTCTGACTATTCAAATTGTGAAACTAACATAAAAGCAAGAATTCCTTTACTCACTATCACTCATAGTTGCACCTCTTTTTGACAGTAAAGATCAGTAACTCACAAACCAAGATAGGATTGTTTAGATTGTCCTCTCTGCAGTCTGTGTAAATTTATATCTGACTAGACCCCTATGGATGGCTAGAGTTTCCCTATCTAAAACCTATCCTTTTCTAAAAACTAACAGTGAAAATTAAATGTAAAACAACAAAATATAAATCAAAAGTAAATCTTCTTGTCTACAAGCTAGCCCTTCCATCCTACAAACAGTGAATAAATTGGTATAAAATACAATATAAATTAAAATAAAAGCTTCTCTTACCAAGCTACTGCACAGTCAATCACAAACCAGTACAGGATTATTTAGATACGTTCTGGGTTTCTCTGTGTGCTTGATGCTTCACCTATATTGACGATTACAAGTTGGGAGCTATTATTAACTCCCCAAGTGATGTTGACATCCTGCAGAAAGGCCTCACTGATACCAACGACTGATGTCAAAACCATACTCTTAAGCTCATTGCCAAAAAATGTGTTTTCATCCCCTTCGGGAAAAACTCAGTTATCATGAATTACCACATTGATGGTAATCCACTGAACAAAGAAGGCATTATAAGAGATCTGGGAACACAGGTTGACAACAACCTCTCTTTTGACCACCACATTGCCACTACGGTCAGAAAGCCTTCTATGTGGCACATCTCATTAGTAACGCTTTTGCATCCAGGAAGAAAGAGGTCATTGTCTCCATCTACTCTTTTCTCATTAGGCCAGTTATCGAGTACAATGCCCCATTTAGCATGTACCTCACTAGACACCTGCAACAAGAGAGGCAGCAAAAGTACCTCACAAAGATGATCCTAGGCCTTAAACAGTTGTCCTATATGGACAGACTCAAACATCTCCAACTGTTCTCTGTCTCATATCACCTACTTAGAGGCGATCTCTGCTTGACTTACAAAGCCATGTCTGACCCAGCTCTGTTAGAAATCCTACATCTAAAGAAATCCCAATCCCTCCACACTACATGTTCCAGAGACCTCACCCTCATTACCACAATCAACAGAACATGCTGGAGGGAGGGGTTCATAACCCAGAGACTGCCCATGCTGTATAATAGACTTCCCATACACGTCAAACAGAGTACCTGACTGGTTCTCTTCAAGAAAAATCTTGATGAGTGTATGGGAAATAGAAAATTCATCCCGGAGATCACTCCAGTGGCTCTACTCGACAGAGGCACTGGGAACTAATGCTGGGTGGCACAATGCCAGGATAATCCTATGGGCTAGGCATGTAAAGGCTCCTGGGCCATTACCCTAGTACACACCTATGAACCTATGAACCTATATATATAAATGTATAAAGGTACTGTATGTCATTTCTAGTTCCACATACAGATGCAGCTGTACTGCAGCTATTTGGTGTCGGGGGGCTGACTCTGGCTTCACCTATATGCAGTAATAGAGATTGTGAGCCACCACACTGCTTGTTTTTTTTATTTAAAAGAAGAAAAACAAAGAAATTATTCTCTGGTATACCTCTCAACAGTAATTTAGCAGAATGTCTCAGAATCTGTCTTGGATTGTTTATGTTCTGCCATAAAATGTTTTCTCTTTCTGGTAAATCACTGAGGGTTGCGGTCCATGTCAGTAATGGCTAGGCATTACAGTTTCATACTTCTTATGGTTTAGATAATACATTTTGATGCAAAGCCTGCTATTCTATTCACTTTTTTAAGTGAATTAAAGTATTATTTAAAAATGATTCCTGCTCTTGGGTCTTTGTCTCCCCATTATTTTTGATTTTCTCTCCATTTCTTGACCAAAGAAGTTTTGAGAAAAGTTTCCTGTTGGTAAAGTGACATTGTTTTAATTTCCCTCTACATGTATGCATAAATGCAGGCATGACATCTGTGTTGGTTGTCATACCTGCATTTACCTATATACACTACAGATGGAGGTGTGGCACTGAATGATCTAAAGGCAGACCATCCCCACCTGTATAATGAAATTGGCATTACAGGTGGGCTCCCTGATTGTAATACCAGTTTTCTCTTATAGATGGCTCTGCACTGCCCAAGAACATTGGCACACTGGTAGCTTCACACTACACTCAGACAAGGTAATGCGATTCATTAACACAGAATATTTCTGAATTACATTGTTTTGCCTGGATTTAGTTGTCCCCATTGAGTTCAATACCTTGGCATGCTGAAGTGTTGAATTCAGTGGATCCCACACCCAAGATGATGTCACACTGGTGAGACAGGTTGAATTATAATATTCAGTGTAGTGAGGGTTGGATGGCAGAGGTTCTATGTCATTACTGTATGCATGTTTCCGAATACAATTCTGAGTTTCTTTCCTTAGTCATTATTTTTGTTCAGACCATCACTGGACAGAAATATGTTAGAAAATGCACCTCTAAAACATTTAGGAAACTATGGCTTCTTTGGCCTAGCAACCCACAGACCCCTAATTAATTCAGGTACTTCTTCCACAGTTATTACAGTGCAGCTAGATAGGGTATGTTGAAAGGATGTGGTAAAAAGCTGAAAAGTAAGACACAATATGAAAAATGTGAGAAAATTAAGAAAAAAGTAATGTGTATGTCGTGAAGATACCAGGATGGGAGAAGAAAGGGTAATTGGGAGATGTCTGCAGATGGGCAGCTGCCATAGAGTCCTATGTCTACGGCACTGTTTCACTTAAGGCCAGTCATGGACATAAGGAAATATTATTTCACAGACAAGGTAGTAGATGGATTCACTATAACAGACTTCCTGCAGAGGTGGAAGAATCAAAGTTGTCTTGAAACTCAGAATTATTCAGGAAAAAATTAAACTAGTTTGTAAGGATGCAGAGAAAAAGTTAAAAAAGCCAGCTGTTATACAGAATGTCTGATAGAGTAGGTGGTTGTAAGGGTCATTATCTGCCTTTGTATTCTTTGCTTGTATATATGAATAGGTGTTTTCATATTGTTTATGGTTTACCTTGACTGCATGTTATCTGCTGCCCATAATAGAATGTACTGTATGTCTCAAATCTCTTAAATGCTCTTCTCTCTATTTTATTTTCCTTTTAATAATACCTTTTCATGCTGCATCACAATAATGCATAACACTCTATTTCCTGAGCCAAGGTTTATAAGGGAATAAATATAGCATGTGACAGTTGTCTGAGGCAGGCCATGAGAGAAAAGTTCTTATTTTTGTGATTGAAATGTAACTTTAGTAGGAGGTAGAAATTTGTTTCTCACAGATGTTTTGCAGTAATCTTGTATTTCATGCAGTTTGTTTGAAAGCTGTGTACAGTTTAATAATTTGTGGACATGTCAGAGCACTTCTTTTTAGGAATCCAGTTGGGAGAAAAAAGAAAGTCAAGTTACATTAAAGGGCTAGCTGGCTAAGCCTGAGACTTTTAGAGAAAATGTGTTTGTATAAAGGTGGGCTTACAGGTAATTTATTATTGCAAAAATAAATGAAAACATAATATTTTTCCTACAGGCAGACTGACTGGCAGTGGTAGATACTGGGGCATTTCTCTTTCCCAATAGATTGCTTGTTATTTGGTATAAAACGTTACTGTCTCTTTTTCTTCATTAGTTGTTGACATATTTAGGAAGGTAACATTATTTCATTTTCAGTGATATTTGCATTTATTTGAGGCTGAGAAATAGGAAACTGAACTGAGGCATGTAAAGAATTGTGCACACCTTTTTTTCAGAATGAAAGCAAAGACATTCAAGCTTTAATAAATGAATATAATTTAAAATAATCCCATAGATTGGTATATGCTTACATTAATAAGGAAGATGAATCCAACAGAGATTGTGTGAATGATCCCTTGAAATATCCAATTGGGGAAGGCAGGGTGTTGGGAGTTGGTAAGGTGCCCATATCACTAATGTGTGGTATACACCGGTGCTTCATTTAGCATTGATACTGATGTGCCCATGTGAAGTATATCTTTATATTATGAAATATATTTAATGGACTTTCTTGCAGCATAGATCGGTGTCCACTCAGTTGTGATACAAGATTTGTAGGTCATTCACATCACTGTTGTAGCTAGGAGTATTAGGTGATGTGCACATGTCCATGGAGCACCACCTGTTGACACGGGTAGGTGTACTACATGCATTGTCTGAGACTCTTTTCAGTATCCAGGCTTGCCATGATCCGATTCTTTATAGATGCACTCTGCTTCCTGGCATTTTTCTTCTTACATAGCACAGTATTCTATGCTTGTTCAGTTCAGTTGCACATTATGAAATCCATGTTTTGTTACTTATCTGCATGCCATAGCATGATGTTTTATTATGTCAGATGCCACACTAATCATGCCTGTACAAGGTATGTCTTCAAATTACCAAACACTGTGAATATTAAAGAACTGTACACTGCATGTTAACTTATAAATCTCATTCATTGTCCATTGACCTTCCTGCATTCTGCGCTGTAGTATGTTTGGTAATAAATAATCTACTAGCTGGAAATCAGTGTTGTGTATGTTGCAAGAAAGAATAATATAGACTAAATAAATATGCAGATAGAAGAAAGATCAATTAATCCTGCTATTGACTAATTTTATAACATTTTAAGAATTGATTCTCAGCATCACAAGCACACAAACTGAAACAGCATTACTGCATTTTCAGCTGTATCAGCTAGATACAGTCCTGCATCCTGAAATGGATTACATCTCAGTCTATTGCTTTTTTACTTGGTACTGACTGTGTTTAGGATTTCATTTAGAATGACCTAGTGAATAAATCATTAGCTTAAATAAATATAGCATAGAGCTACATTTAAAGTTTTACTTACATAGATAAGCAGTTTTACTTCAAACGGAAGAAAGGTTATAGTGATGTTTATCCAGTTTCTAATTTTCCTCACTTTTAATATATATTTCTCATCTTGTACAGCTGTTGTTGAAGACTGAAAAATCAAATATGTAAATAACTGCAGGATTAGTGAAGTTATCATTATGCAAGTGACTGCAGGATTAGTGAAGCCATCAATAATTTGAAGAGAAATAAGAGCAACTATGCAGTGGAGTTTACCAAATGTAAAAAAAAGACTATTTTCAGTACAATGGAAATTAAACTGCTGTATCTATGTAAAAAATATTTCTTGTTTGAAAACTGAAGTCTCTTTTATGTCAGTTGTGGAGGAAGGAAGTGGTGAATGCATATGTAAATATGCATGTACAAAGAATTATAAGTGTGACGTATTTAATTAGGAATGCATAGAATGCTGAAAATATACATTACTTTTGTCTAGCCACATATGCTTGGCTGCAAAATCTTCTTCACTTCATGAGATAGTTATCAGATGCAATCCTTAATATTGAGAGCAAACTTGACGAGATTCCATTTTGTGAGTCAAACTCAACAAAATTGGAGTTTGATGAGTATGTCCTTAATAATAATGACTGTAACCCAAATTAATATAATGTTATGGATGACGGGATTCAAATGCAGGTAACCATGTTAGGTATGAATAAACCAAGGGCTGGATTTAGTAAAGCCTACATGGTTTGCTAAAACCATGTAGAGCTGCCCAAACAATTACTGCATAAGCAGATAAATTGTATGCTACTCAACCAATACAAGATGGAGGAGTTATTCAATAAGTTACAAGGTGATAGTGTAAACTCAGTGTAGGCTTTGCCTGCAAATTTCAAAACCTAGTGGAATACATCTACAGAAACTACTCTACATGGAAACAATTTTAGGGGCTGCTATTGCTCTTATACATGTATATGTGCAACAGGCCCAAGTGTATGCTGCTGCTGATGCTAACAGACATCAGCTATAAAGAGCTGTCTGACACGCTAAAAGCCAGATTTGTGCTGTGGTGCTCGCATTAAGTACAGTGTTGTGTGTTCTTTAGATAGGTAGGGATTGTAGTCTCACTGTGGTCAACTTTTGAATGTGTGTTGGAGTTTAATTATTTCACATTTGAGAGACCATTTTAGAACAGCATGTGAGATACTCCAACTACCATCTTCTTCCCACCAGACACTGCTGGTGTCATCAGCTATAAACTGTTGTCTGACACTCCAAAAGCCAAACTTGGGCTGTGGTTCCTGGGTTAAGTATTGTATTCTGTAGATAGGGAGGGGTTCTAGTCTCACTACAGTCGACTGGCGAGTCTGTCAGGCACTCTTCTGAACATCTTCTTGCAACATGCACTGATGATGTCATCCTGTATAAAGCGTACTCTGACATTATTCTAATCAAAATTGTGCTGTGGCAGTAACATTAAGTACTGTGTTCTCCAGTTTCTGTAACTACATATTTAGGGGTTCTAATCTGACAGCAGGCAACTTGACTATGTATACCTTCAAATAATGTTTTTTAGACAATTTTACATTGAGATGTGACTCCACATATATGTCAGACACTCCTCCTAACATATTCTGTTCAGCATGCAATGATGCTAACATAGTCCATAAAGTGCAATGTGATAATGATAAAGTCAAGCATATGTGGTGATGCTACTGTTACACTGTATGGAATTCAGCTTCTATACCTACACTGATGTAATGTTCAAATCAAACACAGTCTACTGGTGTGTGTGTGTGTGTGTGTGTGTGTGTGTGTGTGTGTGTGTGTGTGTGTGTGTGTGTGTGTGTGTGTGTGTGTGTGTGTGTGTGTGTGTGTGTGTGTGTGGTTGGTGGTACATTACAATCATTGCATGATCTTTTGAATCACTTTTCATTTTACTACCATATGGGAGAACCTTTAATGTAGCCCCATGCATCCAACATCCCATTTTTCCATCTGGCCAAATGACATCCTGCAGAAGAGAGGAGGATGTCCTCATCTCAAAGATGCATACACACATCATGAAGCAAAGTCCTTCCATGAGCCTCTGCAAGCTGTCTCCAGACTACTGGATGTTTTCATTTTGTCATGAGGTCGTGTACATGTCACATATGGAGAGAGGCACTATGGAGTGCAATGAAACAAATACACACATACACACATAACCTTTCTATCTTCCAGCATATAGATATATGGAGTTTGGTTTAAATCTTATAACAATGTCTAAGATTTTATGTGATGTTGTCTGTTAGCTTAGTAATATCCTATGACTCTATGAACATTTCACATGTCAATGCTGCTGTAATCACATATGCTATGTTGAGGTGGTATGTGGAGTAGGCCTACAAAAGTGTATTTCTATCTGTGATGTCACATAATGTATTGAAAGCCACTGCTGCCATTTCATTATGTGCTCCGTCCATAACATCTGTAGTAATATGCCTACTGAGAACTGTTGACATGGGATGATCCTATGTATATTGTTGGCTTAGGAAGGCATGTTTTTGCATTCTAGGCAGGTTTCCTTCAACCATCACAGTAACACTTGTAGTACAGCATGTGTCCACCTCCCCTCATTAAATGCTCTGTGACATACATAAATATAAATTCATACTGATTACATGGGCACATAAGTCTTGTTTCATCCACATTTTGTAATGCTGTGATATACACAAAAATATTACAAGTTTTAATTCATTTGCAATCTTGTAGAATTCATTGTATGTGTAATTGTGCTGCTATTGAGGATTATTGAGGTGATCAACAGCGCCATTGTGTGACTATCAGCATTTGAATTAGTAAATGTTCTGCATGAGCCACAACCAACTCATTTGTAATGTGCCTTTATATTATATGGCATCAAGCCACTCAAACACAGTTTTCCAATGAAAAACATACAGGCATATGTTGTGCAACTGATGTAATTACATGAAATTAGCACAGCTGTATGATTGTGTGACCAGTACCACTGTGTGGCATGTGATGCATATCCAAGGTTGTATTTGGAGGTGTTGTCACAAATCATTTATTTAAATAAGTGTGAAATGTCAGGTAGAATACACAACTAAGCACAGAACGGTTTGTGAATACCACCAGCCATATTCAGCAAGTGAAAACAGACAATCTTTTAGCTGACAGTTTATATCACACTTCACCCCTCTCTCACCACTGTCCATCAGCTAAAGTATACATGCAAACGTTACTCAGTTTATTTTCTCAAGAGACCATCTCATCTGTGTGCTGTCTAAGGCTAAAAATACAGAATCAATGGGCCCTGATAACATCCTATGTTGCCTATACTGTGACTTAAAACCTGACCTAGCAGACACAGTTAGATCCCTACTTAAACATAGCCTCCAGACCGTCTATGTTGTTGCAGAAGGGTGTACAGCAACAGTTATCAATCTGCAGAAGGACATATATACACATAATCCTGACTCTCCTCATCTGAGAGTGCCTCACCATGGACATTACCAAAAAGCACACAGGTAATCTCCTGACTGTGTAACAAACCCATGTTTGATTTGTTAAGGCTACATAATATCTGTTAAATCAGTTAGACATCTTCAAGAAGGTCACCAAGGCCATACAGGATGAAAAGACTCTCATCCCACATATATTGACCTGGTCAAGGCGTGTGATACAAATCCACACTCAAGTATTACAGAGAAAGTGTCTCAAGTGGGCATCGACACCTACATCACAAAGTGGGTAGGCATATAGATTGCATACAGGACACACACTGTCGAATTGTGTGAAGTCAACCCTAGCTAAACTCCAGTTACCAGGTCCATAACTCAGGGTTCTGTACTAGGCCTTTTCCTGTTCAGTATTTAAATCTCATAAGTTAAAACAAACATACACATCCTTTGTCTTACCAGCTTTGTGGATAAGCTGCAAATTGTGAGCAATCATTTAATCCAAGAATGTTACTGATATACTGAAGAAAGTATTAACACACACAGAGAATTGTTGCCAGAACTATGGAGACACAGTAGATAAACAAAAAGCATGAGTAGTTCCTTTATGAAAGCAAATACACAAGCGAATTACAATATAGATGGCACATCCCTATGACCAGACCAAGTGGTACGTGACCTGGGTACTCGGGTAAATACTAAGTGGAACTTACACCAGCATGTGACCACAGTGGTGACAAATCTCTTATATGTAGCACAGCTCTTGAGTATGTACAGGCCATCCACATAAAAGGACACTATAGTTCCATTGTTCTCAGTCCTCATCACACCTGTATTTAAGTATAATATACCCTTTTGCATGTACCTTACCACACATCTTCCAGGGATGATTTAATCAAGTGTATCACTTTTGCCACAGTGAGCTTCCATGCATCTTTTTGATCATACATAAGTATTCTTTGTGCTGCATAACCATTAGGAGTTGATAGTGCAGATTTCTCTTCAAGGTGTTATGCAAGATGCATTTGTGATACGTCTTCCTGCGATGCACCTAGTAAATACACAGCTCATTGACAACATTGATGGCATGGGTTACATTCATGCAAGTATGGATTGTGGCATATATATGCCATGCAAACCTCTCAACTAGCCATGATTGCTTGTAATTTAAACTACAGGTGTAACAGTGTCCCTCTTAACACCTACAAAAAGTGGCCATTTTTGAAGAAGGTGTCCTTAATTCCCCTTATAGATTACTGACAAATCATTACATTTGTGCAAGTGTGTTCATGCATAACAGATGTAAGAACTCACAATCACATATTTTATGTCAATGACAAAATTAATGGTGGTATTGTTCTGATATTGTCCATGATTGTGCATCCTTCTGACTACTGTTGTCTGTGAGCTCGTTACTATGTGTCCCGATTTGTTGAGACCTGTGCTGACATTACATTCATATTCAAGCAAATAATTTTGCACATCTTCACAATACGCACATAACCCCTATTGTATATACCATCCCTGACAAATGTCATCTGCAGTGATCATTCAGGGTGGTTATATCACAATCAATCTCCACTGAATGTGACCTCATGTGACATAATATACAATAACTGTGTGATGACATGAATATACCCACACACAAGGTGTAAACAGCAGTAGTATGTACATATGCGATTATTGTTCATGCTCCAATTGTCTTTTCTTTGAGGTGTATGTACATCCACGTGCCCTTATCTGGTATACATTACCATGTTTCACTTGTCCTCTTCCCCTTTCTTCTTTTCTACCGTGGCCTTTGTCAATACACTTACTTCCCCAGACTAGTGTGTTTATAATGCAGTCTATGTACCATTGATGATCACCACCAAAACTTTATTTCAGTATGTCTAAAACATGTCTGTACTGTACTTTGCACTGACTACACTGTTCTATAATGTGTTAGAAATGTATCAACTGGCTTAAATTGCACCCTGGTAGTCAATGTAGCTGTCCATGCAATCTCACAGAGCAAGCTTGCTGTTAAGTAAACTTGTCTGCCTGTCTGATGTGCTGGTTTACAAGATTTCTTGCCTGGCAACACTTTTGCTGGCCATGAAACCTTGCTTATATCCATGTAAGCACGATGCTTGTCATGCATATGTGATTAGCACTGCTGCTGATCATTGCTCTAACATGTAAATTGCATATAGGTGTCACGATAAGCCAACACTGAGTTTATTGAATCCCTGCACAAGACTATAGTCACTGATTTATTTGCATCTTTGCATTGCTGACTACATATCAGTATGAGTAGAGATCTGCCCATAAAGCTCTTGAGGAACATCCACTCCTGGAAACTTTTCACTGACATACACAGATTTAAAACATTGGTAAAGGATTGCATAAGCAGCTGTTGCATTTTAAACCAGACAGTAGAGTACAGCTTGTTTTTTGTTTTTTTTTTTAGCATAGAAAATGACAAAGATGGATGACAAACTAGCAGCAAGAGGATTTGCAGCATTTAAGATGTGATTTAGTAGCATCAGATTTGTTGACCTTTTTCTGCTTCAGTCGTTTGCTCCAATAAGATAATGGCAGGTTATGTTGATATTATTTTGCAGTTCTAAAACTAAATTTTGCTAGTACTGCTCTGTGATGTAGTTAACTTAATTTGCTGACAATGTAACTGTAAATGTCTCTTTGCTTCTACAAGGTTACAATATACAGGTTATGCATTTATATGTGGAGAGCACTTACAGCAGTTTGACAGGGCTTGAAAAACTAGCATTTGCTGCTGGCATTCTTTGTGAAGCTGTTGGCAAAATTCAAGAGAGTTTGCAGCTTGAAATTGAGGCAGTAAGATTTGTGTATAGGTAGTTGGGTGTTCTAGTTTCCTCCTGCATTCTAAAAATGTGTTTGAACTAATGGGGACACTAAATGATCCTTAGGTGTGAGTGGGGCGTGTATGATATAGAAGAAAGACCTGATGTCCTATTCCCATCCCCTCTTTGCTTTGAAAACTCCACAGATGGTGGTGGCTGTCTGTAGGATTACTCTAGAAATTAGCAATGATTCTGCAGTCTGTTTCAGTCCGCTGTCATCTGTATCTCTATCATCGACCTTCACAACGATTCTCCCATTATCTATTACATGTCTTACTGCTTCATAGTACCAAAGTCAATTCAGTGATTGAAGCCAAACACTAGCCCCTTTACCTGACCCATGGTCAAGGCTAAGTTGAAGAAAACAGTACTGAACTGTGGAAAAACTTGATGTTCTGAGAATAAGAGAGATATTTTATAGGAAATAAGAGGGGCATAGAATTTAACCAACTAGTAGGGACAATAATGTGGTAAGCCTATGGCAATTTGAAATGGGATGAAGCAAGAAGATAAAAGGGGAAGATGGCATCTTAGTGAGTGTAGGAGGTGTGTCACTGCAATGCCGCCCAGCAAACTTTGGTGAGGATCAGTTGATGGTTGTTTTTCAGAGACAGTGCATTCCTGAAGGTGAAATTAAGTAGTTCAGTCATATTTGAGTTTAGGTACAAGGAAGATATTTGAGCCTATAGTCAGCATTACAACTTCCAGTAGAACATCAGGGGCAGCCAGAAACAGTATGTGTGAGGAAGAAACTTTAGGCATGTCAAGAATGAAAGGAGGATGACCAGGAAGCCTGGGTGGTAAACAAGCCATGGAAATGAGATGGGCATGATATGCAGAAAATGGAAATAGGATGCATGGGTTTGCTTGTTCAGGCTAAGGAGAGATTGCTTCCAATTGGGCACCTGCTCCTTCTTGGCCCTGGACAGCAATTTTTATTCCTTTTTTATAGAGTTTATTTATTGCGGATGTCCACCAGACAGGTTTACTCTTCCTTGTAGAGTATGATTTCATCCTGTTTGTTATTCCTGATTCTATGCATCTATATAAATGCTAGTATAGCACTGGTGTAAATTTGGACATTAGTGCCAGTTCCTACAGAGGGGTAGTGGGATGTGAAGCTGTTTATACCATCCCTCAGGAGGTTGTAATCAACTTTGGAGAAGTTTTTTTGTTTGACCCTAGCTAGAGGGGGGGTCACGGGAGATGGTAACTTTGAAAGTGACTGCTTTATGGTCAGATGTTACTAGAGAGGATGATACTGTAGGAATGCTTCAGTGGTTACTCATGTTGGTTAATACCAAGTCCAAGACAGGGAGGATAAGTCTAAACAGCTGAAATCAGCTTCCTCGTCCTTGGAGGGAAAGAGGTTTTGAGCCCATGTCACTAGGAATTTCAACAATAGCCAGGCTGGCAAACACTGTCATTGAGTAACTCCTATTCTGCGGAGCTCAGGAAATGCAAAAATGTGCATGCGAGCATGCATCCTCCTCCTGACCAGGCAGAACCTGCCAGTCAGTAAAGCTGCCTGTGAGAGAGACCTGAAGCTGACTCGCTCCCTATCACCTGACTCTCAGCAGAGTGGGAATGAATGGTCAACTTAGGCTTCTCAGACAAGAAAAAATGGACCATAGGGTTCTTGACTTGGCTGGGGAGGTCTGGTTTTTGATTTCAATAGAAAAAACGAGATGATTGGGTGCAGGTAGAAGAGCCATAGGGCAGGTCTCAGGCAGGTGGATGGGAGGAAAAAAAGGGTCTGATCAGCCAAGGTAGAATCATGCAATGCAGTACAAAATGGCAGTTCTGAAATTCAACAGGATGACCATGTGAGTTAAAACTATAATTCTGGACAGAAATTTGCAATCACAGTGCATTGTATAGGGTCATAAGATGAGCATTGTGAAGCTTCTGTACAAAATTATAGGTTGCAGCTAATATAATGCTTGTTTTGAATCTGAAGATACTTGCTGGGATCTTTTCTAGGTCCTATTAATTTTGGCAGATTTTTGTCATGCCATATATGAGATCCAATCTCGTCATTTGTTTCTTTGTTTGTTTGTTTGTTTGTTTTTCTTTTTTATGCATGTATATCTGTCTGGCTTTTTGTATGGTGGATAACCTCAACTGGTTGCTGTAACATTTCTTTTCTTTGTAATAGCTGCAGCTGGACTGATTTCTTCCAGTGAGTAGTGCTAGATTTACGATGAGCAAGTTGATCATTTTCTTCAGTCAGCATGCATGTTTTTGCATATTAATTATTTTTCATTACATAATACCCAAGTTTGCTTTTCTTTGGTAGGTTCAATACAAATAAAATCACTATAGCTAACAGATCTAGGAGATGTTCTCTCTGATGCCCTCCCTTGGGAGGAATAAAGATGCCTTATTAAAGTTTCAAGTAGTTTATTCATTTAAGTAGATAAATGGTTGAGTGTATTTATTCTAATATATTATATGCAATGGGTCAGTTATTTAAAGGCAGTTACAGACAATGGTGGGAGGGTGTAGGAAACCTGATGGGAGGAAAATCTCAGACATAAATAAGCCAAAATATGTTGAAGGAGGTTGCCAGCATGTTAGTTATTAACATCCTTATGACAGCATGATATTTTGGCTTATTTATTTGATTCTTATCATTATACAGCTGTATATTGACAGGATTTTACAGTACTCTCTGTAAACTAGTCAGTGAAAGGACAATATGGAGCAATCATGGTTCAGTGTGATAATCTCTAAAACTTCCTTAACAATGGATTTGGAACTCAACACCCAAAATGAAAGAGACTCTGATTCTTCCACCAAGAAGCATCTACTGGAGCAATTGGAAAATACCCTCTGTAAACTAAAAAGCCTTCAATGGGAAGAACTATACCTAAATTATTGCCTGGAAATACAATGAGTACCCAAAGGATTGAAAATCTAAAAAAGACTGCTGTCATGATATCAGTGATGATCTAATCGAAAAATGAAACAATATCCTCAGGTTCACTGGACTAAAGCTAGTGCGCTTACATGCTGTCAAATGTGTTTTTACTATGCATATAATTATCAAGTATACAGATAGACTTAAAAACTGATGTCTGCTATATTATACTTAAGTCTTATAAACGATTTATACGTAACAATAATGACACATTCTACTAGGTTTGATAAGTTTAATAAAACAAGACATGATTTGAAGGACAGTCCTAAATTCCCAAAGGGTCCACTACTTTGCTCCTCCCATAATTGAAGCACACCCAGGGGGTGTATTTAACATTACTACCCGCCTTACATTGCTAATGATAAATTACAGCTCAGTTTAACACTGTCTCAGAAAGCATTCATCTCCCTAACTGCACTGAATAAAGGACTGATCCAGAATAAATTGTCTACAGGCTTCTTTCTTTCTTTCTTTGACCAAACATAACCTACTGGAAAATGCTCAAGCAAGTAACTTTTCTCCCTAGTGGCCAGACAAGAAGAATACCTTTGCTTCACCATGGAAGCTAACATGGCACCAGTAACTAGACTGGCACAAAAAGAAAATGGTTCCACAATGAGACTTTTAATCTGAGATGTGACTGCCTTAAATAGCCCTTACAGTTAACTATAGGTTTTTTAGCTTTACCTTTTGATTGTTAACTCCTCCCCCACAAGCAAGGAGGTTGCCAGCACATTAGTTTAATCCAATTTTCTCCACTGTAGTGCAGTCGCTGAGTTGGTATATATATATATAGTAAGGAGGGTGTGGGGAGAATCCCCCCATGTTAGGGGGTGTGGGGGGGGGCAAAGCTCCCCACCTTGGTGGGTTTGAAACACTTCCATGTGTGAGATGGAGAAGTGTTGGACAAGTAGTTACTTACCCTGATGAAATGAAAATTCTGTGAGTGAACTTTCAAAGCTTATTGTTCGATGTTCAGCCATTATGGTTAGTCCATTTGATGGCTGAACATAGACATCTGTTCAGCATATTAACCTTGGTTGGTTTTCTGAACAGGTTATAGACAGGCATTTGTTTTCAGTGTCTTTAGATACTGTTACATCTAAAAAACTGACCGAGGACTTGCTGTTAGAGGTTCTGAATGTCAAAAAGCTAGTGAAATTAGTGATATGGTTGTAAAAATCATTCAGTGTAGTTTCATTCACCTCCCAGATAATAAAAATGTCATCAATGGAATAGAGATAGCATTTCATCAATGCAAAATGGGGGTTTTGGTACACTGCCTCCTCCTCCTATTTTCCAAGAGCCACATTGGCCAGGCTTGGGGCCATTGCTGCTCGATAGATATTCCAGTAGTCAGCTTGTAAAACTTGTTGTTAAATATTAAGTAGTTGTTCATAAGGGTTAGATCCATTAACCTTCCTAGGACTTCTATCCCTCCTGGTAATATGTTCCTGTCCTTTTCATATGTCACTGTTACAGCTTGAATACAACAGCTGATAGAAGCATTGTATAAAGTGTTTCCACATCTCTGATGACCACAATTGTGAAATTGCTGCCTGGAATATATCTAACTCTTCCCAGAAAATCTGTGGAGCCTAAAACAAAAGGTGTATCTGGGAATCAAGGTAGATGGATATTGTTTCAGTTATGGAACCACAACTTGCCACTCATAGTCTGTAGGAAGGATGAAAGATATTCTTATGGGACTCCCAAAGAAGTTTGGTATTTTTGGGTGGGGGTGACCAAAATGTCAAAAAGCTTGATGCAGGTAGTAAACGTGTTTTTATTCCGTTTAGTTTTATATACAGGTCAGAAATATTTTCAAAACTTTTGATGCAGGCAGTAAAAATTTTTATCTCTTTTAGTTTTATATACATGTCAAGCATAGTTTATTAACCACAGGAGAAGTTGTGAACAATAATTAATAAAGAGCTGAAGGAATTTATCTGAGAGGGGAAGAGGCCAAGGATTAAAAGGGATAAGATGATCTTTCCAATAGAACAAGGTGGTTTAGGATTACCTAATTTGAAGGGATATTTTACATCTTCACAGTTAAGGCTCATATACATAACACAAGCACAAAGCTATAATTCAAAGTGGAAAGGGATGATGATGACGTAGGGGTAAATTCAAGAACTAAAGAGAGAGTGAAATTTTTGGATGCAGATTGTTAAGGTGAATAATAACAGGTACACTGAATAAAGATCCGCAAAGAATCAGGCATGGAAAAGGGAGATTTTGCTGATAGGGATGACTGCAATTAAGGGCACAGAGAATAGGCAAAAGGGAAATGGAATTTACTGGAGAAAACTGGCAAAGAAACCAAGGTATTGGGAGCAAATAACTAGAGAGGTAAAGGTAATAGAATGGGAAGAGGCCAGGAAGATATTTTAACTGCAGGCTACAGACTGCCTTGCCTATCAGGGATGGATATCAGACTATAGGCAAAAAGAAAGGGATAGGGGAATCCTAAGCCAAAGATCTGCTCTGTGAGAGTTTTTCTTTGAGTCTAAAACAGAAGCTACTGTTAAAAGGGGTTAATTAGGGTGTGGCCAGCATGGGACAAGGACAGCAGCACTTCTGCACCGCTCTGCTACAAAAGATATATTTCTGACAGGAATTTTTTTGTTCGAATAATCATAAACAGTTTAAACTAGTGAATTTAGATAGCCTTTGGTGTTATAAAGGATTATTTCAGGAAAAGTTTACAAAATCTGTTAACTTTCCTGTCCAAAACTGTGTAAAAGTAAATTCTTTCACAGTAGCTGGCAGCAACATGTACTAAGGTAGCACTTCAGGATTCTTCAAGTAAGAAAGAACTTCAGTCACTTTTGTCTCATATTCAAGAATTAACATTAAAAATGGACAGATTGGACAATAAAATTGATGATTTTAAGAAATATTGTTCCAAACAAATGGAACAAATTAATGACGCTCTTCAAGTAAAACAAATAAGATCTCTGGCATTGAAGAGTCCCTTAATATTATGACTGGAAGGCTAAGTGAAGGATAATACAACACTGGATTTTTATTGCAGCAAAATAAAATCTTATCAGCTAAAGTAGATGACCTTGAAAATAGATCTCAAAGGAATAATATTTGTATATTTGGACTTCCTGAAGGTACTGAAGGTAACAATATGATTTATTTTTTAACTGCCTGGCTTCCTAATACTTTAGATCTCTTTTGGGATAGAGAGAAATCACTAGTCCCTAGGTAAACCTGCTGCAAAACCTGGTTCTTCTACGAGATCTATAGTGGTGAAGTTTATTTCATCTCAAGACAAAGAAATGGTACTTAAAACTGCATGGGCTAAGTCACCATTTAAATATGATGGAAATTATGTGCGTTTTGACAATGACTACTCAACAATAGTGATGGAAAAAGAAAACAATTCCTTCCACTTATTAGAGAACTTAAAAAGAAGCAAATAAAAGTATGTTTATTGTTCTTGGCCCGACTAAAGATTTTCCTTACAAATGGGGTTAAACTCTTCAAAGATCCTGACCCTGCTTTGTCATTTCTACAAACAAATAAAATTCTTGAACAAACAGAGCAAGTGGATTGGAGTAATATATTCTTGAAGAGGCATATAGATTCAAATGGAAACAAGATAAGTAAAAAAAAAATAAAAAAAAAAATAAGGGGACAGTGAAACACGTTTCCCTTTCCTCAATCCTTATTTACAAGGAAAGCAGCATGATGTTAAAGCATGTTTGTTATTTTCTTTTCGTAAACAAGCACAATTTTAGTTTTATATAAACTTTTAACAATAAAACAAGAAACAATAACATACTTGGTACAACATAAATAGAAACTTGACTACAAGCAAGTAGACTGCATAAGAAAAGGTAATTTAACTTTTTTTCTGCATTATACTTATTTATTTTACAGTTAATTGACAATCCTGGGGATTTATTAAAATCCGTGTAGGCATAGTATAAAGCCTACATGGAAGGTACCATGGCCGTGTATGCGACACCCCCTTGGTAGCACACCATGCATATTAATGAAGGCACATTACTGAAGGAGAGCCACGCAACCCGGTCATTGAATCAGTGTAGGGAGTGTTCTGCCATGTCTGGAGATGAGTAACATACCCCCTGCACTGTCAAAGTGCCAGATATCAATGTATGCATATGTAATAAAACGTTTATTTTTTCCTTGTGTTTGTGTGGCATGGTACGCAGCAATGGATACATGCCAGGCATTTAAAAATAGAAGCCAGACACATCTAATTATGAAATCAAAGGTCAAGTGTAAGCATAGCTGAACGAGTTTGCAGGCCACACCACGGTGCTTAGCGGTGCTTAAATGTAGTGGAGAGATATATGTAAAAGTACAGCAGTAGTCTACATGGCCATGTAGCCAAATGGGTAGAGTGACAGCCTTATGTGCAGTAGGTGTGGGGTTTGAGTACAGGGACAGGTTATTTTGTAAAAACACATTATGAGAATAATGTCAATTCCCGATTACATGTTGTATGATTACACAGACAGGTTATTCAATTTATTTTGCAAATACACATTTGTGAGAAGTGCTATTAAACCTTGATTGAATTTTATATGACTACACAGACAGGTTATTAATCATTTATGCTGCAAATACACATTATGATAAGTATGTCTAAACACTTGATTACATAGTGTATGTATGCACAAACATGTTATTAAGCATTTATGTGACAAATACACAATTATGCGATGTATTTTAAATCCTGCTTTGCTGCATTCAGCTAAGCTCTGCTAAGCACAGCTAAGCCTTGCCAAGCACTGCTTAAACAAGGAATGTTTTAGCAGTCCTTAGCTGGTTTGCGGACTGCTAAGTGGTGTGAAGCACTGTTAAGCAATGCCTGTTTAAACATTTCACAGCCCAGCTAAGCTGGTTTGTGCACCACTAAGCATTGCTGAGCATTGCCAGTTTAAGCACTGCTCATCTGAGCTCAGCGGGTTTGCTCAGTACTAAGTGAAGCTATACATTTTTAAAATTTGCCCAATGGCAGTAAAGGGCAGGAAAGCAGGCTTATTTAAGTGCATCAGGTGGGAATACAGCAGAGCCAGTTGGAGTTTGAACATGGCAGGAGCTATGGCAAGTGTTGTAGAGGGTGTATGCTTCTGGGTGCAATGGTGAGGAATTCTGGAGTCCAGGGTCATGGTTGTACTCCTTATTAAATACAATGATGTCTGGCTGCTGCAGGGCCAGTACCAGGGATCGGAGTACAAGTCGGAAGCCTGGGACTAGCTGGCATGTGATTTCACCAGTGCTACAGGTATCCCTCACACAGGTGGGCAGGTCTGTCATCATTTTGATGATCTGAAGTGATGGAAGATGGAACTTCTGGACACCTGGGTCCAGGATGCTAGAGATGGGAATGCCCCACAATCTTGTAAGTACTGTTTGCATTGTTTTACCAATACCTAATCTGAATGTGTGATAGACAGGTATGCATAATGGTGTGCTTCCCTCCCTACAGCTGCAGAGGAGAGAGCTTGTAATCTAGATGCCCAGGGTGCCTGGCCAGGTTGCACCATGAGTGTAGTGAGTAGAGATGTATCTTGTACTCTATAGTCATATAAACAAGAAGAAGTAATGAATTAACTGTCATTAGGTATATACAGTTTTGATTATACTGCAATGAATGTGGTCATAGAGCTGGACTGCTATAAGTGAGTAATGCCAGGTATAGTTCAATAAAGATAAAAGCATGAAACCTGAGATTGCTAAGGAAATAAAGTTTCTACTGCATTAATTATGGAATTACAGCTGTATTGCAACACTTGCATTATATGAACAGTTCTGCAATAAAGACTGGTAAGATATACCACTCACTGCATAAAGTCACCCCTAATAAAGCTGTGTTTTGCAATATGTGTGCATTTTGGGTTGTTGTTCATTAAATTGAGTATTACACCTGCTGTGTACTAAAAAAAAAAATACCACTAAGTGACTAAAGGTTAGCTAATAAAGAGTGTTCTGCTAAACTGTAGATTTGGAGCTGTACTATAAGATTTATTGTATTATGATATTTGTTCTGTACTAAGATCTGAAGCAATAATATAGAAATGCCCAAGGTATATTGTGTATATCAGGATTATATTGTGTTAACCATTGCATTTCAGCTATATGCATTGTTGCTCTGAGGTACGCTGCTGCAGGCAAGTATGAAACTGTAATAGCTGTAGACTTCCAAATATACCATCTGCAACTGTATATGGGTCAGGTAGCCAATCAAGCACGCCTATATGATTTTTACACATCACAGATATTTCCACCCACTGGGGTATATGGTATACACATGCAGTCTATGTATTAATGTACAGTTCACCTAAAATCTCTATCATGCATGAATCTCATACATGTGTGTTCAACTATTAGTGCAGTCTTGTATAACAATCTACTTCAATTACCGGGTCATATTTTGTTAGCAAGTGAGCTCTAGGCAAATATCAGTCAATCAATATGCAGCAGTGGCTTAGTAGCTATGTTTGATAAATGCTAGGTCTGATGTAAATTTTGTCACACAAAAAACAGGGTTCAAGTCCAGTGACAAGTACTAGTAAGTATTATGGAATCACTTATGTTTTGTTAACATGTGGTCTCCCCACAGGAATTACATGTAAATAAATGGCTGAAGTAGCCCTTAGAATGTGTTAATAATTTGTGTGTTCAGATGTAACAGAGTGTTAACAGCATTGCTCAGCAATGTGCAAAGACATCAGAAAATAAAGACAACACGAATTATACTAATAAAAGTTAATACAATAAATAAAATGTGTAATCTTGGTATGGCTATATGTCTGGTGTGTATGTGAATGTCCACTAATGGTCTAACCCCATGCCTGGCAAGGATGGCATGATAGTCATAAACTCTCTGTACTGTGCACAATACATGTCTCTCAAGTGTCAGACTGTCATGGACTGTAATCACTGTTGCCTAATCCCTCTGTCGCAGCTCTATCACGGACATGATTTAAGTCAGTAACACAGTCTCACTAAATCAGTCCTCGGTACATCTTGGTAGACATATCTGCCCCCCTGACATGTAATAATCCTCTATAGTTGTGAACCTGCAAGTGTTACAGCTTGGCCCATACTGTCCCATGTGGATAGCTTGAGAGGTATGCATGTGCTACAGAAGTTATAGGGCACATGCATACATAAAGGTAGGGCAGACCTGTAGAGCATGTAAGAGTACTGTTGCAAACAATATAGCATATACTGGTATTAATGGACTGTATTTCTCTCCCCCTCCACCCCTTATCTGCATCATAATTTAATATTGTTATACATCAGTTATGGTTTACTACTAACATATCTTCTTCTCAAAACATTATGCTGGGCCTTGTGTTTTATTATTGTTATGTGTTACAATAGTTGCATATTAACATATCTTGCTGAATTACCTATGTTGCTGGCCTTATTCTGTAACTGTTACTGGCATGCTGTTACTATACTGACTGTTATCTCACTTATTGTTATGTTCCATATACTATGAAATGTTATGTTATTGGGTTATGTCCAATGTTCTGGCATACTGTTATAACTAACTAAATGTTGTGTTCATTACTAACCTATACACTTTGAAATACCTTAACACCATAGCTCAACTGGGTAGGCCGGTTCCTGGCGATCAGCCTGTCCTACTTCAGCTGGCAATGCCACCAGCTCCTAGCACACCTGGGACCCAAGCCAGTGGTGCGCCCTCCATTGGCTCTGCACCACCTATGGGTAGAACCACCTCAGGGGGTGGGCCCTGACCTCCTGGGAGCGGGGATGGAGGGGGGTTGTCACCCAGGAACAGCTACCGGTGTTGGTGCGCAGTATCATGCAGTATGAGTATGAGAATCGCTTGTGCCAAATTGAGGGCAGACTCAACAAACTGGAGGGGCAATTTGGCCCCAGCATCCAGCCTCCAGCACAGCCACCTTCGGGGCAGTGAAGGAGCATTGTTGACTGTCCATGGGTGGAGATATCAGTCTCACTGCTGCTGTCTGGGGGCACATGGTTCTCTGATTCCAAAAAACCCTCCCCATCCAAGGTGTTTACCCCCCTCATGTGTCATACACTGCCCCTGTATGCTGTCTTGTTTATCTTGTTTGTCTGCAAATGCAACCTCTCCTATCCAGCTGACCTCCCCACATGTACCTATATCCCTTCCCTAACATTCCACTCCCACCTTAAAAAAAGGGTGCCTGTGCCACAAAAAAATATTGCCCAATACATAACTCTCAATTTCGCACCACATCCACTAGACCAAATCAATTTTAGATGAATTACACAGCACAGTTATGTTGCCCTCACACCTCTGTCTGGGATATGAGGCTCCAAATTCTAAATTCTTTACAACCTGCACAGCTGTAGAAGAAATAGAGAGCTATGGTCCTTTCCTACACCATTCCTGTACATCCATCCCTACCTGCCTTTCAGTATGCTTTTCCACCTGCTTGCCCCCATTTCACCACTTACCTATCACAACTTTTTTCTTTTCTTTTTTTAAAATTAGAGTAGGTTTAAGTGGAGCTAAGTGGCACTGTATGCCGCACTGCACCATGCAAACTTGCTTAAAACTACTTGAAAGTGCCTTAATCATCTTCTGTGTTTCTGACTCTGTTAGGCACATCTACAAAATAATCACCCCTACCAAGTCTCATAACTACCGCATAGTGCATTAGCCGACTAGGACACTCACCTCTGAAGCAGCAAAGCTGTTTCCACAAACATATCCTGATTGCCAATGATACACTGCAAGTACATATAATGGGGAAATTGGCAGTGTACTTGGAACTGTGATGCAGACACTACACCAGTACACAGCCAAATAAATATTAATGGATATGTGTGAGGCCTGCGATAGCAGGTATAGCTGTAAATTGTACAGACTGTTGTAGAATGTCAACAGTTGTATCCCCTAGTTTTGGCAAATGTCACAAAAACATATCTGTCTGCTACAGTACTGGCAAGTCATTAAAGATTGTGATTAGAAAATCATGACAGACATTTGAGTATCATATGTCATACCCATCAGAAAACACATGATGATGCAATTCCTGTGTCACATTCTTATGTATGGACATATATCTTGCAAATACACCTACTGCAACTGTGATGCAATAGCTCAGTCTGTTAAATGCCATGCATGTAGTGCAATTCACCACCCACAGTCCTGGGTTTAAATCTAGTCTGTTGCACTTCAATGATATTCATGTCAATACAGCAAATTATGACTGAATCATGCAATTTTAACCAAAACAGGTTGCTGCTACTGAATTAACTGCTACACATGTTAGCAACTCAATGAACTGGACTGTAGGTATGGACACACTGCACATATTCATATAGCTTACCTATATGTTGCCTACTACTCTCTGATTGGCACAGTTACATAACAAATGTACCTTAAGCACATGCCTTGACTGGAGTGTGATGGGTACCCTCACCCTGGCTCTGCTGTGAAGACAGAGCTGACACTGCTCCCTCAGTGACATATACAGCTTGCTGTCTTCCAACATGTTCACACTCCATACTATGAGTTATAGGCAAACAGCAGCAGCTGCAAGCTGCAACAAATGCAGCTGTATGTTATGCTACCTGTTACAAACCTACCATACCTCACAACCCCCTAGAACGGGGCATCCACATGACACACATACATAAAGGGGTAGGGGAAAGGTCAAGCAACAGGGACTTGTGCCACAGTCTGCCCATAGAAACATGCAGAGCTGATAGACCAGCAGCATGCATATTCTGAACGGTATGATGGCTGACACTCACATGTCTCTTCTCCCGTACTGACCTCACCTCACAATGTTTAACACTGATCCACCAGATAATCATAAAGTCATTTGACAATGGCCAAACATAGCAGGGAAAAGTGTGGACATACCTCATAAATCCCAACAGTGGACAGTATTAGCACCTATCCTGTGAGATGCTGTAAACTTCACACCTCACTAATGTCCATCTCACAGACTAAGAAAGGGGCTAAGACCTATATGAAGGCCTTAAATATTGCACTGTTGTGTCATGTCATTGGCTAATGAAAGTGCTACCCAGCTGTTCTGGATGCAATTAGAAAGTACCGAGCCATGGATTGGTGCACAGGCAATTGACTGCTAATGAGCATTACCTACAAAAGGCAAAGAACTGTCTATGGGAAACAGGTCTGTAACTTGGTATACCACAACAGACTGTGAATTATCAAGCATTGTTCTGCAGGATTTCTTCACAAAAGGATTACATTACTCTATCAGGTATGTAATACCAGTCCCCATATAATGGTACACAGATGGGAGGATGCAGTTATGGGGAATAGGGATTACAAGAGTAGGCCTCTAGTACATCTCTGGGAATGACATGTACTTGATACTCTGCTGTCCAATAGCTACAGCCATGCCTCTCAGCTGTGCCTGCTGTGAATGACAGCACATTTGTGGCCTTCTCGCTGCCTCCTACAACAGTTGGCTCCTGTATGAATTATACTGGATTATGTGGTAGACATATTGACAGTAATTAAGGGTGGACACAGCAGTCATATTACATGGTGTGCTGTCATTCAGCACCTCTCAGTCTGTGAATGTCACACAGGCATAGGTCAGACATTATAAAGGTGTTTATAACTGTCCATGATGTACTATGGCTAGGTCATAGTTTAGTCAAAATTTGTATGTCATTGCTTAATAGCTATGGCTGACATACCTGGCAACCCCATACAATAGGAAGTCAGGTCATAACCAGTATTATGGGGGTAACAGGCCAAACCTGAGCAACAGAGAGTACATATTGGTCATGCAAAGTAAGAGTATGAATAAAGTGACAGATATTACTGTAGCATAACTGTTTTCTGATGGTTCTGGTGTATGACAGCCAGATTTACCATATTCTGGGAACAACCATCAATTATTGGGCAACCGCCTGCCAGATGTCCACAGGTGTCTGCCAAAAGAACCACATACATCAGGTACAATGTACATATTCGGCAAACGTCTGTGTACTGGAGAGGTACAGTGGTGCAGTGGTTAACATTGTCACCTCACAGCAAGAGGTTCTCCAGTTCTCGGGGGGCTGGGTTGTGTGTGTGGAGTTTTTTGCATGTTCCTGTGTTTTCCTGGTTTCCTCCGGTTTCCTCCCACCCCCCATTCCAAAGACATGCATCTGGAGAATTTCTCCCCGGGCCTCCGCTGAAAACAGGCTCTGTGGAACCTAGTCGGACTTTCCCGGTCAACAAATGATAAATAAAAATAAAATAAATAAAAAAAAAATGATGCCTACAGGGAGGTAGACTACAGCAGGTTTTCATTGCTGTCTGTCATTGTGGCACAGTGATGTTGCTGGACTGTCCCCGCATACATGTAATAACATACACCTATGCATCTGACAGTGGCCGTATGACATAGTAGTGGGACTTTGCCCACAGGGGACACAGCACAGTAGATAGCACTGATAGGTGTGGAGACATACAGTACACTCTGTCATGGCACACAGAGACATAACCAGTATTGCTATTATGTTGGGGATAGCGACATACAGAGTGTGTTGATAGACTGCAGGGTATGACATGGGATGTAGCAGTGCATAATTCAGGGCACTTTGGATGTGCAGTGTCTGCACATAGTGGATATCAACATATCTGATCCTGTGACGTGCTCCTCCTCTTGTTGTATTTCATAAAGGATGCATAGAAGTAGGCACCTGCCATTTTCAGAGGCTGAAAATAATGTCATCCTAGATGGCCTCAGACTACATCACATCATTCTGCTGTCCAGGACTCATCAAAGTAATGAACAATATGCAGCACTGTGGGCTGACCTCATCACAGCAGTCAACAATGTTGGGCTACAGGACAGAACCTATGAGCAGGTCTGACATTGGGCCACAGATATGGTCAATGCTGCATGGCAAACAGGTGCCAGGGACCGTGCTGCCACCAGTGAAGGGTCTACAATGGAACAACCACTCTTGGCCACAGAGGAATTTCTGGCAAACCTAAGAACAACCAACAGCTCCCAAGCATCCATCATCCCATACATCATGGAAGTGGGTGCTGCCACAGCATCCACAGCAGAGGAATGTCCAAGTAATCTTCCTATGTTCATCAGTGTAATACTGTACCAGCCATTGTCACAGCCTCTGCATACCAGTACACAGGTGTCAGTTGTATCTGCACTGGGGGGGGGAGGTTTGGTTTTAACACACAGTTGTGTACACATACTCAAAATGTCAGCAATGTAGGAAGTATGACATTATCTACTGTACACATTGATATACCCACATATTAACCTGTATCAATGCCACATTTGGTATTGCTGACAATATGGCTCCCTCACATTTACATAGGTACATCAGGTGTGGGCAGACTCAAAGGTTCTGTACCTGGTAAGTGTGCTACATTTGTTGTATGAATCATATGTACCCTACGAATGTTAACAGATAACATTTTGCCCTAGGCACAACTGCTATGCTTAGCCAGAGTACAATATTTGTATGTTAAATTTCAGAGGGCTTAACTGACCTGCTTTGAATTGGTAATCACAGTTATGTGTTTGCAGGAGCAGTAACACATATGCACTTATTTTTGAGGAGGTCTATACAGTCTGTTATACAGGAGACAATCACTCACAGATGCCTGTTCACACACAATATGGTGATGGTACATACCTGAGGCAGTGACAACTGGCATAGTATGCTCAGGATGTGTGCACTTGTTTTAGGTGTAGGTCTATCACATTGACAGACATATTACTTATTGCACAGGTGTATAGTACGGTCAACATTAACCAAACGTGGCTGCAGTGCGTGTTATAAAGGGTCTGTCTTATCTATATATGTTGTAGTCTGCTTGTGTGTTGTGCATGGGATTGGAAATAACACTTCCATGTGTAATGCAGTTGTGGCTCCCCATCTGTTTGTGTATGTGTTTGGATTACCATACATAATAGTGCAGGTGGTAATATACTTATTTTGTCTTTCTCCTCACAGGTGACACTTGAGGTTGGAGTGTGTCCCCCTCATGACCTGATGTCAGTGTCTCATTGGACTATGATGATGATGATGATGGCCATAGTGAAGCACAAGGGGGTTTTTTGGGGGCTGAATTTGTCCCATGGGTTGACTTCCCACTTCTTTCTCCATTATCCCTGCACACAGTCTTTATGCCAACACATACCCAGTCCCCTGCAGTCACAGATATTCGACAGTCAGAGTGTGGCAGCATCGAACAGGAGAGTGTGGTGTCTATGGCATCAGTGAGTGTGGACACTATCCATAGCCAGAGGGTTGGCGAGGTCCCACACAGGCAGATTCACAGGGGTGCTCGAAGGAGGACTGCTGCCCATACACCACCTGTCACGGGAGTCACATTATGGGTCACTTGATGCATGTTTCAGTCCATCATAGAGGCACAGGCACATTCCAAATGCAACACCAGTTGGCTGCTCAGGATCATGGATGCATCATTGTCTGACATCCGTGACTAACTCCACCACATTGGTGACACTATGCATCATTTCTCTGATGTAGTGGACAGACAGGATGCGACATTGTCAGTCCTTGACCAGACATTGTGCTAGAACATGTGGTGTGAGTAAAGCATCGGACATGTGGCCATAGGTCAGCAACAACATCCACTGAGAGTCTACGTGGCCATGCACACTCATGCTCCAGTAGTGGCAATACCTCCAGCACTACAGAAAGGAGGGTGCTGTCCACACTATGACCTGGCAGGCCATGGGCATGTGGTCCTGGGCAGTTCCATGAGGGACATGGGCCCAGTAGACACCAGTCAACATCAGCGACTTGTACCACAACTGACCCTGGACATGGTGGTGCCAGTGCCACTCCTGGCAGAGCCAGTTCCCGTGTTCATGGCCAGAGACAGTGAACTGTCCAGTCTGCCATGTACATTCCACAGTGGTTCAACATACCCACATGTAGGGCTAGCACATGACTTGACTGTGCACTCCCACACACTCATACATCACTGTCACATGCAGGTCACCAACAGACACACATGGCACCTCTCCATGGCCCAGCTGACTAGCACCCCTTCCTGACTCTCACACATGATGTCAACAGCTTGGCTCAGTTTAGGCCTCTGTCATCCCCATGTGATGATACCTGTGACACATCCCTGCCATCCATACCATCACTGCAGGGACATGCAAATATGTGTCTGATTCACAGGGTGACTGTAGTATATTACATGACATTTTGTAGTCTGGTTGTGTTATGCCATGACAGGTGTTGTATGTTTATTTATTTTATTTATTTTTATTTATTTATTTTTTGTTGACCGGGCTAGTCTAGCTGGATACATATCCATTTTCAGCAGAGGCCCGGGGAGAAAAGCTCCATGTACAAATTCATTAAGGTATTAAAAACTTAGCAAAAAAAGACTAGCTACAATTATACAGCATAACAAGTACAGAAGTTAGTATTGTGTACACTGTACAGAGACATTAGAGTAGATATAGCATAATCATATTTTAATTCTACAGAGGGGTTGCAAATACAATCATGCAATAGTTAACATAATTAAGCATCAACATTCATTTGAGAGACAAGAAACTTAAATCCAAAATCACAAAGTAAGGGAAAGAAAAGAAAAGAAAAAAGAAAAAGAAAAAAAATAAAGTGGAGACAAGGCAGGAGAAAGAGCAGGTAAAAAAGGGGTTGGTAGTCAAAAGTCAGTGACTCACAGGGGTGGGGTTAGTTAAAAAGCATGAGAGGAGGGGGCGAAAAAGTAAAAGTATGTTTTAATGAGACTTAGAGCAGGGACAAAGCCATTGTCCTTTTAGGTAATATCTGAGGTGTTTCTTAAAGAGTTGTGTAGAGGTATGTTGGTATGTGTCATGAGTACACATCAAAGTGTTTGCACCTTTGTTGCATGATGTTAGGTTGGTGGTGTTGTTGCAGACTGACACGTGTCTCTCAGAACTTTGTACGTGTCTGTTGCAGGTGTCTGAGTGGCTATGCTGCAGAGACTTGGTGGCAATACAGTGGCTCAGAATGGCATGGTAGCAAAGCAGACATATCACATTAGCAAGGTACGGCTGTATATGTGCATGGGTTATCTAGGTCTGTATGTGTAGAACAGTGTGTCAGGGGTAATGTGAGTGGACAGTGTACTCCTGCATGCATACCCCATGACAAGGCATGCTACCCTTGATGGGTCCCCTTCAGTTGATCGAAATTTTAAAAGTTCGAATCACATATAGCCGAGACCATATGATTGAACTTTTAAAGGTTTGAACAGACTGAATGGAGATCCCCATACAGTGCGGAATGGGAAGATTTCCCTTTTCCACAATGTAGTGTGATCACGGAGTTGGTATATTTAAGTAGCGGGGGGTGTAGGGGGGTGCAGGGGGGCTTGCCCCCCTTGCTACAAATGTTTATTTTTGGGGTTTTTTTTGTTTTATTTCAGTGTACAAACTTTGAAGTGTTCAATGTTATGGTCTCGGCCATATGAGCTTTGAACATTTAAATGTTCGATCTACTGAAGTAGATCCCCGTGATATGTGTCACCTGGATAGTCTGTAAATGTAGGTGGTGGCAGAAAACATCTATGCCTAGGTAGATGTGGGCTATTTAGGGCCAGCAGCCAATTACAGGGCCTTAAAATGTATAACCATTGCACACACATAGGCAAGACCGACACCCTGTTGCAAGGGGATATACTTATACAAACTCATTCATTCACAGTTGCCCCTTTTGAGATTAGAATCCCTACCTATCTAGTAGTATGTATTATAGTGCTATATACTTATTGGATATGCCACAGAGCTAATGTGTCCTGAGACTGTCTGCCAGTGCTGTTAAGGTGGATGACATAAGCAGGCCAATGGGGGGGGGTTGATAGAACCTGTGATGTATAACCATTGCACACAGATAGGTGAGAAAGACACACTGCTGCAAGAAGGTATATTTACACACACACTCATTCACAGAGTTGTCCTTTTTCAGAGTAGGACCCCTACCTATCTAGTAGTATATACTATAGTGCTATGTACTTATCGCATGCAACACAGAGTTTATGTCTTCTGAGGGTGTCTGTTAGTGCTGTTAAGGTGGATGACATCAGCAGCTGTTGACAGGGAGGCCACTGTTGTGGAAGATGCTAGTCTCAGGGCCATAAAATGATCTCCCATTGCACAGCCATAGGCCTGATAGGCATGCCTGTACTGCTGTGTGGAAAATGCATACAGATATATATATATATATATATATATATATATATATATATATATATATATATAGTGGCCGATGTGTGATTAGAACCCCTATAAACCTTCTATTACAAACTACAGCTCACAGAACTAGTTATACACATCACCAGTTATATTTGGTGTGTAAGTGGTTGCAGCACTATATCACTCTGTACCTTTATGTGTGTGTGTGTCTCTTTCTCTCTCTGTATATATATATATATATATATATATATATATATATATATATATATATATATATATATATATATATTACCTCTGTATAGTCTGAGGGGGATAGGGACAGACAGATATGTATAGATACCTGTTTGTATGCACAGAGATATATTCACATCTCAGTCCTTTAGGCAGATGAAGCATCAGATATGGGCCAAAATTAGCTAAGTGTAGGAGCATGCCAAGTGTGACCATTAGTACTTACAAGGTAACTCCAGGCCAGACCTACCTGTACTCCAGTCTGGGATTTTGTGTGATACAGCCAATTGGCTGCTGCACCTGATTCAACAATCCAGCACCTCCCTGATATTATGTCCAAGGGATTCCCCGGCTGTGTGTTGCACATAATATCTGAGTCATACCTAGTTTGTGTACAGATTATAATAGATTGTACAGGGTTTTTCATCATATGTCTGATACATTTTACATAGAATTGTGATTTTCTGGTAGATCAGTGGCAAACCAACTAGAGATTGACATTAGGAACTGATGACAGACAGTTGCTTTACTGACTCCATACACAGCAGGGAACCCATGCTACTGGATGACTTGTTTTTCTCTGCACTTTCTACATTAGTGTGGCCACTAGTTAATCTTTCTCTGTATATGTGGGCCTTTGTCCCACTCTTGTTTATGGCATTGTCCATATTTCCTGCTCTAAGTAGTTGTAGGTATGCTGTGACTGGGGTACATGATGTAGCACCACACACAGGGTTACAGACTTCACACCTCTGTACATGTCTTGCAGGATGTCCAGCATTCTGTACCATATGTCTGCACTGTTCTTCAGACAGTTGTTTTTTTTTGTAATATACTAGTACATGGTGCCCACTGACTTGCTGTAGGTACTGACACAATTACGTGATGGCCTTTACATCCTGCTGCTACTCTTCCTTGTTACAACCTGCAGTTATGCTAGCCACCATTTAGGTTACTCAGAGAATGTGTAATGTCCATAGCTGTGGCCCCCTGTCCTTCCATTGTTTCTGGAATTGTCCAGATTTCTTGCAGTAACAAATAGCGACATATTGATAGTCTGTGGGACTCCTACCATAGGAGTACTTCACATGCAAAACTGTAGGTGCAGCCAGCTTCGAACCATGAACACCATCAACCATGTTAATGTACTTAGCCCACTAAGCCACACGAACCACCAGAAAGAGAAGTTTAAGTCCTGACACTGTCAACAACAGACAGATATACAGTTTGACCACTGCATATTGAGGAAATAGAACATGTTGCCAGGTTATTTGAGACAGCCCTGGGAATGTGTGGTCTGCTGCTATAACCTTGCAAACATACTGCTGCTGCAGTTGTATGGGAACATGGCTGTGCTTGGGTAGGGGGCTCTAGCACTGGCAGTCATGCATCTGTTCAATGACCCCACTGATTGGCATTTCCCTTGCATACTGCAGTGAGTTTTTGCTGTCTTGTGGCCTACTGCATATTATGGGGCAGCCAGTATTGGACTGAGAGTTCCTATTGTCCCACATATCTGTCAGTTCTCTGCATGTAGCCCAGTAGCCCACTTTGTTCCCTTGCATACATGCAGCAGGTTCCTACATATGCTACCATAGTCTGGAATCCCTTACATTTGTTGCACAGAAGAGTGAGTTACCTTGTGAATGCAGCAGTTGAGATAACAGTGCTTCAGGGCTGACTCTTTCTGATGCACCTAGTACACAGCCAATGCATGGTAAGGTACAGGTTGTGTGGTCTGCTTGGTATCCTTTTTACTATGTATGTGAGTCAGAGTGAGGTGTCAGTCCCTTGGACCCTAGCTTGTCAGTGCATGTGCTATGCATTGCCTCTTTGCCAAGTCTATGGTACCCAGTACCTCAGGCTAGTGTGGTACAAGGTGAAAAAGATGCATAATGCTGGCCCTCTCCTCGAGGGTGCAGGGTAAATAAATGTGCTCACTGCCATGTGTTTGCATGGCAGCCAGGAACTGGTGGAGTACCCTGGATGCAGATGCATGTGAGACTCCCATCATGTCTCCAGTCGGTCTTTGAGAAGTACCCATAGTTAGTATTCTAAGGGCAACACATACCTTTGTTTCCACTGGGATGGGTTCCCCTCTGTTGGCTCTGGGTCTGAGATGAGGGTGCCAAAGCTCAGTGAGTTCTTGTAGTATGTCCCTGTCCACCCTGTAGCACTCTACAATTTGCAGCTCATGCAGCTCCTGGAAGGTTACCCTCAGCCTGAACACTCTTCTCATTTTCAGTCTAGACCTATTGTCAGCAACAGCAGCACTGCCCTCATCTTCTAGCACTTATAGATGTAGTAGAGCAGCAGCAGCCCCTAGCTAAAATGCCAAGTCTGTATGCCAATGGTGCAGAATATGGGTGAAAAATCAGATTGTAGGGTGTATGCATACTTTATAGTGGTGTGCTGCAGATGCAACCTGTGTGATTGGCTAGCTATGATGCATTCCACCTGTCAAGTATATCAATGAGGCATTTGAATGGCCCAGTGTCAGTGAAACAGGACTTATCAGTAATTTAGACATGGTTGGCTTTTCCAGGCTATGTCGTTCTTTTTTTTTTTTTAAATGCCTTAACTGCTAAGCACTGCAGTGCAGCACACAAACCTGCAGCACTGCTGTAAACACTAGTCAGCAGTCTAGACACACCTCCATGCACAGACATGCTCAGCTTAGCTTAAACCAACTAAAACATGTGCCCCGCAGCTAAACAAAGCTTAGCAGCACTGTACACCCCCCCCTTGCTTAGCTGAGGTGAGCAAAGCACAAATGGGTGCCACTGAGCTCCAATATGCTTAAAAATATTGTGACACACCCCCTTTTGATGTCAGTTAGCTGTTCTGCAAAAACCAACATGGTTCTGGGCTATACAGGTTTTATTTGTGTACACAGTGGCCCATTTTTGCTATTCAGTAAACCTGGCTCATTTGCATACAGTTCCTTGCACATAACCTAGATACTCACTATTCCAGGGCCTGCCTCCTTAGCAACCACTGATATCTACCATTGTACATACTGCATGCAGGGCCCTATAATGTATTGTTCTCACTTATGTCATCTTTTTACTTTTTAACATTTCTAATATATATATATATATATATTTATATATATATATATATATATATATATATATATTTTTTTTTTTTGCATAACAGCTTGTTTGCACACTTCTGCACACCCTGTAAATGTAACATGGGTAATAAAAAAACATTTATTTTTTATTATTTTGTATTACTTTTTGGACTCACAGCACATCGTTTTGCACATATCTGTGCCTGTTATGACATTTCTGACCTTCTAATTGGGCTGTTACAGCCCCTCTTCAATTTTTACATTTCTGTGCATGTAAATTTTATGTGTACACTTCTAACACTGACATGGGTCCTACATGGATACCTATCTGCTTGCTGGATCGCAAAAGAACCTTATTTGCATGCAATTCACCCACTCGTGAGGTCATTTGCATGCCATGGACACTTCTGTGTCTGCAAGCTTGTGCACACCCCTCTGCTCTGTTTACTGGATCGCACAGAACCTTACTTCCATGTTAGCTCTGAGCCACTATGCCTACACAGAAAATCCATAAGTGTAGGCTTTATTGAATTCCCCCCAATATCTTTTTATGAGTTGGAACAAAAAATTTATATATTTTTTTAACAAAAACATTCAGTGTTTATATTAATATATAAAGTTGTAGATTCCTATAAGAAATTGCATGCTTAGAAGTTACTGCATATTTTATTTATGAAATAGAAAAGACTGCTGCATGGCACATAGTTGAACTCACATTTGTTTATATTATATAGTTACTATTACAGGCTTGAACACAGCATATGTGTTTAGTACTATCTTGTTTTTGTTTATGCATTTGGGAAAAGTAACAACATGGTTAATATCTATCTGTTACTTAAACAGTTTATTATACAAAGTTCCATCACCATCATTTCAATATAAAAGGAATAGAAAGTATCCAAAGTAAACACTTGCTAGAGGAATATTTAATAGGAAGCTTTGTTAAAACTAATATTTGCTTTCTAAGGCTGCCTGGGGAGCCAGTATTCAGTCTTAGCTAATAAGCTATTGTTTTTGCTAGATACAGTGAAATGTGAGGAGGGGGTGAGGATAGGGTTACCACCTGTCCCTCTTTGGGAGGGACAGCCCCTCTTTGGGCAGCTGTGCCCTGCTGAAAAAAAATAAAAAACAACAAATGTCCTGAGATTTTAGGACAAAAAATATTCCCTGTTTTCTTTAATAGTTGCATAATTCAGTCATTTTGTATTTGAAACACCTAAATGTTATAATAAATAGTGTAAGCAACTTAAATACTAAATGAATAAGCTTTTATTTTGGAAAAGAAGTGAAGTTTTGTCCTTTGCATTGGCAATGGATATGTTTTATACTGCAAAATTTCACATTTCTAGAAAAAAGTCCCACTTTGGGCATTTGAAAAGGTGGCAACTCCAGGTGGGGATGAATATAGTTGTTAGAGAAGTGTATTTATGGTTGTTTAGTTAATAAAGAGGTTTTAGTATATTAAACAACCTTAAAATGCTCTACTTGAGTGAAAGATTGAGCTTGGTGTATGTAATGAAAATTAGGTATAATATTAGAACAATACCTCACACTTAATTCTACGCAGATATGGGCATGTCGCTAGTGATTGACAGGGAAAATGGGTGTGGAAATACCTGAAGACTGGCAGGCATGTTAATTTGCATGTCCCATCATGTATTTATTACTAAAAACTATTTATTATTCAGTGATGATAAGAAATTCCACCTCTGTTATTTTCCACAGAGAAAGTATACAATACCAATTAAAGATAGTGAAGCAATGTTATTTAAGCAAATTCAAGCCTTTTACTTTTAAAATCAATGAAAATTAATAAAGTAATGTCCCTTAACCAATGTTATTAAAGCAATAACCCTTACAGGGAAAAGATAGGAAACACAGATCAGTCATCTGCCAAAATATTGCCTCCATTTACCAAAGTCATCCTGTTATATTCTATGCAGAAATGTTAAGTTAATAAAGCAATGCTATTTAACTGATGTTTTTAAACCAGTGAGGCTTACAGGAACAGGACAGGAAGCAATGATCAGTCATGTTCCAAAATATTGAGTGTTGGCATACTATGCAGTAAGCAAACAAATCAATAATCTAAGCATTATCTGAGCATCGCAGAGTGCCTTTTATTTTTGAATGAATGGGACTTTGAGACACATGATTTGGATGAGTTCATGTGGTGGACAAAATATGGCAAAGAGGAGGAAGATCTGTCTGCAGTATTGTACCTAATGCACTGTAGTATAGCATGCCACTCCATTGAAATGTGGAATATGAGGATGGGAACCTCAATCTGAATTGGTGTGTTTTCTTTCTTTGTTTTGTAATGAAGGAGAATTTCTTCTGTTCAGAAATGTTGTTGCTTTTCACGCATACAGTGCATACAGTGCTTAAGCTGGTACCTTATCCATACATCAATATTCATTTCAGCACAAAAATGAATATTCAGCAGCTTCAACAGGCCAGCATCCATTGCCAGGCTGGAGGCTTGGTTAGGGCAGGATTTGCTACTGCGCATCCTGTGAGGTACTGTCATAGCTGGTGTTAGGCACCAGTGAAACCCACAGCCACGGGGAGCCCCCAATTACTTCCCCACAAATGAGGGCTCCCATTCAGCAGATGCGGGTTGCTCTGACCAGCATTGCTCTTCTTCGGCTTGGCTCCTCATGGACATCCGCATAGTCCATTCTTCCTGGACCCTGCCATCACCACGAAAATCAAAACTGTGTTTCTGTTTTTTTTTTTTTTTTTTTTTTTTGAGTTGCTGCCAAGCTGCACTCAATCAGGTCCACTCGCTGAAACAAGGAATCTGATTGGCTGCAGCAGCCTGTGAACTAAGTCTTACCTGCAGCTAATAAGGATCACTTCTCTTCTTTTAACACAGAGGAGTGTTCCTTAGCAGCAACAGAGTGCAGAGATCGAGTGGGGCTTGGACCAGCATGAGGACGAACTACATCAGGAATGGATCAGCGGTGGATCAAGCCTTTGCAGCGGTCATGGTCTTTGGATTCTACTCTTTTTAAACTGTCCTTCTAAAGGCAACTTCTCAAAAGCTCTGACAAACTCTCCTTTTAAGGGCAACTTCAAAGGGACTGAGAGGTCTGAGGAAGGCAAGCAGAGCAGGTGAGCCTTCAGTCATGAAGAGGGAGCAGAGTATTGGAAGCAGCCTTCTGTAGAAAGCATAAAAGGTAAGTTTTTGGGTTTAGTTTTAACTTTATTTTTTTGTGGGGGGTGATTGTTTTTGTTCATATTTCTTGTGCTAAGAGGTTTGGGGGGTGAGGGCTGTGGTTGCACTAGTTCTATTTTGGTTTTGTGTAGAGTTTTTGTGCTAAGAGGTTTGGGGGTGACGGCTGTAGTTTTACCAGTTTTATTTTGGGGCTGTGGTTGTACTAGTTTTATTTTGGTTTTGTGTAGAGTTTTTGTGCTAAGAGGATGGGAGGGTTGTGGTTGTACCAGTTTTATATTGGTTTTGTGTACAGTTTTTGTGCTAAGAGGGTGGGGGGGGTCAGGTTGTGGTTGTACCAGTTTTATTTTATGTTCGTGCTCTGGTGGTAAGAGGATGGGGGCGAGGGGCTGTGATTTTACCAGTTTTTCACTTGTGTGGTGTTCTTGTGCTATGAGGATTGGGGAGGTGGGGACTGGTTTTATCAGTTTTAATTTGCTTTTATGTAGAGTTCTTGTGCTAAGAGGATGGGGGGGTGAAGGGCTGTGGTTATACCAGTTTTACTTTACTTATTTTACATTTGTTTACTGGATAGTCTGACTGGGATAGAACCCATTTTCAGTGGAGGCCCAGGGAGAAATGCTTTTTAATACACAGGTGCTAGAAATGTGTAAAATAAGTTTGTTTTATCTGTTTATACACGGGACAATATAAGGGAATGTGAAATGTAATATACATTTAATTTTGATTGCCCCATTGGTTAGGAGAGTGTGTAAGTTAGTTATTTTGGGCAAGAGGATTTTGTTTTGGCAGTATCTATGCTGTATATGTAAAAGGCAGAGAGAATGGGATATGGGTGATGAAAAGGAGGGGAGATAAATAATGGGACAGAGAAGGATACTGTAGTTGGCTAGAGCAGGGATAGGTGGGCATTCTTGTGAGATGCTGCTGTCTAAGTCAATAGTCTTAGGCGTATGGGGTAAGTGGTGAAGATTAGCTTATTTCAGCCTGGTTTGGGACACGATCTGTTGCATGGTAGATGTAACACATGTGTATCGATGTCAGCATATTGGATTGTGAGTGCCAGGGATGTGGCGGTATTGAGGTTGATAATCCACTAAATTGAAGTGGATCAAGGATGTAGCCTTGTGAGGTTCCGAATGTGAGTGGAAGTAGAGGGGGGTAGATAATGGAAACATTTTATGGCTGTTTATGACCTGTTGGGTAGCTTTGGAGCCAGTGGAGGGCTAGGGGGATCCGATTAAGGTTGTCGAGAGTAGTTAGCAGTTTGTTGAGAGACTCTGACAAAGGCCTTTAACAAATTGAGAAAGTCAGATACCATCATTTGTAAATTGATGGTGTTGGCATAACTGAGGAGGGCAGTTGCAGCAGGAGGCCTGAAGCCGTGTTGGGATTTGGCAAGTAAATTATTGGTTGAGAATGAATGCATTCCTCTATGAGTTCAGGTAGTGGGGGAAGAATTGCTCTTGGCCTATAATTTAAGTTCTGTCAAGTTTCCACCTTTGTGCAAGGGTATAATGTATATTTTCCAGATAGTTGGGATGTGTACTGCTGAGTAATGGATCTTTTAAGTTTTCAGGATAAGAACTGGCTTCAGCTGTTATTTTTTAAAACTGTTGGTAGATTGTCAACAGAATTTGCAGAAGGTTTTGAGTTTTGTTGCACGTTTGTCAAACACTATTCTGCTATCTAGGTTTATAGTACTGTTTTACACTATCCCTGATGTTACACCTTGTTCTGCAGTTTTTTTGGCTGTTTAAATTGTGCTGAGAGGTTAGGAGGTTGATGGGGCCTGCACGTTGCTTAAAATGCCTAATGTCGGGAGGGAAGTTTGCAGCTGTGAGAATGTTGCTGCTGAAGGCATAGATGTTTTGAATGTATACTAATGCAAACCCTGTTACACTACTATTGCATAGAACTGCAATGTTCTACTCACTGATGCAATGACTGCAACTTTTTCGTTGTCCGTAGTTAATGTGTTGAAAGTTTGGGAGTGTGGTTAGGACCTGTGAGAATGTTGCAGTGTTCAATGTTTGCCTGGAGATTTTTTAATGGGGGTCACGTACTGTATAAGGACATTGTTAATGCTACATCTATGTTTTTGGTTTTCACTTTATCCAGGATTATTGTGCATCGGCTGGGGGCAGGGGATGAGAATTTTGCAGAATATACTGATATCTTAATGCATGCTAATGCAAACACTGTTCTGCTGTTGAAGGTTATATTACTGTTTAAATATCCCTAGGCCGGGATTCACTAATCCTCCGTGTAAGACTAACTAAGTCTTACACGGAAACTGCAGTCTAAGAGTATGATGTCAGCCCATCATGCATGTTCATGAGGGCACGCTAACTAAACTCTAAGGCTAACACGGAGCATGCACGAGTGCAGGGGGCATGTCAGACTGCCGAGCAGTCCAAATATCCATGCCCCTTCATGTGCCTAAACTGCAAATGTCAACTGAAATGAGTGAGTCCGCTCAAATGTCTACATACCCAACACTACACTCCCCCACATTCTAAATCCCTGTACATGTTAAAAATGTAAAGCTTACCTTTTTTTTTTTTTATTATTCCCGACATAGCTGCCCGTATTTGCGCGGGTTTGCCCATCTCTTAGCTACAGTTAGCAGTGTAGACATCGAAGAGGATAATAAACTACTGATATGCAAATAAAACCAAATAGCAATAGCGTAGTGGTAGAGCCCTCGTGCAAAGAGGAGGCATTCCCGGTTCGAGTCCCGCCACTCCCCTCCCTATTTTCTGTAGGAAATGTGTGCATAAAAAGAAATCCTGACATTTACCTTTTAAATCCCAGTAAAATGCATTGAAATGGCCTATGTGGTAGTGAACGATATTATATATATATATATATATATATATATATATATATATATATATATATATATATATATATATACATATATATATATATATATATATGAAGGTGGAATGGTCATGCATACTGATAAATGCATAAGTAACATATCTCAAGCAATGTGAAGCACTGCTAAGCAAAGTCCACTAATATTAAGCACAGTGAAGTATAATTGCTCATAGCTTAGCACTGCTTTAACTAGTGCAATAGTTTTGCGCAGAGCTGCACATCGCGTCAACTAGCACAAACACAACATGTTTGCGCAGAGCTGCACACCGCACTAACTAGCACAACGTTGGGCAACGTCGGGCAGCGTAGAGCAATGTAGAGCAATGTCGAGCAACGTTGATCAAAGCTGAGCAAAGTCGGCTAAACACAGCCACACCTCCTATCCAGTCTGGCCAGTAGTAAAATAAAAAGCAATGACAGGCCTCGAACCCGGGATACTGTGCACCATAATCACAGTACTAAACCACTAAGCTATGACAGCTTTAAATATGGATACATTTCCCACACACTCATATATATCAATGTAAGTTTACCCATTGCTAAGCAGGTTTGCTCTTAGCTGAGATTTTTCAAAACCGGCCAATCACAAATATGTGCGGGAAATGAGGCATATTTAAGCTCCATAGGTGGGAATAATTGCCATAACTGGTTGTAGCTCCCATCTGCAGACAGTATGGCCGGTGCTGGAGAGGGCTCTCGTTTTTGAGCGCAACGGTGGGGCATTGAGGAGTCAAAATATATGGTTTGGCTCCTCATCCATCATCATGATGCAAGACTCCTGCAGGACCAGTTTCAGGGCACTGAGTACAAAGTGGAAGCCTGGAACCGTTTAGCACATGATCTCACCAGTGCCACAGGCATCCCTCAGACTGGTGAGCAGGTCAGACACCACTACGCAGACCTGAAGAGACGCAAGGAGGACCGACTGAAACAGTGGATACAGGAGGCCGGTGGAATGGAAAATGCCCTACTACTGAGTATGTAGCCATGGAATGCAGTATGTAAGAATTGCAATTGCAGTCTATATTATGGATAGGTATGTCTCAATATCCCTTCATTTACTTTACAGCTGCAGGTGTCCTTGCTGCGAATCAGCAAGCTTATGCAGATAGGCTGCTAAGGCTGCGCCACCAGGCAGGTTAGTAATTATTCTGCATGTGTGGTCATATAAAAGAAGTGAGAGAGCCTGAAAAATAATGCTGTAACCCATTAATAAAGGTATAAAAAGTGTGGAATAACTTCTCTGCATGTACTGTTATATAAAATAAGCGAGACAGCATGAAAAGGTGTTGTAACCCATTAATAAAGGTATAAAATGTCTTGAATAAAAGACCTCTGCATGCACTGATATATCAAATAAATGAGAGAGCCATTAGAAAAGTGTGTAATGTAATTAATAAAGGTATAATTCCTGGAGTATGTCCGTGTCACTTTCTTCGATATGTTGTTGTACCCTTGCATTATAGAAATAGTACTGTTGTATTAAGTGCAGTCAACCCAAACATGGGTAGGCCCATATAAAGTGGATGAAGGGAGTGCCAGTAGCTGTTAAGCATATATACAGTCCTCAACTGTCGGTTAATGGCCGGCATGTACAGGTTAATCTGGCACATGAGTATCTTGTTATTGCGTTCCCCAGAAATGTCAGTATACTGCTAGAAATGCAGGGGGCTGTTAACATATACCTGATAATGTGACCTGAACACATCCAGATATGTAGATCCATAAATATAAATGAAAAAATATAAATATGCAGCAGTAACATCTGCATCCAGGGCAGTTTGTATGTCAGATACAGGTCAGGTATATCAAGAACTAGCAAAACCCATTTCACAATTTAATGGACATTGCCTAGTGTAATAATACATGTAGGGGATATTCAACTGCAGTCAATAGGAATGTAGTGTAAACTATAAGTATATATAAGTTGTTAATGGAGGTATCTTTTTACACCCTACTGTATGTGCATAAACAATGCAATTACACACCTCAATGGGTATGTCTAATCTCATAAAATTTGTTGGGACACATGTCCTATTGGTTTATAAATATCTGCATTTACTTCGATGCATGTGCCCTGTTCACATACCGCAATCTTGGTGGCCTGTTGCCACCAATCAATCCTGCATGCAGTTGGAATGTCCACTGTTGTTCTATATATGCATGTGTTATGCTTGCTGTTCCACTGTTGGAACTCTGGTGTGTTGGGTTAATGGGAATACTACTGTATGCTGTTACAACTAAATGTGAATGCTGTTGGCTATTACTAACCCATATTGTCATTAAATCCTCCTAAACATAGAACGTATGAGAAGGCCGGTCCCAGCGGACCCACCTGTCCCACCTCAGCTGGCGATGACACCTGGCACCAGCAGTTCCGCTGACCAGCCCGGGGCTTCCTCCTCCATTGGTCCTGTGCCACATTCAGGTGGAAGCACTGCAGGGGATGGGGACTCGCCCCCCCCCGTGCTAGCGTGGGTGGAGGAGGGCCACCTATCACCCTCCGAATGGTTCGGGTTGTGGTGCATAGGGAGATTGAGCGTTTAGTCGCTGATTCTCTACGCCAGCTCAAGGCAAGAATGGCATGACTCACGGGTGAGCCTGCCCCTCCTACGCAGCCCCCAGCACAGCCACCCTCTGGGCTGTGAAGATGCAGTGGTTACTGCCCATGGGTGGGGATCACAGTTCCACTGTTGCCATCTGTGGGCTCATGGGCTAGCGATTTCCAAACACCCTTCTCCGTCAATGGTGATCACCCACCCCATGTGTCATACTCTATCCCTGTATGTGTCTTGTTTGTCTTGTCTGTTTACCTCCCCAACCTACCTCCCAAAATATACCTACTTCCCCTACGCCACATTCCACTCTCACCTGAAAAAAAAATGGGCAATCTACTCCCACAAAAAAATTACGCCCCATACATAGCTGCCCATTTTGCACACATGTCCGCTTGACACATAAACTGAAATTTAATTGGCAGTACAACATACTTTGTTGTCCTCACCCCTCTCTCAGGGGTGGAAGGTTTCAAATTCCATTCAAATTACTAGTATATGCACAGCTGTTGCTGTTAAAGAAATGGGCAGCTATGCACCTTCCCTACACCTGTCCTGCACATCCCGAGCTGTTTTCCCTACTGTCTTTCCCTCTCTGTGCCCCTTTTTTCACCATATCTCCTCATTTTCTTTTCTTCCAAAGAAATGAGCGCGGGGGTTAGCAGGAATAAGCACTTTTAAGCAGTAGTTAGCGGATTTACGAGAGTGTGCGCCTATGTACCCTTAGCTAAGCTTGTGTGCACTTAGTTAAGCTTGTCTGCGCTTAGCTAAGCTTGTGTGCGCTTAGCTAAGCATCGCGCAAACCTACGCAAACCCACTTACAACTGCTTAAAAGTGCCTTAGTCATTCTGTATGTCAGGGCCCTTGTTCTGCTCAGCAGCAAAATAAAATGCCTCTGTCAGTCTCGAACCCCGGACCTTGTACACACTAGACTGCATGAAGTACCACTGAGCCATGGTAAACATACAACAAATTGGTGCTGAAATCAATATATCATGCATCAGAATGAGTGAATGTAAAGGACAAATAGGAATGCCATAACACAAATCCTGTTCTGTGGATCTTTACCAGCAGTTTTGTGGAATTGCATTACATGACTGTGAAAAGAGAACCAGCCATTCTAGCAGGAAATAATGTTACAGCAGCACTTTACAACCCCCACACAGTATTATAGCAGGACAAACACTAGCATATCTGATTAGGGTAGAGGCCATACTTCCCAACTGTGACTAATTTTCAGGTATGTCCCTAATTCCGAGACAGGTTTTAGCTGTGTCCCTCTGAATCCCACTGAAAGCTGCTGAAGTTAGGCAGAAAGGTGGTGAATTACACTTAATGAATAATGTCAAAAGTAAGAGTTAGACACCATTTGTACTTCAGGAAATGTGTATTACTCCATATGCTCTGGTTCTCTCAAAGTCTCAGCCTAATGTTTCTAATATTGTAAAGGTGTCCCTCACTTCGACCTACTTTACCCTGAGTCTGTTCAAATATGTACCTGAGTGTTTGAGAGGCCTGGCAGAGGCAGCAACACACAGGCATATCAGCTATACTGCTGTTACACACTGTGCACATAGCTTTGGATGGAGTTCCAGAAGCATGCCCTTATGTAGGAGTACAACACTGAAATACCAAGGGATGTAGCCATGTACTAGTAGCAACCAACTGTGACAATGCCATTGTTCCAGTGCTGAAAAGACCGATGTGGTGCACAAAGAATGACAGGCTAACCTCTGGCAACCATCTGGATAGGCCCACAGTTGGGAGCTATGCAGACAGACTACTTGCCTTGGTAAACTAACAGGTACACAGCAACCCTTTAAGTCCAGCAAGATAAAGTTCACACATTAATACATAATGCTCTCTGTCCTACTGCACCCGTACCCAAATGTACAACAAACCTGTGTGTTCAGGGTCTACCAAGGATGTGTTCAGGGTCTACCAAGGATGTAGGTAGGCATACTTAGTACAGAAATTTATACAGTTTTCTTGAGCAGCCTGTGCTAATGTCAACACTGAAAAAGCACAAACTGGTCAAAAGTGAGTGAAAAAATATATACAGTATAGCAGTTCACAAACAGTTCATGTGCCAAATGAATACATCTTAATAACTACTTTTGTATGGCAGTAAATTGTATAAGTAGAAAATAAACTACATACTCCCATGTATTTTGTGTTAGCATATGTAGGAGTGAGTACAATTCTACACTGACAACTGTGTAGTGGAAGTGGCAACATTCAGGTCTGAGTACAACAATTATATCACTGGCTACACCCCTAGCTTCAGATATAAGAACTATACCAACCTTCTGATTTACACAACGGTGTCCACAGCAAACAAGCATGGGCCCCACTCTGGAAAGCTGAAAGGGCTATGCCTACCTGACATAGCAATTTATAGCATTGGGTTTCTATGACAGTGAGTACTGCAATTACCACACAGCAGGCTGGATGCAATTACCAAATGGTGGCCACCAATTGGTGTAGAGGCCATCACATGCACATGTGCAGATACCTATAAAAGCAGGCTGTATCTGCTGGCCACACATGCAATCATCCCATTGCAGATGGTGAGAGAGAGAGAGAGAGAGAGAGAGAGAGAGAGACACACATAGAGACAGAGAGAGTGAAAGAGAGACTCACACCCCCACCCACACCAGTGGAAAAAAAAATAACAAACTAATAAAAAAAAATAATAAAACATACAAAAACAATATTACATTAAGCCAAAGATACAGCTAACTGAAAATTACGAACTTATACAAAGGAAAGGTATGTAACAGATATGTATTTACTTGCATGTAGTAGATGTATTTGAAGACCACTCTACATACTTTAAAACATCAATATGTGGCAGCAGTACATATCTATGCACAGATGCCCTGCATAACTACTGCCATGGACAAATCAGTGTGTAGCTGTGTGCAGTGGGACATAACGGTGATATATGTAGCTCAGCATTAAATGTCAAACATCTGAACCATGTAATCTGTGTTCTGTACAGTAGTGTGGACAATGTCTGTTTGGGGGAGTAGCGCATACAGCTATATAACCATGGATGTGATGGAGTAACAAATGCATAATAGTCATATCAACGTGTAGCTTAGGATTGGCAACAGCTGTACCAGGCTAGTATGGTAATTTAGCATTTGCAGCTATATATACGCCCTCTAATATTACTGTGTGCTCACAGGTGACACCTGCTCATGTTGCAGCAAGGCCCAACATGTCAGCCGTGAGGTACATGGACTTACAACAGTGTGGTCCTTGTGTGTGTATGGCACACACATACGGAGAGATCTGTCTGTGTCAGATATATTATCATCTGTACATGTGCATAGAGCAAGGGGCATACTGCAACTGTTTGTGAAAGGTGGATATATACATGTATATATATATATATATATATATATATATATATATATATATATATATATATATATATATATATATACATATATATATATATATATATATATATATATATATATATATATATATACACATATGTTGTTGAAGGTTGTTATGTGCATATTTCTATATAGGTTGTAGTGTGTGTGGCAAACCAGACAGCATACAGTTCTGGTATATGACATGTGGTGGTTGAATGCTGTGGGTATGATTCGTCAGGTTTGCAGTGTTGCAGTCAGTGAGGCCTGCTAAAGCTACATGGGTTGAGAACACCTTCAATGCATTCCGCACAACACTGTGCAATATTATGACATAACTGTATACCTCACAACCTTCCCATACTCAATATTCCCACCATGAAAGATGGACTGTATATGTGCCTATATGTATATCAATATGTACACCAATGGATGTTTATATGTATGTGTGTATATATACATATATATATAGAGAGAGCATGAGAGAGAGAGACAGGGTCATATTTACTGAAACAGATGCCTGGTGACAAAGCCATGGACTCAAGCTCAATGTTGACACTGCATTGGCATCCCTCCTTGCAAAAACTCAGTACCCATTAACTACCACATAGGTGGTAGTCTACTTAACACTGAAGGTGTGATAAGAGACCATAGGAAACAGGTGGACAGTAGTCTCCCCTTTGATTGTCACAGTGCCACACTAGTCATGTAACCTGTCTACGTGGCACACATAATCACAAAAGGTGTGTCATCCAGGGAAGTATAGGTCAGTGTTCCCCTCTACTCCACACACAGAAAACCCATTATAGAGTGCAATGCCCCATGTGGTATGTACCTCACAAGACATCTATAGCAACTGGAAAGGACACAGACATACCTCACAAAGAGTAATACTGGCCTCAAACAGATGCCCTATGCAGACCGTCCCACAAAATTACAGCTAGACTGTGTCACATACCATCTACCCAGAGGTGACCTCTGCCTAACATGCAAAGCTATGTGAAACCCAGAGCTGATGGACATGCTCCACATAATCAGATCACAATCCCTATGAGCTACATGCTCTAGGGACCTAAACCTTGTCACCTCGATAAACAGCACATACTGGAGGGATAGATCCCTATCTCAGAGACATCCCATACTCTGGCACAAACCACCTATCAATAGCAAACGAAGCTCCTAATTAGCAGTCGTCATATATAAACCTGATGATTGTATGTGAGATAGGAAATACACCCCAGGAATCACCTCTGTGGCTCTGCTTGACAGGGCCACGTGAAATTAAATTACCTGTATGTCAAAGGCCAAGGTAGCATATGGCAAGACATCTATAGGTCCTAGGGCCAATAGCCTATAACCTACCTACGAACCGATACACACCCACATGTACTTGTTGCAATAATTGCTTTGTGAGGTTGACTGAGTGTGATGGTGAATGTGTTGGTGAATGTGTCAGAGTTCTGTATACGTGTGATAGCTAAGTGGGAAACTGTTTCTGTAATGGTATTTAGTGTCCTAGATGTGATCCCAGCAAAAGATGTGTATGCTATTGCTAGGCACAAAAAGCAGTATGCCAGATGGTCTGACGTAGTCTGTTGGTGTTGACTGGGGTGTCCCATTGTAGGCTACAGCAGTACATATATGCTTATTGAGTGTTACTACTGGTGAATCCAACCCCTGAATGAACTGTAGTACTACCTGAAGCTGTATGCCTAAACAGCACAGTATGGTGTATGTACACATGTCCTGGAACCACTCTTTTGTTTATTATCCATAGTCCTCCAGATGACATACCTCAGGCATAAAGTCTTGTAACTACTGACACACAGTACTGCATGGTACACAGGTAAAGGTCATGTGTGTTGCCATACCTTTGTATCTGGTATGTATGTCTGATATGTGTGTGTGTATGCCTGTACCTTGGCCTCGGTCATAAGTGTGTTACAGGATATAGGTGTGTATCTAGCAACATGTATAGTGTAGTACAGCAGTATGCCACCTATATTGATGAATGGGCACATATGTTAGGCAGGGGTTTGCCATCAATGACTAGTGTGGTATACTGGTAATACTGTGACTGGTCTTTACAATCATTGCAATGGATTACATGTTACATTATGCATTAGCTTGATATATACCCCCTGTGGCTAGGTGGTGCATTGTGTCACATACAGTGTGCCATGTACTGTTGTATAGTCTTACATATGGTTTATCTTTGTTGCTGTGCAAAACATGGTTTGATATATAGAGTGTGCCAGGCACTGTCAGGCAGTTGTGGGTTGAACACTGACATGTGGTGTTGAAAGTGTGTATCCTTTGACAGCCAATAGGTTGCTATATATGGCAGTTAAATGATATCTGTACTTTGGAATATTAAGTGTGCCACTTGACTTGCTCACACATATTGTTTTATTGTCTTCCAGGGTCATGGCCCACCATCATAATCCCTCATACAGCCCAGCAGAGGATGAAGTTATAACAGACACCATGGTTCAGCACTACGGCATGTTGTTCTCAAGAACCAGCCAGGACCAGCATGAGCAGACTGCACTGTGGCAAGACTTGTCCATAGGGTAAATGACATAGGCATGCATAACCGGACATATGAGCAGGTACGCCATCACTGCAGTGATTTACTTAGACATGTCTGGCTGCATGCATCTGATATCCATAGACAACAGCTTGCCACAGGTGGTGGGATAGCCATCCATCCCCCACTCACCAGAGTGGAGAAGCTGCTCCTGAGCCAGGTGGCTCCTGGCCAACAACAGCAACAACAACAACTAACATGCATCATATGGAGACCAGAGCCACCCAGCAAGTTGACATGGAGCGTGCAGGTAACATGGCATAGCTGTACACTACTGTTACCTCTATTGGTAGATCATGCTTATGCGAGATGTGTAGTGTGTAGTTACAAGATGTGGTGCCTAGTGTTGTGCAATAATAATAATTTGGAATATAATATGCAGGCCTGTGACTGTCAACAATCATACTACTGTAAGATTGCAAACACACAGTAGCAATGCCACAGTTGTTGCCACTGGCAGACTGTCTCATATCCTTGTAGGTCCCTCTGGTGTGATAGCAAGGCAGCAGACCCATGCTGGTGAGTGTGTTCTACATTTAATATTGCTAATTAAATGTGCATGTCATAGGTGAGGTGTAGGCCATGTACACGTCACACACCAGCGCATAATGCATGCTGTGGATGTTTGCTGTGTGACTATGCACATCTCAGTAATGTGAGTATCTGACTCAAACACATGCAATACACAGAGCCTCCCACACAATTGTGGCAACACTGTAGTGGACTTTGGATAGGCAGAGTCAATACACATGCACACAACACACACAACTGTGTCATACGCAGTACACATTAACATGCTACACATGACGTATTCAGACACATGCTGTAAGGTCACACTTCAGTATCCTAAATGTCATCCACACAGCACACATAATATTCCTGAGGGGTAGTGTCCTCTCATGTGGCTGTGCGACACTCTTCAACACATAACACAGTCATGTTAGGCAATGCCCCCTACTGGGCACCTTACGAACCCATGTAACAACTGGCCGTGAAATGGTGAATGTAGCCATGGTACTGCAGTTCAGGTACAGCATGCTACGTGCCGGTCTGGCACACATTAGTAGCTTTGAGTGACCACATGATGCTGCATGATGATGTCACATGGTACTACACCACATCCAGTTACAGTGGCCACAGTACTACACATATCATTAATTGCTATGCACATCAATGTTGTGTGTGTGCAAACATATGCACCAATACACAATATGCATAGCAATCACCATTTGTACAAAGTGACATACATGTCTTGTAATACTTTTGAGCGTATAGGTCACATGACACATATTGTGTATGTGTGATGTTTAATGTTGCAGTTGTGTGGTAGCATGCCATGTCATGGCTGGCACTGGCATGTCCACAATATGTCCTACACTCACCATAACCACTGTACAATGGCTATGTTGAGCAATGGTATTCCATCAGGTATACATGCACCACTCATCCTGTGTGCATACATAGCATGCATGTGCTAAACCTGTGTCCACAATTGTCTGCTAAAGACACATATGCTCTAATCACAAATGGATATCTATGTAACACACTGATACACATCCAGCCATGGTATGTATACCTGTGAGTGATGGTGCACAGGACATTGCAGAGCTGTTAATACTCGCACAGCAATGTTGTGTCCATGTACACATTGCATTCCAGGGTGAGGCCAATCACTGAACAAAACACACATGCATCAAAGCCATGTATACTGTTATTAGCAAGGGCTGTCTACACTCACACTGCATGCTGTTGAGCAACACATGTCCTGCATGCTGTCACGTTTGATATAAATGTTTGGCTTGTGGTACTGTACCCCACCATCACACGCTATTGAGTATGTTCTGGATTGCTGGTGGTGTGTGTGTGTGTGTGTGTGTGTGTGTGTGTGTGTGTGTGTGTGTGTGTGCGTGTGTATGTGTGTGTCTGTTGTAGTGAGGAGTGTATTTGTGTGCATGTGTTCGTGTGTGATATGTGTGCATGTGTGCATGTGTGCATGTGTGCATGTGTGCATATGTTCATGTGTGCATGTGTTCATATGTTCATGTGTGCATGTGTGCATGTGTTCATGTGTGCATGTGTGCATGTGTGCATGTGTTCATATGTTCATGTGTGCATGTGTGCATGTGTTCATGTGTTCATGTGTGCAAGTGTGCATGTGTGCATGTGTTCATGTGTGCATGTGTGCATGTGTTCATGTGTGCATGTGTGCATGTGTGCATGTGTTCATCTGTGCATGTGTGCATGTGTGCCGATGTCATGTACAGGTCATAAAGTGTGTTTCCTGTTTCCCTCTCACAGGTGCTGATTTTGGGCTGGTTCACTGCAGCAAAGAAACTGATGTCACTGAGCATGATAGTGATAATGATGATAGGTGTGTTGAGGCACAGGCATGTTTCCAGGGTCTGTCATTGAGCCAACAATCAACAGTACACAAGTGTCCACCCCATCCATGCACACAGTCATACTGCCAATACATCCATCACCAATGCCCATAGCTGAGGGACAGCGTACAGCCGGCATTGGCCAGGACAGTGCAGTATCTATGGCACATGCATCCCAACACAGCAGCCATACCCAGATGTCTGTAAGGGTACCACATAGGCAGATGTCCAGGGATTCTCATCAGAGCACTGCTGGCCATCATGCCACTGGCAAATGTGCCACAGGTCTTACAACCTCATGCATGCTCCAGACTGTCATGGAGGCACAGGCATGTATGGAACGGTACACCAGACAGGGACTAAGGGCATAGAGGGCACATAAAACTGCTTTAAATGACAGTATCCATGACCTAGCAGGTGCCATCCGTAATTACACTGAGGTCATGGTTAGACGTTGGGGTGAGACATTTGATGTCCTCCGCAATGTCATGTCCATGTGTCAGGATAGTGCAGGATGGGTGAGTCATCGATGTGGACATATGCCAGCAACAACAGCAGCTGGCAGTCGCCACGGACGTCCCTCAAGTCACAGCTGCTCCCGTAGTGCCTATACCAGCTCCAGCAATGTTGGGGATGGGCTGTCCATAGACCGTCCTAGAAGACCACGTGCACATGGCTCTGGACAGTCCCAGCAGGCACCTGGGTCCAGTGTACATCCATCTACCTCTGGGGATAGTACCCAGTCAGGCTTAGTACCTGATAGTGTCAGTAGCACCCCTGCCAGGCACAGGTACCGTATCCGTGGCCAGAGACGGTGATCTGTAAAGCCTGGCAGGTACAGTCTGTGGCTGTCCCACAAATACCCGTATATGGCAGCCACATGTTGGAACTGTGTGCATACAGACACACACACACACACACACACACACACACACACACACACACACACACACACACATAAACAAGACACTTAGGGCTACCACATACATGCACACATTATATCAACATTGGCCCATAGCAGTACTCTTGGCCCTCACACACACACACACACACACACACACACACACACACACACACACACACATACATGTCAATTGTATGGCTCACTGTAGGCCTTTGGCAAACCAACAACACACCCTGTGCATATGATGAAGCATGTGCCACCTCCTGTCATCTGTGACATCTATGCAGGAACAGGCTACCATGGTGCTGATGCACAGGGTGACTTTATAGCAGTATAGCAATGTTAGCATGTTGTCAGCAGTAGAGTATAATGATATGCTTGAAGGTGTAGCTGAGCAGGCATGATGCATGTAAGCTATGATTGTCAATGTAGTAATGTTTACACCAGTGTTAGTTCTAAAAGTGTATTGTCCACCCACGTGCCACTTGGCTCATGTGTGTAGTATTGGCAGCATGTGTTAGAGAGTGGACAGTATGTGTGGGATGTGTGTGGCACAGATTTGCAGGTGTACATTTGTGAACATGGTGGAGGTGCACTGTCTGCATGTACATGCATAGTGGACACATGGACAGGGTGACATGCCCTGTATTACACAGTAACACTCCATAGTCTCAACTGGTGGCCAGTATGCATTGTACTACACACATTTCAGAACTTGACTACACATGTGTGTATGACATGGTTTGACACTATGCTGTGGGTGATACTGTTACTATCTGTCATTGTTTTGCATTCTGATAGTATACATAACTTCAACAGCCTGACCATAACCAATCGTTAGATGATGTCTTGACAACTGACACACAGATGTAGGACACACAGTAACATTTGGACACTTCAGGTACTATACTATGCCAGTAACCAGTGGTATTCACCTGCACCCATTACTGAGACCACTCCTATTTGGCATATAGCTCTCTTAGGTACAATCAATCACAGTAGGGATATGTCTGTCCACATGTGGTAATGCATACTGTGGCCTATAATGCATTCTCCAGATGACACACACATCCTCCACAAGGGTATCACACAGACAGATCCCTGTTGTCAAACCCATGCTGTAAAGCTATAAGCCAACCAAAGCATAGTCATCCACCTTTACAGAACATAGTATCCCCACAGTACCACATAGGTAGTAGCCACCAACATGAAGAACAGGTACTGATGTGTACATGCAACCAAGTGGTACGTCATCTCTCCTTTGATAATCACATTTCCAAAGGTATGTTTAAATCCCTCAGTGGATCACATAAGCAATAAGAGGTCTGCATGCATATCCACAAAGGTTGTTGTGCACCTATAATGAATAGCCATCAGTGATAGACCCTGCTGTGTTTGAACAGGTCTGACATCTACCTCAGCCATAAACCCTCACTCACACAATTCTATAGAAACCGTAATGAGTGTGTGTGACACAGTTGACCTAGGCCAGGGATCACTGCAGTGGCTGGCCTTGTCACAAGCATACAGATGTGACCTAAGGTCTGGAAAGCAGCAGCACAGTCTTGAAAAGATGACAGATGTGTTCTTGGAGAAAGCAGGGTTCCCATACATGCAATAATTGAGGTCACATGTACGTATATGTATTTGCCACACAGCTACCTCACATGTGCAATGCACATACTAGTGTCATACTGATATGTCATACAGTAGTAAAAGCAAAACCCACAACCCATTGACCAAAAGTGCCACACACATAGAGCACACACTTGTCAAGTGCAGGAATCAACCCCATACCTAACTGCTTTCTGTTATTACAGGAGTATGCATTTACACGACATGCTATACACATTACTGTGAGTTCTCTTTTCCACAGGTATATTTGTAGGGTGGTGACATCATCAGACCTGACAAAGATTAGTATACCACTTTTAAGGTGTTTGACTACTCTCCAAAAAGGTTGCTCTTCTCCAAGGAAATCATACACAAACAGACACACACACTTGTCAAAGGCAGGATTCAAACCCCTATCTAACTGCTTTATGTTACTTCAGGAGTATGCATTTACACAACGCACTATACATATTACTGTAAACTATTGTTTCCACAGGTATATTTGTAGGGTGGTGACATCATCAGACCTGACAAAGATTAGTATACCACTTTTAAGGTGTTTGACTACTCTCCAAAAAGATTGCTCCTCTCCCAGGAGATCACACACAAACAGACACACACACACTTGGCAAGTGCAGGATTCAAAGCCCTTACTTAATTGGTTTATGTTACTACAGGAATACGCATTTACATGACGTGCCCTACACATTACTGTGAGCTTTTTTTTTCCACAGGTATATTTGTAGGATGGTGACATCATCAGACCTGACAAAGATTAGTATACCACATTTAAGGGGTTTGAGTACTCTTCAAAAAGGTTGTGCTTCTCCAAGGAGATCACACACAAACAGACACACACTTCTCAAGTCCCTACCTAATTGGTTTATGATACTACATGAGTACGCATTTACATGACGCACTATACACATTACTGAGTCCTTTTTTTCCACAGGTATATTTGTAGGATGGTGACATCATCAGACCTGACAAAGATTAGTATAGCACTTTTAAGGAGTTTGAGTACTCTACAAAAAGGTTACTCCTCTCCAAGGAGATCACACACAAACAAACAGACACACACACACTTGTCAAGTGCAAGATTCAAACCCCTACCTAACTGCTTTATGTTACTACAGGAGTACACATTTATATAACGCGCTATACACATTACTGGGAGCACTTTTTTCCACAGGTATATTTGTAGGATGGTGACATCATCAGACTAGACAAAGTGGGTTACATTAGGTGACAATGGGTGGGCTACATAGAAGAAATGTCTAAACACTTTGGCCATGTGATCATCAAAGGAGAGTTCACTATCTAACTGTGTCCCCATGGCCTTCATGACTTTCTCCATACATACTGGAGTACCACCTATGTGGTAATTTGTTTGCAATTTGTTTTAGCAAAAGGGAATGACTATGCATTTTTTGGCATTCTTTTTGGGGCATTGTTTAGACACCAGGTATGTGTCTCTGTAAGCCCCTTCTGGAGGATGTGTGTCTCAGCCATAGAGTCGATTATGGACCACAATTTGCAGTCATCTGCAAACTTGTTCAGCCATACTCCTCCCGTGCTTGCCTGTACCTCTGAGCAGTGTCCACTGAACAGGTGGGGTCCCAGGACCAAGACCTGTGGGATGCCATTTGTGACTGTCTTAGAGTCGGACATGGCACCCGCAACTCTGAACATGTGTGTTTGATCTGAGAGCCACTAGGCCACACATCCTGTGACATAGCTGTTGATGTTCAGGCTGGTAAGTGTGTCCATGATGACAGAGTGGGGAATGGTGTGAAAAGTCCTTAGTGAGGTTCAGGTGGGCTGTGTGGACTACTTTCACCTCCATCTATGTCCTTGGTGACTGTTTGAAGTAAGTCAACTATGTTTAGGAGGCAGGATCTGCCTTTAACAAGGTGAGGTTGTGTAGAGTCCAGTGTCTGGAGGTCCCCAATGTCTCTGTTTATGGGTTCCATGACAATTTGCTCAATAGCTTTGTAGACCAGGCTGAGTAGACATATAGGGCAATGATTTCCAGGTTCTGTTGTGGCACCCCCTTTGTGGAGCTGAATGACTGTTAGTGTATGCCATTCTTTGTATACATACCCTGTGGTACGATTGAGTATGGGCAGTGAATGTAGGTGAGGGTGTAGTTCCTTTTGGGCCTAGTGTAAGACACATGCTGGGACACCATCCAGTCCCACTGATGCTGTGTTCTTAGCTTTGGAGAGGGCTGTCTTTACCTGCATGTCCATGACATCTGGGGCTCTGCATCCTTCGGTGATGGACACAGGCCATTTTGGGGGTGATGGGAGGAAGTTTACACTGAACTTGTCCCCCAGGATGTGGCCAATGAAAGTTGGTTCAGTGTGTTCCTTGCCATTTGTCAGTAGCTGACAGCATATTTGGAAGTTGACACCTACATGTCTGGTAAAGCTACCGCAGGCTTTGTGGTTGCTATTCTTACAGTCCTTGGCAATTTGTCTTTTGACAGTGTCCTTGAATTATTTTATGAGCGATCATTGCTTCTTCCTAATAATGATCAGTGATGCCTTTCCTTTCGTGAAGTTGGCTCTATCGGGTGTTAGTTTCCTTCTTCTGTTGTCTAGCTTATTTATGGCCAATGACCACCAGATTGTTTTCTTATTTTTGGAGGAGTGCATCTTGGTTTTATTTGTGATGTCTCGATCCATGCATCCCTGTAGATGCTCATAGGATGCACTTGTAACTGATTTGGCAGATTGTATATCATTCTCCTATAGTAAGAGGTCTTTGGAACTTTCCACTTTTGTCATGGGACGTGCGCAGTCTGCCTTTGAAAGTGTCTTCACGGTGGTTTCATTGGCTGGGTGGGGGGATGTGGATGTCCAGTGTGATTACTTTATGATCTGATATTACCAGCAAGGGTTTTATCTCTGTTGTGGAACACTGGTACCCCATGTTGGTGATGATCATGTCCAGTATGGTGTCACCTCTAGTGGCCATGATGACCAGCTGTTCCAGGGTGTTAGAGCTTTTAAACTCTAGGAAACATTGGGCAAAGGACATTGTACACAAGTAATTCTGCCACTCAATGTTTGGGTAGTTGTAATCACCTCATATAACGGTGTTTAATAGGACCTTAATATTTTCCACTGTTCTCAAGAATACTGAGTGAGGTTCCTGTGACAAGGTAGGTGATCTGTAGCAGGCTACAATCTGATGAGCAGCTTTGCCCAATCTTAGTTGCACTTGCATGGTCTCCAAGGCCTCATGCTGTGCCACTAACCTGAAGGTGTGGGTATCCATAAGGTAAATGTGTACACCACTTCCTTTTGTATTTCACTCATGGTTTTGGGTCCGAAGGTCAGAGGGATTGTGAGTGTTTTACGTGGAGCATGTCCAACAGCTCTGCGTTTAACATAGCTTTGTATGTTAGGCAGTGAACACATCTGAGTAGGCGATATGCAAGGGAGTACTGATGGAGCATTTTGAGATAGTCTGTGTATGACATGTATTTCAGGCCACTAATGCTCTTTGTGAGGTATTGCTGCAGGCTTTCCAGTTGTTGTAGTTGGCTTGTGAGGTACATAGCAAAAGTGGCGTTGTACTCTATTATAGTTCTAGTGAATCATGAGTAGTGGGGAACAATGTCCTCTTCTATTCTGCATGAGACACATTTTGTGATGAGGTGTGCCACTTAGCAGGGTTTCCTGACTACTGTGGGGATGTGATTATCACTGTTTTGTCCAGTGTCCACCTGTGACCCAAGGTCTCTTGTCATACTTTCAGTGTTAAGTATACTACTGCCTATGTTGTCGTTTTTGGCTATGGAGTTTTTAACAGAGGGGATGACAATGCATCTTTTGGCATTGAGCTGGAGCCCATGGCTTTGGCAACAGCCATCTGTCTGTCTCAGTGAGGCCCTTTTGTAGGATGTCCACATCTTTAATGTTTACAATTATGGCTCCTAGTTTGCAGTCCTGTGGAAACTTCAGTAGCCACAGACCTTCCATGTTAAAGTTTACTTCAGAGAAGTAGATACTAAACAGGACAAGACACAGGAATGGACCTTGTGGTACTGCACTCATCATTGGTCCAAAGTCATACTTGGAGTCTGCTACTTTCACAGTGTGTGTTCTGCAGGTAAGCCTGTTGGCAGCACATCTTGTGACATTGCAATTTATACTTAGTTTAATGGGTTTAGCTATATTTCCAGAATGTGCGGTGGTGTTGTAAGCCGTGGCAGGATCAACGTAGGCTGTCTGAACCACCCTACTCTTGTCAACAGTTCTGTTGACTTCTTCAATGTCATCTATCAGGTTTATGTGACATAATCTGCATTTTACAAACCCAACATGGTTGTGGTCCAGGGTTTGGGGATTACAAATGTAATTATTTATATGTTGTATGATGATACATTCCATGGCCTTGAAGAGTGGGCTCATCAGGCTAATGGGGCGCTAGTTCCTGGGGTCCATGGTGTCTCCACCCTTGTGTAGTGGGGTAACCGACACTGTGCACCATTCAACAGTCACAAAGCATGAGATGAGGCTATGACTGCACATGGTACGTCAGTGTGGTGCCTGTTCGTTCTGTGGTTTGTGTGGAACACAGCCTGTGAAGTTATCTGGTCCCATGGCTGCTGTGATACTGGCTTTGGAGAGTGTTTTTTACCTGTGCAGCTGTGATGACAGCAACTTTGCAGTCTTCCATTATAGAGATGTGCTCTTTCATGGGTGAAAGGGGGGTACAGTTAACACTGATCCTATCTGCCAGGATGTTGGCAATATCAGTTGGGTCTGTATATTTAGTGCCATTGAGCTGTAACTCAGAACAGATCTGAGTGTAGCCATGACATGGACCTGTCTGTTGGGCAGAGATCACCTGAGTAGACAGTATGCAACAGAATACAGATTGGATTACATTCAGTCTTGTTGCATGGGGCAACTGTTTGAAGCCAGTAATCCTCTTGTTAGGGTAGATCAGTGGTATTTCTGGCTGCTGAACGTGCCTAGTCATATTCATCACAAGTGTGTTGTGGTACTCTCTGATGGGTCTGATGACTGATGATTACTGGGAACTTCCTTTGACCTACATGCACAGACCTTGGCAGTTTGTGTAAACACATAGCATGATTTTCTGACAACTTTGTGAATGTGTTTCTGGAAGTAGAGATGTCTATCCACATTTGTCCATGGATCCCTTATCACCTCCGTATTTGGCATGTGTGTGAGTATGCCCAGTATGACCTTTCAGTATGTTGTTGCCTGACATTTGCTATGTTTTGTGTGTGAGCATGCCCAGTATGACCTTTTAGTGTGATGCTGAATGAAATCCACTACATTTGTTGGAGTGTGTGAGCACACCCAGTATAGACATTTGTACTATATGTGCATGGAAAATCAAGGTGTATTTTTACAGCAGGCCTCACCTTTGTGTCATAGATCAACAGGGATCATGCTGTGCCTGCAGGGCTTCCATGAGACACTTTGCATAGACTTATCAACATTTCTACTTACAGGGGACAGAGCTATTCTTTGTACATTTCTACCCAGGGGCACACTTGATTGTTACTGTGGGTGTACATACGATGAGGGGTTCACCTGACACTTATACACATTTGCTCTGCCTGCACTGCTATGTACAGTACACCATTTCAGTCTGTACTGTTGCCTATCGTACTGGTGTGAGGCATACCACTGTCCTACACTTCTTAGCATCCAATGCCACATATATTAGATTGCAACTTCATAGCCTAAACAACCCACATCACACCGCCTGGCCTGATGTTCTCTGTCTGCATAGGCCTTTGGGGGAGGTTACCTATATGCATCTTTAGGGGCATGTTATAGCATTTCTCTGTGTTTGCATTACTGTACAATTGTCCTGCTGTGTTTGCGCTGCTGAAATGCTATCATGGCTTAGTGGTACAGTACTGTGACTATAGTGCACAGTATCCTGGGTTCGAGCCCTGTTACTGCTTTTTATTTTCATGCTGTGCAGACCAGACTGCTTAAGGGACAGTAAAGTTGATATGAGCATGTTTACCTGTCTTTGTTCAACTTTGCACGACTTTGCCCGACCTTGCCCAACATTGCTCAACGTTGCCCGACATTGCGCTAGTTGGCACGGCCAATTTTGTTTACATATACTAAATATTGGTAAATGCTGCTTAGCACTGCTTTATATTGCTTAGAACATGGCAATCATGCCTCCTGTGGTGCTGCAGGACTGCCTATGTCAGATGCACATACTACACTCCCTATACATGTTTGAAGACAGGTAGTGTCAAGTTAGGCATCCCTTTTATTTTATGTGCGAGTCAGAGAGATGTATCATTTCCAGGGTTCCTACTGAGCCAGTGTATGTGCTATGTGTTGCCTCTTTGCCAAGGCCAAGCCATACTGGGCACGCCTCCTTCTGCCTACTGGGGCAGGCTCAGGTTGTTCCTCCTCTGAGTCACGCTGTGCCTGTGCAGGCCTTGGCAATGGTGGGGGGCTGTTTGGCCCTGCCCCATGCTGTTCCTGCTGCAGCTGTTTTTGCAGGATCATATTGTGTGGCATGGCACATACCATGACAATTTGGGTACATGTAGTTGGTGAGTACTGCAAGGCTCCACCAGATGTTTCTAGGCACCGGAACCGTGACTTGAGCATCCCAAACACACACTCAATTACGTTTCGTGTTTGTGCGTGTGCCTCATTATGCAGTTCTTGTTCAGGTGTGTGTGCATTGCTGATGGGTGTCATCAGCCATGGCTCCAGCGCGTATCCAGCATCCCCACTAGCTGACCGTCAGGGATGTCCCCATTAGCAAATGTCTGGTACAGCTGCGTCAGATGCCAGATATGGGAGTCATGGTAGCTTGCAGGGCAGCCAGCACACACATTCAGTATTATGCCCTGGGCATCGTACATGACCTGGCAGTTGATGGAGTGGAAGCCCTTGTGGTTGATGTAGGCCCTACCCCGCTCACCGGCTGGTGCTTTGATGTGTATGTGCATGCAGTCAATTGCACCCACTACCTCAGGGTATTCCACTATTTGCTGGAAGAGATGCATATTGCTGGCCACTACCTCATGGGAATTGGGGAAATATACATGATCACCGACATGTGCTGACATGGCATTCAGGAACTGGTGCAGTATCCTGGATGCTTATGCCTGTGAAATCCCCATTATATCACCAGCTGGTCTCTGGAAGGTACCTGCTGCTAGTATTCTTAGGCCAACACATACCTTGGTTTCCACTGGGATGGGTTCCCCTCTGTTGGTTCTGTGTGTGAGGCATGGCCTGCATGGCTCAACAATTTGCTGAAGGAGCTCTCTGTCCACTCTATAGCGCTCCACTATCTCCAGCTCATGTAGCCCCTGGTAGGTTACCCTGGGTCTGTACACTCTTCTCCGTCCCTCACTGTGGGTTGCTCAGCAACATTTGCAATGGCACCACCCTCAGCATCTTGCACATGTTGCCTTATAATAGCAATGGCAGCCCCTAACAGTTTTTTGTCTCAAGTTAAGCTTTTTAAGTTTTCAATTCTCTTTGTATACTGCAGTGTTGCAGTGTTTCTGAGTAAAACATGGGGGAAGGTTGTTTGCAGAGTTTTAAGTGCTGGGCTGGGCTGGGCTAGTGTACTGCCTGTGTAATTGGCTGATTCTGATTGATTTCATCTGGCAGTTCTGCTAGTTCTCCTTGGTTAACTTCCTACTACTACTTTTCCTTCCTTTTCCCTTTCTGTTTCCACAGGGGGCAGTGCCACGCAAACAAGCACAAACACGTGCACATGCATGCACACAGCCTTACACAGGCTTACACAGGCTTAGGCGGGTGTACATCCATGCACACAGGCTTAGACAGTCTTACACAGGCTTATACGGGTGCACACACGTACACACAGGCTTAGACAGTCGCACACAGGCTTACACGGGTTTACAGGTGCGTGCACACACAGTGTAAGCATCTTTGCAAGACACTTTGGTGGTAGCCGCAGCGTACGCCTTCGGTTTCTGGGTTTCAGTTCAGACAAGTAGAGACACGCCTCTTCCAGTCCTCAGTAACTCACAGCAAACACATGCCACTCTGCTCCAATAAGCTTACAGTCTTTGATACATACCCCCCTCATGATGTCACCTATCTTCTACTCTGTTACTCCCCTAATCCTACTCTTACACTCTAGGGACATGGTTCACATGGCAGGGAAAATTGGGATTCACTATCCTTATACTCATTTGCATAGGATTGCCTACTAATGCTTGGTTACATCTCTCACACTGAGCTTCCCCCCTTAGCAACCACTACTCAGTAGCCATGTTGTCTTCAGCCTGCCATTCACTTGCATGGCAGATGGATATTTGTAATAAAATGCCTATTTTTCACTTTTAATTTTTTTTCTGGTTTTTAGAGCACTCACGTTTGCGCGGTGCTGGGCTACGCTTAAACATCGGAGATTGGGGGTAAAAAAATATTATTTTTTATTATTTTGCAGCACATATAAATGCCAATGGCCTTATATTTGGCCATTGGCATGCTTCCTCAACTGGATGCATTCTTTATTTGGAGCTGTCATTGCTCCATTTAGCTATTTGCAGAACGGTACTCCGTTATCAACGGATTACATTTCTGCAGATAACACTACTCTTACACGGACAGGTTAGTGATTATTGGATCACAAATTTACCTCATTTGTATAGCTTTCAGCAGCAAATGAGGTAATTTGCATACCATAACACTGTCCGTGCAAGAGTAGCTTTAGAAGCTCTCATGCACGCCCCTACTGGCTATTGCTGAATCGCTCAGCAGACATATTGCCTGTCTGCAGTCTTACACTGTTCTTACACTCCGTGCAAGCCTTCGTAAATCTGGCCCCTAGTGTTACAGCTTGTTCTGCAGTTATTTTTGGCTGTTTGAATTATGTAATTTGGAGGTTGATGGGGCCTGTACATTGTTTAAAAAGCCTAACGTTGGGAGAGTAGTTAACAGCTGTGAGAATGTTGCAGTGTTCAATGTTTGCCTGAAGTTTTTAAATGTGGGGCCAGGCACTGTATAAGCACATTGTTAATGCTACGCCTATGTTTTTGGTTTTTACTTTATCCAGGATTATTGTGCATTGGCTGGGGGGGGGTGAGAATTCTGCAGAATGTACTGATATCTTAATGCATGCTAGTGCAAACACTGCTCTGCTGTCTAGGTTTATAGTAGTGTTTAAATATTCCTGATGTTACAGCTTGTTCTGCAGTTTTTTGGGTGTTTGAATTATGCTGAGAGGTTAGGACGTTGATGGGGCCTGGACGTTGCTTAAAATGCCTAATGTTAGGAAGGTAGTTAGCAGATATGAGAATGTTGCTGCTGACGGCATAGATGTTTTAAATGTATACTAATGCAAACCCTGTTATGCTACTATTGTATATAACTGCAATGTTCTGCTCACTGATGCAATGACTGCAATTTTTTCGTTGTCCGTTGTTAATGTATTGAAAGTTTGGGAGTGTGGTTAGGGCCTGTGAGAATGTTGCAGTGTTCAATGTTTGCCTGGAGCTTTTTCTAATGGGGGTCACATACTGTATAAGCACATGGTTAATGCTACGCCTATGTTTTTGGTTTTCACTTTATCCAGGATTATTGTGCATCTGCTTGGGGGGGGGGAGAATTCCGCAGACTGTGCTGATATCTTAATGCATGCTAATGCAAACACTGTTCTGCTGTCTAGATTTATAGTACTGTTTAAATATCCCTGGTGTCACAGCTTGTTCTGCAGTTATTTTTGGCTGTTTGAATTATGCTATTTGGAGGCTGATGGGGCCTGATATCTTAATACATGCTAATGTAAACACTGTTCTGCTGTCTAGGTTTACAGTACTGTTTAACTATCCCTGATGTTACGCCTTGTTCTGCAATTATTATTGGCTGTTCAAATTATGCTCTTTGGAGGTTGAGAGGACTTGTACATTGTTTACCATGCCTAATGTCAGGAGGGTAGTTAGTAGCTGTGAGAATGTTGCAGAAGGTGTAAATGTTTGAATGTATACTAATGCAAACCCTGATATGCTACTATTGTGTTTACCAACAATGTACTACTGATGCAATGGCTTAACTTTTTTCGTTGTCCGTACTTATTGTGTTGAAATGTTTGGAGTGTGGTTAGGGCCTGTGAGAATGTTGCAATGTCCATTGTTTGCTTGGAGTATTTTTAATAGGGGGTCATGGACTGTAAGCACATTGTTTATGCTATGCCTTTTTGTTTTCACTTCATCCAGAATTCTGCCTAGACTTGTGGGGGGGGGGGGGGGGTTAAGAATTCCACAGAATGTACTGATATCTTAATGCCTGCTAATACAAACACTGTTCTGCTATCTGTTTATAGTGCTGTTTAACTGTCCTTGATATGCCTTGTTGCAATGACTTCAATTTTTTCGTAGTCCATAGCTATTGTATTGAAAGTTTGGGAGTGTGGTTAGGGCCTGTGAGAATGTTGCAGTGTCCATTGTTTGCCTTGAGGTTTTTTTTGTAATGGGGGGATCATGGACTATATAAGCACATTGTTAATTTTGTTTTCACTTCATCCAAAATTGTGCCGAGACGGGGGAGGAGGTAAGAATTCCACAGAATGTACTGATGTCTTTAATGCATATTACTGCAAACACTGCTCTGCTATCCAAGTTTTTTGGCTGTCTGAATTATGTTGACAGTTTAGGAGGTTGATGGGGCCTGTGAGAATTGTGTCAAGATGTTTTTGGTTTTTGGCCTGTTCTCTCTCAAAATGATTGCATAACACAATGCGGAAGGCTGAGGCTACTAACAGAAATGGACTTCTTGTTTCATACCGTCCACGTAATGCATGGTACATTCCCTGGATTTATGCTTTTGTACACAGATCCTGTGCTAAGAGGGGTTGTGAGAATGTCCGTCTCCCAATCTGCATGCCACTTCTACATTCCTCACAAATGAGGTTTTCTAGCAAATCCATAATTTCACTCCTTTGTTCAACCAATGATTTTGGTTTGTTCAAGTTTGTTAAGAGATTGAGAGGTAGTGGGCATGTGTAGTCTGTATTGTACCGTAACATTTGACATGCCTCAGTTTGGTGTGTTCCCCTTCAAACTTGTGTCTCTCCTAGTCATTAGTTCTTTCAGACTTTAGTCTTAGAGCTTGTAATATCAATATTTTGCATCATTTGTGGCCTCTTCACATGTTTAGGGGGATGACAGGGGAAGAATTGTGTAGAAAAAGCTGAAGTTCACCTCTAGTGTTAGCTATTTAACATGAAACTGTAACCTGTGCCTCTCATTACTTGTTTTTGCCTACTGGTTAGTCATTCTTCAGTCTTTCTGTCTGCAGTGCAATAGTCACTGATGTCAATGCAAGTCATTATGCATTTTTAATAATAGTATGACAAAAGGACTCTGTCTGCATGTGTAGTAATTCTGCTTTACTTCCATTCCCAGATAGAGATGAAGCATACATATTTGTCAGGCGCAGCAAAAAGAAAGCTTCAGCAGCAGAGGAATGAGGATGCAAAGAGACAGGGTTCCATTATGACATTTTTCTGTGGGTCATCAGAGAGGGGAGATTCAGGAAAAAGTCTGCCTTCAGGACAACACAATGGTTCTGCATTACAGTCGGACCACTGTGAGGCCAGCATCCTGTCAATAGAAAGTGACCACTCTCTTGCGGCTACATCACAGGCTACCTTCTGTGGACCTATAGCCATTACCATGGGTAAAAGCATGGCAGCAAATGCAGATTCACCTGAAGTGTTGCCTGGATCACCAGTCGTTGATACAGAAGGAGCCCATACTTCTGTAGTGACAGATGTGGCCTATGACTTGCAGGGAGTGTCAGGTACATTTTTGTAGGATCTAGGGACTTGGCCAGACTTGATTAGGGATGAGTTTAGGGTAGCTGCCATTCAGCATGGACCTGTGTAATTGGTGTTACCACAGTTTCCAGTCAATGAGCAGAAAAGAAGATTTACATCTGAGAACTATTTCCATGTGCTGCCTAATGGAGAGAGCAAAACGCACTTGGCTGACATATTTGGTCTCAAAGGATGCACTGTTTTGCTTTGCATGCAAATTGTTTGGACATTCTAACCATCTTCTCAGGTCAGTTGGTTACAAAGCATGGAGAGAGATGTCCAAAGCTTTACACAGCCATGACCAAGCACCAAAGAATACGGCATGCATGATGAAGTGGAAGAAACTGGACAATAAAATAAAGAGTAGGCAGATTATGGATGATAAGAGACAAGCAGTGGTTGAAAAGGAGATAACTCACTGGCATGGTGTGTTAGAACGCATTATTGCTGTTGTCCAGTACATGGCAGAACAGAACATAGCATTCTGTGGTACAACTGATGCCCTGGACACGTATGGCAATGGCAACTTCTTAGGTCAACTGCAACTTTTGTCGCAGTTTGATTCTGTCATGGCTGAACATTTGCATCGTATTCAGAATAAAGAGGTAATGGATCACTATCTTGGGAAGGACATACAGAATGAAGTTATCCAGCTGATTGCAAATGCTATTTTAAGGATTACTGTAGGGAAGGTGAAGGATGCTAGGTACTTTTCTGTGATTCTTGATTGCACGCCAGACATCAGCAATCAAGAACAAATGACTGTAGTAGTTCGGTATGTGGGTATTTCACAGACTGCAGCCACAGTTGAGGAACATTTTCTGGGATTTGTGCCTGTGAATGACACAACTGGGGCAGGGCTTACAGAAGCTCTTCTTCGGACTCTTCAAAATCATCAACTGGACATTAATGACTGTCGAGGACAAGGATACGACAATGGCAGCAACATGAAGGGGAAACGAGCTGGAGTGCAGACCCAAATAAAACAGATGAATTCAAGGGCTTTTTATGTGCCTTGTGCCTGCCATCATTTAAATATTATAGTTAGTGATGGAGCATGTTCATCAGTACAGACAGTGTCATTCTTTAGATGTCTGCAGAACATTTATGTACTCTGTTCAGCATCAACATGCCGATGGCAGATCTTAAAACGGCACACAAATGTCACTGTGAAGCCACTGTCGGAGACTCGTTTGGAATGCAGGGTAGACTGTGTCAAGGCAGCAAGATTTCAGTTGAAGGGAGTCACTGAGGCATTACAGGAGAAAGAGCAAACAGTACGTACAAATGATGCTGCAACATATCAACAAGCAAGAGGACTGTGCTCAGAACTTATGTCATACCAGTTCATTGTATGTTTAGTGGTATGGTACGATGTGGTGACAGAGGCAAATCGTGCAAGCAAAGTTCTGCAGAGTCCATCTGTTGATATTTCCACATGTGTCAAAGTGCTGGCATCCACTATTGACCTGCTAAAGAATTACAGAGAAATGGGATTTCAACATGCCATGGGTGAAGCCTCCAAGATAGCAGAAGAACTGGATATTGGCACCACATTTTAAGAAAAGAGACACAAGAAAGTAAAATGGTTCTTTGACTATGAAGGAGAAGATGAGACTGTACAGGATTCAGCGGTAAAATTACATGTAGAGTTCTTCAATATGCTGCTGGACACAACAATCCAATCATTTACTGACCAGTTTCAGCAGCTTTCAGAGTTTGATAAGGCCTTTGGATTTTTATCAAATATTAAAGCCTTGAGCGATGTTGCAGAAGACACACTGCTGCAACATTGCAAGGCTCTGAAAGAACAACTGACTGACAGGATAAGTGGCCACTGTGATATTGATGACTCTGACCTTGGACACGAACTTAAAAGCCTTTCTTGAATGATTGATAATGAATCATCACTACTGATTGTGTTAAATTTCCTTATTCGCAACCACTTGCAAGACATATATATATATAAATACTTATGTTTCACTGTGCATTAATTTGACTGCACCCGTTACATTGGCTACTGCAGAATGCAGCTTTTCTAAGTTGAAGCTCATAAAGACATACCTGTGTTTGTTAATGAGTCAGGAGAGACTTTCAGGCTTAGCTGTGCTCTCAATTGAGCATGAAGTGAGACAAAGTGTATCACATGGCAGCCTCATTGAAGACTTTGTCCGGAAGAAAATTCGTAAGATCCCATTAAAACTGTAGGTTAGGTATGTGCTCATATTTCCTTTCCAGTAATATTTTATAATGCTGTCAGGCAGTAATTTCAGGTAGTACCTTAGTGTTGCTTGTACGCTGTGTATTCACTTTTTGTTTGCGTACCTCCAACAGGTAGGACCATGAGGATGGAACTAACAGGATGTTAGGCAAAGGCATCTAGGAGCGGCAGGGCTCGTCGGGAGTGGCAGGACTCATGTGGAGTGGCAGGGTAGTGGCAGAAATCATCAGGATGGTAGGACAGTTGGGAGTGGCAGGACTCATTGGGCAGCTAGGACAGAAGTGCAGGAAGAACAGACAAGTGGCAGCAGGCAGAAGCTGAGGAGGTAAATGCATATGGAAGATGAATGACACGCTGGTCTTCACCTTTTTCTCTCTGGGTTTGAGTCTGCCTGTCTCAGACTTACTAATCCCCATTACTCGCTTGTGCATGGATTTGAGTCTGCCTCTGGCTCAGTAATCCCCATGTCTCTTTTGTGTGTTTATTTGGGTTTGAGTCTGTCTGCCTCAGGCTCCGTAATCCTCATGGCTTTCTTTTGGGTTTGTTTGGGTTTGAGCCTGCCTCAGGCTCTGTAATCTCCACGGCTTTCCCTTGTATGTTGTCTGTAGTCTTTTCTGTGTCCCATAGCTGTGTTGTGTACATCTGCAGTGTGACTGTTCTGCATGTCAGTAATTGCCTTGAGTGATGTCAGTTTATCTAATGCTGCTTAAGTCTTGCTATATTGCTGTCATTGTCCTGTGTTTGAGAGTGGAGTCTGTTCTGTTTTGTGGTAGTACTGACTTAATCTTGTGTGGATTTATGTTCAGTTTTGTAGTAAATTTGTCCTGGTCTTGTCTCTGTACTTGCGGGGGTGGGTGCCCCTGCCCTTTGTCTGAGTGGGTGTTAATGTTCAGTCTTGCTGTAGTGCAGTCTTTATCATGTGTGGGTGTCTGTCCTGTGTGCAAGTGTCTGCTTTAGTGTGCTTCTGTCCTATGTGAGGGAGCCTGTGTCTTTGTGTGTGTCTGTGTGGGAGTCTCTGTGTGGGAGTCTTTGCCTTTGTGTGGGAGTCTGTCAATGTGTGTGGGTGTCTGTGCGGGTGTCTGTTTTAGTGTGCTTGTGTCCTATGTGAGGGAGTCTGTGTCTTTGTGTGTGTCTATGTGGGAGTCCGTCTTTGTCACAGTCTGTGTGTGCCTGTGTCAATTTGTGAGGGTGTCTGTGTCAATTTGTGTGGGTCAGTCTGTGTGTGGGTCAGTCTGTGTGTGGGTCAGTCTGTGTCGATGTCTGTGTGCATCAGTCTGTCTTTGTGGGAGTCTGTGTTGGTGTCTGTGTGCGTCAGTCTGTCTTTGTTGGAGTCTGTGTCGGTGTCTGTGTGCATCAGTCTGTCTTTGAGGTAGTCTGTGTCAGTGTCTGTGTGTGTCAGTCTGTCTTTGTAGGAGTCTGTGTTGGTGTCTGTGTGCGCCAGTCTGTCTTTGTGGGAGTCTGTGTCGGTGTCTGTATCTTTGTGTACCTCTGTGGGAATGGCTAACTTGATGTGGTACAGAGGCTTTTTGTAATGTAACAACATTGCTACTAAATGCCAGTCAGTGTGGGTGTCTTTGTGAAGAGTCAATGTGGGTGTCTTTGTGTACATCTTTGGGACTGGCTACCTCGATGTGGTACAGAGGCTTGTCATAATGTAACAACATTGCTACTAAATGCCAGCTGTAGCTCTCAATCTCATGGCACAAAATCTGGACAAAGCCACAGATAATGGAGTTCCAGCCCCAAAGATCTGGGCAAATTTTAAATATTGCTCTTATAAACTGAAAATGTTAGAATAAAAGGTCTTACCATGCATGTTCTGAAGGGTATATGAAGTTAAACTGAAATGCCTGTCATTTAATGAATTCAGTCATCAATGATTTGCCACAAAAAAATCCATAAAACTCCAAATCGAGGAACAGACCAAACAAGAGTCACATCTGGACATTCTTTGAAAATCTGGGCAGTTGAGTATGCAGCCAGTGTCTGCATCTGTGAGTGGCTACCTTGCTGTGGTACAGATATTTGTCCATAATATAACATTGTCACTAAATGCCATTTGGTGTGTGTGTGCAGCTGAGTGGCAACCTTGCTGGGCTACAGGGGTTTCATAAAATCACATTGGTACTAAATGCCAGTCAGTGTGTGCACCTGTGAGTTGCTACCTTGCCGTGTGCACCTGTGAGTCGCTACCTTGCTGTGGTACAGGGGTTTATCAGAATGTAACATTGGTACTAAATGCCAGTCAATGTGTGTACCTGAGTCACTATCTTGCTGTGGTACAGGATTTATCATAATGTGACATTGGCACTAAATGCCAGTCAGTATGTGCGCACCTATCAGTAGCTACCTTGCTGTGGTACAGGGGTTTGTCTTAATGCAACCTTGGTACTAAATGCCAGTCAGTGTGTGCACCTGAGTCGCTATATTGCTGTGGTACAGGGGTTTGTCTTAATGCAACATTGGTACTAAGTGCCAGTCAGTGTGCGTACCTGTGAGTAACTACTGTACTGTAGTAGAGGGGTTTATCATAATGTAACCTTGGTACTAGATGCCAGTCTGTGGCTTGGCACATCAATTCTTAATGATCTGAATGTGTGACACTATTGGTTAAATGGTGCTGGATGAGCTTGACAGGGAAGAGGGTGCAATGGCAATGTGGTCACGCTTGATGTTCTCTTGAGTAGGGCCCCCAACTTGAACCTTGCTGGGGGCCCCCAAAATGCTAGCACTGGCCCTGGGTACTGTTCTAATATTATACTGAAAATTATTGTTATTTGAGGGCTGTACTTATGTGAAGAGCTTCAGTGTGATTTAGAAATGAAGCTCCTTTCCCCCAGGCTCAAGCTTTCTTCTTTCACTAGATTATGTGAAGCTTTTGAGGTAAAAGGCCTGAGGTAATTTGAAATTCCTGCCCAAACTGACAGAATAGAACTATTCATGCTTGGAGATCTAGTTTAACAGGCAGCTTTGGAAAGATAATTTAAATAAAAGGTGGAACCTTCTGAACATGCATTAACTCATTACTTTCAAGTGACACCTTCAGGTGCATCTGCAGTAATCTCCTACTGATACCTCTAGGCATCAAATATTGCTTATTCATATTTGCATCAATAACTCTAAAACCATGCTATGTACAAGGTTTTAAAATGTTTCATCTTAAAGCTTACACAGTAGCAAACTCAACTGCATTAATATTTTACATCTGTCTAGTGTAGGTAAATAGCTATTAACTGTTGTTTTTATGATATTAATTTATATAAATATAATTCACACATTTTTCTAAATATCTTAACATCCAAGTAACAGACAGTACTCTTTAGTCTCATATTAAAGCTCTCAGCTGAATGAATAAAATGTTGCTGGCAGTATGTGTGTAACTTGAGCGGTTGCTGAAATATTGTAAGTTGTTTACAAAATATTACAAATGTAATAGTTACTACCCGGGATTAATGAAACTTGTGCCATGCGTCAGAGTAGCTTTGGCGATCTAGCGCCAAATATGGTCACAGAGCGATTCAGGTAGGAGCTGTTTCCACGTGCATTACCAGCGTACGGCATAGCTGCGCAGCTCCCGGCAGATGTATGCTAATTACCCCATGCGCAGCAGTGTAGCATACAAATGAAGGTATATAGTGATTCGTGAAGTGGTGCAGGCATAGCATAATCATGTAGAAATGTAAAACAAAAGAAGGTTCACATTCTGTCAAACATAAAATCGGAACCATGAAAGCAGACCAAACTTACGTATTATAATGTTAATATATGCCAGTGGCTAAATATACAGCCAATGGCATAAAACAACATACACAGCATATAAAAAATAACATTTAATGTCATGGCCACACCAACGCAAAGTAAAACCGCAGTGCATCTGTGAGCAAATGGGTTCACAAGGAAAATATATTTAGATGTCATAAAACTGCAATGTAACACAATTCATGATATCCCCATAATAGTCAATGGCACGCATGCTACACCACAACCATGGCGCAAGGGTTGCTAAGGGTCTGTGACAGTGTTCCGTGCAGTAACTAGGAATTAGCAGTCAATGCCATGCAAATGAGTCAAGTAATACTGAATCGCAAACACCCCGCTGGTGTAAGGATGCACCACACGGCGTAGCAGTACAACACCGAGGAGTGGCCTGGAGGTAAACATGATATGAAGAGAGGGGCGCACCACCGTAGCTGTAAACACATTGGATCATTGCTAATCCGTATTGCGTGTTGCTAAGTAAAGCTGCAGGATAGGGGTTTGGAAGTAGCCATAGCTTTGCTTAGCTGAGAGCACACAAGGTAACTGAAAGTTCAGGTGAACGTGGATGAAAACGCGCATGAAACCCAGTAAACGGCTGTGCGCGGTGCGCACCACAGCTGAAACAGGAAGGATACGGGAAGACAATAAGGAAATGCTGCAGCATTGTAATTGGAGTACAAATGAGTAATTAACACCTAGAAACTCACAGTGGGCCATAGACAACAGCTAACAAGGCTGCTAGCAGCTGCCTGCAGAACAGGAAAGGGGAGGTGCTGTACAGCAAAGTAAAGAGAACTGTCACAGCAGAACAAAGCAAACTAGATCAGCTACATAACACATTTCCCAACACAATCCTGGGTTGTGAAAGTACAAAACAAGAAAGGCAGCAGCTGGATGCATGTCTGACAATGGGAGGGGAATCGGGTTGAAAATTGAAGTAAAGGGCAATAGATGAATCTCGGCAGACAAGCGTAAGTCAACACCAAAGGCCCCACAATAGCAGTACCTGCTGTAAAAACCAATAATTACCCTACAGCTGGAATAGCACAAACACACCCAATTACACCAGCATCATCCATTGCACAATAGTATAAGATGTGAAAGCCCCACACACACACTTGTGTATTCCCAGACACTCTGCACTATTGGTGTATACAGACGGGGAACTTTTAATATGTACATATTAGGGGCCACCATAGGTTTGATTCACCAGCATGTGTTGGAGACTGACGGTGGTGTGGAGGATGATGCTGACAACAATCTCAGGCACCGGAGGAGGAGAAGAGTGTTCAGACCCAGGGTAACCTACCAGGGGCTACATGATCTGGAGATAGTAGAGCATTACAGGGTGGACAGGGACATCATACAGTAACTTGTCGAGCTGTGCCGGCCATGACTCAGAGCCAGAAGTAACAGAGGGGGAACCCATCCCAGTGGACACGAAGGTATGTGTAAGCTTGAGAATACTAGCCACAGGTACCTTCCAAAGGTCAACTGGGGATATCATGGGAATCTCACAGGCATCAGCATCTAGGGTACTCCACCAGTTCCTGGTTGCCATGTTACCACATGCCAATGAGCACATATACTTCCCCCGAACACTGGAGGAGTTGGCCAGCAATATGCGTCTCTTCCACTATGTGGCAGACTACCCAGAGGTACTGGGTGCAATAGACTACACACACATACACATCAAGTCACGACCCGGTGAACAGGGTAGGCACTACATAAACCACAAGGGATTCCCCTCCATCAACTGCCAGGTTGTGTGCAATGCCTAGGGCATTATCATGGATGTGTGTGCTGGCAGCCCTGGAAGCTATCACGACTCCCACATCTGGCATGCCTCACAGCTGTATCAGGTATTTGCCAGGGGGGGACATCCCATATGGAACCGTGGATGATGACTCCCATCAGAAATGCATACACAGCCATGCAAGAATGCCATAATGAGGCACAATGCAGAAACCAGAATCATCATAGAGCGCATGTTTGGGATGCTGAAATCATGGTTCCATTTCTTGGACATATTTGGTGGAGCCTTGCAGTACTCTCCAGGAACGTGTGTCCACATCTTCATAGTATGTGCCATGCTACACAATATGATCCTGTGGAAACAGCTGCAGCAGGGACAGAATGGTGAAGATCATCACAGTCCACCACTTTTGCCAAGGGACCCACAGGCACAGGGGACTCAGACCACGAACACCCTGTGCTAGCCCCAGTAGGCAGATGGAGGCATGCCCAGTATGCCCATGCCTTGGCAAAGAGGGAACGTATAGCACACACACACTGACAGTAGGCACTCATGGACTGATTATTCATGATGACTGCTAATGCGGACCTTTCTTTGCTATTGATAGGTAGTTAGCTCCAGAGTATGGTATGTGTCTGAGATGAGAATGTACCACTATAGCATGTTCTGCTTTTTGACATTACAAGGTTTAGATCAGTACAGTGTGTAGCTTGTAGGGATTTTGATCTGTTTACATGGAGCATGTCCAACACCTGTGGGTTTGGCATAGCTTTGTATGTTAGGCAGAGGTTGCCTCTGGGTAGGCGGTATGCAACACAGTGTAGCTGTGGTTTTGTAAGACAGTCTGCATAGGGCACCTGTTTGAGTCTGGTAATACTCTTTGTGAGGTATGTGCCTGGCGTCTACAGTTACTGTAGATGTCTTCTGAGGTGCATACCAAAAGGGCCATTGTACTCTATGATGTGTTTTATGACTGATGAGTACAGTGGAACACTAATCTCTTTTTCCATGGATGACACACCTTTTCTGATGACATGTGGACCGTATACAGTTTACATGACTAATGTGGCACTGTGCTTATCAAAAGGGACACTATTGTCCACCTGTGTCCCGTGGTGTCTTATCACACTTTTGGTGTTGAGTAGACTACCACCTATGTGGTAGTTCCATGGGTACAGGGTTTTTAACAAAAGGCATAGCAATACATTTACAACATTGAGCTTGAGCATACATATAAACATCCATTGATGTACATATAGATTTACAAATTGGCACATATACAGTCCACCTTTCATGGTGGGAATATCAATTATGCAAAGGTTGAGAGGGATACAGTTATGTAATAATATTGCACAGTGTTGTGCAGAATGCATTGAAGGTATTCTCAGCCCATGTATCTTTAGCAAGACTCCCTGTCTGGAAGACTAAAAACTTAACAAATCATACCCACATCGTTTAAACACCACATGTCATATACCAGCACTGTATGCTGTCTTGTTTGCCACACACTACAACCTACATTAAAATATGCACATAACAACCTCCACCAACATATATATGTCCACCCTTCACAAACAGTTGCAGTATGTCCCTTGCTCTATGCACATGTTAAGATGCTAATATATCTGACACATAAATATCTCTCCATATGTGTGTGCAATACACACACAAGGTCCACACTGTTGTAAGTCCGTAGACCACACAGATGACCTGTTGGGCCATGCTATAACATGAACAGTTGTCACGTGTGCATAACAGTAATATTACAGGGAGTATTTATAGCTGCTAATGCTACATTACTATACTAGCCTGGTACAGCAGTTGCCAATGCTAAGCTACAAATTATATGACTATCATGCATGTGTTACACTGTCACATCCAGGTTTATATAGCTGTTTGCACAACCCCCCAAACACCAATTATACACAGTACTGTAAAGAACAGATGACATGATCAGATGTTTGACATTTAATGCTGAGCTACATATGTCACAGTTATGTCCCAATGCACACAGCTACACACTAATTTGTCCATGGCAGTAGTCATGCATGGCATCAGTGCATACATACCTACTGCTGCCACATATGCATGTTTCAAAGTATTTACAGTACTCTTCATAAACATCTACTACTTTCCGGTAACCACATATCTGTTACATACCTGTTTGTCACTTTCAGGTCCGTCAGTGTATGTTTTGACAATTTAATTTTTTTTGTTGGTATTAATTAAGTAAAGTTTGCTTTTACTTAATTTTCTTTGGTTATTAATTAATTTATTTTTTTTATTTAATTAATATTTTTGGTTAGTAATTCAGTAAATTTGTTTTACTTAATTAAATTTTTGTATTATTAAGTAATACTTTTTATTTTTACTCCTCTCCAGGTTTACAGATGCTATAACACGTGCAATGTAATGATTGCATGTGGGGATAGCAAGTACAGTCTGCTTTTATAGGTATCTGCACATGTGCATGTGATGCCCTCTGCACCAATTGGTGCCCAGCATTTGGTAAATGTACACAGCTTGCTGTGTGGTAATTGCAGTACTCACTGTCATAGCAACCCAATGCTATAAATTGCTAAGTTATGTAGGCATAGCCCTTTCAGATTTCCAGAGTGGGGCCCATGCTTGTTTGCTGTGGACACTGTTGTTTAAGTCAGAAGGTTGGTATACTTCTTATATCTGAAGCTAGAGGTGTAGACAGTGATGTACATGTTGTACTCAGACCAGACTATTGCCACTTCCAGTACAGAGCTATCAGTGTAGTGTTTAACTCACCCCTACAAATGCTTACACAAGATATATGTGAGTATGTAGTTTCTTTTCTACTTATATAATTAACTGCCATACAAAAGTAGTTATTGAGAAGTATTATTTTGGCACATGATCTGTTTGTGAACTGTTATACTGTGCATATTGATGTACTCACTTCTGCAGGGTTTGTGTTTTTTTATTGTTGACATTAGCACAGGATTCTCAGGAAAACTGGACAATTCCACTACTGAGTATGCCTACCTAAATCCTTGGTAGACCCTAAACACACACATATATTTACAATTTGGAGGGGGGTGCAGACATACAGAAAGCATTATGTATTATTGTGTGAGTGTTATCTTACTGGGCTTAAAGGATTGGTGTGCACCTGTTAGTTTATCAAGGCAGGTGGTCTGTCTGCATATTTCCCAACTGTGAACCTATCCAGATGCTAGCCAGATGTTAGCCTGTTATTCTTTGTCTGTGCAACCCACAGGTGTTTTCAGCACTGGTACAATGGCATTGTTACAGTCAATTGCTACCAGTACATGGCTACATCCTTTGGTATTTCTGTGTTGTACTCCTACATAAGGGTATGCTTGTGGAAGACCTCCCAAAGCTATTTGCAGAGTGTGTAACAGCAGAAATGCTGATATGCCTGTGTGTTTGTGCCTCTGCCAGGCCTATGAAACACTCAGATACATATTTGCATGGAGTCAGGGATAAGTATTAAAAGTGACGTACACCTTCCAAATAATAGAGACAGTAGGTGTAGACTTGAGTGAAGCAGTGCATATGGATTAGTACACCTTTTATGAAGTACAAGCGGTGTCTACTGTTATTATTGTCATTATTCATTGTGTAATACCCCACCTTTATGACTAACGTCAGTACTTTTCAGAGGGATTCAGAGGGACACAGCTAAAATATGTTTCACAATCAGGGACATCCCTGAAAAGTAGTCACAGTTAGGAAGTATGGACTCTGCCCTAATCAGATATGCCAGTGTTTGTCCTGCTATGATACTGTGTGGGGGTTGTAAAGTGCCTTTATAACATTATTTGCTGCTAGACTGACTGCTTCTCTTATCACAGTCATGTAATGCAATTCCACAACAATTTCTGGTAAAGATCCACAGAACAAGCTTTGTGTTATTGCCTTCCTATTTTTCCTTTACATTCACTCATTGTATTGCATGATATATTTATTTCAGCACCAAGTTATTGTATATCTGCTGTGGCTTAGTGGTACTTCATGCAGTCTAGTGTGTCCAAGGCCTGGGGTTCAAGACTGACAGAGGTGTTTTATTTTGGTGTTGAGCAGAACAAGGGCCCTGACATACAGAGTGACTAAGGCACTTTTAAGCAGTTGTAAGCAGGTTTGTGCGGGTTTGCGCGATACTTAGCAATGCTTAGCTAAGCACACACATGCGCACACTCACTCAAACCTGCTAACTACTGCTTAAAAGTGCTTACTCCCGCTAACCCCCACGCTAATTTCTTTGAAAGAAAAGAAAATGGGGAGATAGGAAAGTGGTGATAAAGGGTGCACAAAGAGGGAAAGACAGTAGGGAAACCAGCTTGGGATGTGCAGGACGGGTGTAGGGAAGGTCCATAGCTGCCCATTTCTTTACCAGCAACAGCTGTGCATATGTTAGATATTTGGAGTGAAATTTGAAACCTTCCACCCCTGAGAGAGGGGTGAGGACAACAAAGTATTTTGTACTGCCAATTATAATTATCAGTTTACATGTCCAGCGGACATGTGTGCGAAATGGGCAGCTATGTATGGGGCATAATTTTTTTGTGGGAACAGATTGCCCTTTTTTTTTCAGGTGAGAGTGGAATGTGAGGTAGAGGAAGTATGTATATTTGGGGAGGTAGGTTGGGGAGGTAAACAGGCAAGACAAACAAGATGCATACAGGGGCGGAGTATGACACATGGGGTGGGTGAACACCATTGACGGGGACGGATGTTTGGAAATCGCAAGCCCATGAGCCCACAGATGGTAACAGTGGAACTGAGATCCCCACCCATGGGCAGTCACCACTGCACCTTCACAGCCCCGAGGGTGGCTGTGCCAGGGGCTGCATAGGAGGGGCAGGCTCACCCTTGAGTTGTGCCACTCCAGCCTTGAGCTGGCATAGGGGATCAGCGACTGAATGCTGGATCTCCCTGCGCACCACAACCAGGACCATTTGGAGGGTGACAGGTGTCCCTTCTCCACCCATGCTTGCACAGGGGGGTGAGCCCCATCCCCTGCAGTGCTTCAACCCAAAGGTGGCATAGGACCAATGGAGGAGGGGAGCCCAGGCTGGGCACCAGACCTGCTGGTGCCAGGTGCAATCGCCAGCTGAGGATGGACAGGTGGGTCCACTGGGACCGGCTTTCCCATACGTTCTGTGATTAGGTGTGTTTAATTACAACATAGACAACAGCATTCCAAATTAGTTGTAACAGCATGCAGTAATATTCCCATTAACCCAACACACCAGGGTTCCAACAGTTGAACAGCAAGCATAACACATGCATATATTGAACAACAGTGGACATTATAACAGCATGCAGGGATGATTGGTGGCAAAAGGCCACCAAGATTGTGGTGTTTGAACAGGGCACATGCATCAAAGTAAATGCAGATATTTATAGAACAATAGGACATATGTCCCAACAAATGTTTTGAGATTAGACATACCCATTGAGGTGTGGAATTGCATTGTTTATGCACACACAGTAGGGTGTTAAAAGAAACCTCGATTAACATCTTATAAGTACTTTTAGTCTACACTACATTCCCATTGACTGCAGGTGTATATCTCCTACATGTATTATTACACTAGGCAACATGCATTAAGTTGTGTAATGGGTTTGGCTAGTTCATTATATACCTGACCTATATCTGACATACTAACTGTTCAAGATGCAGATGTTACTGCTACATAGTTATATATTTTATTTATATTTATGCATCTACATATCTGGATGTGTTCACGTGACATTTTCAGTTAAATTTCTGCAGAACCCTATATTTCATGTAGCACACTCACATTTCTGGGGAACACATTAACAAGCTACTCATGTGCCAGATTTACCTATGCATGCCAGCCATTAACCGACTGTTGAGGACTGTATATATGCTTCACAGCTACTGGCACTTCCTTCATCCACTTTATATGGGACTGCCCAACTGTGGGTTTACAGCACTTAATACAACAGTATTATTTATATAATGCAAGGATACAACAACATTTCAAAGTAAGTGACACAGACACACTCCAAGTATTATACTTTTATTAATTACATTACACACTTTTCTACACGCTGTCTCCTTTATTTGATATTACAATGCATACAGAAGACTTATTCAACACATATTATACCTTTATTAATAGGTTACAACACTCTTTTTCCTGCTCGCTCACTTATTTTATATGACAGTACATGCAGAGATATTATTCCGGACTTATTTTACCTTTATTAATGGGTAACTACACTCTTTTTCTGGCTCTCTGACTTATTTTATATAACAGTACATGCAGAGGAACTATTCAAGCCATTTTATGGCTGTATTATTGGGCTACAACACTTTTTTTCAGGCTCTCTCACCTATTTTATATAACAATACATGCAGAATAATTACTAACCTGCCTGGTGGCGCAGCCTTAGCAGCCTATCTGCATAGGCTTACTGATTCACAGCATGGACACCTGCAGCTGTGAAGTAAATAAAGGGATGTTGAGACATACCTATCCATTATATAGACTAAATTAGCATGTCTTACATACTGCATTCCATGGCTACCTACTCAGTAGTGGGGCATCTTGCATGTCACGGGCTTCCTGCATCCATTGGTTCAGTAGGTCATGCTTCCATCTCTTCAGGTCTGCATGGTGGTGATGGACCTGTTCACCAGTCTGAGGAATGCCTGTGGCACTGGTGAGATCATGAGCTAACCGGTTCCAAGCCTCTGCTTTATACTCCATCCCTTGGAACTGGGCCTGCAAGAGTCTTGACTCATGACGGTGGACAAGGAGCCAAACCATGTATTTTGACTCCTCGATGCCCCAGCGTTGTGCTCAAAAGTGAGTACCCTCTCCAGCACCAGCCGTTCTAACTGCAGATGGGAGCTACAATCAGTTATGGTGAGCATTCCCGCAGATGGAGCTTAAATATGCCGCATTTCCCACACTTTTTTGTGATTGGCCGTTTTTGAAACTTCTAGGCTGACTGCAGACCTGCTTAGCAATGGTTAATCTACCATTTATAAGTATATGTATGTTAACAGTGGATGTTTATCCTAAGCTGTCATGGCTTAGTGGTTCAGTATTTTGATTATGGTGCACAGTGTCCCGGGTTCGAACCTTTGTCATTGCTTTTTATTTTACTACTGTCCAGACAGGCTAGGGGGTGTGGCTGTGTTTAGGCAACTTTGCTCTACATTGCTCCACGTTGTCCTATGCTGCGCTGGTTAGCGCGGTGCGCAGCTCCATGCAAACCTATTGTGCTGGGTAATTTCTGTTTCCACAGGGGGTAGCACCACGCAAACAAGTGCAAACACGTGCACACAGCCTTACAGAGGCTTACACAGGCTTAGGCGGGTGCACATTCGTGTATACAAGCTTAGACCGCCTTACACAGGCTTACACGGTTGCACACACGTGCACACAGGCTTCGACGGGTTTACATGCATGCACACGCGCACACACAGTGTAAGCAGCTTTGCAAGCAACTTTAAAGCTCATAAACGAAAAAGCACTAAACCACTGAAAAATAATAAAAAAGATCCAGACCAAGAATGAAGGCGAAAATAGCTTTATGTACAAGCGCTTTCATCTAGAAAAGACTTCTTCAGATACAGAAAACACAGGTGCTACACATAACTTATATAATGCCTCATAAAACATCCAATTACAATTTTAAAGGAACATACACAATACACTAAGAACAATATATATATATATATATATATATATATATATATATATATATATATATATATATATATATATATATAAACAATTAATGGAAATGTGAAAAATTAAAAAAAATTATTTAACCATGAGCAAATAACAAACATAGGCATTGATTTTAAATTTTTTTTTAAAAAATCCTTAATCCTCCCTAAACAAAATAATATTAAACCCTAACTGCTTTGGCTAGCAAACTGGCTTAATACTCACATATTCATTAAGACCAGGTACATAAAGCTATTTTCGCCTTCATTCGTGGTCTGGATCTTTTTTATTAATTTGCAAGAAACTTTAGTGATAGCCATGGCGTACACCTTCGTTTTCTGGATTTCAGTTTAGACAACTGTAGACACACCTCTTTTAGTCCTGAGTAACTCACAGCAAACACATGCCACTCTGCTCCAATAAGCTTACAGTCTTTTTGATACATAACCCCTGATGATGTCACCCATCTTGTACTCTGTTACTCCCCTTATCCTACTCTTACACTCTAGTGACATGGTTCACATAGCAGGAAAAATTGGGATTCACTATCCTTATCCTCATTTGCATAGGACTGCCTACTAATGCTTGGTTACATCTCTCAGACTGAGCTTCCCCCCTTAGCAACCTCTACTCAGTAGCCATGTTGTCTTCAGCCTGCCATTCACTTGCATGGCAGATTAATATTTTGAATAAAATCCCTATTTGTGGCTTTTATTTTTTTGTTTTTCTGGTTTTTAGAGCGCAGCACGTTTGCGCGGTGCTGCGCTACTCTTAAACATCGGAGATCGAGGAAAAAAAAATATTTATTTTTTTATTTTGCAACAGAAAAAAATGCCAATGCCCATATATTTGGCCATTGGTATGCTTCCTCAACTGGATGCATCCTTTATATGGAGCTGTCATGGCTCCATTTTGCTATTTGCAGAATGGTACTCAGTTGCCAACCGAGTACATTTCTGCAAATAACACTACTCTTACTCGGACAGGTTAGTGTTTCCTGGATCACAAATTTACCTCATTTGCATGGCTTTCAGCAGCAAATGAGGTAATTTGCATAAACTAACCCTGTCCGTGCAAGAGTCGTTTTAGGAGCTCTCTTGCATGCCTCTGCCGGCTGTTCCTGGATCACTCGGCAGACATGTTGACTGCATGGAGTCTTACTCTACTCTTAGACTCCGTGCAAGCCTTTGTGAATCCGGCCCATTGTCACCAACAAGAATGTATTTGCAGAAACTACAATTATAACATGGGAAAGTGCCTGTCTTTCTTGATGTTTGCCTGCTTCATTTCCTGGTAACATAGCCTCCGTTTAAGGTTAATACAATTCCTATAGGCAAACTGGTCTGTCATCAATGATGTGCTCTAAATTCAGAAATTACTTTTAAAATATGCCAGTTTCTAAATATAACTTTTTTTAACTTCGGCAGTCCTATTATTATAGGCGGTGCCATCTCAGCTTATAATGTTGTATAGCTGTATTCACAGAATTCTTATTTGTCATTGTCTTCTTATTAAAAAAATGGTCTAGCTTCCCCTTCCCTACTTTGAATTACTTCATTCATCATTTCACTCAATAAATTTCCATCGTGCCCCTATATGCAAACTCTTGAGTCATTTTGAGCATTTGCTTCTTACATTTCTCCTGCTCGGTATTAAGTCTGCTCACTCTTAACAATTGACTATTCCATTAAAAAGGTGCAGCACATGCATTCTATTCTTATATGTATAGCGATTGGCATGGACGTTTTTTCTAAAAATGTTAGTATTCATTCCCTCATTGTTCTTCTCTATTTTTGTCTAGAAAAATCTATTTGATTTTGTGAGAAATTAAGTTTAAACTTTAAAAAGCTGGTAGATTCATGACTCACACATATGGCACACCTGTGACCTGTTTGTAAGGTTTGCTATGGGTGACTCTCCACAAGGGCATCTAGTAGTGGATGCAGATTATGCACTGGAACCTTGGTTCATGACACTTATGAGAAACCCACACATTGCCGTTGAGCAAGGATACAATGATGTACATGCTCAAATTAGGAATATTATAGAACATATATTTGCTTGCTCAAATTAAGATTCTAGTGTCCAGACACATCAGGTGTTGCCCTCCAATTTTATCCAGTCACCTCAGCCAAAATACTCATAGTCTATGCCATGTTGCACAATATAGTTCTCAGGAAAAACCTGCAACATGGACGATGAGGTCAAGGACTGCAGTTTCCAGGACCACAATCAGGAACAGAAAATACAGGTGAGCAGTCTGAGGAAGAACCAGCAGAGATGGATGATCCTGGCAGATGTAGGCATACACAATATGCCATGGCCCTGGTTAAGAGACAGAGGATAGCACAAACACTCATTACCTAAGTGAAAACCTAAATGCTAAGCATGTGCATACATTAAAAGTATTAAATCTGTAAAAAAATCAAAATATAAATGATCCATAGCAATGTATTTCCTATGAACTATGAGTACTCTCATATACATATATTATTTTGCCTGATACTGTGCATCATGCATTACAGTTGCCCAGTGCAAATACCCCAACAGTGACCAAGCCAATTTTAGCATCATTTGCATAAATTTATGAGAAAGCAAACATTACTAAGTTGTAGGACTGCATTAGTTGGAATACAATACAAATACAATGAGGATCAAGAAGTACAGAACAAATCATTTACAAGTGAGCAGGAAAAAGAACAATAAACAATAAAAAATAACAGTTTCTGCAATACATTCCATTAAATCAAGCAAGCATTAGCAACTCACCCCTTGCATTAGACATAGGCAACCCTAAGTCACAAAGATATGTGTGAAGGGCAGGGCACAGTCATCATCACTTACATGGGGGAGGTTACAGACAGCCAAGCCTGACACCAAAGAAGTGGGGTTCATATTATATGATCGATTGCTAGAAATACCGAATGATCTATTATTGAACCCAAATGCATGAAACCACAAAATGTCAAAGGAATGGATCAGCAATTTTTTTCCCAGGGAAAAAATTTGGTGATCCAAAAAAAAAATGTACAGGCAACATAGAGTGGGAGCTTCGTCCACCACACCCTCCACACCCTCCTACCTTAAATATACCAAATTTGAGATCACACCGCAGTGAAAACAGCAAAGTCTGGAGAATGGCTCATATTCTGTGGTTTCATCCATTCGGGTTCAACAAATGAGTGTTCGCTATTTCTAGCATTCACTCATGTAATACGAACCTAAGAAGTGAGTGTGTGCTAGTGATAAACCAGTTGATCAGCAAGGATCCATTATCAGGACCAGCAACAACCCATTTATATCATTCAATTGTCAATTGTAATGTTTATTTTTATTTGTTTGCTTTTTGGTGATTTGGGGCATTTAGGATAATGAAAAGTTAGCATCCCTGATGAAAGAATTCCTCCATTATTTTGAAGGGATTCAGGTTTGCGTCTATTACAACTTTTATGACCCTTCGCCTAAGGCATAGTCTTGACTTGATTTATCTACTGAATATGATAACCAATCCCCCACTGGCAAAATTGATCTCCAGCCTTAACTCTTTCACTTGCCTTGAAACTTCCTCTTATTCATCTACCTGGTCTCATGCTGGTGACATGCTGTAATTTAAATGATGTTTCACATGTTTTTTTTTTTTTATTTTGCAAGCCTTCTAAAAGAGTTGGTCTATATTTATAGCACATTATTGCCCAGTGCAATGGATGTGTTTGCCCCATTTTGTTTGCATCCTATCTCTTTCAGGGCTCTCACTTCTTGGTATGACTTGAAATTCCACTCCCTGAGATGGAATGAGCAAAAGCTGAAATATCATGCTGGTCAATAAAGTGATGGACTTAATCTGGATGTGCATTATGCTTATTATCAGTCTGGAAGCTCCCAGAAAAGGTGATTTTCCTATCCAGTGACATTTATGCAGCAAGAAACTTTTTAACTATTGTCTTTTGGGACACAGATATGCTGTGCATCCCTGTTTTTTTTTTCCTTGTCGAATTTTCACATCTCAACAGCAAGAGTGGATTATGTGGTATCATCTGACAAGGCTGCCACCATGAGATCATCATTTATTTATTTATTTATTTACTAGCTCACTTTCCTTACTACTTAATTACTTTATTAATTCAGCAAGTGGACAAATTTTAAAGCACTTTTTCAGACACTACCTGAGTCAAAGCCAGCAACACTTATAAAGAGACCTACATGGTACAGTTGCATTATTTGCAAACAAGTTGTAATTGATACACTAAAAGCAAATATATTAGACATCACCTGCTAATGCCCATGCTTATTGCATAGTAATTTATGTAAAAAAAAGTTGTTTGACTTCATATAGTAAGCAGTGGGGTTATACTGTGGAAAATAGAATTATACAGAGTGCATGTGGGTGGGGTGGGAAAAGCTGTAACACTGCAGGGAAAGTATAGTAGCTATGATATCTCTATCTGTCGGTTTATCTATCTATCTGTCTATCTATTTATCTATCTATCTACATCTGTATGTCTGTGAACTGCATAATGCTAGATTACATTTTATCCATTGCCTTTTAGCAGGTATATTCATGTTCATCTTTTAGGTAATCCAGTAGCTTCCTCCTGCATGCTGGGTATTTTCTGCTGCTTCACACATCTTTCATTGCCTCCATCTAGCTTTATGGACTGTGCACTGTTTGAGACATTGAGAAGCTCTTCCTGTTCCTGCATCACATTTTGTTTTCCTACTTATGATGAGCTGATGTCAGTGAGTTCAGGTATGCACTCTGCAAATTCTAGAATGGATATTCTTGAATCCAAGTTGGATTTTTCTCCCTGGGTGTTCTGGATCCAGTTATTTCTCAGATTCTGAATCTCCTTTTGAGTTCTGGAATTTCCCATCTGCTTTGTAGGATGTAGTACTTAATTAGGTTCTCAGGAAACTATCTGTGGACCTAGACAGTATTTGCAACTTTCATTCCATCTCTAACTTGCATTGGCAAACATATTGTGAAGGTTATTTACTCATAGATTGAATTACTTACCTGTCATTGAGCTTAGGGTTGTACTTCAGTCCAGTTTCTCTACTCACTTTAGTACAGAAAGTTCTCTTGTAATGGTGGTTAATGGCCTCCTCATACAAGACATCAATGCTGCTACACTGCTTTGGTCCAGCTAGATCTTATTGAGGCATCTGGCACTGCTCACTATGTTGTCTTAGCCATTTGTCTTTATTCCTACTGTCTTTTTCATTTACTAACAGAACTAAATTGCCTCTATCTGTCCTATGTATTTATAGGATTATTTTCAATGTTTATAGTTTCACCACATACACTTTGAAGTGCTTGTACCTGGAGCCATTATTGTTTACTGTGCTAATCCTGCCCCTAGATGAGTCTATTTGAAGGAGAAGGTTGTTTTGTCATTGATATGCTGGCAATACTTGATTACATCCCTCCTAGTTCCTTGTGGATAACATAGAAGCTATCCTTTACTAGACTTGTAGTAAGTTACATTTTAACACACACAAATCTGAAGCCTTAGTTGTAACTGCTACTTTCATGGACTCCTCTAGTTTGCTGGTTCCACCACATATTCTGTATGGTAACAATAAGCTATTGATTGTACTAAGATACCTAAACTTGGTATTTGCAATAAATGACTGTTATTTGTGGACCAGGTGGTAGCTGTAATTAAATCATCTTGTTTTCATCTGAGAAACATCACCAGGATCAAGCATTGTATATTTCTTATGCATCTTTCAATCATCGTACATGATTATGTGGGTGTATATTACCATGTCAAAACACCGTAACAGTGAATACGAAAAGGCTGCCACGTATTCAGCGAAATCCAATGCCGCGATTCGCTGAATTCTTACAGGGCAAAGATGTAGTTGGCCAACTACACAATTTTGCCATTTTCTCCACTCTAATGAGATCTCAGAGATGGTATATTTAGTTAGGGGGTGTGGGGGGTGAATTCCCCCACATGGGTGGGTTTGGTTTAGGTAAAGTAATTCTGTAGCATTGCAGGGCAAGTGTTTGCTTGTCCGACAAGTTTTCAGCAAATCGCAGAAATGGATTTCACTGAATACTTGTTGAACTTTTTGTATTCGCTGTTACAGTGTTTCGACATTGTAATATAGACCCGATTATGTACCTCTTATGTATCTATCAGTCATCATGCATGGTTATGCACCTCTTATGTATCTATCAGTCATCATGCATGATGTGTACCTCTTATGGACCTATCAGTCATCATGCATGATTATGTACCTCTTATGTACCTATCAGTCGTCATGCATGATTATGTATCTCTTGTGTATCTATCTGTCATCATGCATGATTATGTACCTCTTGTGCATCTATCAGTCATCATGCATGATTATGTACCTCTTGTGCATCTATCAGTCATCATGCATGATTATGTACTTCTTGTGCATCTATCAGTCATCATGCATGATTATGTACCTCTTGTGCATCTATCAGTCATCATGCATGATTATGTACCTCTTGTGCATCTATCAGTCATCATGCATGATTATGTACCTCTTGTCCATTTTTCAGTCATCACACATGATTATGTACCTCTTGTGCATTTTTCAGTCATCATGCATGCCTTGGTTTCTTCTTGCTTAGTCTGTTGTAACGCCTTTTATCTTAGACTTTCTAACACTTATTTTGATCCCTTTTATTTTAGATTTACTGAAACAGACCAGTTATAGTTAGTGCAAAACTCTGCTGTTTAATTACTCAGTGGTATGCATATCTCCTTCATGCTTTGAAATCTATCTGGTTACACATGATGTCGAAAATATTAGTGTTGGTTTTATTAGTGCTACAAGATTTGGGATCTGCTGTCATATCTAAAAGTGTTATCAGTGATCTCCTATTACCCACCTTGATCATTGCATTGTAGAAGCATGAGCTACTAATAATTCCTATAGTGCAGGATGAAACATCTGGTGTCTGGTCATTTGTGTAACAAAGTTAATGCCTCTGGAATCTATCACAAGCATCCTAGATAGTGGTTTTTTTTCATGTGGCCTGCTTCAAGAGATCCCTTAAGTTAAGACTATCTTTTTGATCTCAATCACTTTAAATTAAGTTATTTTCACAACTGTCCATTACATATTACTTTATTCCCTAACAGTACTTAAAATAACTGTAATAAATTTGAATTAATGTCTTCATTCTCACCTAGGCTCATTAGCATTATGTGGTGAATGAAAAGGTGACATCATGGGCACAAATATCAGAAATAAAATTCAATCACATGTTTACTGGGTTCTCCGGAATCTGCAACTCCACCAGTGTAGTGTGCAATGAACTTGTGATCAATGGCCATGCCTTTGAATGTCACATGGTCCTAGCCCAGCTCTCCCCATAGGTAACACCTCTCATGTGATCCCTGGTCTGTATCATGGATTCCACTAAGGGACCACACCCAGGACACATGGTCCTTGTCCCTCACACTATAAGAGAGATGTGGAGGCTCTGCCACAACAGTTACCCCACCCATTCACCAATCTCAGGTTATCTCACCCGTGGACAAGGCTTTATCCCTATGATCTGGCATAAAAGCCATATTTAGATGGCATTCAATGTCCTCCATTCCTTCTTCATATGGGGTATTTGTATAAAGAAAATCAATACCAAATATGATCAAAAGACCACTTTTACTAAGTTCAGAGGTTAACACTACACGATCTGCCCTTACAGATCATTTTAAGTATAGTCAAGTTTCCTTTCAAAGGTGAGAATCAAACTTTGGACTTTGCATCAGTGAGGTAAACAACTTAACCATTAGGCTACAGTTCAGTATGCAAATGGCTTTACATTTATGTCAACAAATTTTAACAATGTCAAGATTCAGATAATCAATAAATTGTATATGGCTTCTGTAAGATAGCCCTTTTCTAAAATAATATGAAATATAAGGGAAACATGTCTTAATGCATCTTTGGAATGCCATAGAGAATTAGACTGATCTAGATACACTAACACACAGAAATACAATGAACCCAGTAATGCATTTAAACTCAATACATATTCAGGTATTTTTCACAGAACAGTTTCCTCAAATACATTCTACCCTGTATTAAAGTCATTATGGCATTAACATATTAAGCTGTGTCTCTTACCTCAACAGCTGCTCCTTTGTCTGCAAGTATAATATGGCACTTTATTATTTTGTAAACGCATAACAAAATCTCATTGATTAGGATTACAGTTAAATGGTCTAATCCACTTTTTATCCAGCTAGATATCATAATTCTGACTAAAAAGCTGATACAAAACTACTCGCATATTTTGTTTGAGATATAAGAAAATCTGACAGTACCTTAAATTCATTAACTGCATTGTGCTGTTTGTCAGTCTGTGCAAAACATACTTTGTTATTAATATTTCTATTTGGCACATACACATCAAATATTGCTTATTAGCATTCATTATAGAATCGTTACAATTTTTAAACCATTATGTATAATTACACTTCTGTGACAGTTGGAAATATTTCAAATGCCTTCAAGTCACCCTTCCAATATAAGCTATATATATATATATATATATATATATATATATATATATATATATATATATATATATTTATTTATTTCCTTATGTATTTATTTGTTCACTAGGTAAGTGAGTTAGTCCAGGGACCCTTGTTGGAAATGACCCAACCAGGCCCACATTCAGGTACACACATATACAAAAGCCAACATACAACAGTAAAATAAATATAGTGGAATAAGTTGCTACTATCTACATGAATGTTCACAAGAATATTCTCATAACTTCTTCCAAATTTGCACAAATTATGTTATGTAAACTACAAAATAGTAAATCACCACCAACATAAGAAGGGGTAATAAATTACCAAAGGCAACATGTATTTAATAAGAACAACCCATTCATCCATCAAATACCCATTTTCCTATTTTTGTACATGGTGTAGTGTTGTCATTTCAAACGTGACAATCATCTAGAGCTAAGGTTCACATTGCTGGGTGGCTAGCCCTGCAATGGATTCAATAATTTAATTTTCAAAGTAAACAACAACAAATTACTCAAAAAATGAGGAAATAAGAAAAACAAAAGAAGTAGCCTTTACTTTCCATGAGAAAAAAGAGATAGATATAGGTGTTTGTGAGTGTGTGTGTGTATGTGTGTGTGTGTGTGTGTGTGTGTGTGTGTGTGTGTGTGTGTGTGTGTGTGAGTGTGTGTGTGTGTCTCAAAACACAATTTTTTTATTTTGTTTAGAAAAAAGAATGAAAAAGGAGCTCTCTTGACTTTTCCAAATATTTTTCAACTACTTGCAATATTTATAGTGCTGTGAAACAAGTTTTGCAATTCATAAAGTTATTAACACCTCACAAATACAGCCTGATACAGTCCTTCTAGTAAAACAAGCTGCTTACACATATGTCCCAGCACCAGGTCCTGCCAGGGCTTCTCCGCCTTTTCAGAAACAGCAGAAGAAATATTCAGCAGGAGGACTGGTTTCAAGTCACATCCACAAGAAGCCCCAATTGGGTTACTGAATGCTACAGTCTTGAATCTTCTGATGAAGCTCCTGCTTTTTCCCATTCTGAACCTCCAATTTAAAAACACAGTCCTTGGCTTGCTGCTTTCATGCCACCTATGTTTATATATCACAACAAACCCTAGCAATTATTATCTTTTTAGCTGGTTAACATAATCAGTGCTGTAAGAGTTTTCCCAGCATAAAGCGTCAGCTATACTTTTAAAGGCATATACACCATTTTGTATATTTAAGATATCACAATATAAATGCACATTGGGGATATATAATATATCACAGAAGTAAAAATTAGTACAGCAGCAGGAAGTTTATTATAAACAGTGAACAAACCTTCATTTCATGTTGCTTTATTATGAACGTTTTCACTTAATTTTTTGAATTATTAGATTGATTGACTTGTGTTTATTGCTTCTTTCTTTGCATTTTTTATTCAGTTAAAATGCTTTTCTGGATGGACCAGCTGATTAAAAATATCTTTCTTTTTTGCATTTTGGTAAACAATAAGATAAACTGACATAAGTCTTAAACTGTAACATTTTCCATGAAATGTGAAAGGAGCTTTACCTTCTTGTTTAAGCATTCTGTTAGTTTTGTGATAGTCATTCAAATTATGTTGCAGTAGTCTTAAGTGAGTAATTTTCCTGTACAACACCAACTATTTTTCCTTCCCCCATGTTTCTAATACACATTGAATGTATGCCAATGTATGCATTCAGGATACAGCTTGCCATGCTTGAATGGCTAAACATATTTGTAACCCTTGTTACTGATCACCAAAACACTGTGAAAATACAAAGTCACTAGTGAGGTTTTAGCATCCAGGCAATTGGTGAACCCTCATTATTAGTTCCATAGCACTATTGTATAAAAAATGGAGAAGGAAATATATGTATATATGTATACATACATATATATATATATATATATATATATATATATATATATATATATATATATGTGTGTGTGTGTGTGTGTGTGTGTATATATATATATATATATATATATATATATATATATATATATATATATATATATATATATATATATGGGAGCCCTTCATTTGTTCAAACTTTCTAATATTCGAAACTCATATGGCCGACACCATATGAGTGAATGTTTGAAAGGCCGACAAATGATAGCGGAGATCCCGCTACAGTGCGGGACTGGGAGATTCCCCTTTCTTGCACTGTAGTGTGATCTCGGAATGAAAGTATTTAAGTAGCAGGGGGTGTAGGGGGTGCAGGGGGGCTTGCAGGTAAATGGTGCTATTTCAGGATATCGGTCTTTCGGAATGTCGATCATATGGTGTCGGCCATATGAAACTCTGCATTCAGAACGGTCGACATTCTGAAGTACACCTATACACACACACACATATATATATATATATATATATATATATATATATATATATATATATATATACATATATATATATATGTCCCTATTGTTTGGTCAAAAACACATTTGGTTGAAACTGAGTTCACTAAGCAGAGTGTCAGAGAAGATATTGTGATGTTGAAGGTTTTGTGCAAGCGTAGCCCCCCCACATAGTTTGAGTTCATATTGTCTTCTAGTAAGAGTTGTTCATTGCACATGTCTATGGTTTAAAACATTTAAAATAGGTGGGGATGCTATGACCCCCCACCTCCCCACACACCCCCTTACTTTATATTCTAACTCTAGGATCGCACTACAGTGGGGAAAAGGCCATATATCACTTTCGACCAAATGAGTTTTCATTGAAGTGAGCTTTCAGTGAAGTGTGCTTAGTCAAGTCAGTTTCTGCCAAATGTGTTTTTGACCAAACAATAGAGACCCATGTATATACACACACGTGAATGCATACAGGCAGGCACCTTCCTAGCTGAAAATTCAGAAAAAGAGAAAATGTAATGTTGATTCCAAAACAGATATTTAAATGGATTCTAGACTCAAGTTGAAAGGGGGAGTGCAACGTTTATTAATCCTATTGAAAGGTTTCAGCATTTAACCTGTAGTTGATTAAAACATCATGCACCATCTCTGTGAGTATGAAAAATCAAAGAGTTATACATTGATGATTACAATGTCCTTCTTTGAAATAATTATTTAAAATACCAGGGCTCAATCATGTTATGTGGTCATAATGTATGCAATCAAATAACAGAATTTATCCTGAAAGTCTAGACACTAGTTTAAGTTAATGCGTAAATCAGATGAAGGCTTCTCTGCAGGGCACATTTGCCACAAATGATGAATTGAATACCCACTTTCATAAAATGGCCAAGGAAAGTTGCTCATGCTGATTTCTTCATTGCGTTATCTAATTTGTTCCTTGCAAAGGAAGTCCTCCACATAATGACCATATCTCAAACAGATTATTGTACTTGTTCTAAATATCTCCTTCACCATACCTTTTGCCTTGTTTTATTTAGTCAAAGGACTCCTGTTTTCCCTGTCAGTTATGTAACAAAGTCCAATGTTATAGTAAAGGCCTTTGCTATTGAAAATTCAGAGAAATGGAAAACAGCAATATTCTTAATAGGAAAATTTAACAGAAATGCAAAACTCTGTCTAAAGGCTCTATATACATATATAGTTATAGCTTTTCAGATATATGATTATATATAACTACATCACAACTCACTAAATTGGTATAAACTACATTGGCCACAAATTTTTGAAACACAATTAATTGGGAAAAAATAAAGGAGAAACAACATTTTATGCAGAGGGCTTGCCCCTTCCCAAACATCCACACTCCTGCTAATTATATATGCCAACTCTAAGATCACAAAACAGTGGGGAAAGGGCAAAATCCCACTCCCTAATCAGCAGCAATCTCACAAAACAGATGCCAGCATCCTGAGATAAACCTGCAATTTGACAAAACAACCTTCCTAATTACATTTGATGTAACAAATGTATGATCAAACATACAGAAAAAAAAAATATATATATATATATATTACAATAAAACAATCCAAGAGATACTACTAAACACTATATAAAATAAAAAAACTCTAACGAAGGAAGGAAAAAGAACTAGAAAACTAAATTTCTGATTTGACCGCTTTTGTTCTTTATTATTAAGACTTCATCATAAAATTTTCAGTATTCAGATATGACTGAGTGAAAATTCTAAAGTAAATAGCCTAAAATACAGGAGAGAAAGCTCCACCCACAATGGTGATATCATGAGCTATCTATTCCATTTGAGTAAACATTTTATGTTTGAATTACCATCCAGTCCAGGGGGCGAGTCAGCATGCAGACTGACTTGCCACTGCAGATCCTTAACCTCAAGCAAGTTATTACTGTCACCTAAAGGCAGAACAAGTGTCTAAAGAACAAAAAAATTTAAACATGAAAACTGGGAGCACACAGAGCTATGCTTGGCTAAAGCATTTTTAAAGTCAGAGATTCTAGTAGCTCTTCAATGTTCCTTTATTCTGTCACTTAGCTTACGAATAGTTTTCCCAATGTAGAATGATCCACAGTATGAGCAAATTGCAATGTAAACAATAAAAGTGGAAGCAACATTGAATGCTTCTTTAAACTTTAGGGTAAAACTCCATTTGCTTTTTTCATGTTTTAATTTTTCTGTTCTTGAGAAAGTTGTTGTGAGTTTTGGTGACAATAATCACTTGCTTGAGGTTAAGGAACTACAGTGGCAAATCAGGCTGCATGCTGACTCGTCCCCTGGACTGAATGGTAATTTAAACATAAAATATTTACTCAAATGGAATACATATCTCATGACATCAACATTGTGGGTGGTGTTTTCTCTCTTGTATTTTAGGCTGTTTACTTTAGAATTTTCACTCACTCATATTTGAATACTGAAAGATTTCTGATGAAGTTCAAATAATAAAGAATGAAAGCGCTCAAATCGGAAATTTTGGTTTTCTAGTTCTTTTTCCTTCCTTCGCATATATACAAATAGATATTAATATAGATATGAATAGAGATAATATGTGTGTGTATAGAGATAGATACATAAATAGACACATAGATAAATATTCTGTGGGATTAATAAACAATCATGTACACTCCACGTGAAGCCTACACAATGCTTACGTGTTAGAGCGTTGAGCAGTAGCGCTAATTGCATATTTATGCTGCTCATAATGTCTGTATGAATGCAAGCACGTTTTCATGCCCAGCAACAGTGTTAGTGTCCAGGAAAATGTGATGAGCAGCACAAGCACACACAGTAAACAAACAGGCATGTCTATGAGCAACCTGTTAAGTGTTCTCGCGCAGACAGCACAAAGAGCTACATAAGGCAAGTAATGCATGCTGTACTCAGGAAGGAAAAGTGTACTTAGTGTACTTTGCACATAAATGAAACATATGAATACAAAAATAAGTAAAAAGGGATGTGAAATATCAAAGGACAATTACAATACATGAGTTACCAGACAGGAAAGGTGTACTGAAAACAATGTACACAGAAATCAAAGAGATGTATACAGAAATAGGTAAGAGGGGAGGATAAATATTCAAACTCTAGTAAGATAGCAGATTTGAAGGTGCTTATGTCACAAAGACAAATTTATAATTATAAAATTGTGCAATACATATGTCAGAATATTTAATGGCGGTCACACTTTCTGAGCAAATGTAGGTAAATAAAAGCAGACATGATATTATAGGACGTGACAGTTTCACAAATTCACATTGTAGCAGAGAGGAATTACATGACATATGAATGTCATTGATATGCTGAGTTGAGATGATAGTTTGCAAGGACAGTACATACATTATGGGATATCTGTACAGTGTGCATTTTGTCAATATAACATGTTGGAAAATAAGAATAGTTCAGAAGCCACAATCTGGTTTTGCAAGAATCAAACCTATCCCATCAATATCAACACTGACTTGTGTATTTACACATATATGAGGAGGACCACCCTTGAAAGGAAATTTGCACCTCAATATTCTAATGGTTATGTATCCTGTATGTAGGTGTGTGTGGTGTTACAACTTTGGGAGCAGAGTATGACATATGTAATGCCCTTGTGTAAGGCACTCCTCCCTGACACAGTTATTGTGCAGACAGATAAGAAGAGATGCAAACACCACACTCTGATGCAATGTGTTCCCAGAGCTGTGTATTGTCAGCATCTGCCACAGGAGGTAGCAATGGGTATTGTGACAATCAAATTAAATGTATGTGTGAATTAACAAAGAATACCTGAGAATGAATGTCATATTAGCATGACAGACTGATGGCAATTAAATAAATATGCTCATGTGCACACAGTTATGATCAATCCTATATCAATGTTCCATGGTCAAGGAATGTTTCTATGTCTGTACACATATCACCCAAGAACTGGAGCCAGTTGTCTACACCACATGACTCAATACATGTGCCAAAGTAGCACTGGCAGAACAAATGTCTACTGCCATGAAATTCAAAGCTGGACTAACATGTTTGTGCAACATATCAAGAGATAAGACTGGTATGATGTAATCATTGTAGTGTGGTCAGTATGTTCACACAAAATGGTACCCTATACTATAATTGATCATCAAGCTGTACAACTCCTCAAATAACAATATGACTATTAATCACATTCACCACAGTAGAAATATCACAGTGGTTGAACTCCACCTATCTGAAATCATTCAATCAGCTGTATTGTATTTGTCCATAATTTTTATCTTCTAAAATTGATGGGGAGGCCTCCACCACCCTATACATGTAAAGTATAATTGTGGGTTTGTCTTTCACTCAAAACAGTCACAGACTCAAATACGTACAGTCTGTCAATGCTGGTTTGGAATACTTGCCTAAGCACTAAAAAATCAACACCATAGTGGGATCAATAATTGTACCATGGTGTATGTACATCACCAACTGTCACATGTGTGGTTATGTGAAAGCATTATATCATGTGTATGAATTAAGGAATATGTGTCCCTGTAATTACTCAGAAAGAATCTTGTATGTCAGATAACATTGCTTGATGCTAGGTATCCCCAAACACACCTGTAGCCCCTTGCTGTTGTCACTGTAATGGCAGAACAACAATTATGTCCAATGTGGCTTTAATCCCATATTGGAACACATGCCTTACTTAGGCAACATAAATTACATCATCACATGTCCTCATTCCTGAGAAGGTGCTTCACTACAACTGTGTTGGAATGACAATCTACTCAAATGACAACATCAGTCTTCAATACAGCCTTTCCGAAGGAAATGTACAATAAACACTTGTAACAGAAAACAGAATCTACACATGAACATAGCATGTGTGGGTGGCAATACTGTTAACAATGTGTACACTGACTGTAAGCAGTGATGTCAGGATTTGAGCTGTATGGCTAACACTTCAGGCTTATGAAGGTTTGCTGAAACACAATACAATTGCAAATGCAGATTTATTTCATGACTGTGACACTGCACATTTCAATGGATGACATCATCATTTTGTAGTACCTTCATGTTTCCACTAAAAGGTGGTTGCACAGCACAAGCACACCATATAGATATACCTCACGTATGTATTTTCTCCCTGCTCTGCACAGTAAAAAGAATAAACAAAGATGACAGTAACTCCTGTATTCAAATGCCCTACCTATCAACTGACAGAATTGACACACCAGTGTATTATATGCATAACACATGAGAACTCTGCATGTAACTCACACAGCACCTTTGAAAGGATGGCATCACCTGCATCATGCAAAGGAGATGTGTGTGCAAAAATTACTTCTACAGCTATGTGGACTTCTAAATGTTGTAAATATTAAAAGGTGTAACACAATCTTGCATCCATTTGCTTTCTCACACACAACCAGGACAGTCTCACTGCTGTTTTCGAGCTCCCTATGTATCAATTGACACAAGTGTATTATATGCATACACCACATCAGAGGTCTGACTTTAGTGGTATGAGATTGCAATATTAAATGATGACCTCATCAATTTGCTGCGAATACTACGCATTTGTGGGAAAAGTGAAAAGCGGATGTGGGATTGATCTGACCATGTAAATGTTTCTCACGAGTGGGAGACAATTGAGCACACGTGTTGAATTAATCCTCCAGTAATGCAATGTCCCCAATATCACACACACAAATTGATTGCTGTGAGATTAGAACCCCCTACCCACCTATGCAATCTAGAGGACAAAATATGCAATGCAAGTGCCACTGCAGAAATCTGAGTTGTATAGTGTGAGAACATACTTTATAGACAATGACATTAGCTGTTGTGTTGCAGAGAAGATTATGTTGGAAGAAAGATCTGAGAGTGATGTGGACTCACTCTTCAGTGTAAAATGTAATCCAGACTACTGCTTTATTGATGCCTACCTATCCCATCTAGAGAACACAGTACTTAACACAAGCACCACTGCAAAAGTCTGACTTCTATCTTGTGAGAGAGTACATTATAGAGGATGACATCAACACTGTGTTGCAGAATAGATAATGTTGGAAGAAGGGTCTGACATTGATGTGGCCTCACCATTCAGTATAAAATGAACTCCAGGCTTTATTGAGACTATCAGTAGTTAATATTATATTTACCCAACTGCACACACACACACACACACACACACACACACACACACACACACACACACACACACACACACACAAAACTTAACACAATCCACAGAACTCACTACTTAATGCAAGCACCACCACAGAAGTCTAACTTTTACAGTGTGAGAGCACATTTTATAGAGCATGACATCAGTGTTATGTTGCAGAGAAGATGATGTTGGGAGAAGGGTCTGACACTGATGTGGACTCACCTTTCATTGTACATTTACACCAGGCTACTGCTTCATTGAGGGCAGTAGTAGTTGAGGTCATATTTATGCAATTCCATACAAACAGACACACAAATTGACTGTTGTGAGATTAGAACCCCCTACTTATCTAACTATGCAATCTAGAGGACAGAGCACTTAATGCAAGCACCACTCCAGAATTCTAACTTTTGTAGTGTGAGTGTACTTTATAGAGAATGACATCAGTGTGGTGCCATACAGAAGATGATGTTTGGAGAAGGGTCTGATATTGATGTAGACTTCCCTGCAGTGTAAAAGTGCTTCCAGGCTACTAGTTTGCTGAGGTCACCAGCAGTAAAGGCCATTTTTACACAGCTCCATACACAGACACAACTGGACTTCTGTGAGATTAAAATACCCTACCTATTTATTGGCACAATCTGGAGAACAAAGTACTTAATGCAACTGCCACCACAGAAGTCCGACTTTTATAGTGTGAGAGTGCACTTTACAGAGGATGACATCAGTGGCGTTGCAGAGAATATGATGTTGGGAGAAGCATCTGACATTGATGTGGACTCACCCTTCAGTGTAAAATTTACACCAAGCAGCTAGTTTACTGAGGCCAGTAATAGTTAAGGTCATAGGTTCATAGACTAGTAGGTTCATAGATTAGTACTAGGCTAACTGCCCTTGCGAGCCATTTTAAGCCTAGCCAATTATCCCCTGTGAGATTCAAACCCTGTACCTTGTGTTTGTAAGGCAAACACCTTAACCATTAGGCCACCCTCCCAACCCCATATCTATACAACTCCATTCACACAGACACACACAAGTTTTCTGCTGTGAAATTAGAACCCCTTACCTATGCAACAATGAAATTTAGAGAACAGAGAATTTAACACGTGTCATTGCAGATGTCTGACTTTTACAGTGTGAGAGCGCACTTTATAGATGATTACATCAGTGTGGTGTTGCAAAGATAACATCTGCAGGAGAGTCTGACAGTGATGTGGACTCACTCTACAGTGCAAAAGTATTTTGAGACTACTACTATATTGTGGTCACCAGTAGCTAAGGTCATATTTACACACCTCCATGTACATGCAGAGACACACACACACACACACACACACACACACACACACACACACGTTGACCTCTGTGAGATTAGAGCACCCTACCTTTCTACTGACACAACATAAAGGACACAGTACTTAATGCAAGCATCACCTCAGAAGACCGAGTTTTAGTCTGTGACAGTGCAGTCTAGATAGTATTAGCTTCTTAGCTTGTGTCAGAGAAGATATTGTGATGTTGAAGGTTTTGTGCAAGTCCATATTTGTTGATTTGGTAGAGTTAGTGCAATGTTATGATCAATTATACATATGCACTGCTTACTTATGTCAGCTATGCTGTCATTAATATATACTGCAGATATGAGAGTGGCATGTACCTACCTGTCTTGTGTAGATGATATACACACACACTTGTAAAACACAGGATGGACAATGAATTATTCAAGGATTATCAGGTTATGATGATGGTATGTAAATCTTAATGAATGGTATGAATGTTAGCTATAGTATGTGCTCATGCATGGGCAATGTGAGCTGTCAATACCAAGAAATACTTAATGTTTCAATTTAGGAGGGATAACAATGATTTATGTGTGTCAAGTCTTTATGTGGTTGTATATCATTTGTAAGTGTCAGTGCTGCAGTGTAGAACCAACTGTCCAGAATGAAGTGCTCAGTTAAGCACATAGTTCACTGCATTTCATACAAGTACATTAAACAATTTTCATGTAATGAAGTAATAGTCCATTAGCAAAACTTATTTCTGCTCCAAATGCCTTCCTAAAGTGTAATGCAAAGAAATGTATTTGTGTGGATGTTGGCAAAGTGTCAGCATGTGCATGATTATACTTTGATGTTTTGAACTGTGATTGTGAAGTACCAGTGTTTGGTGGTGTTCAGTGGTGCTTCCTGCCAACCTTTACATAAATAAGAATCAGAAATAAAATATTGTGATTCCAATTACATTTAAAACAGATCTGTTTTATTTTAACATGCATACATGTGCTCCACATGTTGTATTATACCTTTCCATGTTAGCTCCAAAGCTCAATTCAAAAATGAAGTGGTGTGCTTGTCTTCTCTATTTGCATGATGGTATGCTAGGAACACACAGGCTTATTGTTGTAAGAAACATTAAAAAACTTAAATTTGGTTTGCCTTCTACAGTGAAAATAGTCAGGGGTGATGCGTGGCCATCAGCTCTCTGGACTGCACTTAGTGGGGAAAATCCACCTGTAAACCTAATTTTATGTCTGACTCAAGGTGTAAACTCTCAAATGTAAATGCAAAAACAGAGTTGAAGCAGAGTTTGACTCCAGTATGCAGATCATATTATAAAGAGTGTCAGAATGTAATTGTTATAGTAACTTTTTATCATAACTTTAAGAATACTTAGAAATGACTATAACTATGTTGCCTGGCCAAACTGTGTGTGCAATAGCTACTGAAATAATATTGTATGCCTATTATATACAAGATATGCTACAAGGGAAATTGCAAGTTAGCTGGGTGTACAATGCAGTGTAAGGCAGACACTCACTGCATTTTACAATAACACCTGAAATGCCATTTAGCATCACATACTACAGCTGCTCATTGCCAGACCGCATGCAACTGCTGAGGACTACTACTGATTAAACAGAAGAGGGTTAGACAGATATATAGGCAGCACTATCATAGGAAAGACAGAAAGACACTTGTACAAACATATAAGAGTTTCACCTAATGTTGGATTTGAACCATTGTGAAGATGAAAAATTAATTTCACAAACTTGATCATTCTCTCTAAACCACACCAACAAATCCTACTTCACACATGTCAAAATAATACATTTGGAAGGACAGTGATAACCTGTTCAGCCAATGGAAATGTAGGTTTTATTATTCATCAAAGTAATGGCAGACAGAAAATGCCATAACATGACAGTTACATCCATCAGCCTAATGAATAATCAACAGTACAAAGGGGTGAGAAGAGAAGGGGTGAAGGTAGAGACACATATGCAGACACATATGAAAGGGTGGTGTTATGAGTCATTAATGCTCATCTTTATCAGTATTCATCAGTCATGCTTTGTATCAGTAACTTGTGGCTCTGAGGATCAAGAAGCTGTAGGACAGGCAAAATCTGATGAAGACATGATCTGATTAAAGGTGGTTTACTAAATCTTCCTAATGGCCATAGATGTGTTGGCAAATGCTTAACTGGATAAAAAGTAAAATATGTGTCATGAAAAATATAGAAGTACTACATTACAGTAATACTCTGACATACATTTAGAATTGGACCATTGATCCTTTGGTCAAGAATGAATCCGCAGACAACTGATTTATGTCAGCACTCCATGATTTATGTCAGCAGTCCCCAGAGGATGCTACCCTTGTCTGCATGCAGTAGTTAAACAACTGTTAGAGTAGCCATAGCCAATGATTTCCTGTACTCTGTATTCCGATAGGGCAGCTTGTTCAAGCACCTTGGCACGAGGATAACCAGACTACTGTGGATGATGGCAACAATTGATTAGGCTTTGCCATAGGATGTGGACTACCATTCACCATCACTTGCCATTAATGTGTGATGCCAAACTCCATGCAAAGGCTGAGGACAGAAACTGAAGGTTTTCTTATGGGCCATTTCTGGCTATGTGTGCTGTGTGTGATTCTATTCTTTGATTACATTAAACATGTACAAATGGGGTTGACAGGAAAGTGGTGAAACTGGGAGGCAAAGAGAGGGGAGAACACAGGGGAAAGAAAAGAGGAATTTGTAGGAGGTTCATTGGAGAAAACCATAGCTGTCCACTTCTTCACAACATAAATGTAGACGTGTAGCCAGAATTTACTGAATTTGGAATGTCATTACACCAAGGGTAGATGACAAAAATAGAGTGATGTTATACAGCCAATTGTACCAAATCATATCTGTCAACAAGACACATAGGTGAAGGGGAGAGGTATATATGGGGTCATTATTTTTTATGGGACAGGTGTCCATTTTTTATTTCTTTTACTTTCAAATAGATAGGAATGTTGGGGAAGATGCTTAGGAATTTGAGGGTCTGGTAGGAAGGTTAGGTGAGTAAGCAAGTGCAGACATACAGGACAAACAAGACAGAAAAGGATGGTGATGGACACAGAAGGTTGGGGGACACCATGATTGGGGATAGATAGAGGACATTGGTGGTGCACCCACATCAAGCTTCTGAAAGTGTGAATCTAGTCCTCAACCTTAGAACTGTTGCATCACTGTCTCCTGTCTCAGTTTCCTGTGTCAGTGATCAATCATCAACTTTGCAGTGTGATGAAACACCTTTTGACATGGCCAAGTGGGGCACTGAGGACTCTTTCCATTATACCTTCCACCAGCCTATCAGGTCTTGGCAAGTGACAAAACTACCACATCCAGTAATACTACTCCTGGATGGTACAAGTGCAACAGCTGCTGGGACAGAGCTATCTGATGAGGATGAGTCAAGTAGGGTGGGGGTTGTGGAGGCAGCTCTGACAGCTTGGGACTCTGAAGTGCTGGGTCTCAGTGGTACAACCTTCGGAGGGATGTCAGGTCAGTCCACAGTGGTCTGTCTACCTCACTGTGCTGCATGTCAGGTTTTGTAAGCTGAAAAGCATGACAACAGAACATTTTTAAGTCATATAAAATATGTCCCCCCCAAAAAAAATGAGAGCGAAAGGGGTGGGGTGAGACAAAAAAGAGTGAGAATTAGATCCATGGGATATCACATGACTATATAATTTCAGAAAAAAAAACAATTATGATTATTGGGTCTATTCACCTTTGACACATGCAGGTATGATAGGAGGGTCCTACTCCATTGTACCATTAATCAATTGCACTGATATGATATCATAAATACAACTATTTCTTACAGTATTGCCATAGTGCATACTATTGCAATAGTTATTATTCATACAGTAAGACCTGATGCATACATACCTCATGCCTCTTTGAGGGAAGTTAAACTCTCTTGGTACACCTCACAGTTCACTGCAATGTCTTCAGCAGCTGTACAAAACAGAAGGAGACAGGGAGAGACATGAAAGCATACTGACTAACAGTCTTGGCTGGGTACTGTATTCTATATTATTTAATACAGATGGATAAGTATACTTACACAGCTGAGGGATATCAGCAGTTCTAAATTCTTTTTCCTATTAGCTAAGAATGTTCTTCTTGCACTGTTTCAGGTCACTATAATGGTGATAACAATTCTATCCAGTGCATGGGACACGCAGTTGCACTGGAGACAGACTTGGCTAACCTGTTCCAAGGCTCAGTCTCATACTGAGACGCAGTATAGTCCCCCTACAGTAGCCTATGGCTGTAGCACTTGACGAGGAATACCACAAAAGTCTTGGGCTACTCAACACCCCATGTCTGTGCTCTAAGTATAGCACCATCATCTCCTGCACCAGCTTTGCCTGCAAAAGTCAAGCAGCTACTCTTAGTATAAATTGGTGCCAAATTACAATCTCACATTTAACAGCTACTGCACAAACACGCACAACCATGCCAACTGCATTTGCACAATGGGAAGCACAGAGAGACATTTGCAAACAAAGAGGAAGGCATTTTAAGAAACAGCAATGAAGGTGGAGAAACATGGCAGTGAGATTTTCCATCTGTGATGCTCAACCTAGTCACTCTTTTTTTATTGCTCAACACTGACAGACTCAATGGCTTGGAGTTTTATCCTTGTTTTTTTGGAGGTTAAATAGGATGATTTGTTACATCATTTTTGGGACTTATACATTGTAAAAAGTTAGTTGACCAATGCGGGAATCAAAACTAAGGAAAACATAACACATAGATTTCAATGAAGATGACTACTTACCAGTGCTAGAGAAGAAAACCCTTTCAAACAGATTCATTACAGATAAACCACATTTGGTATGAATGGAGATATACATCAGATAGGCCAGTATAAGTGTGACATTTGGAGGTTTTGTGAAATTCAATTCCCTGAAAGAGTCATTAGTACTGTTTGTGAATGTATGTCAAATGGATGGATTTCCATGAGCTGATTAATACAGGTTGGAATATGATACATTCATACTTCACTACAAATATTCTCCTAAATGCACACTTGGGCTAAGTGAGGAGTGAAGATGATTTTCACTTAAGTATTCTGCCCATTATACAGGTGCAAGTGTATTTTTAATTTATTATCATAATTATCCTGCCTAAATAATTATGCACACAGTAAACAGTGTTTCTTAAATAAATCATTAATGAAATATGCAACTTGCAAAAATTTATTTATCAAAGCATTAATGAGACATTTCTTGAAATAAACGTAATTATGATAGCAATTTGCATGTAGTGTTACCTTCCTAATCAAAGTGTTGTTAGAAACTGCATTCTGATACCTTTGTAAAAGTAAGTGGATTTGAACCCTGGATCACGTATCGTCTATGTCTAAAGTCAGTGCACTTATACCTTGTGCAACAGAAACAGCTGCACAAGAGGTGGATGTTCTTCACTCAGTACTGTCTAAAGTGTTGATTTCCACTTTGCTGCTAAGTGTATTTATGCTACAGAAGGCTGCCCAAATAAAATGCTTTATTTTTTTCCTTAAGCAGTCAACAATTATTACTCATCACTCAGCAGCAAACAAGTGCATAAAGCATGAAACAGGAAAAAAGTATATGATGTTCTGATCAAACATCTGGTGTTATGTTCTCAGCATTCCCTTCACACAGTTTCAATCTGAACACCAGAGAAACTATGTCTATGGGTGAAAAGCATTGCATTCATAGCTTCGGCCCAGAAACAGGCATACAGCCTTCACTTGTGAGCCCTGTTTGCACTATGCTATGTAATGCTGAGATTACATAGGCAAAAAAAAACATGTATAACAATTTATATTATGCACAACTTGGACAGTGGACCCATGTTCACTATGTCAAAACACTACCACACAGGAGTTCACTCTGTCAAAATGTGCACAGTTGAGGAACACACAAAAAATATAGACAATTGTCAGTAGTAAGAAATATAAGGAAACAATAATGAAAAAGTAGGATTGTGAAGTTTCCCAGATATATGTGGAGTACAAACTGATCATATGCTCAGAAAATATGCATTAACTCTGTCAGACAGAATACCTTGTGGATTTGAACCCTTAATTCAGTGCAATAACAACGCACACTCATTTGTTTTTCTTATCCGTCTTTGCCACCAACACTGTACCAGAAAGTTACTTTCTCAGTTCCTTGAGCATGTCTAGATCAATGTGATATTGACAGATACTTTATGCTAATAATGGCCCACACCATATTAATGTCAGGTTGCCAGCACTGCCAGCTATTTCTTCTTTTTTATTTTCTGAGCATCTTCCCCTCCTCTCAGCCTAACTAAAGAAATTAATGTCATGGCCATTTATTTACATCTTTGTTTCAATGTGTAATATAACTTATTAGCATTTCAGACAGATTTTCAAGGGGATGGACCATGTGCTCTCAGTACAAATATATTAAGGTTGTTAAGGTTGTTCTCATAGCTCTCAAGATGCTTACACTTTTTTTATTTTAAGTCTACTCTGCATGATAAAAACATTTCAAAGAGAACAGTCACCAGTATTACTTGGTGTTATAGTCAGAGCAATCAGTAGCACTTGCAACTCATTTGTAGCTAGGAATTGTCATTGTTCCTCCCTGCAGTCTTAGGGCTTGTTCATGCATTTGTGTAGCTACTTGCATAATGTTTACATCCCCTATACCAACTTATTTTTGGTATTCAGGAATGCTAATTTTTTGCACCTCATTTGCATCTTCACAGTGCTCAGAGGGCATTACATTATATAAAGGTAATAGTGCAGCTATGGAAGTAAAAGGACTGGAGACTGATTGGATACAGACAGACCATTATTGTGAGTTACTTGGAGGAGATTGTTCTACAAATTACTACACTAATTCCTAAAGTATGTTTGTCCTCTTCACAGACTGCTTTTACTTTCATATTTTGAATTTATTTCAATATGCAACAGAAAAAAATAATTTTTATATGTATGCAATTTAAAAAATTCACTGCTGGTATACTGTATATTTCTTAGTTTTTACCATCCGTTTCAAATTAGTATGGTCGAATAACAGTATTATGTTATCATTCATTTGATATTAGAATTTTACCAGTTACGGCAGACAGCTGTGTTGTTTTATCATTCACTTCAAGGGCTTATTAAGTTTCTCAGTTGGCCCATGGTGACCTCCACAGCAGTTGAGAGACCAATGGAAAGGTTATGGGCATTTGGACTTTGAATTTTTGCCTAGTTATTCATAATATCAAGCAGACATTTACATAATTGCTCTCGTCATTACATACATGTTAACAGAATGGATGTAATGCTAATGTATTAATGTTTCTTTTTTTATGGGGGGGCTCCCTTAGCTTGTGTGTACTCCGAAATGAGTATTGTGTGTTCAGTTGTTTTGTGTTGAGGATGGGTGCACTGATTTGGTTTGAAAAGAATGCTTTCTGTATCTGCTACAAATGTTTTTTTTCTGTTTTATGTCATACAGGATTATGGCATCAAGACCATCTGTTCCATGTAGCCACCATTCAGTGATGCAGAGAATGAGGTAATCATTGAAGCCTTACAACGCCATGGATCCTTTCTACTTGACAGAGACAGAGGTGGTATGTTGGCCAGAAAAAGCATATGGCAGCAGGTGGTTGCTGACATAAACTCAGTGGGTGGACATGCCAGAAATTCTAATCATATGGTCCACCATGCCATTGACATGCTTACAGCTACACACAGGAGGACAGCTGTGGTAGCATGAGAACAAATGGCTACAGATGGGGGTCCTGCTATGGAACCACCACTCACTGAAAATGAGCATTCTCTGTCCACTGTCAGAAATTCAGACAGATCAGCAGAGTTCACACAGAATCCCTGATGTTGGTGCTGATGTGGACAACAGGCCAAGTGGGTCCCAAGAAGAAATCATAGGTATTACATGCCACTCTGGACATTTTTATGCATTACTACTTCTACATCTGGGTATACAAAAAAGGTGCTGTAGTCTTGAGTGAGTTAAGCTTAGTATGTGGACTTGGTATAATTATCACTGATCTTCTGGATGAGGCATTCTTAAATAACACATTTCTTTTGGTTAAAAATGAGAATACCACCACCTCCTTTAGCTCAAGATATATTAAATAAAAGTTATTTTAGATGGAACTGAATAGGTAAATTCATGCCTGATTCAGGAATCAGTACCAATTAAGATACTTAGATTTCTTACAATTATTCAGAATTTTAGCTAAGCCACTTGTTACTGAGATTGTCTATATTTAAGAGACTTGTTTTATTAGCCTTAAATGATCAGTAAGAAGTTGGACTAGGGTTCAGACTTATATCCCCAGACTGAATCAGATTTGAAACAGAAATGAAAAATAAGGAGAGGATCTTTTTTTAATAATTCTGATAGGGGAATAATCATTGGAAAGAAAATTTACCCTTAATCAAAGATCCCTTTGGAGCCTTATAACCCCCTCAGAAATCTAAACATGTTGCAATTTATGGGGTGAGATTTTCCAATCAACAAAGAGCTCATTCTCAAGCTATACATCACTGAAATTAAGATGGATCTAACCAGGTGGATTATTGATAATATAGTCACAGCTGGGGGGGAGGGGCACTATGGGAGAGTAACAAGAGTAACAAAAATGTGGTACTTAAATGAATATGACTCATTGAATGAAAATAATGAAGGCAAGGACAGTAGTGGAACCAAGCACAGAGAAATACAAGGATGAAAACTTAGAGTGGAGTGAGAGATTTCCTAACTTTGCAGTGGGATGATGACTCTCCAGTAAACTTAATAAACACTGTACAAAAACATGGACAGCATATCAATATTATAATCTCAAGGAAAAAGATTAGGAGGATAGAAAGGACTAATTAGGAATTCCTGGGTCTGAGGTACACCAAAGTAAATAAATAAAAATAAAATTAAGAGTCACATTGGTTGAAGAATCTGCACCTGAAAGACTGTGCATAACGCAACAACTACATTCAGCAGGTGCATAAAAGCACGCAAGTGGCACTGGGACATTATTGTGGGATCATGGTGACATGTGACTGCCCCAGAAGTATAAGCCAGGTAGTAAAAAAGTATCCACCCTTCATCCACTGTTCACGGTTGAGTGAATTTCAGCCTCCAGTTTTCTACTTAGCTTTTATTCTAGTACCATGAGAAAAATAATTGGGGTAGAGATTAAAGGATTCTTCACAGCACAGCATCCTAACACAGGGGATTTGAGGTGTATTCATACTATGGAGAATGAATAGCTGAAAGTATGTGGTTGACAATGACCTAGAAAAGCTAAAACACTAATGTATATGTTAATAGATAAAAGAGATTCTATAGACTCAGTTTAAACATTTGCACTTACATTAGCAGTTCTCACTATATTCACATTTACTGTAGAACTACTCAACATATTCATAGAGATAACTTAGCAATAGATATGTATATACTATAATCAGCTTTTAATTATGCCCAAAACATTTACAAAGTGACTACTTTAACTTCACTGCAAAAAGATAATTTCCTTGGTGCCCACTGAAAAGGACTGTACTCTAGATGACAGTTTTCCAATCTTTCCTTTCTATTAAAAAATCATGAAACATCTTGGCATCCTCTTAAAAAATAGAACTGCACGTGTCAAGGTAAGTAAGATTTTAAATATCCTTTCTTTACTCAGAACAATTTAAGGAATATTTTTTTCTTGAGAACAATTAACTTGTTAATAAATCCTAACAAATGAGTTTAGCTATTAGCAAATCCTTAAAAATGAATGAAATTCCTATCCAGAAGTGAACATTTTATTTATTAACATGTCAACTCACATTCCTCCCACCACACTAACAGGCCATGATTAGGCAGTCCTTAGCCTTTATTTGTAAGGATACTGCTGGCATCAGTTGATAGTTATTTTATTAGAGAATGGCACAGAGAGCAGATTATACAGTGTTTACTGCTGGTGCATTTGAAAAAAAAATAGACACCACCTGCTCTATATATTTATGGTAATCTATACTGGGAGGGTTGATTTAGAATTGTCTTTATTTTATTTATTTATTTTACATTTGTTTACCAGGGATGTCCGACTGGGCCGGTGACCCTTTTTCAGTGGAGCCCCAGGAAGAAAAGCTCCATTACAAAAACACATTAAAAACAATACAAGAAATTGATAACAATTAAGAATACATAACTTTGGTAAATATAGGTAGTAAATAGTTTATACATAAACAAAAACTGAGAGCATAATATAAAGTGGGAAAAAAAAGCTAACAAGTAAACTAGCATGAGATTGCTTGTGCTATCATAGATATCATTTTCAGATACTCTGCTGGTAAGTTGTCAGCTGCTAATGTTATGAGTTTTAGTTTTTTTAGTATTTTTTTATGACAGTTGTGAGGACAGAGTAGAAGGAAAATGTATTTTTATTGCCATCACTTTCTGTTGAAGGTCCTGTTGGTGTTGGGGGGGAGCAGTTATTTTTGGTTAGTGATAGGATATTTTCAGTGAAATATTTGTAACATTGCTCTGCAGTGGTACCAAAGTCATTTGGTGTTGCAGGGAGTTGATGCTTGACCAGACTGTAGGATTATTTTGACTGCAGACTAGAATTTTTGTGTTTTTTTATGTTTTAGTTGTAAATTAATATAGTAATTTTTTTATCTTGTTTTATTTGCCTTTTGGTTTTGTTCCTTAGCTCTAGATATGCTAGTGGAATTGGTTGGGATTTATTTGCATACCACAGTTCCCAGGCTTTGTCCCTTAGTTTAATAAGTGTTCTTATTTACTTAGATAGTCATGGGGTGTAAATTGCCTTTGCTCAGATTGTCTTTGGAGGGACTAACTTGTTTAGAATATTGAGGAAAGTGTTGTTAAAATATTCTAGAGCAGGTTGAGGGTGGATATCAGTGTTTGGGAGTTGTTATGGATTGTTACTTGTTATGGATTTGGCTGTAAATGGCATTATAAGAGGATGAGTCATTGTCTAAGTAGAAAGGTTGAAAAGTGATTGCTGAGGCTGCCAGGGAGACAATCGGAAAATTGAAAGAGTGAGGGTTTATTAGTAAGGGGTCCAGTCTAGGATAGATTGTCTATTAGATTTTTATCTGTTTGGGTGGGGGGAATGGATGATTTGTGTACAGACATGAAGGTTAATATAGTTCTTGGGGTTCTATGAGTTACAGGTGTTCTAGTCTGTATTGAAATCACCTATTATAATTGTTTCTTGGGAAAGAGTTTTTGAGGCCAGTGGAGGATATGCTCTATGGTACATAGGTTGTTAACAGGTGGGATATAGGTTACTACTGTTATTAAATGTTTACTGGGGTTTATTGTTAATTTGGTGAATGAGATTTCAGCATTATTAAAAGTTGGGGTGTCATATTTTAGAGGTTGTAATGTAAGGTAAATTTGGGGTGTCATATTTTAGAGGTTGTAATGTAAGGTAATTTTTAAATATGATGGCTTCTCCTCCCCCCTTTTACCTTTTCTGTCTAATATTATACCCTGGGGGGATAATCACATTGTCATTTATGTGTGGCTTTAGCCAAGTTTCTGTTAGAATGACTATATCTGGAGAATCGAGTGAGAGGGTGGCATAAAGTCCTTGTACCTTATTAATAAGACTTCTATGGTTTATGTTTATAAGCAACAGGTCTGATCCTTTCCAAGGTAGATTTAGTATATTCTGGGGTTGATTGGTACAGTTATATGGTGACTGTGAGGTAGTATTGTGGCCTAGGTTTGGGTGGATGTTGCTACTTATTATTACTTGAAATGCTATGTTTGCAATAATGTTAAGCTATTTAGCTATGGCTTTATGAACTTTATAGGAGATTTGAGATGAGTCACTAGGTGGGGGTATGTTGTAAGTGAGTTGATTAATAAATGTGGTGTTGAACATTTTGGGGGACATTTAAAAGCTTGCAGGTATTGTTTTATGTGGATAGCATGATGTACCATCATGGTTCAGTTGAGATATGGTCAGATGAGAATAAACAGTTAAGTGAGTAGCAAGGGAAAGTATTATCAGCATTGTACTTCTGAGGGGTAACATTTTATGCTGTGTAGGGGTGTAAATATTGGGATGTGATATAGTAAATGCATTGCTGATTTTCTTTTTATTTTGAAATATGAGATGGTAGACTGACAGTGAAGATGCAAGAGTTTAGAAGTTAGACTAACAGATAAGATGTAGAGGGTTTATCAAGTAAGGCTTAGTAGTTGGTGGGAAGGCCCAGTGAGTGAAAGGATATGCGAGTTAAAGCTGTGTTTGTTGCTTGGGAGATAGAGTAGCATTGTAGAATAGTTATTGGTTGGGTAGTATGAATGGTGACTTAATTGGTGTGATCTCTTGATAGGCTGTCAATGTGGAGTGAGAATGGCAAGATGAAAATAAATGTAGATGTAGTGGGAGTGGGTGGGATTTGGCATTATGGTAGGGGAGCTGCATGAGCCTGAGCAGAGTGAGGGCAAATGGAGTGGGTTGAGCCTGGGCATTTGAAGTACTGCAAAAACAATAAATAAAACACAGGTCAGTTTCCAAATACTGTTTGTTTAAACCTAAGTAAAGTATAGTCTGTGTTGGGTTTTATCTAGCTTAATATCAGACCATGAGTAGGTGTCTTGTCATACAACAGTTACCTCAGCCTTATAGCGTGAGAAGACTACTACTATGGGAGAAATAAAATAAAAAAAAAACAAAAGTGTTATTACTAGAGATAATTCAGGATTTAGAAAGGTTTTACAGCAGACTATTTTTACTGTTTCCAGAGACTAGGAACAGACTAGATATGAGCAGATAAAGGGGGAGGGGGGCAGCTCGGCCTACCTAGTGTACATGCCACTTCACAACAGAGATTTAACTACACTAATCCTTGCAATGACTTGGGTCAGAGCTATACTTTTTTCCAGGGTGCTCTCTTTGGAGATTGATCGCTTTATAAAGATTCAGCTATGTTATTAGGGATCAGCATCTAGCATAAGTGGAGGGGACACTCATTGATTTCAGTGGGATGTATAGCAAGACTGTGGGCTGGATTTACGAAGGCTTGCACGGAGTCTAAGAGTAGTGTAAGACTCCAGAAACCAATATGTCTGCCGAGCGATCCAGGAACAGCCGGCAGGGGCGTACATGAGAGCTCATAAAACTACTCTTGCATGGACAGTGTTAGGTTATGCAAATTACCTCATTTGCTGCTGAACGCTATGGAAATGAGGTAATTTTGCGATCCAGGAAACACTAACCTGTCCGAGTAAGAGTAGTGTTATTTGCAGAAATGTACTCAGTCGGTAACTGAGTACTGTTCTGCAAATAGCAAAACGGATCAATGACAGCTCCAAATAAAGGATGCATCCAGTTGAGGAAGCATGCCAATGGCCAAATATAAGGCCATTGGCATTTATATGTGTTGCAAAAAATTTAAAAAATTAAAATATTTTTTTCCCCAATCCCCGATGTTTAAGCATAGCGCAGCATCGCGCAAACTTGCGGCGCTCTAAAAAAAAAAAAAAGCCAAAAATAGGCATTTTGTTACAAATATACATCTGCCATGCAAGTGAATGGCATGCAGAAGATAACATGGCTACTGAGTAGTGGTTTCTATAGGGGGAAGCTCAGTGTGAGAGATGTAACCAAGCATTAGTAGGCAATCCTATGCAAATGAGGATAAGGATAGTGAATCCCAATTTTCCCTGCTATGTGAACCATGTCCCTAGAGTGTAAGAGTAGGATTAGGGGAGTAACAGAGTAGCAGATAGGTGACATCATGAGCGGGTATGTATCAAAGACTGTAAGCCCATTGGAGCAGAGTGGCATGTGTCTGCTGTGAGTTACTGAAGACTGAAAGAGGCGTATCCCTAGTTGTCTGAACTGAAAGCCAGAAACCGAAGGCATACACTGTGGCTACCATCAAAGTTTCTTGCAAAGATGCTTACACTGTGTGCACGTGTGTGCGAGCTTGTAAACCCGTGTAAGCCTGTGTAAGACTGTCTAAGCATGTGTGCGTGGATGTGCACCCGTCTAAGCCTGTGTAAGGCTGTGTGCACGCATGTGCACTTGTGTGTGTGTGTTTGCGCTTGTTTGCATGGAGCTGCCCCCAGTGGAAACAGAAAGGGAAAAGGAAGGAAAAGTAGTAGTAGAAAGTTAACCAAGGAGAAATAGCAGAGCTGCCAGGTGAAATCAATCAGAATCAGCCAATTACACAGGCAGTACACTAGCCCAGCCCAGCCCAGCACTTAAAACTCTGCAAACAACATTCCCCCATGTTTTACTCAGAAATACTGCAAAACTGCAGTATACAAAGAAAAGTGAAAACTTAAAAAGCTTAACTGAGACAAAAAATGTTAGGGGCTGCTATTGCTATTATAAGGCAACATGTGCAAGATGCTGAGGGTGGTGCCATTGCAAATGTTCCTGAGCAACCCACAGTGAGGAGACGGAGAAGAGTGCACAGACCCAGGGTAACATACCAGGGGCTACATGAGCTGGAAATAGTGGAGCACTATAGAGTGGACAGAGAGCTCCTGCAGCAAATTGTTGAGCTGTGTAGGCCACGCCTCACACACAGAGCCAACCGAGGGGAACCCATCCCAGTGGAAACTAAGGTATGTGTTGGTCTAAGAATACTAGCAACAGGTACCTTCCAGAGACCAACTGGTGATATGATGGGGATTTCACAGGCATCAGCATCCAGGGTACTGCACCAGTTCCTGAATGTCATGTCAGCACATGTTGATGATCATGTATATTTCCCCAATTCCTGTGAGGTATTGGCCAGCAATATGCGTATTTTCCAGCAAATAGCGGAATACCCTGAGGTAGTGGGTGAAATTGACTGCACGCACATACACATCAAAGCACAAGCCGGTGAGTGGGGTAGGGCCTACTTCAACCGCAAGGGCTTCAACTCCATCAACTGCCAGGTCATGTGCGATGCCCAGGTCATAATACTGAATGTGTGTGCTGGCTGCCCTGGAAGCTACCATGACTTCCATATCTGGCATCTGACGCAGCTGTACCAGACATTTGCAATGGGGACATCCCTGACGGTCACCTAGTGGGGGATGCTGGATATGCACTGGAGCAGTGGCTGATGACACCCATCAGAAATGCACACACACACCTGAACAAGAACTCCATAATGAACCACACGCACAAACACAAAATGTAATCGACTGTGTGTTTGGGATGCTGAAGTCATGGTTCCGGTGGCTGGACACACACTCGATTACATTTTGTGTAATGTAATTGAGTGTGTGTTTGGGATGCTCAAGTCACGGTTCCGGTGCCTGGATACATCTGGTGGAGCCTTGCAGTACTCACCAACTACATGTACCCAAATTATCATGGTATGTGCCATGCTACATAATATGATCCTGTGAAAACAGCTGCAGCAGGAACAGCATGGGGCAGGGCCAAACAGCCCCCACCATTGCCAAGGCCTGCACAGGCACAGTGTGACTCAGAGGAGGAACAACCTGAGCCTGCCCCAGTAGGCAGAAGGCATGCCCAGTATGCCTTGGCCTTGGCAAAGAGACAACGCATAGCACATACACTGGCTCAGTAGGAACCCTGGAAATGATACCGCTCTCTGACTCGCACATAAAATAAAAGGGATGCCTAACTCGACACTACCTGTTTTCAAACATGTATAGGGAGTGTAGTATGTGCATCCGATATAGGCAGCCCTGCAGCACCACCAGAGGCATGATTGCCATATTTTAAGCAATATAAAGCAGTGCTAAGCAGCATTTACCAATATTTAAAATATGTAAACAAAATTGCCTGTGCCAACTAGCGCAATGTTGGGCAACGTTGAGCAAGGTCAGGCAAAGTCATGCAAAGTTGAGCAAAGACAGGTAAACATGCTCATATTAGCTTTACTGTCCCTTAAGCAGTCTGGTCTGCCTAGCATGAAAATAAAAAGTAGTAATAGGGCTCAAACCCACGATACAGTGAACTATAGTCACAGTACTGAACCAATAAGCCATGATAGCATTTCAGTAGCACAGACACAGCAGGACAATTGTACAGTAATGCAAACACAAAGACATGCTGTAACATTGCATATGGGTAACCTCCCCCACAGGCCTATGCAGACAGAGAACATCAGGCCAGGCAGTGTAGGCTATGAAGTTGCAATCTAATATATGTGACATTGGACGCTAAGAAGTGTAGTACAGTAGTATGCCTCAAGCCAGTACGATAGGCAACAGTACAGACTGAAATGGTGTACCATACATAGCAGTGCAGGCATAGCAAATGTGTATAAGTGTCAGGTGAACCCCTCATCGTATGTACACCCACAGTAACAATCAAGTATTCCCCTGGGTAGAAATGTACAAAGAATAGCTTCCCCCACTGTATGTAGAAATGTTGATAAGTCTATGCAAAGCGTCTCATGGAAGCCCTGCAGGGACAGCATGATCCCTGTCGATCTATGACACAAAGGTGAGGCCTGCTGTAAAAATACAACTTGATTTTCCATACACATATAGTATAAATGTCTATACTGGGTGTGCTCACACACTCCAACAAATGTAGTGGATTTCATTCAGCATCACACAAAAAGGTCATACTGGGCATGCTCACACACTTAAAAAATGAAGCAAATGTCAGGCAACAACATACTGAAAGGTCATACTGGGCATGCTCACACACTTATGCCAAATACGGAGGTGATAATAAGGGATCTATGGACAAATGTGGATAGACATCTCTACTACCAGAAACACATTCACAAAGTTGTCATAAAATCATGCTATGTGTTCACACAAACTGCCAAGGTCTGTGCATGTAGGTCAAAGGAGGTTCCCAGTACTCATAGGTTCATAGGTTCATGGGTTTATACTAGGCTATCTGCCCTAAGGCATTTATAAGCCTAGCCCAAATTTTTGTGGCTTACGCCACCCCTTATATGAAAAAATACTGTGCCCATTAGTTTGTTGTGCCTCTGTCCAGCAGTGGCACAGAGATGATTCCTGGGGTAAACCTACGATCTCCCATCCACAGGTCAAGATTTCTCTTGAACAGAGCCAGCGAGGTGCTCTGCTCACATGGACCGGGATTTTATTCCACAGCATAGGGAGTCTCTGAGTGATAAATCTATCCCTCCAGCACGTCCTATTTATGTCCGTGCTAAGATTTAAATCGCTTGCTCTAGTGGTTTTGGTGGATTTGGATTTTTTGAGGTGGAGCATGTCCATTAATTCCGGGTTGGACATGGCCTTGTATGTCAGGCACATGTCACCTCTGAGCAGACGGTATGTGACTGAATAGAGCTGGAGTTTCTTCAATCTGGCAGCATATGACAGATTTTGGAGTCCCTTTATCCTTTTGGTGAGGAACTTTTGGGGTCTCTCCAATTGCTGCAGATGTCGGGTGAGATACATCCCGAATGGGGCATTGTACTCGATCATTGGTCTGATAAGTGAAGAGTACAGGGGAATAATGACCTCACTAGATCTGGATGTGAATCCCTTCATGATCAGGTGGGCAATGTAGAAGGTCTTTCTAACCACTTTAGCAATGTGAGTGTCAAAAGAAAGGCCACTGTCAACCTGGATCACCAGGTCCCTGATAACCTCTTCTGTGCTTAGTGGATTGCCACCTATATGGTAGCTTGGGGTTACCTTGTTTTTCCCGAAGGGTATGACTATACATTTTTTGGCGTTTAACTTCAGGCCATGGCTCTGGTACCAGCTATCTGTTTCCGTGAGTCCCTTCTGAAGGATATCCGTGTCCGATGCACTTTCCACTATGGCACCCAGTTTGCAGTCGTCTGCAAACTTTGTCAGCCAAAGTCATCCCATGTTGGCCTGTACTTCTGAGAAGTAGATGCCGAACAATAGGGGGCCAAGGACCGAGCCCTGTGGGACACCACTTGTGACCGGCTTGGAGTCGGACATAGCGCCAGCAACTCTAACCCTGTGGGTTCTGTCCTCAAGCCAGTTTGCAACCCATCTTGTGACATATGGGTTTACATTTAAGCTGGTAAGTTTTTCTACAATACCCGAGTGGGGTATTGTGTCAAAAGCCTTTGCAAGGTCAAGGTAGGCTGTATGGACTGCCTTTCCCTCATCAATGGTCTTGGTGACTGTTTCGAAGATGTCGACCAAGTTCAAAAGGCATGATCTTCCCTTGACGAAGCCAAACTGGGTCGGGTCCAATGTCTGCAAGTCCCCTATATCTTTGTTTATGAACTCCATTATGATCCTCTCCATAGCTTTGTAGGCTAGACTTGTTAAGCTTATGGGGCGGTAATTACCAGGGTCCATAGAGGCACCGCCTTTGTGGAGTGGGACCACAGTTGCCGTACACCACTCCTTGACTCATCAGTCATCAGACCCGTCAGAGAATACCACAACACACTTGTGATGATTCTGACTAGGCACGTTCAGCAGCCAGAAAGACCACTGAAGTACCCTAACAAGAGGACTACTGGCCTCAAACAGTAGCCCCATGCAACAAGACTGAGTGTAACCTAATCTGTACCCTGTTGCATACTGTCTACTCAGGAGATCTCTGCCCAACAGACAGGTCCATGTCATGGCTACACTCAGATCTGTTCTGAGTTACAGCTCAATGGCACTAAATATACAGACCCAACTGGCAACATCCTTGCAGATAGGAGCAGTGTTAACTGTACCCCTCTCTCACACATGAAAGAGCACATCTCTATAATGGAAGACTGCAAAGTTGCTGTCATCATGGCTGCACAGTTAAAAAACACTGTCCAAAGCCAGTATCACAGCAGCCATACTTCACAGGCTGTGTTCCACACAAACCACAGAATGAACAGGCACCACACTGATGTACCATGTGCAGTCATAGCCTCACCTCATGCTTTGTGCCTGTTGAATGGTGCACAGTGACGTTCATCCCACTACACAAGGGTGGAGACACCACAGACCCCAGGAACAATCGCCCCATTAGCCTGATGAGCACGCTCTTCAAGGCCATGGAATTTATCATCATACAACATATAAAAATTACATTTGTAATTCCCAAACCCTGGACCACAACCATGTAGGGATTGTAAAATGCAGATCATGTCACCTAAACCTGATAGATGATATTGAAGCAGTCAACAGAACTGTCGACAAGGGTAAGGTGATTCACACAGCCTATGCTGATCCTGCCATGGCTTACAACACCACTGCACACTCTGGAAATATAGATAAACCCACTAAACTAGGTATAAATTGCTATGCCACAAGATGTGCTGCCAACAGGCCTACTGACAGAAAACACACTGTGAAATTAGCAGACTCCAAGTATGACTTTGGACCAGTGATGAGTGCAGTACCACAAGGTCCAGTCCTGTGTCTTGTCCTGTTTAGTATCTACTTCCCTGAAGTAAACTTCAGCATGGAAGGTCTGTGGCTACTGAAGTTTCCAGAGGACTGCAAACTAGGAGCCATAATAGTAAACACTAAAGATGTGGACATCCTACAAAAGGGCCTCACTGAGACAGATGGCTGTTATCAAAGCCTTGGGCTCTAGCTCAATGCCTAAAGTTGCATTGTCATCCCCTTTGTTAAAGGCTCTGTAGCCAAGAATGACAACATAGGCGGTAGTATACTTAAAACTGAAAGTGTGACAAGAGACCTTGGGTCACAGGTGGACACTGGACACAACGGTGATAATCACATCCCCACAGTAGTCAGGAAACCCTGCTATGTGGCACACCCCATCACAAAATGTGTCTCATGCAGAATAGAAGAGGACATTGTTCCCCACTACTCATCACTCACTAGACTATAAAAGAGTACGCCACTTTTACTATGTACCTCACAAGCCAACTACAACAACTGGAAAGCCTGCAGCAATACCTCACAAAGAGCATTAGTGGCCTGAAATACATGCCATACACAGACTATCACAAAATGCTCCATCAGTACTCCCTTGCATATCGCCTACTCAGATGTGTTCACTGCCTAACATACAAAGCTATGCAGAGCTGTTGGACATGCTCCACATAAAACACTTACAATCCCTCTGACCATTGGACTCAAAACCATGAGTTAAATACAAAAGGAAGGGGTGTACACATTTACCTTATGGATACCCCCACCTCCAGGTTAGTGGCACAGCATGAGGCCTTGGAGACCATGCAAGTGCAACTAAGATTGTGCAAAGCTGCTCATCAGATTGTAGCCTTCTACAGATTACCTACCTTGTCACAGGAACCTCACACAGTATTCCTGAGAACAGTGGAAAATATCAAGGTCCTATCAAACAACATTATATGAGGTGATTACAACTACCCAAACATTGAGTGGGAGAATCACTTGTGTACGACGTCCATTGCCCAATGTTTCCTAGAGTTTAAAAGCTCTAACACCCTGGAACAGCTGGTCACCATGGCCACTAGAGGTGACACTATACTGGACATGATCATCACCAACATGGGGTACCAGTGTTCCACAACAGAGATAAAATCCTCATTGGCAATATCAGATCATAAAGTAATCACACTGGACATCCACATCACGCACCCCCACCCAGCCAATGAAACCACCATGAAGACATTTTCAAAAGCAAACTGCACACGTCCCAAGACAAAAGTGGAAGGTTCTAAAGACCTCTTGCTATAGGAGAATGGTATACAATCTGGCAAATCAGTTACAAGTGCATCCTATGAGCATCTACAGGGATGCATGGACTGAGGCATCACAAATAAAACCAAGATGCACTCCTCCAAAAATAAGAAAACAATCTGGTGGTCGTTGGCCATAAATAAGCTAAACAACAGAAGGAGGAAACTAACACCCGATAGAGCCAACTTCACTAAAGGAAAGGCATCACTGATCATTATTAGGAAGTAGCAATGATTGCTCATGGAATAATTCAAGGACACTGTCAAAAGACAAATTGCCAAGGACTGTAAGAATAACAACTACAAAGCCTGCTGTAGCTTTACCAGACATTTAGGTGTCAACTTCCAAATATGCTGTCAGCTACTGACAAATGGCAAGGAATACACTGAACTAACTTTCATTTGACACATCCTGGGGGACAAGTTCAGTGTAAACCTCCCCCCATCACCCCCAAAAGGGTCTGTGTCCATCACAGAAGGATGCAGAGCCCCAGACGTCATGGACATGCAGGTAAGAACAGCCCTCTCCAAAGCCAAGAACACAGCATCAATGGGAATGGATGGTGTCCCAGGCTGCATCTTACACTAGGCCCAAAAGGAACTACACCCCCCCCTACATTCACTGCCCAGACTCAATCGTACCACAGGGTATGTACACAAAGAATGGCATAGACTAACAGTCATCCAGCTCCACAAAGGTGGTGCCACAAAAGAACCTGGAAACCATTGCCCTATATGCCTACTCAGCCTGGTCTACAAAGCTATTGATCAAATTGTCATGGAACCCATAAACAGAGACAATGGGGACCTCCAGACACTGGACTCTACACAAGCTCACCTTGTTAAAGGCATATCCTGCCTCCTAAACATAGTTGACTTACTTCAAACAGTCACCAAGGACATAGATGGTTGTGAAAGTAGTCCACACAGCCCACCTGGACCTCACTAAGGACTTTACTCACCATTCCCCACTCTGTCATCATGGACACACTTACCAGCCTGAACATCAACAGGTATGTCACAGGATGTGTGGCCTAGTGTCTCTCAGATCAAACACACATGTTCAAAGTTGCGGGTGCCATGTACGACTGTAAGACAGTCACAAATGGCATCCCACAGGTCTTGCTCCTGGGACCCCACCTGTTCAGTGGACACTGCTCAGAGGTACAGGCAAGCATGGGAAGAGTATGGCTGAACAGGTTTGCAGATGACTGCTAACTGTGGTCCATAATAGACTCAATGGCTGACACACACATCCTCCAGAAGGGGCTTACAGAGTCAGATAACTGGTGTCAAAACAATGCCCCAACAAGAATGACAAAGAATGCATAGTCATCCTGTTTTGCTAAACCAAAGCGCAAACAAATTACCACATAGGTGATACACCAGTATGTATGGAGAAAGTCATGAAGGCCCTGGGGACACAGTTAGATAGTGAACTCTCCTTTGATGATCACATGGCCAAAGTGTTCAGACATTCCTTCTATGTAGCCCATCCATTGTCACCTAATGTAACCCACTTTGTCTAGTCTGATGATGTCACCATCCTACAAATTTACCTGTCGAAAAGATAGCTCACAGTAATGTGTATAGCGCGTCATGTAAATGCGTATTCCTATAGTAACATAAAGCAGTTAGGTAGGGGTTTGGATCCTGCACTTGAAAGGTGTGTGTTTGTGTGCGTGATTTCCTTGGAAAGGAGCAACCTTTTTGGAGAGTAGTCAAACACCTTAAAAGTGGTATACTAATCTTTGTCAGGTCTGATGATGTCACCACCCTACAAATATACCTGTGGAAAGAGCACTCACAGTAATGTGTATAGCATGTCGTGTAAATGCGTGCTCCTGCAGTGACATAAAGCAGTTAGATAGGGGCTTGAATCCTACACTTGACAACTGTGTGTGTGTCTGTCTGTGAACTCCTTGGAGAGGAGCAATGTTTTTGGAGAGTAGTCAAACACTTTAAAAGTGGTATACTAATCTTTCTCAGGTCTGATGTTCACCACCCTACAAATATACCTGTGGAAAGAGTACTCACAGTAATGTGTATATCACGTAGTGCAATTGCGTACTGCTGTAGTGATATAAAGCAGTCAGGGAGGGGTTTGAATCCTGCACTTGACAAGTGAGTGTGTGTGCTCTATGTTTGTGAGGCTGTTAGTCAATGGGTTTTGCTTTTACTACTGTATGACACCAGTATGTGCATTGCACATGTGAGGTAGCTGTGTGGCAAATACATATAAGTACATGTGACCTCAATTATTTCATATATGGGAACCCTGCTTTCTCCAAGAACATATCTGTCATCTATTCAAGAGTGTGCTGCTGCTTTCCGGACCTTAGGTCACATCTGTATGTTTGTGACAAGGCCAGCTACTGCAGTGATCTCTGGCCTAGGTTAACTGTGTCACACACACTCATTATGGTTTCTATAGAATTGTGTGAGTGAGTGTTTATGGCCGAGGTAGGTGTCAGACCTGTTCAAACACAGCAGGGACTATCACTGATGGCTATTCATTATAGGTGTACAACAACCTTTGTGGATATGCATGCAGACCCCTTATTGCTTATGTGATCCACCGAGGGATTTAAACATACCTTCGGAAATATGATTATCAAAGGAGATATGACGTACCACTTGGTTGCATGTACACATCGGTACCTGTTCTTCATGTTGGTAGCTACAACCTATGTGGTACTGTGGGGATACTATGTTCTGTAAAGGTGGATGACTATGCTTTGGTTGTCTTATAGCTTTACAGCATGGGTTTGACAACAGGGATCTGTCTGTGTGATACCCTTGTGGAGGATGTGTGTGTCATCTGGAGAATGCATTATAGGCCACAGTATGCATCACCACACGTGGATGGCCATATCCCTACCGTTATTGCTTGTACCTAAGAGAGCTATATGCCAAACAGGAGTGGTCTCAGTAATGTGTGCAGGTGAATACCACTGGTTACTGGCATAGTATAGTACCTGAAGTGTCCAAATGTTACTGTGTGTCCTACATCTGTGTGTCAGTTGTCAAGACATCATCTAACGATTGGTTATGGTCAGGCTGTTGAAGTAGTGTATACTACCAGAATGCAAATCAATGACAGATATTAACAGTATCACCCACAGCACAGTGTCTAACCATGTCATACACACATGTGTAGTCAGGTTCTGGAATGTGTGTATTACAATGCATACTGGCCACCAATCGAGACTATGGAGTGTTACTTTGTAATACAGGGCATATCACCCTGCCCATGTGTCCACTATGCACATTAATGCAGACAGTGCACCTCCACCATGTTCACAAATGTACACCTGCAAATCTGTGCCACACACATCCCACACATACTATCCACTCTCTAACACATGCTGCCAATACTACACACATCAGCCAAGTGGCACGTGGGTGGACTATACACTATTGGAACTAACACTGGTGTGAACATTACTACATTGACAATCATAGCTTACATGCATCATACCTGCTCAGCCACACCTTCAAGCATATCATTACACTCTACTGCTGACAACATGCTAACATTGCTATACTGCTATAAAGTCACCCTGTGCATCAGCACCATGGTAGCCTGTTTCTGCATCGATGTCACACATGACAGGAGGTGGCACAGGCTTCATCATATGCACAGGGTGTGTAGTTGGTTTCCCAGAGGCCTACTGTGAGCCATACAATTGACATGTATGTGTGTGTGTGTGTGTGTGTGTGTGTGTGTGAGGGCCAAGAGTACTGCTATGGGCCAATGTTGATGTAATGTGTGCGTGTATGTGGTAGCCCTAGGTGTGTTGTTTATGTGTGTGTCTGCATGCACACAGTTCCACCATGTGGCTGCCATATATGGGTATTTGTGGGACAGCCACAGACTGTACATGCCAGGCTTTACAGATCATCATCTCTGGCCACGGATACGGTACCTATGCCTGGAAGGGGTGCTACTGACACTATCAGGTACTAAGCCTGACTGGGTACTATCCCCAGAGGTAGATGGATGTGCACTGGACCCAGGTCCCTGCTGGGACTGTCCAGAGCCATGTGCACATGGTCTTCTAGGACGGTCTATGGACAGCCCAGCCCCAACATTGCTGGGGCTGGTACTGGCACTACGGGAGCAGCTGTAACTTTAGGGATGTCTGCGGCAACTGCCAGCTGCTGATGTTGCTGGCATATGTCCACGTCGACGTCTCACCCGTCCCGCACTGTCCTGACACATGGACATGACATTGCGGAGGACATCTAATGTCTCACCCCAACGTCTATCCATGACCTCAGTGTAATTACAGATGGCACCTGGTAGGTCATGGATACTGTCATTTAATGCGGTGTTATGTGCCCTCTGTGCCCTTAGTCCCTGTCTGGTATACTGTTCCATACGTGCCTGTGCCTCCATGACAGCCTGGAACATGCACAAGGTTGTAAGACCTGTGGCACGTCTGCCAGTGGCATGATGGCCAGCAGTGCTCCAACGAGAACCCCTGGACATCTGCCTATGTGGTACCCTTCCAGACGTCTAGGTATGGCTGCTGTGTTGGGATGCATGTGCCATAGATACCACACTGTCCTGGCTAATGCCAGCTATATGCTGTCCCTCAGCTAAGGGCATTGGTGATGGATGCATTGGCAGTATGACTGTGTGCATGGATGGGGTGGACACTTGTGTACTGTCAATTGTTGGCTCAATGACAGACCCTGGCAAACATGCCTGTGCTTCAACACACCTGTCATCATCATCACTATCATGCTCAGTGACATGAGTTTCCCTGCTGCAGTGAACCAGCCCAAAATCAGAACCTGTAAGAGGGAGACCGGAAACACACTTTACGACCTGTACATGATGTCTGCACACATGCACACACGCACACATGAACACATGCACACATGCACACATGAACACATGCACACATGCACAGATGAACACATGCACACATGAACAGATGAACACATGCACACATGCACACATGCACACATGAACACATGAACACATGCACACATGCACACATGAACACATGCACACATGCACACATGCACACATGCACACATGCACACATGCACACATGAACACATGCACACATTAACACATATACACTCCTCACTACAACAGACACACACAGACACACACACCACCAGTAATCCAGAACATACTCAATAGCGTGTGATGGTGGGGTACAGTATCACAAGCCAAACATTTATATCAAACATGACAGCATGCAGGATGTGTGATGCTCAACAGCATACAGTGTTAGTGTAGACAGCCTGTGCTAATAACAGTATACATGGCTTTGATGCATGTGTGTTTTGTTCAGTGATTGGCCTCACCCTGGAAAGCAATGTGTACATGGACACAACATTGCTGTGCAAGTATTAACATCTCTGCAATGTCCTGTGCACCATCACTCACAGTTATACATACCATGGCTGGATGTGTATCAGTGTGTCACATAGATATCCATTTCTGATTAGAGCATCTGTGTCTTTAGCAGACAATTGTGGACACAGGTTTGGCACATGCAAACTGTGTATACACACAGGATAAGTGGTGCATGTATACCTGATGGAATACCATTGCTCAACATAGACATTGCACAGTTGTTATGGTGAGTGTAGGACATATTGTGGACATGCTAGTGCCAAGCATGACATGGCATGCTACCACACAACTGCAACATTAAACTTCACACATACACAATGTGTGTCATGTGACCTATACACTCAACAGTATTACAAGACATGTGTGTCACTATGTACAAATGGTGATTGCTATGCAGATTGTGTATCAGTGCATATGTTTGCACACACCAACATTGAGGTGCATAGCAATTAATGATATGTGTGGTACTGTGACCACTGTAACTGGATGTGGTATAGTACCATGTGACATCATCATGCAGCATCATGTGGCCACTCAAGGCTACTAATGTGTGCCAGACCAGCACATAGCATGCTGTACCTGAACTCCAGTACCATGCTACATTCACCATTACATGGACAGTTGTTACATGGGTTCGTAAGGTGCACAGTAGGGGGCATTACCTAACATGAATGTGTTATGTGTTGAAGAGTGTCACACAGCCACATGAGAGGACTCTACCCCTCAGGTATGTTATGTCTGCTGTGTGGATGACATTTAGGATACTGAAGTGTGACCTTACAGCGTGTGTATGAATACGCCATGTGTAGCATGTTAACATGTACTGCGTGTGACACAGTTGTGTGTGTTGTGTGCATGTGTATCGACTGTGCCTATCCAACGTCCACTACAGTGTTGCCACAATTGTGTGGGATGCTCTGTGTATTGCATGTGTTTGAATCAGCTACTTATGTTACTGAGATGTGCATAGTCTCACAGCAAACATGCACAGCATGTATTATGCGCTGGTGTGTGACGTGTACATGGCCTACACCTCACCTATGACATGCACATTTATTTAGCAATAATAAATGTAGAACACACTCACCAGCATGGGTCTGCTGCCTTGCTGTCACACCAGAGGGACCTACAAGGGTATGAGACAGTTTGTCAGTGGCAACAACTGTGGCATTGCTACTGTGCGTTTGCAATCTTACAGTAGTACGACTGTTGACAGTCACAGGCCTGCATATTATATTCCAAAATATTATTATTGCACAACACTAGGCACCACATCTTGTAACTACACACTACACATCTCACATAAGCATGATCTACCAATAGAGGTAACAGCACTGTACAGCTATGCCATGTTACCTGCATGCTCCATGTCAACTTGCTGGGTGGCTCCGGTCTCCATGATGATGCATGTCAGTTGTTGTTGTTGCTGTTGTTGGCCAGGAGCCAACTGGATCTGGAGCAGCTCCTCCACTCTGGTGAGGGGGATGGATGGCTACCCCACCACCTGTGGCAAGCTGTTGTCTACAGATATCAGACGCATGCTGCCGGACATGTCTAATTAAATCATTGCAGTGATGGCGTACCTGCTCATATGTCCGGTTATGCATGCCTATGTCATTTACCCTACGGACAAGATCTTGCCACAGTGCAGTCCACTCATGCTGTTCCTGGCTGGTTCTTGAGAACAGCATGGTGTAGTGTTGAACCATGGTGTCCGTTATCACTTCATCCTCTGCTGTGGTTTATGAGGGATCATGATGGTGGGCCATAACCCTGGAAGACAAAGAAACAATGTGTGAGCAAGTCAAGTGGCACACTTAATATTCTAAAGTACGGATATCATTTAACTACCATATATAGCAACCTATTGTCTGTCAAAGGATACACACTTTCAATACCACATATCAGTGCTCAACCCACAACTGCCTGACAGTGCCTGGCACACTCCATATATCAAACCATGTTCTGCATAGCAACAAAGATAAACCAGTATGAAAGACTATACAACAGGATATGGCACACTGTATGTGACACAATGCACCACCTAGCCACAGGGGGTATATATCATGCTAATGCATAACATAACATGAAATCCATTGCAATGATTGTAGGGTCCAGTCACAGTATTACCAGCATACCACACTAGTCATTGATAGTAAACCCCTGCCTAACATATGTGCTCATTCATCAATATGGGTGCCATACTGCTGTACTACACTATACATGTTGCTAGATACACACCTATATCCTGTAACACACATATGACCGAGGCCATGGTACTGGCATACACACACACACATCAGACATACATACCAGACACAAAGGTATGGCAACACACATGACCTTTACCTGTGTACCATACAGTACTGTGTGCCAGTAGTTACAAGACCTTATGCCTGAGGTATGTCATTTGGAGGACTATGGGGAAAAAACAAGACAGTGGTTCCAGGACATGTGTACATACACCTTACTGTGCTGTTTAGGCATACAGCTTCAGGTAGTACTACAGTTCATTCAGGGGTTGGATTCACCAGCAGTAACACTCAATAAGCATACATGTACTGCTGTAGCCTACAATGGGGCACCCCAGTCGACACCAACACACTACATCAGACTGTCTGGCATATTGCTTTTTGTGCCTAGCAATAGCATACACATCTTTTGCTGGGATCGCAGCTAGGACACTACATACCATGACAGAAACAGTTTCCCACATAGCTATAACACATATACAGAACTCGGACACATTCACCAACACATTCACCATCACACTCAGTCAACCTCACAAAGCAATTATTGTAACAGGTACATGTGGGTGTGTATCAGTTCGCAGGTAGGTTATAGGCTATTGGCCCTAGGACCTATAGATGTCTAGCCATATGCTACACTGGCCTTTGACACACGGGTGATTTCATTTCATGTGGCCCTGTCAAGCAGAGCCACAGAGGTGATTCCCGGGGTGTATTCACTATCTCACACACAATCATCAGGTTTATATATGACGACTGCTAATTAGGAGCTTTGTTTGCTATTGATAGGTGGTTTGTGACAGGGTATGGGATGTCTCTGAAATAGGGATCTATCCGTCCAGCATGTGCTGTTCATTGAGGTGACAAGCTTTATGTCCCTAGAGCGTGTAGCTCGTAGGGATTGTGATCTAATTACGTGGAGCATGTCCAACAGCTCTGGGTTTCACATAGCTTTGCATGTTAGGCAGAGGTCACCTCTGGGTAGATGGTATGTGACACAGTCTAGCTGTAGTTTTGTGGGATGGTCTGCATAGGGCATCTATTTGAGGCCGGTATTACCCTTTGTGAGGTATGTCTGTGTCCTTTCCAGTTACTGTAGATGTCTTGTGAGGTACATACCACATGGGGCATTGTACTCTATAATGGGTTTTCTGTGTGTGGAGTACAGGGGAACACTGACCTATACTTCCCTGGATGACACACCTTTTGTGATTATGTGTGCCACATAGACAGGTTACATGACTAGTGTGGCACTGTGACAATCAAAGGGGAGACTACTGTCCACCTGTGTCCCATGGTCTCTTATCACACCTTCAGTGTTAAGTAGACTACCACCTATGTGGTAGTTAATGGGTACTGAGTTTTTGCAAGGAGGGATGCCAATGCAGTGTCAACATTGAGCTTGAGTCCATGGCTTTGTCACCAGGCATCTGTTGCAGTAAATATGACCCTCTCTCTCTCTAGATATATATATATATATATATATATATATGTGTGTGTGTGTGTGTGTGTGTGTATACACATATACATATGAACATCCATTGGTGTACATATTGATATACATATAGGCACAAATACAGTCCACCTTTCATGGTGGGAATATTGAGTATGGGAAGGTTGTGAGGTATACAGTTATGTCATAATATTGCACAGTGTTGTGCAGAATGCATTGAAGGTGTTCTCAGCCCATGTAGCTTTAGCAGGCCTCACTGGCTGCAACACTGCAAACCTGACGAATCATACCCACAGCGTTCAACCACCACATGTCATATACCAGCGCTGTATGCTGTCTGGTTTGCCTTCAACAACATATATGTATCCACCTTTCACAATCAGTTGCAGTATGTCCCTTGATCTATGCACATGTACAGATGCTAATATATCTCACACAGACAGATCTCTCCATATGTGTGAGCCATACACACACAAGGACCACACTGTTGTAAGTCCATGTATCTCACGGCTGACCTGTTGTGCCTTGCTGCAACATGAACAGGTGTCACATGTGAGCAGACAGTAATATTAGAGGGTGTATATATAGCTGCAAATGCTTAATTACCATACTAGCCTGGCACAGCTGTTGCCAATGCCAAGCTACACGTTGATATGACTATCATGCATTTGTTACTCTGACACATTCATGGTTATATAACTGTATGCGCTACTCCCCCAAACAGACATTGTCCACACTACTGTACAGAACGCAGATAACATGGTTCAAATGTTTGACATTTAATGCTGAGCTACATATATCACAGTTATGTCCCACTGCACACAGCTACACACTGATATGTCCATGGCAGTAGTTATGGAGGGCATCTGTGCATAGATACATACTGCTGCCACATATTGATGTTTCAATGTATGTAGAGTGGTCTTCAAATACATCTACTACATGCCAGTAAACACATATCTGTTACATACCTTTCCTTTGTATGCGTTCGTATTTTTCACTTAGCTGTCTCTTTGGCGAAATGTAATAAATCTTTTTTATGTTTTATTTATTTATTTTTTTATTAGTTTATAATTTTTTTTCCACTGGTGTGGGTGGGGGTGTGAGTCTCTCTCTCACTCTCTCTGTCTCTGTGTGTGTCTCTCTCACCATCTGCAATGGGATGATTGCATGTGTGGCCAGCAGGTACAGCCTGCTTTTATAGGTATCTGTACATGTGCATGTGATGGCCTCTGCACCAATTGGTGGCCACCATTTGGTAATTGCATGCAGCCTACTGTGTGGTAATTGCAGTACTCACTGTCATAGCAACCCAATGCTATAAATTGCTATGTCAGGTAGGCGTAGCCCTTTCAGCTTCCAGAGTGGGGCCCATGCTTGTTTGCTGTGGAGACCATTGTGTAAGTCAGAAGGTTGGTATAGTTCTTATATCTGAAGCTAGGGGTGTAGCCAGTGATATAATTGTTGTACTCAGACCTGAATGTTGCCACTTCCACTACACAGTTGTCAGTGTAGAATTGTACTCACCCCTACATATGCTAACACAAGATACATAGGAGTATGTAGTTTCTTTTCTACTTATACAATTTACTGCCATACAAACGTAGTTATTGAGATGTATTCATTTGGCACATGAACTGTTTGTGAACTGCTATGCTGTGAATATTTATTCACTCACTTTTGAACAGTTTCTGCTTTTTTACTGTTGACATTAGCACATGCTGCTCAAGAAAACTGTATTAATATCTGTACTGAGTATGCCTACCTACATCCTTGGTAGACCCTGAACACACAGGTTTATTGTACATTTGGGTAGGGGTGCAGTAGGATAGAGAGCATTATGTCTTAATGTGTGAACTTTATCTTGCTGGACTTAAAGGGTTGCTGTGTACCTGTTAGTTTACCAAGGCAAGTAATCTGTCTGCATAGCTCCCAACTGTGGACCTATCCAGATGATAGCCCGAGGTTAGCCTGTTATTCTTTGTGCACCACACCAGTCTTTTCAGCACTGGAACAATGGCATTGTCACAGTTGGTTGCTACCAGTACATGGCTACATCCCTTGGTATTTCAGTGTTGTATTCCTACATAAGGGTATGCTTCTGGAACTCCTTCCAAAGCTATTTGCACAGTGTGCAACAGCAGAATAGCTGATATGCCTGTGTGTTTCTGCCTCTGCCAGGCCTCACAAACACTCAGGTACATATTTGAACAGACTCAGGGTAAAGTAGGTCGAAGTGAGGTACAAATTTACAATATTAGTAACATTAGGTTGAGACTTTGAGAGAACCAGAGCATATGGATTAATACACATTTCCTGAAGTACAAGTGGTGTCTAACTCTTACTTTTTGTCACAGTTGGGAAGTATGGCCTCTACCCTAGTCAGATATGCTAGTGTTTGTCCTGCTATAATACTGTGTGGGGGTTGTGAAGTGCTGCTGTAACATTATTTCCTGCTAGAATAGCTGGTTCTCTTTTCACTGTCATGTAATGCAATTCCACAAGAACTGCTGGTAAAGATCCACAGAACAGGATTTGTGTTATGGCATTCCTATTTGGCCTTTACATTCACTCATTCTGATGCATGATATATTGGTTTCAGCACCAATTTGTTGTATGTTTACCATGGCTCAGTGGTACTTCATGCAGTCTAGTGTGTACAAGGTCCGGGGTTCGCGACTGACAGAGGTATTTTATTTTGCTGCTGAGCAGAACAAGGGACCTGACATACAGAGTGACTAAGGCACTTTTAAGCAGTTGTAAGCAGGTTTGCATGGGTTTGCGCGATGCTTAGCTAAGTGCACACAAGCTTAGCTAAGCGCACACTCGTGCAAACCCGCTAACTTCTGCTTAAATGTGCTTACTCCCGCTAACCCCCGTGCTCATTTCTTTGAAAGAAAAGAAAATGGGGAGATAGGAAAGTGGTGAAAAAAGGGGCACAAAGAGGGAAAGACAGTAGGGAAAACAGCTCGGGATGTGCAGGACGGGTGTAGGGAAGGTCCATAGCTGCCCATTTCTTTAACAGAAACAGCTGTGCATATACTAGTAATTTGAATGGAGTTTTGAAACCTTCCACCCCTGAGAGAGGGGTGAGGACAACAAAGTATGTTGTACTGCCAATTAAATTTCTGTTTGTGTCCAGCGGACATGTGTGCGAATTGGGCAGCTATGTATGGGGTGTAATTTTTTTTTGGGTGCAGATTGCCCATTTTTTTTTTTCTGGTGAGAGTGGAATGTGGGGTAGGGGAAGTAAGTATATTTTGGGAGGTAGGTTGGGAAGGTAAACAGACAAGACAGACAAGATGCATACAGGGGCAGAGTATGACACATGGGGTGGGTAAACTCCATTGACGGGGAAGGGTGTTTGGAAATCGCAAGCCTATGAGCCCAAAGATGGCAACAGTGGAACTGAGATCCCCACCCATGGGCAGTCACCACTGCACCTTCACAGCCCGGGGATGGCTGTGCTGAGGGCTGCATAGGAGGGGAAGGCTCACCCATGAGTCACGCCACTCTTGGCTCGAGCTGGCATAGAGAATCAGCGACTGAACGCTGGATCTCCCTACACACCACAGCCCGGACCATACGGAGGGTGATAGGTGGCCCTCCTCCACCCATGCTTGCACGGGGGGGACAAGCCCCACCCCCTGCAGTGCTTCCACCCAAAGGTGGCACAGGACCTATGGAGGAGGGGATCCCGGGCTGGGCACCGGAACTGCTGGTGCCAGGTGCCATCGCCAGCTGAGGTGGGACAGGTGGGTCCACTGGGACCGGCCTTCCCATATGTTCTATGTTTAGGAGGATTTAATGACAATATGGGTTAGTAATAGCCAACAGCATTCCAGTTTAGTTGTAACAGCATACAGTAGTATTCCCATTAACCCAACACACCAGAGTTCCAACAGGTGAACAGCAAGCATAACACATGCATATATAGAACAACAGCGGACATTCCAACAGCATGCAGGCTTGATTGGTGGCAACAGGCCACCAAGATTGTGGTATGTGAACAGGGCACATGCATCAAAGTAAATGCAGATATTTAGATAACAATAGGACATGTGTCCCAACAAATGTTATGAGATTACACATACCCACTGAGGTGTGGAATTGCATTGTTTATGCACATACAGTAGGGTGTAAAAAGATACCTCCATTAACAACTTATCTATACTTATAGTTTACACTACATTCCTATTGACTGCAGTTAAATATCCCCTACATGTATTATTACACTAGGCAATGTTTGTTAAATTGTGAAATGGGTTTTGCTAGTTCTTGATATACCTGACCTGTATCTGACATACAAACTGTCCTGGATGCAGATGTTACTGCTGCATATTTATATTTTTTATTTATATTTATGTATCTACATATCTGGATGTGTTCAGGTGACATTATCAGGTATATGTTAACAGCCCCCTACATTTCTAGCAGCATACTGACATTTCTAGGGAAGACATTAACAAGCTACTCATGTGCCAGATTAACCTGTACATGCCGGCCATTAACCGACAGTTGAGGACTGTATATATGCTTAACAGCTACTGGCACTCCCTTCATCCACTTTATATGGGCCTACCCATGTGTGGGTTCACTGCACTTAATACAACAGTACTATTTCTAATATGCAAGGGTACAACAACATATCAAAGAAAGTGACACAGACACACTCCAGGAATTATACCTTCATTAATAACATTACACACTTCTCTAGTGGCTCTCTCAATTATTTGATATATCAGTGCATGCAGAGGTCTTTTATTCAATACTTTTTATACCTTTATTAATGGGTTACAACACCTTTTCATGCTGTCTCACTTATTTTATATAACAGTACATGCAGCGAATTTATTCCACACTTTTTATACCTTTATTAATGGGTTACAACACCTTTTCATGCTGTCTCACTTATTTTATTTAACAGTACATGCAGAGAATTTATTCCACACTTTTTATACCTTTATTAATGGGTTACAACACCTTTTCATGCTGTCTTACTTATTTTATATGACAGTACATGCAGAGAAGTTATTCCACACTTTTTATACCTTTAATAATGGGTTACAACACTCTTTTTCAGGCTCTCTCACTTCTTTTATATGACCACACATGCAGAATATTTACTAACCTGCCTGGTGGTGCAGCCTTAGCAGCCTATCTGCATAGGCTTGCTGATTCGGAGCATGGACACCTGCAGCTGTGAAGTAAATGAAGGGATACTGAGACATACCTATCCATAATATAGACTACAATAGCAATTCTTACATACTTCATTCCATGGCTACATACTCAGTAGTGGGGCATTTGGCATTCCACGGGCCTCCTGTATCCAGTGGTTCAGTTGGTCCTCCTTGCGTCTCCTCAGGTCTGCATGGTGGTGTCTGACCTGCTCACCAGTCCGAGGGATGCATGTGGCACTGGTGAGATCATGTGCTAACCGGTTCCAGGCTTCCGCTTTGTACTCCATGCTCTGGAACTGGCCCTGCAGGAGTCTTGCATCATGATGATGGGCAAGGAGCCAAACCATATATTTTGACTCCTCAATGCCCCACCGTTGCACTCAAAAATGAGAGCCCTCTCCAGCACCGGCCATACTGTCTGCAGATGGGAGCTACAACCAGTTATGGCAATTATTCCCACCTATGGAGCTTAAATATGCCTCATTTCCCGCACTTATTTGGATTGGCTGGTTTTGAAAAATCTCAGCTAAGAGCAAACCTGCTTAGCAATGGGTAAACTTCCATTGTCATGTTTGAGTGTGTTGGAAATGCATACATATTTAAAGCTGTCATGGCTTAGTGGTTTAGTACTGTGATTATGGTGCACAGTATCCCAGGTTCGAGGCCTGTCATTGCTTTTTATTTTACTACTGGCCAGACCAGATAGGAGGTGTGGCTGTGTTTAGCCGACTTTGCTCAGCTTTGCCCAACGTTGCTCGATGTTGCTCTACGTTGCTCTATGCTGCCCGACATTGCTCATTGTTGCGCTAGTTGGCACAATGCGCAGCTCCGCGCAAAACTATTGCACTAGTTAAAGCAGTGCTAGGCTATGAGCAGTTGCTCTACACTGCCCGACATTGTTCAATGTTGCGCTAGTTGGCGCAGTGCGCAGCTCTGCACAAACATGTTTTGTTTGCGCTAGTTGGTGCGATGCACAGCTTTGCGCAAAACTATTGCGCTAGTTAAAGCACTGCTAAGCCATGAGCAATTATACTTCACTGTGCTTAATACTAGTGGACTTTGCTTAGCAGTGTTTCACATTGCTTAAGATACGTTACTTATGCATTTATCAGTATGCATGACCATTCCACCTTCTTATATATATATATATATATATATATAAAATATTGTTCACTAAGGCACAGGCCATTTCAATGCATTTTACTAGGATTTAAAAGGTAGATGTCAGGAATTCTTTTTATGCACACATTTCCTACAGAAAATAGGTAGTGGAGTGGCGGGACTTGAACCCGGAATGCATACTCTTTGTGCGAGGGCTCTAACACTACGCTATTGCTATTTCCCTTAATTTGCATATAAATAGTTTATTATCCTCTTCAATGTCTACACTGCTAACTGTAGCTAAGCAATGGGCAAACCCGTGCATACACGTGCAAATACGGGCAGCTATGTCGGGAATTATAAAAAAAAGGAAACCTTTACATTTTTAACTTGTACAGGGATTTAGAATGTGGGGGAGTGTAGTGTTGGGTTTGTGGACATTTGAGTGGACTTGCTCATTTCTGTTGACATTTGCTGTTTATGCACTTGCAGGGGCATGGATATTTGGACTGCTCGGCAGTCTGACATGCCCCCTGCATTCGTGCAAGGTATGTGTAAGCCTTAGAGTTGAGTCAGCATGCCCTCATGAATATGCATGATGCGCTGACATCATACCCTTACTCTGCAGTGTCCATGTAAGACTTAGTTAGTCTTACACAGAGGATTAGTGAATCCCGGCCTGTAACAAAAAAATATTACAATAGTAAGAAGGTTACAGTGAATTCAGGTTGTTAAGAGAGAAATAATATAGGTTCATAGGTTCATACTAGGCTATCTGCCCTAGGGCATTTATAAGCCTAGCCAGAATGTGTTTGGCTTTCGCCATCCATTTTAAATTTATTTTGCTATGCCCTTTTTCGAGGTTAGTATACTGTGCCTCTGTCTAACAGTGACACAGAAGTGATACCCGGGGTAAACCTATGATCTCCCATCCACTCATCAAGATTCCTCTTGAAGAGAGTCAATGAGGGACTCTGCCTAACCTGGACTGGGATTTTATTCCAGAGTGAAGGGAGCCTCTGGGTTATGAATCTGTCCCTCCAGCATGTCCTATTTATTTCAGTGCTGAGGTTCAGATCTCTCAAGCACGTAGCTCAATGGGATTTGGATTTTCTGAGGTGCAGCATGTCCATTAATTCCGGGTTGGACATGGCTTTATACGTCAGGCACAGATCGCCTCTGAACAGGCGGTATGCCACTGAGTAGAGCTGGAGTTTCTTTAACCGGGCAGCATATGGCATCTGTTTGAGCCCTTTGATCCTCTTGGTGAGGTACTTTTGGGGTCTTTCCAGTTGCTGCAGGTGTCTGGTAAGGTACATCCCAAAAGGGGCATTGTACTCAATTATGGGCCTGATGAGGGATGAGTAAAGAGGCACGATGACCTCCCTGATCTAGATGTGAATCCCTTCATGATTAGGTGGGCTATATAAAATGTTTTTCTAACCACTTTGGCCACATGGTTGTCAAATGAGAGATTGCTATCAACTTGGGTCCCCAGGTCCCTAATTACTTCTTCTGTACTTAATGGATTACCACCTATGTGGTAATTTGTGGGCACTTTGTTTTACCAAAGGGATGACTATACACTTTTGGCATTTAGCTTGAGGCCATGGCTCTGGCACCAATTGTCTGTTTCTATGAGGCCCTTTTGGAGGATGCTTGTGTCGGCTGGAGAGTTGATTATGGCGCCCAGTTTGCAGTCATCTGCGAACTTGGTCAGCCACAGTCCTTCCGTGTTGGCCTGTACCTCCGAGAAATATATACCGAACAAGAGAGGTCCCAGGACTGAGCCTTGTGGGACACCACTTGTAACTGGTTTGGAGTCTGACATGGCTCCAGCAATTCTAACCATGTGGGTTCTGTCCTTGAGCCAGTTTGCAATCCATCTAGTGACATAGGGGTTTATATTTAAGCTGGTGAGCTTATCTATAATGCCCGAGTGGGGTATTGTATCGAAGGGGTCCAGGTAGGCTGTGTGGACCACCTTCCCCTCGTCAATGGCCTTGGTGACTGTTTCAAAGAAATCAACCAGGTTTAAGAGGCAGGATCTGCCCTTAACAAAGCCGAACTGGGTAGGATCCAGTGTTTGTATGTCCCCAATATCTTTATTTATGAGGTCCATGATGATCCTTTCCATAGCTTTGCAGACCAAGCTAATCAGGCTTATGGGGCGATAGTTTCCAGGATCCGTTGAGGCACCACCTTTATGGAGAGGGACCACTGTTGCTGTACGCCACTCTTTGGGCACATATCCTGTAGTAAGGCTGAGATTGAACAGTAGTTTTATGTTTGGGTTTAGCTCTTCTTGGAGTTCATGTAGGACGCAGCCCGGGACACCATCTGGTCCCATTGATGCTGCGTTTTTTGCTTTGGAGAGGGCGGCTCTTACCTGAGCATCTGAGATATCAGGGGGGCAGCACTCTGCTGGGATAGATATTTGCCCTTTTGGTGGGGAGGGGGGGAGAAGTTTCCGCTGAACCTGTCACCTAGGATGTTGGCAATGTCTGTGGGTTCAGTGTATTTTTTGTCATTTTGGACTAATTCTGAGCATATCTGGGAATTACCAACCAGATTCCTAACATAACTAAAGAAAGCCTTGTGATTATCCTTAGTGTCCTGTGCAATTTTTCTCTCGAAGCTGGCCTTAGACAATTTTATGTGTGCCCATAGTTTTTTGCTAATACTGATCAGTGATGCCTTCCCTTTTTGGGATTTTGGTCTATCATTTAGTAGCTTCCTCCTTCTATTGTATAGTTTGTTTATGGCTGGGGTCCACCAGACAGGACGTCTGCCTTTGGAGGATTGGGTCTTGGTTTTATTTGGGATCGCATGATCCATGCATTCCTGAAGGTGTTCATAGAATGCATTTATAAAGGATTCTGCGGTCTGGGCTGTATTTTCCACAGGCCTGGGGGCTTTGAAGGATTCCACCTCAGTTTTGAGGAGTGTGAAATTTGCTTTAGAGAAGTTTTTAACTGTGGTTTTCTGGGCAGGGGGTGGGGTCGAGATGTGAATATCCAGTGAGATTAGTTTATGGTCTGATCTTACCAGTGAGGGATACACTTCTGGTCTGGAGCATAGAGTCCCCATGTTGGTGATGATCAGGTCCAGTATGTTTTCCCCTCTTGTGGGAGTGGTAACAAGTTGTTCCATAGCATTTGAGTTTATAAATTCTAGGAACCTTTGGGCTAGGGTGTTGGAGCTAGAGTAATGCTCCCAGTCTATGTTTGGGTAGTTGAAGTCGCCCAATATAATGGTGTTTGGAGAGACCTTCATATTTTCCAGTGTTCTCAGGAAGGCCGAGTGGGGTTCCTGGGTTTGGGAGGGTGGTCTGTAGCAGGCTATAAACTGGAAGTCAGTTTTACCCACTGTTAGTTGCACATGGATAGTCTCTGATGCTTCGTGCTTTGCCACCAACCTGGAGGTGTGGGTATCTTTGATGAATATCGATACTTCCCCTCCTTTTGTGGTTCAGTCCAAGTTTTGGGGCCGAAAAGCATGGTATAAGGTATAACCTGGTAGTACTGGGGTGCTCTCAGGAGCCCTGAACTAGGTTTCTGTTACTGCACAGATATCGATGTTCTCCATGCTAAGGAGAGTTTCGAGTGCGTGCATCTTGAGGTTTAGACTTCTGGCATTGAGTAGCATTACTCTTAGTTTCTTATCCCTTGTGATACCTATGGAGGTGGGTTTGTCTTTTGAGCCTTGCCTAAAAAAGGCACTATGGGGGTAGCAAGAGCCTTTGCCAATATCCGAAAGCCCAGGGGTGACAGGTGCAAGCCATCCCTAGCGAAACATCGTGGCTTGTCGAGCATATCATCCCAAGCTGACAGGCATTGTATCCCCTTTGAATGACACCAGTACTTAAGCCAATTGTTGAAATTGATCATCTTGTCTTCATATTGTGGCATCATTCTTGGTGAGGGTAAGATGCTACTCAAGGTCAGGGTCATACCGGCCTGGGCTACATGCTCAGAGAGCTCCTTTATGCCTCTTTTCATGTAGTCCAGGGAGGTACGTCTCAGGTCATTCACACCAGCATGGACAATGACTGAGTCATATTTGTACTTGCCTTGGAGTGACCTGAGTGCTTGTGTTATGTGGTGGATCCTAGCGCCCGACAGGCTGCTCACCGTGACCCTCTCCTTGTTCAGCCTGGTGAGCGGGACGTCAGTGTGCCTGACGATAGAGTCACCTATTACAAGTGTATCAGGTGTGTTGTTTAGTCTTAAGGGCTGTGACTGTTTGGCACACTGGCTTTGTGAGATATGTGTTGCACGTGTTTTGTTTTGGGGTAGCGGCTGCTTGGGTGTCTGCTTTGGAGGTCTCTGCTGCTTCGGCAGATCTTAATTTAGAGCCTCCAAGTATGTTATTGTGTGATTATGTGTTTGGTTTGCTGTCGTGGTAGGTCTATGTGAGACTGGAATTGTAGTGAGTGTGGTTTCCTTCTCCTCCTGACTGGTTATGCCAGTACTGAGTTGAGAGAGCTTAGCCTCCAGTTTGGCTATATGGTTGCATCTCTCACATGTGTTGGAATTTGTTGGGAGGAGGAGAGGGTTGTCTGTGTACATGAGGCAGTTGTAACATTGCCTCAAGATTCCCAGATTCACCAGCTGGACCGGAGAGGAGATTGACAACTGACCTTTGGACATGCTAGAATAATATTGGGAATTCCTTAATAATTGAAAACCAGGCCAGTGGGGAGTGAGGGTGTAGTGCTTTTAATTTTTAGTGCTGACTTATATAATTGCTTTAGTGAGCAAGTGCCAGGTAACTTAAGTGCAATGTGTTACAGGTAACTTAAATGCAAAAACGACAAACAGTAACTTTCTTTCAAGTGAAACAAGGAAATAAGTACAGTAAGCAATGCAGATATCACTAGTGATCCACAGAAGTGCTGAGAAGCCACGTATTAGGTGGAATTAGCGTTCCAGGGAAATAACAAGCAAACAAACAACAAGCATATAAACAAAGCTAGATTCAGCAGGTCTGGATCTAGTCTATGCTATAGCAAACAAGGTGTACCAATTTCAGTAAGATACAGTTCAAATATTCAGGCACTATAAACCTTTAACCAGAAATTCCCAGCTCAGAAGGGCAGAGTCCAGCCTCTTCTCCCACAAGAGTGCAGACCACAAACCTTCTTAATGTAAAATAACTGGCCTGAAGCCCAAGTGCTTAAACCAGAACTAATACACTTTAATAATAACAGACACTGGGCTCTCAATCAGCAGTTCCCAACTTAGAAGGATGAAAGCTAACTGTCCTGCCACCACAGTGCATGCCACAAACCTTCCTAATGTAAAACAACTGGTCTGAAGCCCAAGTGCTTAATCCAAAAGACTTAGAATGATAGCTACACTTTAATCAAGTTACTACCAAGCAGTAATAAATACAATTGAATACTTTAGAGAATGCCTGGATTAGTGCTCAAGTTACACAAACAAAGCTAGATCCAGCAGGCCCGAATCCAGTCTATGCCACAGCAAACAAGGCGCACCAACTTCAGTAAGAAGCAGTTCAGATATGCATGCACTATAAGCCTTCAACCAGAAATTCCAAGCTCAGAAGGGCAGAGTCCAGCCTCTCCTCCCACAAGAGTGCAGACCACGAACCCTCTTAATGTAAAATAACTGGCCTTAAAGCCCAAGTGCTTAAACCAGAATTAATACACTTATATGATACAAATTTTATGATATAAAATGTGTTGTGAAGTACTGTGTACAAAGTTAAACCATACAACATATAACTTTGAGCAAAGCAATATATATGGGCAATATCTCAATCACACAGTTACAGGTCAATTAAGAAAGAAAAAAGAAAACACAGACCTTAGTAAATAAAGGTATGCTTTCTGGTGATTGATAATGATAATAATATACACAGTTACAGGACTCCAAAAACAACGCTGAAAAGCAAGTATTCCAATTCTGCTTTTAACATTGGAACTGATAATAAGCAGCACACTTTTAACAGTAATGCTGATGAGCAAGCATACCAACTCCATATTTATCAATAAACTGGCCATGATATTGCATATGCATGTCTTCAAATTTTCTGAGGTAGCTTGTTTATCCAATTACTGTAGACTATAGAGAAATACAGGCAAAGGCATGCCACTAAAATTACTGAGTTAGCTCCTTTATCCAGGTTACACTAGCCTATACAAGCAATATTAGCAACAGCATCAGTAGTCGATTAGCTGCATGTAGAAGTTAAACCTGAGTGCTTTTCTTAAATACAGTATAGTAGCAGCATAGCACAAGTATAAAGCAGTATTTCCAGAAAATACACAGTTAAATGTTGCTTTTAAATAGTTAGAATAATGAATAGTTCTTGCATTGAAAACGTGTGCTAAGTCCCAGTGGTATTAGCTTAGTCACTGGGATAATGTTCATCTTGTCAAAATACTACCAGGTAATAGTCATTTTAAGTAATAAAAACACAGTGTATTCCATTCAGCTGTGTTAAATCTGAAGTGTATCTGTCTAATGTTGCATGAGTAGCATACTTACCAACAGATACTCTAGCACTTTATGGTAATTATTATTAATGTCTGAAGAAAATGAACAATTTTTTAGCTGTTGTGCCACTCTTGTATGGAAACACTGTAACCCACATAAATCTTTAATAATAAATAGAGTTTAGAATCTTATACTGTTGATACAATTAATGATCAATGTAATGATACAATTTTACTAAAGTCAAAGTCCTTTTAGCTAATGTTATCGTGGTCTTTTTAATCAGTAGATCTACTGTTTAATGTATGTTTAGAATTAAAATTTCCTAACTTTTTTTTTTTTTGCTCTTGAGACACAATATTTAACTGCAGCTTACATCCATGACTAGTATCAGGAGATTCAATAAGACCTACAAAGTAGGAATGAATTTTAGATTTAGTAAGCACCATGTAGAGGCATGCAGCCATGCACAAACAAGGTAAACACAGTGCCATGCTAATTACAGCATAAGCAGCTGAATTGCATGCTAATCAACCAATCCAACATGGTGGAGCTATTCAATAAGCTATAAAGCATCCATGCAACTCCATGCTGTTTTTTCCTGAGAACTCCAAAACGTTTGGAATACAGCCATAGAAAGGAGTCTACATGGACAGAATATTAGGGCTGCTGCAACTTTAATTTATTCGTATGTGCTACAATGTGAAGCCAGTGCTGCTGCTGCTAATAAGCCTAGGTGAGAAGGAGAAGAGTTTTCAAGCCCCGTTTAACTTTTCACAACCTACATGATGTGAAAATTGTAGAGGGCTACAGGGTGGACAGGGACACATTACAGGAACTCTGCGACCTCTGCCATCCTCATCTCAGAGCCAGAGCCAGTGCCAGCTCAGCGGAACCCATCCCAGTGGAAACAAAGATATGTATAGCACTTAAAATCTTAGCTACAGGTACCTTTCAGAGACCAACAGGGGACATGTCACAGGCATCAGCATCCAGGATCCTCCACCATTTCCTGAATGCAGAAATATGCAAGAGTTCTATCATGTAGCACACTACCCCGAAGTACTGGGTGCCATAGACTGCACACATATAGAAAAGAAGGCACCACCTGGGGAACAGGGTAGGCTCTACATAAACAGAAAGGGCTACCACTCTATCAACTGCCACGTTGTGTGTATTGCTAAGGGAACATCTTGAACACATGTGCTGGCAACCCTGGCAGTTACCAAGACTCACATATCTGGCACACCTGTTAACTGAACCAGATGTTTGCTAGGGGGGATATCCCACTGGGTGATTTACTGGGGATGCAGGCTATGCACTGGAACTGTGGTTGATGACAGCCATCAGAAATGCACACACATCCATGGAAGGATATCATAATGAGGCACACACTCAAACCATAAATATCATAGAGCATATGTTTGGGCTGCTGAAGTCACGGTTCCATTGCCTAGATACATCTGGGGGAGCCCTACAGTAAAATTCACAGACATGTGCAGAAATATTCACAGTATGTGCCACACTACACAACATAATCCTGAGGAAACAGCTTCAGCAGGTTCAGCAAGGGGAATGGGCACACATCCCACCACAAACACCAAGGTTGCCACAGCGACAGGCAGATGAGGAATCAGGGGGGACCACCATCTGCTGTGGGTATAGGCAGATGTAGGCGAGTTCAGTTTGCCCTTGCATTGGCTAAGAGACAATGCATAGCATACTTACTCACCATGTAGGGGCCCAAAACCTTCTATTTACTCACATACATGTAGTAACATGTATGCTAAGTAATTCACACAACCATTACCTCCCCATGTATTGGCTGTGTACTGCTTGTATCAGACAGAGTCAGCCCTGAACTAAAACTGTGGCAGTTGCTGAATTGTAGTTACAAGATAAGTCATGAACCTGGACTGTATTGTTTAATAATATGAATGTGTGCTATATATTCTTGCATTTCATTAGTTGGTACGGTAAGCAAGTAAAAGGTCAGAGATTTGTACAGAAATTACCTTAACATGTGAGAGCAGAGATGTATTTAACTTATATGTGGGTATTACTAAGTAGTAGGCCACAGGCATCAAAGATTCACACAGTCATACCTCTCAAAAACAATGATGGTCACTGCATTCCCTCAGTTTAGCACCATACATTTGTACTGGAAAATCATTAAAGAAAGAAGTTAGAAAGTAAGGATACACATTCCAGTTTCTGACTTCACAGCCCCCACAAGAGCATTCACTATAAATATATAGGCCAATATAAGTTAAAGCTACAATTACCAGTTAACACCAGAAATGCAGATATACTAAGCTCTACGTTAGCTATGCACCCTGAGCATCAGACACACAGCTTATGTATTCCTGAATACAAAATATAGAAAACAGGGATATGGCACAATTATCATCACTTGCACAAGTTGTTGTGTGGGAGGGAGAAGCAGGAAGCCTAGGCTGACACAAAAGGTTGGTGAGTGTGTGTGAGTAAGAAAGAGAAGCAGGCAGATATTTGGATAAATCAACAAATGACCAATGAAACAAATGACTAACTGTTTTTTTTGTATGTGTGTGTGTGTGCGTGTGTGTGTGTGTGTGTGTGTGTGTGTGTGTGTGTGTGTGTGTGTGTGTGTGTGTGTGTGTGTGTGTGTATGTGTGTGTGTGTGTGTGTGTGTGTGTGTGTCTGTCTGTAGGGGTCCTCCACATGAAATCTGTGTGTGAGTGTCTGCATGAATACAGCCAAGTTCTGTGCTGGCTTTACATGTTGGTATGTCGGACAGGTGTGAGCCATGCATGGTAGAAGTGACAGTTCATCACTGTCATCCCCAACCATCAGAAATGGCTCTTCCAGGAGTTGCACTGGCATGTTCATGCCCACAGTCAAATGCAGTGCTGCTACCTGAAAATGACTGATGTCTGCTGGACAAGCTCACTTCATGGGGATGCCCAGGGCCATGATCACATGGCCTGCCACATCTGGATGTGGACAGCACACTCACTAATGGAGCACTGAAAGTACTGCCACTATGGGAGAGTGATTGGTCACAGTCACATTGGCTGACAGCAGATGATATGGCTCAGCTACACCCATAAAGATGTTGTTCCCCTCCTAGCAGAAGTTCCATCACAGACAATGCTCGTTCCATGACAGATATCTCTCAGTCCATCACAGACACCCCTTCTTCCAACATGTCATTCATTCAATCCATAGAACTGGCAACATGGTGGAGACAGTCATGCATGTCAGACTGTGTGACATCTACAACCCTAAGCATTTGTCTGGAGCACCAATGGGAACATGCCTGTACCTCCATGATGGCCCTAAGCATATATTGAGTTGCACGGGAAGACACACCTGCACAAGGTGTAGGATGGACAGCAGGCCCCCTCCAAGCATCTCTATCAACCCTCTTGCATGGCTTCTCACCCACAGTTTGGCTATGGCCAGAATCAATAGGCACAGAAGCAACAGTAGCCACACTTCCCTGATCCATGGCCTCGCCTTCCACCTGTCCAATATCTGAGGGCTCACTGGAATAGGGAGGTGTAGGCCTACTGGCTGTGTCTGATGGAATTGCAAGGGATGGCTGTATGTCAATATCAGTGTCAGACTCAACCTCTGCACCCCCTGACTGTGCCTCAGTTTGGCCATCATCATCATCATCATCATCATCATCATCATCAGAGTCTCCTGATCGGACATCAGATGGCAAAGGGCCAGCACTTCCACTGATGAAAAGCAACAAATACAAGAAAAAATGAATACCTACACTACTATAGTCCAATATATGCTAGCAAAGTAACAGTGCTGCCACTATTACAGACAGTGCAACAATATGTACAACAGCCCTGACATCAACAGCAAACAATAAAATGTTTCTTTAAATTGCTCAGCAGTACTGACATATAAATGTTTGGTTTACCATCTGCAGATGAAATACTTCTCTGCAATCCAGACAGTCCTCGAAGATGTTAAGAAAATAATAAGGGCAACATCATCACAATTAACAGTAACACATGGGGTAATACATTTGCCTCTTTATACGTCCATTCACTATACTTTCAACAAGAACATGACTGGTAACTTCAACCTAAGCTAATAAGTGTAGCAATCTTCAACCCCTCCCTAAAAAAATACATGTGACACAGAAGTAACTTATTGATTGCAAGAGTTTTACTATACAACAGTTTTCAAGTGTTGAGATACTAAAGTCTACCTGGGATGCCCTCCTGGGATGTGTTTGCTGTCTCTGAAACTATTGCTCTGATATCCAGCACATTCTGTACTGCACTCTCCTGGGAGCTGTCTGGATCACTGATATTGTCTAGGAACTCTTCAGTAGGTATTAGTGGTGGTTCATGGCCCACTGCAGCTGCTCTTCTCCATGCAAATGTGATCATGTTAGTGCCCCTGTTGTGTACCTGCTCATATGTACTGCTTTGGTCACCCATGATATTCAGATCATCCACTATTTGTTGTCAAATTTCCATCCTACGTGCATATCTCCCCATTCCCTTTCCAGCAGAAAAGCACCATTTTGCCTAAAGGCATCCAGTATAACCTGGTTCTCAGCATCAGTGAAGGTGGGTCTCCAAGGATTGACATGCCTGGGTGGCATACTCCTAGGTGCCCTAAAAGTCAACAGAAGGAGAATACAAATAAGTATCACACAAAAATGAAATAATTGTTTACAGATAAAACAGAAAAGGCAGCCACTCAGTATTACCCCCTAGAGAAACATACAACAGTCTACAGATGTGAAAAACGAACAACAGGCAGAATGCAAAACAAGGAGAGTAACCAGAGCAACATATCCTTGTTTGTACCATAACAGAAACTCACCTTTTCTCCCCCCCAAAAGAACGGTGTACCCTTGTTAGTGCCATAACAGTAACTCACCTTTGCACTCCCAAAAGAACAGTGCACCCTTGTCTGTGCCATAACAGTAAATCACCTTTGTTCCCCCTGCCAAAAGAACAGGAAAAGGCCACATTTTGCTAACAAACCATATTTGAAATGCTAAAGGTCCTGTCAAAGGAACTGTCCCTGAAATATTTGCATATATTTATCACACAGCATTCCATTTGCATATATTGACATCATGTGTACCTCTGAAATGGCTTGACAAACATGTCTATGTCATCAGTACACTTTTCACTAATGCAAACAGATAAACGTGTAAAACCCATTGTTTCAGATTTTCTTACATACATTCCAGCATTTGCAGTATGTAGCTGACAAAATGGAAGCATTCCTTCTGAAGTTCAGTACTTCTCTGTACTAATATATCCTAAAGAAACTGCTTATGTGCAATCTTCCCAACATAAACAAGTCTCCTCACCACCAGTTTGCCAAGCTACATGGTTGTCTTTTTAAACGGTGTAGATTCAGAGCTGTTAGCATGGTGACGATGCAAATGAGGTATGACCTCATTAGAACTGCTGGATCCCAAATACTTGGACCCATGTAGGAGTTGTAAATGTAGTGCAGTACTCCCTCAGTGTTTGGTTTTATTGGATTGCAGCTGTGAATGATTAGTGGCTGAGAGAAAGAAAATACAACAGCACTTCAGGCTGCCTTACATCTACTATGTGTGGCAGGTTAGATCTACAAAGTATTAGATGTATGGCTGGAAATGTAAGTAAGCAGCACACAATTCATAGGTTGCATTCCTTAACATCCAACCTGGCCTTCATTTGTTGGCAACTGCATATGATATTTCCACACAATACCCTCACATATTTTAAGGCCAATGGTATATAATGGCTTACACACTGCAGTCTCAGAATACTGGTCATATAAATGAAGACTGGCCAACAAACACAGAAATGTAAGACAGAGCTGTATATTTGGAAGCAGTACTCATGACAAGTTGTGTAATCACTAGGTGCACTACATCCAATAAATCAGATGTACAAATAACAATTGTATGGTTTGATATCATGTGTACCTCTTGGAAGTTTTATTGGTCCCTTGTTGATTGTGGCACCATCTTTGAATCTTGGCATTTGTTCTTGCTGCTGTGCATCCCTGCTCATGGTGTTCTCACAACTAAGTATTTGTGGAAAGAAACTGCAATTTGCTCATTATTTTCATTGCTGTATTGGAGTTTGTCTCTGTTTTAAATTGTGAAATCTGCATTTTCTCTGTGATTGTTTACCAAACTTTGATTGTTTTCTTTTTTTACATATACTACTGTATTTAGGGAAAGTGTAATTAGGCAGCATAGGATGGTGGTTTGTAGGATGACGTTGGTGATCAAGAAGAGGAGGAGGAGTGTGAGGGCAGCACCAAGGATCAAATGGTGAAAACTGAAAAAGGGTAATTGTGAGGTGGAGTTCAGGGATGAGTTAAGACAGGCACTGTGCGGCAGTGAAGAGTTACTAAATAGCTGGGTAACTACAGAAGAGCTAATAAGGGAGATGGCTATAAAGGTGCTTGGTATGACATTTGGACAGAGGAAGGACGACAAGGAGACATGGTGGGGAATGAGGAAGTACAGGAGAGTATACAGAGAAAGAGGCTGGCAAAGAAGAAATGGGATTGTCAATGAGATGAAGAAAGTAGACAGGAGTATAAGGAGATGAGGTGCATGGCAAAGAGAGAGGTGACGAAGGCTAAGGAAAAGGCATATGAAGAGTTGTATGAAAGGTTGGACGCTAAGGAGGGAGAAAAGGACCTGTACCGATTCGCTAGACAGAGGGACTGAGCTAGGAAAGATGTGGAGCAGGTAAAGGTGATAAAGGATAAAGAGGGAAACATACTCACAAGCAAGGAGAGGGCATTGAGGAGATGGAAACAGTACTTTGAGGGGTTGATGAATGAAGAAAATGAGAGGGAGAGAAGGTTGGATGATGTAGGGATAGTGAATCATGAAGTACAATGGATTAGCAAGGAGGAAGTAAGAATAGCTATGAAGAGGATGAAGAATTGAAAGGCTGCTCGTCCAGATGACATACCTGTGGAAGCATGGAGGTGTTTAGGTGAAATGGCAGCGGAGTTTTTAACCAGATTGTTTAATGAAATCTTGTTAAGTGAGAGGATGCCTGAGGAATGGAGAAAAAGTGTTTTGGTACCGATTTTTAAGAATAAGGGTGATGTGCAGAGCTGTAGTAACTACAGAGGGATTAAATTGATCAGTCACAGCATGAAGTTATGGGAAAGAGTAGTGGAAGTTAGGTTAAGAAGGGACATGATGATTAGTGATCAGCAGTATGGTTTCATGCAGGGAAAGAGCACTACAGCTGCAATGTTTGCTCTGAGAGTGTTGATGGAGAAGTACAGAGAATGTCAGAAGGAGTTGCATTGTGTTTTTGTAGACTTAGAGAAAGCATATGACAGGGTGCCTAGAGAGGAGTTGTGGTATTGTATGAGGAAGTCAGGAGTGTCAGAGAAGTATGTAAGAGTGGTACAGGATATGTACGAGGGTAGTGTGACAGTGGTGAGGTCTGCTGTGGGAGTGACGGATGCGTTTAAGGTGGAGGTGGGGTTACATCAAGGATCAGCTCTGAGCCCTTTCTTATTTGCAATGGTGATGGACAGGTTGACAGACGAGATCAGACAGGAGTCCCCGTGGACTATGATGTTTGCAGATGACATTGTGATCTATAGTGAGAGTAGGGAACAGGTGGACAAGACCCTGGAGAGATGGAGATATGCTCTAGAGAGAAGAGGAATGAAGGTCAGCAGGACTAAGACAGAATATATGTGTGTGAATGAGAGGGAGGATAGAGGAATGGTGAGGATGTAAGGATTAGAGGTGGTGAAGGTGGATGAGTTTAAATACTTGGGGTCAATAGTTCAGAGTAATGGTGAGTGTGGAAGAGAGGTGAAGAAGAGAGTACATGCAGGATGGAGTGGGTGGAGAAGAGTGTCAGGAGTGATTTGTGACAGACGAGTACCTGTAAGAGTGAAAGGGAAGGTCTACAAGAGGGTAATGAGACCAGCTATGTTATATGGGTTGGAGACAGTGGCATTGACAAAAAGGCAGGAGTTTGAGCTGGATGTGGCAGAGTTAAAGATGTTAAGATTTGCACTGGGTATGACGAGGGTGGACAGGATTGGGAATAAGTATATTAGAGGGTCAGCCCAAGTTGGAAGGTTTGAAGACAAAGCCAGAGAGACAAGATTACGTTGGTTTGGACATGTGCTGAGGAGGGATGCTGAGTATATTGGGAAAAAGATGCTAAGGATGAAGCTACCAGGTAACAGGAAAAGAGGAAGGCCTAAGATAAGGTTTATGGATGTGGTGAGAGAGGACATGAAGGTGGTTGGTGTGACAGAGCAAGATGCAGAGGACAGGAAGAAATGGAAACAGGTGATCCACTGTGGTGACCCCTAACGGGAACAGCCGAAAGAAGATGATGATGACTGTATTTTTAATAATTTGCAATATATATTGCCAGAACTATGCAGTGGTTAGGGTATCGTAATTATGTGTTTAGTGTAACCTCTCTTGCTGCATGCTTGCTGGCAAGCAGGTTTTGAAATCTGTTATTCAAACAGTTGTACTTTTTATATTTGTGCTGGACTTTTGTCATTATATCCAATTGCGTTAGCTGTATTGCCTCTGATAATATTTATCTGCAACCTATCTACTGCGTTTCAGCACATATCCTATTTGTAGGTCAGCACATTCTGTCACCAGATAAGCATAAATTGGACTTTGTTGCCTGAACTGTGTAGTGATTTAGATGTAACATAACTATCTGGTATAGTTTTTGCTTTGTTGCAGAGTGTTGAAGGGCATTTATGGCTGTTCTCTTTGTAACTGGATGCCTATGCGGTAACAGCCATGCCACCTCATACCTGCTCTCCCTGTTTAAATGCTAATTGATTGTTTTATTCAGTTGAAACTATTGTTTGTTTAGTTGACATGCTGTGAAATCCCTAACTGCTGATATAATTGCTAGGCACACAATACATTACATTTGAACTGTTGCTCCGTGCTAGTTGTTTATTTGTAAAACTCTGCTTTACTATTGTATAATACTGTTTGCTCCTCTTATTTGATTAGTATTTCTTGTGTTTCTACTGGCCCCATCCCTTACCCTGAACAGCCTTTCACTAATCAACCCTTTTTTTCTATATGTATCCATAGCTATCTCCTCCCATTACCCATATTCCTGCCTCTGAAACAGCCCTGCTGGGAGTCTTATACCTTCTGCATTATCTGCCCTGAAACCAAGTGTCTCACTGATACTTGAAAAGACCTAAAGAAATATATTTAAAGTATGTATTGTACTGTTTGGTTAAAACTATATTTTTAGTCAACGTACCCTAGCCCTTGTTAATTTGCTTCGTGGTCGCTCTTTTCCAGGGTCGCCAGCAGCAAAACCCCATCCCTCTTTGCTTCTGAATTATACCCTCTTAGTTATCCACTCTGCTGTCCTCACTCACTTGATAGACTTTTCTTTTCACTTTTTCTGTCCTTTCTCAGCCTTTTAAATCCTTTCACCTTTCCCCTTCTTTCCTCTAACTACTCTACTCTACTATCCCTTTTCTTTATTGCACTCTTCTTATCTATTACCCTCTATTGCTGTATTCCTGCAGCTTTTCTGTGATTTCCCTACCTCATTTCTGCTCTTTGTCACCCCTGATTTAACCTCCCCCTATTCCTTTACTGTTCTTTTCTTTGCTTGATTGATTGACTATTTTTCTGCATTTTCGTGACTCAGGGGCTAGCCCAAATCCATTTGCCCTCGCTACACTCGGGCTCACTTCACTCACCTACCCTGAGCCCATTCCCACCCACCCCATTACAATTTCCTTTATACCATCCACTCCTACCCCTTTCTGTTCTCATCAGCCAGTAACTGACCACTTCTTGTCTAACTTAAAATTTACATCACGTCCTTCCCTAACTATCACACCCAGCCTAAAACCTCTACACCCTCATACTAATCATGTTACACCGTATTCTTGCCACAATACTCCTCATATTTCTCTCTAATCTCAGTTCATATCACTCCCACCTCCCTTATCCTCCAATACACTCTCCTGCCTCCTACACCTATGATAATCAACCAACTAAATCCTTCTATCATATCTCATCAACTCTACTCAACCTCTTCACCTCATGCCCACATAAACTGTGTATACTTCAACTCCTCTCTCCTATTGACAAATCTAAAACCAAGCTACACAAACTACTTACATTTATCACATCACACTCTCTTCCCACTATACCTCTCAACCTGAAAACATCAAAAAGCTGGACAAGGCCCATGAAAAGTAGGTACAAATCTGTACACTGATTAACATAAAAATTGCATACATAATTGTGTAATCCCGCCCATTCCAGTGGAATTGTGGGATACCAACTTTCAAATGCAAACTGAAGAACAGACAACCAAAATATGGCACTAGCATTCCCCTGCAGCCATTCCAATGTCCCATTACCTGGCTATTTTGCCCCATTTACCATAAACACTAATGTGTGCATACTGCTTTACTAATACAATGATTATTTGGATTTTATTTTTTACATTTTACAGCCCAATGCACAAACACCAATAGGCATATGCTAAATAAAGCAACACTGTCCCACAATGAAAATAGACTTGGCATTAAAACTTCTCTGCCCTTGAAACTCACATTCATTGAAACAGCATTGAAACCCACACAACATTAAAAAAAAATGCATCAGGCCAGTGGTGGATAAAGATTACCTATGGGCTGTTTTCAAATCAATGGCCCCTTGCACACAAAAGAAACATACATGTTTTCATTGATGCACCTTCCTGACTTTATTAAATTATATTCCTTCTATAATGCAGCACACTTGTTAGAGCACATTTTACATTTGTTTGAACATTTTTCCAGTAAGCTGTAGGCAATGAAACAAAATGCATGAATGAACCAATAATGAGAAAACTGCCCAATTCAGAACATTTCCATCATAAAAGTCTACTTCCACAGTGTCCACACCCACTCTATAAATAGAATGACAGTAGAGTAAGCCATATGCATCTTGCACAGCTTCTCACACTTATGTTCAATTTCAGGTAGGAATTAAATTTCTTGTGTTTTAATCTGCAGGACACTTGGCAAAAACTCTTAAAAATTAGTCAAGAACAACATTTAAATTTCAGATAAAGTTCTCTTTAATAATGAATCTCTTTCTGAACAATCCTGAAAGTTGAACTACTCTAACAGAACAATATCTCTAAGAATTAAATATATTTAAACCCCCTACTGCAATAGAAAGCAAAAGAGAGGACTCATACAGAACCAAAACAAGGAGCCTTTATTCCTGCCTCTAAATAGCAGAAAAATCTGGAGAGACTGATATAATGCAATTTTGTATTTTATGGAAAACACTAGAATACACACATTGTTATTTAAGGAACATTACTTGAGAATGCTAATAAGAGTCCTGGCTCATACAATTTTGTTATTAAGTCTGAAACAGATCAGCCAGATGCCTCTGCTACAGAAACATGATGGGCTCCTATGAGGGCAACATAACTGTGCTGAATCTAGGACATATATAGCCAATGGTTATCACCCTACATCAAGAACTTTTCCATACCCCTAATCACACTGTCAGCAGAAACATGCATCTAAAAGTATAGATACATATTTAAAACACTCCTGTACCATCTTGGTGTTAGCCTAATCTAAACCTCCAATGCTCAGTAGACACAAATGATTTAGAAAGAAAGTTTCATGAAGAGTTACAGGAACAAGGCACAGCAAAATTCTGGATTGGATTTGGATGACAGACAGTCTATTGTAGAATTAATACACACACACAAATGGGTCCTAAAAAGAAAATGCCAGCTACAGAAAAGGAGAAAAAAATCTTAAATATATGCTTTCTTTAGTTATGCTTATTCTAATGACAAACATTACTGTATAATATGCTGCAAGAAACATTAAACAGTTAAAATACTTGGATCAGTAAAGTTTATGACTTTCAATAATGAAAGCAGATTAACCGAGACCCACAGGTTATGTGTAAAGGCATGTATGCAAATTAATGTTATAAGACAATTGAAATGGGTTAAGAAAATATAATTTGCTAGCATTTAAATGCTGTAATGTAGTCTTATCAAAGCAAGCTAATTACACCTCCTTAAGTAAACATTTTTTGTATATATTTAAATTTCTGCAACAAACTAGTAAAGACTGCCAGTTAACTTCATATATGTTACAGAAACACACTAAGCAACATACTTGAGAAGTATTTAAGAATCATCCCTAGTGACAAACACAAATATTTTGAACATCAAGAATCAAGATCAAAGTAATCAAAGTGGAGAAATGCCAGTTCAGTTTAATACAATGGACTAGAGCCATAGCTGTTTCATCTAGTGCCAAATGCCAATCCCTAAACTAGCAAACTAGTACCCTTCAATTCTATGCCGAGTACAAAAAAAAGTCTCTTCTCTGACCAGGCATCATCAAGGTCCTAAAGAGTGTGTACATGAAGTATAGAAGCAACTGATTTGCTTCAGTCCTGATTGAAAACTATTTCTGTACTGGCATTGAGAAATGTAGGTGTAGAAATTAATGCACTACCAACTGAATGGCATCAGCAGATTGTACCCAGGGCAGCTGCCACCTTCGCTACACCCTATCTATGTTACTATACTGGACAAGGCATTAGCTGCAAACACTGAGATTTCTATATACACCTGCTTATATACCTTGGGCAAGTAAGTTGACTTTCTTGCTATTTAAATTATTGTCTAAAGAGAATTCTGGTGACAGTACACACTCCCCTTTGCAATTCTGCTGAATGGAGCTCAAAGTACACACTTCCCCCTTGCAATTCTGCTGAACAGAGCTCACACACACTCCCCCCCTGCAGTTCTGACTAACAACACTTCTTAAATGGCTTAGTGCTTGCTTCTGTAATATGGGCTATATGGCAAAGGAACTTCACACATCTGCTATGCTTATTGCTTATGGAACTTCACACACATCTTACTTCCAATTCTGCTGAATGGAGCACTGACTGAGGGGCAACACTTTTTAAACGGAGGTTCACACACACTTCTGCCAAGTAATACTGTTTCTTTAATACAGAAAACGGGAGCAGAACTTCTTACATCTGTTTCTATAATAGAACAAATAGCAACAGAACACACACTTTAAGCACTAAGCAGCAGAACTTGCCTTACTTCTGTAATAAAACAAATGGCAACGGAACACCCACACTTTTGCTTCATGCCTACTTTACTTCTCCAATACAACAAACGACAACGGAACTTTTAACATCTGTAAATGGAGCTCTGAAGCTGAAAGACACAACAACAACATTACAATTCTGTGAACGGCGCTCTATACACACTTTTCTAATCTGTAAACAAAGCTCTACACACACTTCTGTAATCTATAAAGGCAGCTCTGAACTTTACAGTTCTGTGAACATCACTTCAGAGCTCTGACTGACTGGCAGCACTTCTTGTAAACGGAGCTCTGATTGGCAGGACATCTACACAGTACACACACATTTCTGTAAATGCAGTACTTCTACAGGCAGGCAGGCATACACATTTCTGTAAAAGGAGCGGTAACAGCGCTTCTGCTTACAATAAATTTCTGTAAAAACTACTCTACTGAGACTCACTGGTCTCTCTCTCTCTCTGTTTAATTTCTGCCGTTAGCGGAATACACAGTTCTATTTTTGCTGGGCTGTAGAAAGTGAACCAGATAGCATAAGCATACATTACATACAATTCTTTTTTTTTTTCTTACCTGCTTATGCTGAGCCCATTTCTTATCTTTACCTGCAGCATGTAGAAAACATTTAAATTGTTGCACCAGTGCTGCTGCTATATTTCCTGAGTTCCTGCCAAAACAGTTAAAAAAATAACGTCCATTCCAATGGAGTTGAGATGTCATTCACGCACGACCTCTGTAGGCTACTGATGCGTGGTGATGTCAGCCACAGATTTAAACTTGTAAAAAAAAAAAAAAATCCGGAATTAAAGGGGCCGCTCGGGAATTCGTGGCACCACATTATTTTGCCCTCAAAACTGGTAAATACTGAGGAATTCAGTATGGTTGAGAGGTATGCTTCCCACTAACAACCTACTCACATCTGGGGACAACCACCCCAATCCAGGCTCCACCCTTCACATAAAAAACACTCACCTCTCCTGCTATTTAACACCCCTCTCCCTTCACACACTTCTTCATCAAACTCACCCTTATCCAAACACTTGTCTATATATGGACTAAATATTCCGAGCCTATTTAACAAAATAACTGAACTCCATTCCTGGTTAGCTCATACAACCCCCCACATCCTCGCCTTATCTGAAACTTGGCTTAAGCCTTACATCCCCAACAAAGAAATTCTCCAAGCAGTCTATAATATCTATTGCTCTGACAGATTCCAAAAAAAAGGAGGTGGTGTTGCCATCCTACACTGCAATAGTCTCAACTTCTCACTTTTTCCCTCTCCCATCCCTGCCTTCCATCCAGCTGAACTTATCATCTTAAATGCCAACTCAACCCCCACAAAAAAATGTGTAGTCACTTCCATCTATATCCCTCCTGGAAATTATTTGTCCACCTTAGAAAATATTCTATCCTAGTTTTCCCAGAACATACCCTATGAAACCCTTATATTAGGAGATTTTAACTTAGCTTGGTCCAAACTTAAAACTAACTCTTCTCAAGTCAGTATCAACCTACACAGCTTTCAAGAACTGATATCTTCCCCCACCCACCTACATAAAAATACTACCTCTGGCTCCACAATAAACTAGATACTCACCAATTCACCCCATTACTACCATAACCCCACTACCCTACCAGACTGTCTTACTCATCACCTCCCTGCCACTGTTCTAAGACATCCTACCAAATCATCCATACCCCACCTATACAGAGACTGTTGTAAACTTACTAACTTTAATTTATCCCAATTCAACACCACTCTTGCTAGTATGGACTGGTCCATCCTCAAAAATATCCCTCTTAACAACGCTGTCAGTACTTTCAACACTATCTTCCTGAATACCCTAAACTCCCTTGCTCCCTCTAGGAAGATCAGAATAAAATCTAATCATGCTCCCTGGCTTTCTAAAGAAACTAGATCCCTTATGCACAATAGAGATAGTGCTTAGAAAGCCTGGATTAAAACAAAAGTACTATCTCTCTTACACAAATATAGACAACTTAGAAATCTTACTAAAAAAACAAACCAACAATGGCAAAAAATTCTATTATAATTCTGCTCAGCACAAATACAAATCCAACCCTAGAAAATGTTGGTCAACAGTTTACAGAATTCTTTCTCTTGGCTGTCCTTCAAAACCCTGTCTTTACCCAAAAATATGCCCTCTGGAAACAGCTACTCTCCTAAACAAGCACTTTATAGACACCATCCAAACACTCATACCATCTTACTCTAGCAACTCAACACTACCAACCCCCTCCTAACCCTTCTGCAAAAAATATTTTCTCTTTTCTCCCAGTTCCTACTTCATACAGCAGATTTCTTCTAGAAAAGCTCAAACCCTGCTCTCCCTCCACTGACAACCTACTTCCAGCTTTCCTCAAACTTGCTGCTGATTCCATTGCCTATCCAGTATCTATTCTAATCAATAGGAACTAACTGTCGCTACCCTTTGGAAATCCTTCTTCACTTTTCCCCTGCATAAAGGAGGCAACTCCACAGACCAATCTAACTACCCACCCATAGATATCTTGTCTCCCTCTCTAAAATCCTCGAAAAATGTATACACTCACAGCTTCTGAGTTATCTTTTCCAGCACAACCTTCTCACCCCCACTCAGCATGGTTTCCGTCCTAACCACAGCACAACCAATGCCCTCTTATCTTTTACACATACCATTGCAGAGGTCCAAGATAACAATACACTCATATACTGTATTTTCCTTGACCCCTCCAAAGCCTTTGACACAATCAGCCATCCCCTACTATTATCTAAACTTGCTCAACTCAACCGATCTTCATCTTTCCTCAACTGGTTCTCTAGTTACCTATCCTGCAGGCAATAATCTGTTAAATGTCTGTCAGCCTATTCTCCATTTATAACTGTACCAACTGGGGTACCCCAAGGTTCAATCCTTAGTCCCCTCCTGTTGAATGTCTTTACTAATGAAGTTTATACTTCCTGTAAACAGTCCTCCCTCATCCAATATGGTGACGACTCTACCCTCATCTAAATTTCTGACAACATATCTGAACTCCACACTGCTACCCAACAGGCCTTTCTATCCACAGAACAATGGTTGTCCAATAATTTACTCATCTTTAATCCTAAAAAGATCAAACTCTTACTCTTCCTTCCATAATCTCTCTCTCAAAATAAATCTGCCTTTGCAATCATATCCTCTAACAACACTATAATCCTACCCGAAGCTCATACAAATCTCCTAGGAGTCATCATAGACAATGAACTCAAATTTAGCCTACACCTGTTCCAATGTACAAAAAAGACACACCAAAATCTTGGTCTACTGTATCAAATTTCTGACCAAAAATTCTAGACTAGTCCTAGCACAAGCTCCATGCCTCCCCACTCTACTATATGCTGCACCAGTATTTACCAACATCCAAACTACAACCTTGAACAAATTACAACAAACTTATCACAAGATAGCAAGATTTATTACTAACTCTCCATACAACTCACATCACTGTTTGGCCCTTAACTCGCTCCAGTGACTTGAATTCCCCCAACTACTACTTTTGTCACAATTTCAAATGTTACACTCCATCCTCTACAAACCAGCATCCTGTCCTGCTCTCTCATCACTCATCTCAACCTATTCTCCACCTCAGACTCTTCATACCTCTAATCAGTAATTACTTGAAATCTATCAACCCAAAAAAAGCAGTAGGCAAACTCTTATGCAAACACTCCATTGCCCATGCTTGGAATAAACTCCCAGTAGATATACGTTCCATAATGCACCCATCTCACTTTAAAGAAAAAATCAAACTTCATCTATTTAACTCCAAACTCTGCCCTGTCAAGGCCCTATTTAACTCACATTTCCCTCCTTTTCTCACCCTATTCCTAACACTCCCTCTACTTCCTATATACTCTATTTTTGGGTACACCTACTAAATAAATCAAATACACTGTTGAAAAAACTCTTGCTGTAAATATGTAAATATTATTATTACTCTGTAAAAATATAATGTCTTTGTTACAAGCTCGAGTGTGTTTTAACTTTGTGTAATTGACTTTCTAATTGAAATGATTTATTTTCAATACTTTCTCACTTACTTAATTTTTAAACTTCTGTGTAATATTGATGGAGCTTTTCTCCTCGGGTTTGCACTGAAAATGGGCCACATGCCCAGATGGACCAACCCGGTTAACAAATGTCAATAAATAAATAAATAAATAAATAAATTTCACTGTAGATGCTGTTGCAGTTGGCTGTGTGCTGATTGAGTTTAGTTCTTTGGTGCAAAAATGTTTGTGTGGCAAACAGGGAAAGGCACCAATCCTGTGTTATGAAGGTCCATTGGCGTAAGAGTGCAAATCCAGATCAATGTAGACGTACCTGATGTGAGCCATTGTTTTCTTGTGTGTATGTCATACATTGATTTCCCTCAGTTCAACTGCTTGTCCCCTTTTTTCTTTTTCTCCTTTTCTGTCTTTGTTAGTCTTATTTTTTTTTTGTCCAGTGATTTTCCTCAGTTCAACTGCTTGTCCCCTTTTTTTGTTTATCCTTTCCTGTCTTTTAAACGTAAAAAACACACAGTCCACTGGTCGGCACAATCAAGGTATATCCTCCACAAACCACACTTCGAAAGTATGTTAAAACTGGATAATAATTTTAATGTAAACGAACACCAACAGCAAACAGTACAGCAAACATGGATTGAGCGTGTTTTCGTCTCTACATAAGAGACTTCATCAGAATCAATATAAAATGTTAATTGATGCATTTATATACCTTTTGTTGGGTATTAAAACCTTAGCAACAAATTGAAAACAATTAATGTTCCAATCAAAATGACTGAAATTATGTAATATATAAATATGTATAAAAAATATGTCAATATAAGTATATATAAATATTAAAATGTACTGTGTATGTTAAAGTGTTAATGTTAAAATATTACAATGATGAAATATATATATATGTATATATATATATATATATATATATATATATATATATATATATATATATATATAAATAATTTAATCCTCCCCTCCAACAGGATGTTTCCAATTTTGAAGTGTGTACCCTTAATATGGTAAGGGAAGGCTTTAACAATAGGAGAGCTCAACTAACCTATAATAATTTATCTACTGAGGAAATTTGCACCCTTAATCAGTTACAAAGCAATGAGAAGCTTAGAATTATGAAACCTGATAAGGGGGGAGGTGTGGTTCTAATGGACCATTGGGACTACACCAATAGGATGTTGAATATTTTGAACATGGGGGATAGATATCAGATTGTCTCCAGGAATGAAATTAATATATGTTATAGGAAAATAGATCTCATACTGGAGGACAACCTTACGCAAGGTTTGATAGACTTAGATCTTCATAATTTTCTGAGGGTTCCAAAACCGACTATTCCTGAAATATTTGGAATCCCAAAAATACATAAACAAGTTGATAATCCACCTTTGAGGTCCATAGTTACATCTCAGGGTTCAAAAACTCAAACTTTAGCCATATATGTAGACACAAAGATTAAATATTTCTACCTGGGCTACCCACATATTCTAATAGACTCTTGGGACTTTTTGGACAAATTTAATGCTATACCCTACCATGATGATTACTCATTTGTAACAATAGATGTCAAAGACCTTTTTTCTGATATACCCCATACCATAGGCCTTGATTGGTTTGAACAGATATTGGTAGAATTCAATATTCTCAATAGTGATGAATTTAGGCTTGTACTTGAAAACATGGAAATGGTTTTGAAAAACAATTTTATATATTTTCAGGGGGATATCTATCACCAGCTTGATGGGGTGGCAATGGGTTTGGCTTGTGCCCCGATATATGCTAACATCATTATGCTTTTTTGGGAACTCAATTATGTGTTCAAATCATCTTTTAAACATAACATTATTAAGTATTTTCATTTTTTGGATGACATCTTTATTGTTTGGGATGGTGCGGACCTACAAGTTGGTGAATTTATTGAATACTTGAGTGATACTACTACGTTTCTTCAGTTTACCTTTCAACATACTAAGGATGAAGTCAATTACTTGGATGTTAAGATAAGTAAGGACAAAAATGATAGAAGTTACAAGTCTAGGATTTTTAGGAAAAGTTGTTTTTCGAATTCATATGTCCATTCTCAGAGTGACCATCCATTATTTTTGAGGAAGAATGTAGTGAAGGGTCAAATGATTAGGGTTTCAAGAATGACCAGTAATTTTGAGGAATTTATGGAAGAGATGGAAGTGGTTCAAGAATTATTCAAAGAGAGAGGATATCCTAGTAAATTAGTTAAGACCATCAAGAAGGAAGTAGTAAAGAAACGGGAATTTAAATACTGTCCACTTTTAACATTTAAAGGTGGAATGAGCACCTTAACCATTGGTAGTGAGACAGCAGTTGGAACGGATCTACTTGGGGGGAAAAAAGGGGATATGGGAATTGGTCTGGAACTGCCCCGTTTGACCTTAACTCACTACACTGGTATAAGTTGGTTGCAGAAGGGCATCAATGAGGTTTGGAACATTTTTGGGAGAATGTCTAGTAAACCGTCCATCTTTCAACAACCCCTTAGGTTTGGTTATAGGAAGAACAACAATCTCAAAAAGATTTTTGAAAGAAAGAAGGTTTCTAATTGTAGGGGGGGAGCATTAACTAAGACAGGTACTCATAAGTGTGGTAGATGCGCACAATGTCCATTTCTATCAGGTGAAAGGACCTTTGGATACAAAGTATTGGGTACAGATTTAAGAGCAACAGGTATTACAGCTGTTACACAAAGGGGGTAGTATACCTCGCATATTGCATGACATGTTGGCCATACTATGTGGGGAAAACTGAAAGACACCTGAGGACACGGATATATGGACACATGAGAGACATTAATAAAAAGAATGAGAACAATGCTCTGTTTAGACATACCTTAAAATGCAAGGAAGCCAATATAAAATTTTGGGTTTTGGAAGAAGTGAAACCAGGGGAGAGGGGTGGTGATTGGGAAACATTCTTGGAATATAGGGAATTAATTTGGCAAATTAGATTGGATGCATGCTCTCATTTGGGCATGAATGAAAATATTTCCATTAAACCAGCATTACAATTACTGGCATTAAATCCCAAATAAATTTCCACCTGGTTATTGGTTAGGTACTTGGCTTTAACTCATAGAGGTTTGTAGTTTCCTTGATTTCCATATAGAAACAAGTATTTTCATCCCCATATGAATTCTACAGGTACAAATTCTGGTACCCTATATATACACATTTATATATATATATATATATATATATATATATATATATATATATATATATTTCATCATTTTAATATTTTAACATTAACACTTTAACATACACAGTACATTTTAATATTTATATATACTTATATTGACATTTTTTATACATATTTATATATTACATATTTATTTTATATATTTTTTATCTAGCACTATTACATTGCAATGGTGACAATACCATTTTTATTAAACATCAGTTGGCTATGAATGAATTATATGTATGTATTTCTAAAACAGCTTTGAAATGGTTAAAGGAGGCACCCAAGTGTAATTTCAGTCATTTTGATTGGAACATTAATTGTTTTCAATTTGTTGCTAAGGTTTTAATACCCAACAAAAGGTATATAAATGCATCAATTAACATTTTATATTGATTCTGATGAAGTCTCTTATGTAGAGACGAAAGCACGCTCAGTCCATGTTTGCTGTACTGTTTGCTGTTGGTGTTCGTTTATATTAAAATTATTATCCAGTTTTAACATACTTTCGAACTGTGGTTTGTGGAGGACATACCTTGATTGTGCCGACCAGTGGACTGTGTGTTTTTTACGTTTAAAAGGTCTGTAGAGGTTCGTGGTGGTTGTGGTTACTGCCTTTCCTGTCTTTGTCAGTCTTATTTATTTTTTTTTTTTGTTCAGTGTTTTCACAATGCGGTGCTTTGTGCAGTCATTGGAACATAGGAAATACATGCTGGGTTTGGCTGTGCTTATCTCATTTGCATGAAGCATGGCAGTGCACAAACTGGACAACTGGAGCCCTGGAAGCAGACAGGACCCAGACAACCAAAAATAGAAACCGGATACATTCAATTAATTCTGTTGGGCTTCTCACAAACCCACTAAGCAGCGTTGAGCAGCAGTTAATGGTGAGACCTTAAGAATGAGTAGTAAAACAGGGTAACATCACGTAACTAGTCTTGTGGCAGCAGGTCTAACTGTAGAACTGGCGTATAGATGGTCTTGGGTTCTAGTACAGGGTGTGCAACCTTTTGTCACTGTTGTGACATTGCAATCTATAGCAATGAAATGAAAGATAGGTAAGTGTCATTTCAGCCTTCTTGTAGCAACAGGTGTAAGTATAGGACTGCCATACACATGGTCCTGGGTTCGAAAACAGGATATTCCATACACTTCTACTGCTGTCCTACTTCCCATTATAGTCACTGACACTTATAACACTTGAGAAAGTGGAGTTGATGTTAATTATATGTATGAGAGCTGAAACAATTGTATTGTGTCAGTTATTTCATTATTTCTCTATTTATTATCACATTTATTATCAGATGTATGACTATGGGTGTACTTTGTACTATATTCCTGTAAATATAATTTTGCTGCCTGAACTGGTATGACCTTCACATTTGCAGAATGCAGTTCCAGAAAGCCCAGGGGTTCTTGACCTAGGTCTATACTTAAAAAAAGAGGTAGGGAGTCTGCTACCTCTGGGGATGAGTCATCATCAAATATGGATTGGGAGGATGGTCACACCAGAGCTTCACCAGTTCGCAAGCGGAATAATTTAGAGCATAGTTTGACAGGGGGGATCCCTTTAGGCACAGAGCACAGAGACGGGGGGGGGGAACATGAAAGGCTCTCTGGATCTTGGGGTGATTCTTCAGAACATGATGAAAATTTGAATGTTGAAGTGAATAATGTACATAATATTTCTTCTGCTATACTCAATGAACAACAACTTCAGGTGTTAAATAAAGGATTGGGTTTTGTGCCAGGCTTTTGGGTTCCAGAGCATTATTTTGCAAATGATGTTGTCAGCTTTTGTCGTAGCCTTAATTTAAAAATATTTTTTCAGGATTTGAAAGGGGACAAAGCAGAACAATCTGGCCTCAGATCTTTCTGATTTAGACCTTCACAGTTCAAACCACCAATGTCACCCATTGTATAGGCCTTGCAGAATGAGGTCCTTAAGGATTTACATTTAAATATGGGCAAGTATAACATTATTAAAAACAATCTTAACTCACAAGAAAGATTGTCCCCAGGATTCATGAAGCTCGGTGCAAGGACGTTATTAGCCTTGCGCCGACCGTGCAGCGTAGAGATGGTGCAGCAGCACCACATGCATATTAATGAAGGCACACTGCCACAATGGCCACGTGCACAGGAAATGTGCGCGAGTGTAGGGGGCGTGTCTAAGCACTGCATGGAGGCATGAACATGGCTGCATACGTGCAACCTAAAATGCTGACTAGTACAGACTGCTTCTAGTAGTAATCACTCCTGTCAGTGTCCGTGGATACTGAAATGTATGCAAAGCATACAAGACAGTTTTGCGAACACCAAAATAAAAAGTAAACACAAAGGCACTTCGATGAATATTAAATCCCCGTCCCTTGAACAAATGACATTTAAAACCCCGTGCCCATATTCCATTGTAGTGTCGATAGTTATACCAAGTGGAGGTGAAATGCATCATGTTAGCATGCCGCCAATTGCTAAGCCTAGCCCAATGGTTAGGGTTACCACCTGTCCCTCATTGTGAGGGACAGTCCCCCTCTGGGCAGTTGTGTCCATACCAAAACCATTATAAATATCAAATGTCCTGCGATTGTAGGACATAATTATGTCCCATATTTTATGTAATAGTCCCATACAATACTTATTTCCGTATGTAAAATACCTAAATGTTGCAAGAAACGGAATAAGCAACTAAACAAAACAGAATAAGCAACTAAACTGCTACAACAATAAGCTTACATTTAGGCATAAAACTAAAGTACTATCCTTTGTACTGACCGTGGGTATGTGTTGGCCTGTAAAATCTGATGTGTGTCCTGAAAATGTCCCATTTTGGTCATATGAAAAGGTGGCAACCCTACCAATGGTCAATGCATTCACCCAATATCTGCCCATTCACGGTCCAAGTCGTCCTTGTCAGGATGGCCCAAAGATGAACGGGTATTACCCGGGTCTACCTACCATGTCATGAAAGATAAGTATTTGCATGTACCTATGTGCGTGAAGTACAGCATGTGGAAGATCAAAAATGCTAGGGTAGTCCTCACAACCATATTGGTACCAGAGATCTGTATTGTACGCAATGTGTTCTGTTGACTGTGCCATGGGCCATCAACCAGAGAAGGGATGGATGGTGTGTGTGGAATATGGGGGTGGGGGTGACGGGTAATGTAATAATTCGCCAAGGGGAGACTGGGTTGGATGCACAATAGGTGAACTGGAGGTGTACGAGGGAGCAGTGGGTGAATCAGAAAGAAAACCAAAGAACAAACATTCACATCTGCAATACAACCTGACAGGCCATACTGTAGAACACAGTCCCACAAACACATGAACATTAAAATGCGTGATACACATGTACAGAAACGTCACCGGCACATACTCACATAATGGTCTGGCCTGAATTGAGTCATCCAACCCCAACACACCTGGATACATAATTGAATAGCCATCATCCCCTCCACAGCACACCACCCCCCCCCTTCCTGAAAGTCCACCAAAACCACCCATACTCGAGCTGCTAGCTTGGCGCAGCCATATCTGTACATAGTGACCCCTACTCATATCTAGTAGGCAGTCTCACTTTAGGCAGTCTCAGGATTGCAAACTATGTATTCCTTGCATGTATAACCCTACCTCATTTTCATAAAGCCAAAAGAATCAAGGTCATTGGTCCCCACAATTTTTGATTATCCCTCATGGAATAAGTATCTGTTCTAAACATTAGACTTGGTGTCACGACACGATGTCCAGTCCTGTAGACATCTGGACACAAGTTGTATGAGCAGTAGTTGTCCACAAGACTGCTCAGCCTCCAGCCAGTCCTGCAGAACCTACGACCCGGGATTAAACACCTGACTGTGATGCACGTCTCCCCACGTGCATTATCAGGAATATATACCTTACACATTTGCATAGTGGCAGTTGGATATAGGGTGATTAAGGCACTTTAAAGCAGACATAAGTAGGGTTACCACCTGTCCCACTTTGCGAGGGACAGTCCCTTTTTGGGCAATTGTGTCCTGACCAAAATAATACAATGGCAAATGTCCTGTGATTGTAGGAAATAATTATTTCCCATATTTCATGTAACAGTTGCATAAAACAGTTATTTCTGTATGTAAAATACTCAAATGTTACAAGAAACAGAATAATCACCTAAACTGCTACAAGAATAAACTTTCATTTAGGCAAATAAGTAAAGTTCTAACCTTTGTACTGACCGTGGGTATATGTCAGCCTGTAAAATCTGATGTGTGTCCCAAAAATGCCCCACTTTGGCCATTTGAAAAGGTGGCAACCCTAGACGTAAGTGGGTATGCAAGTGTGTATGTGCAACGGTAAGTAGCGGTGATTCAATGGTATGGGAAATGTAAATAAGCGTGTAGGTGTATATGCATGTGTATGTACAGACCGATATATATATATATATATATATATATATATATATATATATATATATATATATATATATATATATATATATATACACATAGATATAGATATATATATATATATATATATATATATATATATATATATATATATATATATATATATATGAAGAATAAACATGGTCACAATATAGCAGTCATAACGAATGTGAAGGGAAACAGCAGCGGAACCTCCACCGTAATATTTAGTGCTGTTATATATCAGGATGGCCAGAGGTGAGCACACCTCTGCATCCCCAACCACAGGTAGGACACTAAAAGTGGAGCTAACAATGTCCTCGTGCTAAGTCTCACTTTCAACTAGGTACAGGGCAGTCCCGGTCCCCAGCCAGACAAGCCTAAACCCGGATGACAACGTGAACACCCTGACAATCAAATACACATATGTGCCAGGACTATAGGCTTTGGAGGTCCGAATACACTTTGAGTGAGTCAACATGTGGCAAGGGTCCAGAGCAGTAGAGAATGGCGCATGTGTAGTAGTGTGGTTTTCCCAACAAGAAAATGGATGCCTGCTGTGTTAGTGAAGTGTTGAGTTGTATGTTCGGGTAACTATGAACCATGGGTATACATATAAATGAAGCAGAACACCAATAGTGTAGTGGTTAGAGCATCCGACTATCAAACAGACATTGCCTCTTCGACTGCAGCACACACCATTTATGACGCGTAATCTGTATGAGAGCATATCTTGCTAATTTTATGCTGTATAACGATATAATACCAATTAAATGTGAACTGGGGTGATGTATCACAGTAAGAATGTAGACGGAGTTTGTGTGACGTGAATCGGCGGTTAAACGGAAAACCGCAGCTGAAAAGTTTTGTACTCACCATTTGTCCAATGGCCCTTGTTCCACCTAGCAACACAATATACTGCGTCGGCCAGGCCTGAAGCCAGTACCCTACACATCACAATCAATGTGATTTACCACTAAGCCACGGCATTTATACCTAACGTCAATGTTATCACAAACATAGCAGACAGCACAGTCATTCAACAGTATGATCAAAGTAATTAAATCATATAGATATGTATGCATGCGTACATACACACACACACACACACACACACACACACACATATATATATATATATATATATATATATATATATATATATATATATATATATATACATATAGGGTAACCACTTGTCCTACTTTGCGAGGGACAGTCCCTCTTTGGGCAGTTGTGTCCTGTACACTTAGTGTCAAATGGCAGATGTCCTGAGATTTAATAACAAAAATATGTCCTATATTTATGTAATATTTGCATAAAACGGTTATCTGTATCTGAAACAACTAAATGTCATAAGAAACTGAATAAGCAACTAAAATGCTACAAGAATAAGTTGTCAATTAAGCATAAAAGTGAGGACCTGTCCTTTGTACTGGCTGTGGGTATGTGTCGGCCTGCAAAATCTTGATGTTTGTACCAAATAAGTCCCAATTTGGCCATTTGAAAGGGTGGCAACTATATATATATATATATATATATATATATATATATATATATATATATATATATGTGTGTGTGTACACACACACACACACAGAACAAACATAGGAACAAGAAAGCATTCATAACGAATGCGAAGGAATATAGCTGGCCAGAGGTGGCCAAACTCCCTGCGTCTCTAACCACCGGTAGGATGCTAACAGTGGAAGTAACCTTGTCTACGTGCTAAATCTGACTTTTAAACAGGTACAGGTCGGTCCAGGTCCCCAGTCAGACAAGCCTAAACCCAGATGACCACATGAACATCCTGACAATCAAACACACGTATGTGCCAGGACTGTAGGCTTTAGAGGTCTGCATATCCTCGGAATGAGTCAACATGCGGCACAGGTCCAGAGCAGTAGGGAATGACGCATGTGTAGTAGTGCGGTTTTCCCAACAGGAAAATGGATGCCTGCTGTGTAAGTGAAGTGTTGAGGTGTGTGTTCGGGTAACTATGAACCATGGGTATACATATAAATGAAACAGAACACCAATAGTTTAGTGGTTAGAGCATCCGCCTAACGAACAGGCATTCACTGTTCAAGTTTGACTATAGCACATATCATTTTCCTTGTGGAATGAATGTCGCTCTGCTGTAAAGCCGACATTTAAACATGTAAAAGTGAATGTGTGTATCGCATGGGACTATTAACCAGATCCCTTCAATCAAAGTGGTACTGTCATAATGAATAAGGCACAAGTAAGCACAAATAAGCGGTAGTAAGCATATGTAACGCACAGTAAACATAGGCGAGTGCGTCTGTGCACGGGTATAAGCAGCTCCCAACATAGGAAATGTATGTTTGTATGTACAGATGTAATACATATATATATATATATATATATATATACACACACACACACACACACACACATATATATATATATATATATATATATATGTGTGTGTATAGATATATATCTACATACATGAAATATATATATATATATATATATATGTGTGTGTGTGTGTGTGTGTGTGTGTGTATATATATATATATATATATATATATATATATATATATATATATATATATATATATATGTATATATATATATATATATATATATATATATATGGGTCTCCTTCTAATGACAAACGCCGATTCGCCGACAGTGAGATGACCGACACGAAACGACAACGCCGTTGACCGACACGCTCGAATCCCGACAGATGGAAGACCGACAAGGGAATGTGTAAGCGACCTGGTAAGTATGCGATAGTGAGGGATTTAGGAGTAGGGAGCGGACAGGTAAGTGTGCAATACTCAGGGATGTAGGGTTAGGTGTGTGATAGGTGAGTGTGCGGTAGTGTCGGAGCTTGGGGTTCGGGTGTGTAAGTGAGTTAGGGTTAGGGTGCAGGTAGGAGAGTGTGCGTAGTGTCGGAGCTTGGGGTTCGGGTGTGTAAGTGAGTTAGGGTTAGGGTGCAGGTAGGGAGAGTGTGCGGTAGTGTCGGAGCTTGGGTTGGTGTGTAAGTGAGTTAGGGTTAGGGTGCAGGTAGGGAGAGTGTGCAGTGTCGGACCTTAGGGTTAGGGTTTGGGTTAGGGCTAGTGGATATGTGTTGTAGTGTACTGTGTTGTTTACGTGTAGTGTGTCGGTGTTATTGTGTTCGGTGTTTCGTGTTGTCGGGTTTGTGCGTTGTCGGTTTTCTGGCGTCGGTGATTTCACTGTCGGCGAATCGGCGTTTCGGTCATTAGAAGTAGACCCATATATATATATATATATATATATATATATATATATATATATGAAGAATGAACGTCGTAACAATAAAGCATACACAAGGGATGTGAAGGGAATGAAGAGCAATTGGGGTATTATATAGTGCTGTCAGCGTATGTCACAAAAAGCTGCCCAGGAGTGAGCAGAGCAACTCTACTCACACCACAGGCAGGGTTTTACCAGTGGGAGTAACATCGTTGAATTGCTAAGTCTACTTTACACACAGATGGAAGGTAGTCCATGCTGGGACCACCAAAAATTGCAAAGTGCAAATGGCCGTTAATCCATAACCTCAGGAAAGGCTCGTATGTGCAAATATACATGGCAGGAGACCCTGTGAATACACAAGGTGGGACAAAATGTGTGTAGGGCCCCAAACGCTCTGGAGAGGGCAATGTGTAAAGGTGTGTCATGACTGCGATAACAAATGGATAATGGATGTTACACATGTAAATTCAACATGGGTGGAGTGGAGGAACTATGGGTATGCAATTATGGATCCAAGTGTGCCAGGGTTGGAAGGCCCAGTTCTAATGGACCACCCCATGGAGGTCAGCTAGTTCATAATAGGTATATATGCATACACACATGCAGACAACAATACGTTGAAGTACATTCTCTGTAACACATGCATTCAATTTCTTGACATAAATAATAGGAATGTGCACTTACAAACATCGACAGTAGATGGAATAATAGGCTGTGCAGAAGAGGGATGGGTCAAATCCCACTGCATCACATTCCAGTTACCATCGGTAATCCGTACATGAACATATTGCGACATCTGTCCGCTGTATAACGTGCTAAATACTGATTACAAGATAACTGGAGTGAAGTGTCGGTGTCATAATGAATAAGGCACCAGTATGCTAGTGAAGCATATATAAACACCATTACACATGTGTAAGTGCGTATGAGAGGGGAATGTATTGGTTTACAGACACACAGATGTATATATATTCATATATATATATATATATATATATATATATATATATATATATATATATATATATAGATATATATATATATAAATATATATATATATATATATATATATATATATATATATATATACACACACACACAAATATATATATATATATATATATATAAAACAGCAAGATATGAATATACATGTATGAATACATATGCAGATATATCTGTATATATTAATGTATATATATATATATATATATATATATATATATATATATATATATATGTTACAGTAAATATACACATGTATATACCTAGGTATGTTACAGCAGTTACGGGTAACATATGTTCAGACCATGCATATGTTGGTGGGAGGTCCAATAAACAAACGTCTACCTCACACCCCCCCAGCTAGGCCGGTGAGACATACAGACACGCAATAAAGGTAAATACACCACTGCTTCCCAGACCACTGGCAGGAAACTACCAGTGGGAGAGATCTACAAGGTCTACACTTTAAACATGGACAGCAATGTCCCTTGTGGGACACCAAAAATTCTGTTCTTGTAGCTAAGCCCACTAAATATTGCTGCAACCAGGATGTAGCTGTACACGGACCAGTAGGTTGTGCAAGCCTGATAACATGTACGACATGTGTCCCGACATGGGGAGAGTGGGCAGTGTGTAGGGGTGTGTTCATACCCCACCTGCACCCACAGTAAGGATGAGTGCTGTAGAGGACTGGCAGGTAGGGGAACTATGGGTATGCAATTATGGGCCTAGGTGTGCAGGTGTTGACTGGCAGAGATGTATTAAGACCACCCCATGGATGTAAGTAATATTCCAATGTGGGTATAGCAGATGCCCATACCTCCGAAACCTTAAGAGCACATCTACTGGATAGTCCATAAACCATTGGGGGAACACATAGTCATATCAGTGAACTGTCCCCGATTACCAGGGACGTCTGTGATTACGAATCAGAACCTAACACAGTCCCCACTAAACCCTCCTAGAACTAGTAATATTAGGAGGAAAGGTGGCGGAATATACATAATGAATAATGACAACATGTAAGAGTCATAAACAGCATGAACCTCAGACAATGTGTATGAATACATATGTGCTCTGGGTCCGTCAATGTATCAGGTTAATAGCACCAAACTTCTAAATGTGCCCCTGAGGTTGCTATGTAGTATCCCTGATTCAGTGTTCATTCTTCCCCATTCATATGAGAGGTCTGCTAGTGAGAGAAAGAGCATGTTCCGCCGACTACCTTAGAAAGATGATAGAATAATAGGGTTGGGGTTACCACCTCTTCACCTTTGTGAGGGACACTCCCCTTTGGGCAGTTGTGTCCTGCAAAATAAAAGTAATTATGGCAAATGTCCTGTGATTTAGGGCAAATATTTCCTATATTGTCTGTAGTAATTGCTTAAACAATTATTTTGTATCTGAAACACCTAAATGTTATAAGAAACAGTATAAGCAACTATAATGCTACAAGAATAACCTTTTATTAAGGCAAAACAGTGAAGTACTCTCCTTTCTACTGGCTGTGGGTATGTGTTGCCCTGCAAAATCTGACGTCTCTACATACAGGTCCTATAGGGTTGCCACCTTTCCAAATGGCCAAAGTGGGACATGCTCTGTAGAAATGTCAGACTTTCCAGGACAAAACATACCTACAGCCGTGCATAGTACAGAATTATACTTATTTGCACAAATAAAAGCTTATTCTAATAACATTTGAATTGCTTATGCTACTTCACATAACATATAGAAGTTTCATATATAAAATAACTGTTTTATGCAACTATTAAGGAAACGTAGAATATAATATTCTCCTGTAATCAGGACATTTGCTATGTCTTGATTATTTTCACAGGACACAACTGCCTAAAGAGGGACTGTCCCTCGCAAAGTGGGACAGGTGTTAAACCTAAAGTCCCACCTTGGCCAATTGAAAAGGTGGCAAACCTATAATAGGTATGCGGTAGCATGACTCAGCCGATGGATGTGGCTCCCAAAACCCAATTACTTGTCTCTATCAAAGAGTCTCGGTTCCCACGTATCAGCCAGATGGGAGCAGATTGTATGAGGAACACACAAATAATATGATTAATTCACTGGACAGGCCTCTGATTCCGTACAGTCGAACGGCATGCCATTGCCTAATGGGCAGCCATTCCAAATAATGTAGTCATGTAGTCTGATGTAATAGGCATCACAAGGTAATACTGTGGTCCTCGCTCCCACCCAGGGGTGTGAGTGACAGATGCAAGCAACAATGTTGCATTTGCAAGTGCGGGAGTGAGCGGGTGTAAGCGTGTTTGGCTACCAGCATGCGAGTATTGCACTGGTAAAGCAATGTAGAGGCTAACCGAGTGTAAGAAGCTGTAACCAGAGGTCAGCAGTGCTTAACACCACGCAAACCCATGCACACCCGCTCCCAACATCTTTAATGTGCCTTACTCCCTCTGTATCCAATGGGCTTGTTCTGCCCTGCAACCAAATAAACATCCTTTGCAAGGGTCAGAACCAGGACCCTGCGCACACAGCTAATGTGAATTACCAATACGCCATGGCAGATATACAGACAATGGACAGTACCACAAACATATCATACAGCGCAGTCATTAAACAGTACAGGAATGTATCCCATCATGTAGATGTATATGTGAGTGTTTATGTCCAACATATAGGTACATACATATATAGAGATATATCAGGAATATACCATGTGGCAACAAAGCATTGCAAATGAATGAAACGGGAAACACCAGCGATGCCTGTATTATGTAGTGGTGTTGCTCTATGTGATCTCAAGACTCCCTCAGACAGACATGTGTCATTCATACACGCAAATAGTTGTACATTGGCCGTATACATCACTCTGTGCATGTAATGTACATTAACACAACAGTACCTGTCCAATCATTATGTGTGAACAGTACTCTTGCAAAGTGCTGTGTGCAACATCATCATCATGATAAAGGTAAATGGGGTAACCAAAGAGGGACCGGTAGTGTTGTGTGTACAATGGGGTCGTCCTTATTACATGTACCTGGACCATGTAGGAGTGATGTGCATACCAGGATCATGCGCCTGAGGGACAGGGGTGAGGAAAACAGGAATATGTTGTGATGCATATTACAAGGGTTTCATGTGTCCAGTGGACATGTGTGTGTAATGGACAGCTATGTATAGGGCAGATGTTGTCCTAGGAGCCAATTGGCCTTATGTTTCCATAGGTGCGGGTTGGATGTAGGGGAAAGAGTGTAGGTATGGCCGTGGAGGATAGGTAGGATCACAGAAAAGACAGCATACAGGGTTGGTATATGACACATGTGGGGGGATACACCCTGGACAGGGATGAGTGCTCGGCATTCACAAGCCAAAGGGAACAGTGGGATGGAGGTCCCCAGCCATGGGCAACTGCCACTGCACCTAGACAGCTGCAAAGGAGGCAATGCTGGGGGCTGTCCAAGAGGGGCAGCATCACCCTGTAAATGTGACACTCCTCCCTTGAGCTGGTGTATCTGGCTTCGGAACCCTTTAGTGAGCCACCAACGCAACATGTCCGGGACCGCACGACAGCAGACATGTACCTGTCTGGTCCCGCTCTCAGGGGGTACATGCTCCATCCTCAGTGGTGGTACCACCAGAAGGTGGTGCAGAGCCAACAGAGGTTGATGTTTAAGGCTGGGCCCCAGATGTGCTAGTGCAGGTGCCATGGTCAGCTGAAGTGGGACAGGAGGTTCTGCTGGGACCTCCCAACCCATTCAGCCTATTGTGTTGCAGTTTAAACCCACATATGACTTAGTGATAGACAACAGCATACAGGATTACCTATGACAGTATGCATAGATAACACCATCAACCCAACACAACAGCATACAGGATTACCTACAACAGTATGCATAGATATCACCATCAACCCAACACAACAGATGGTATACATTTGCAGAGGGAGCACAACACATGCATATATACTGCATGCCATCTGTACAATGTGTAGTAGACATGTGACCACAGCTATGAACAGTCCCCATTATTGGCTTGTCTCTGGGAACCCCAGACAGTGTCTGTCATACCACTGTCTCATGTGACACAAGTCCAGTCAGGGATGTGATGGCAGTAACACAGCCCTATCATCATGTACTGTCTGCAATCCTCACACCATGCTTCTGCTGTGCACAGATGTGTGTTCAGTGTGTAACACAGGAAACAAATGCTTGGACACACTGACCAGTTCACAGATGGCCCTACAGATGGGGGTCCCTCATGAACAGAGTACTGTCATGTCTGTATTATAACATGCAGAATAGTCATTACCACACACATGTTAAACAGGCAGTAGTCTCAATGCAGCATAGCTACACTTACATGCTGTAGTCATGTGTGACACATCACCCTCCTGTCTTTAGGCTATTTCCCACTGTGGAAAATGATTGAGGTACATCCAGATATCATCTGTGATGCTGTGTCAGAACACTACATCCAGGTACCACTCACAGCGACTGTCATGGCCAAATAACAACATGTTTCCCCTAGATAGTGCACTGTGTTTATCATGCGGATGGCTATGGGAACACCATCACAGCTGTACCACATGCAATCAGCTAGAGGAGGACTGCAATAGGTGCAGAGGCCATCACCTGACCATGTCCATCACTTACAATACACATGCTGTTGTTGTGCGGGTGTACTCCTTCACATCCACCAGAGAGTGTGTGGGTGGGACACGCAAAGTACACCAGGGAAGGGCTTGGAGACTTAACTCTAAGCATCATCTGCCACATGCTGAACAGTACAGGGGTCTGACTGACTACTCATTACTATTACATGTGCATGATGTTACTATATGTGCCACAAAGGCGACATGTTGCTGTGCTGTAAGAACATATATGTGTGTAGGTGAGTGACATCTGCAACAGAGATATAGTAGAAATACATTAGGTGTGGCACACATGGCTGTCCACATGAACGGATGCCATTGTCACCACAACCACACTCTCTAATGGACACGCATTGACACTCTTTGCCAGGGGCACAAATACACAACCTAACTACTTAGTTTGCCACACTGCAGTAATGCACAGGACTACATGGACCAAAGGGGATATCTGGAGGTTCTATGAGCTAGGGCATGTGAAACTGCTTGACATCTGTTGGTATGCCAACGAGGGTTATACTGGGAGTGACTGTGGCTGGGAGCATCACAACCCACATGCAGACACAAGGTGCCAGTACTAGCATGCAGTTATGCATTGCTTCATGGGTGTGTAGTGGTTGGCTGTGCAAGATGGCTGTACAAGGCTGGGTGAGTGGTAATTCTTGGCATTGCATCACCCGACAAAGGTGTGCAGTGCAGGGGTGTAGTGTCTGCAATGTCCCACACAGATGGGTACTGCATTATCTGGCCTGACATCCTGGTTACCAATGTGTATGGCCATTGCTTTGTAATGCATGCCATGTCTGTGTTTGATAGTCCTTCACATGGACATTGCCTGGGATGTGCATGTCCCACAATACTGTACAGTGACATGTACAGGTGTACCTGGTTTGGCAGGCACATGTTGTGTACACAGCCTGTTATCCCCCAATATGCCAATACTGGCCTGGTGTGGTGAAACCTGCTTATAGTGAGCAGGTCGACCCTGCACCTGCATTGACAGTATGATACAGGTATTCCATGGTGTCATTGCAATGGGTCCATACAGGGCACATGTATACAGCATTGTCTGCCCTCTGTGGATCACATTTGATGGCACCACATATGTTGCAGGCATCCAGTGTGGAACATAGTGAAGGCACAATGTCCGCATATATGTGCCTATTATACCATTGTACAGGGTGCCATGTCCTATGCAGGCCACTGCATTCACACCATGCCTACTATCTGTCATCAATGTGCATGGTACTAGCAACATAGTGAGATATCCTAGGCAAGTTTGTTTGTGCATGGCACATGGGTGCGGAACATATATCGGGTACTAGTAGGGCTGCATACTTTGTTCACCAGGCCTTTTGCCAGATGTATGGGTATGGCTTGCCAACACAGCCCCATGGCTGACTGACAGCTGTACTCCTCGTGAGGTGGCCAATGTTTCATAAGACAGACACCATATAGGAAAACTACAAAATCTGCTCCCAAACATGTCCAATGGTAAGACAATCAATGCCACCTCTACACAGGCTCTGACAGACAAACACACACTTGCCATGTCCTGTATACAAACCCCTACCTACTGTATCACACTGCAGGAATATGCTTTTAGGGCATGCGCTATAGTGAATACTGGGTTGCAGCACGCCTACACGTGTATACCTAGGAGGGTGACAACAGCAGGAATCACAAAGGTGGTCATGCAATTTGTACAGAGAGTGCATATTCTACAAAGCACTGTACTTGTCTCATGCAGGCAGACACACACACACACACACACACACACACACACACACACACACACACACACACACACACACGCACTTGGCATGTCTGGGATTAGAACACCGACCTAATTACTTTATTACACTACAGCATTACACAGTTACAGAATGCGCTACCAAGATTACTGGGACACAGCACTCCCAGAGGTGTATTTGGAGATGGGTGACGTCATCAGCCTTGCCAAAGGAAGGTATAAGAAATGTATGGAGTGTGAGCAGTCTAAAAACATTACTCAGTCCTCAGGCAGACGGGGACAAACACACACACATATGGCAAGTCTGGGATTAGAACACCAACCTAACTATATTTTTAGACTACAGCATTACACAGTTACAGAATGTGCTACCGAGATTACTGGAACACAGCACTCCCAGAGGTGTATTTGTAGATGGGTGACATCATCAGCCTTGCCAAAGGTGGGTATAAGAAATGTATGGAGTGTGAGCAGTCTAAAAGCATTATTCAGTCTTAAGGCAGATGGGGACAAGCACACACACAGACATGGCAAGTCTGGGATTAAAACACCCACCTAACTGCATTATTACACTACAGCATTACGCAGTTACAGAAACCGCTACTGAGATTACTGGGACACAGCACTCCCAAAGGTGTATTTGTAGATGGGTGACATCATCAGCCTTGCCAAAGGTGGGTATAAAAAATGTATGGAGTGTGAGCAGTCTAAAAGCATTATTCAGTCTTAAGGCAGATGGGGACAAACACACACACACACACATGGCAAGTCTGGGATTAAAACACCAACCTAACTACTTTATTACACTACAGCATTACGCAGTTACAGAATGTGCTACCGAGATTACTGAAACACAGCACTCCCAGAGGTGTATTTGTAGATGGGTGACATCATCAGCCTTGCCAAAGGTGGGTATAAGAAATGTGTGGAGTGTGAGCAGTCTAAAAGCATTACTCAGTACTCAGGCAGACAAGAACAAACACACACATTCCAGTGGTGGGAACGGAACACCTGCCTATTTATTATTACAATACTACATAGTTACGAGTCGCGCCACACAGACTACACATTTCAAGGTTGTCATTATGACCTTCTAGGAATGCGGACATCAACAGGGATGCTGGCATTTAAGATGTACATGCCTGCGAACCTGTGTGTTTAAAGTAGGAATCCATCCTGACCTGGAGTATGCCCATCTGTGGAATGGATGACTACTATCACTATACAGGGTTACAATGGCCATGCCCATACACAGAGGCACAAAACTGACACAAGGTGTCACTGTGCATGCTCACACACTTAGTAGCACAGGGCTGTTTGGAATGCATTATGTGTCCATCTACACAAGGATATACTGGGCATGCTCATACCCTTAGTAGCACAGGGCTGTCTGGGATGCACTCTGATTCTAAACACGGAAGGCCACAGTGGCCATGCTATTACAGGTAGATGTAAAGAACATGTTGTAATGGGCTCTGGTGTTAGTAGTTGTCATTGTTAGCAGGAACGCTGCTCTACATATATCTGACACCGGTCTTTTACACAACGTCTGCTGCTGTCCATCACCTTAGATGTACCATCCTATACCAAGCATAATATCACCACTCGCAGTGATGTCTTGCTAGGAGTGGAAACTGCTTGAACAACAAAATGAGCCTTGCTAGAGGTGGCAACTGCTTGACCAACACAATGAGCCAATGTCCTGCTGTAAGTACAAGGTTGTCCAGTGTTTGTCATTCTGGGATGACATGACTGACAGTAGACAGGCCTTTGACACATATCACATGCATCCATGATTCAAGGGAGTGAGGATAATACCCAAGTCGCATCCACCCATACAGTGCCATTCCAAGGCAAATATTCTAAACACAGGATAACATCCTGACACCTAAAGGACAACTGCATTGTATGCATATGCTAACCAGTGCTAGATATGTAGCGTCCATACTCATAGCTACTCACTGTAGATCCAACAATGGGGAGAACTGACATCTGTGCAATGAGGAACACCTGGCTGATGGATCTGTAGTGCACAATAGCACTACCACCATATACCTCAGAACCAGACATGTGTGCCATAACGCAGGTACGGACCACTCCAGGTAGTGGTGTTCCCACATACATAGAGGTCACTCACATGTACTGACCGGTACCCCCATGAAAGGCATCACAGATGAGTCATGTGCAGGACACAGTGTCACATGCTGCATTCTAGGATATAAACCTCAGACACCACCATGCCCTCGGACCACCGACACACATACATAAATGTTGTAGGACATACAAGAGTACACCACAATGTGACTCTTGACCAGTGGACTGTACCAAGCTCTACATCAACTGTAGAGATTACCCATATACTGACACAGTTGCATCATGTGTTATGCAATGCAATGATACCACTGTCTGTAACCAGGTCAGCTGTATACATACCAGGGGCCCTCGGTTATTTACAGCATTAGCAGATGACTGTTGCTGTACACCAGTACACACCCTCATGTTTGGATATGACATACATGTACCTGCCCTGGGTATGTACATGCCACACACACACACACACACACACACACACACACACACACACACACACACACACACACACACACACACACAACATACATGTAAATAGCATAGCTGTTGTTGCCCTTTGTGCAAACAGGTGGCTACAGCCATTGCACACATGCACATGGAATGTAGGTCCATGGCTGCTGAATGCTAACAGTACATAAGGTGTGATATCAATGTTGACAGAAGTAACATTCTCTCTGTACCGGTCACCCATTACACCTATCATATCATACAACAGTCCATGAGTCATGTATGTCATTACACATGTCCACCAATTGCAATGCCTACAAACATGCTCAAATGACAGGATTGTAGGACCTACACACATGTACATGTAATGGTGTGCGTTCAGATACCATGCGTGTGCAGTTGCTGATGTATGCAGGTGACGTGTATCCTAGTACATCACGCAGTTGCAATGCAGCCTCAACATTGCCAACTGCATATGGTGATATGCTGAATGTACAGAAAGATGTACCTCAGGTATGGACAGATGTGTGGAAATAACTAAGTGGTGGGGCATCTTTGCAGATGGATGTTTGCTGAGGACAGCTCAAAGGTGCGTCACAAGCGATCCTACAATAACCGGTACGCAATGGTTTTGTTAATTGAAGGACATAACACACAACTTAGACAGCAGTCAGGGTGACACTGAAGGTAAATCACTTGACACCTGTTAACAGTTAAGATGTCCCGTGTGCATATATCAGCACTGTTGCCAAAGGAAGCGTCAGTACACTTTGTAATGTGTGCAATACTCCTGTAAGTCTGTCATACATATCATGAGCTAGGCAGGTCTTTGATTCACAGTGCTGGCATGTGTGGTTGCATGTGTGTCCATATATGTCACGTATGGTGGGGAATACATCTCAATTGTTTCTCACTCTCCTGTACACTAGTGTACACATCTGCACAGACTGCAATATAGAAAGCAGGACATAGGCAGGGCATGTATCTCACACATGTGAGGTATCTGTATGTGCATGACATAGGTGTATTCAATACTGAATGCCACAGTGTGTGTATGTGTGTGTATGTATGTATGACTGTCTGGTCCCTGGAGTGAGAATGTATGTTACCATACTGAACTGATAAGACCCCTCCCCCCATCCAGGCAATGCAATCTACTATCCATGTTGATGTCCCCGATCTTAGGCCATACTGACTACCTGTACATGTGTATTCTCTGTGGTGCGTCATGTAGGTGCACAGTACTGTTATGATGATTTGCACATAGGCTGGGGTCCTCACCTCAACAGTAGCAACTGTGTGTGAGTGTGTGTTACTGTGTCAGTGAATCCGTGAGTGTGTGGGTGTGTTACTGAGTCACTGAATACTTGTGTGCCAATACCTGAGTGTGTGGGTGCAGTTGTGTGTTGGCATCCTGTCATGGAATGTGTATTACTGCTTCCCAATGAGGCATCACACTTCCAACTGGCCTCTACCCTTGTAATCAGCTAGACCACTCTCTTACCTCACCACTCCATGTAACTGTACCTGTAATGTCACCCAGTATGGATGTCACGGCTGTAGCCACAGTAGTTTAATATACAGCTATCATGCTCTTGGATCAGTAGACATGTTTTGAACATGGGACATTCTCACTGTTATGTGGCAGCTACACGGTGCATGCTGGTATATTCATACATACCTGTGAGTAGTCCACATTGACATATGGGGCACTAACTGCAAACACTGACATCCACCGGCACGTGCAATTAGACCTGAAGGAGGACAGCAGAACATCATGACCAACATGCAATTACTGCTGTTACACAAGACACGTACTGTTAACAGTATGAAATGCATTGTACACCTGTAGTACATGGTATGTCTGCTGCCTGTCAACAGTACTCAACAATTGTAAACTACACTTATCTTCCTAGTCTGTTCACCCTGTGCATCAGACCATATAAGTATGTCCCTGCACCGATGGTGTGGATGTCAGGGATGCGGCACAGGCATCATCATATGCACAGGGTGATAATGTTTGCCAGAGGCCTAGACTACACTATTGGATGACATCATGTGTGTGGGTTGGGGCCTTTGATCTAACTGGGTGTGTGTGTGGATGTTATGCATGTGTGTGTTGCGGTGCCCTACATATGTTTCCAGTGTGTGCGTGTATGTATGCACACAGTTCTGGCATGTGTCTGGCCTACACAGGGGTATTATTGACAGCTGCAGACTGTACAGGCCAGGTTTTACAGTTCACGGTGTCCAGCCATGGACATGTGACCTGTGCCTGCCAGGGGTTGCATGGGCACTACCAGGCAGAGGTGCAGATTGGGTACTGTCTGATGATACTTGCCCACTGGAACAGTGTCCCTGTTGGGACCATCCTGGGCCATGTGCACATGGCCTGCTGTGTCATGGTGTGGACAGCACATCACCAGATGCACTGCTGCTGCTACTGCCAATATGGGAGTGGACATGTGAGGTAGCTTGTACATGTAGACCTGAAACAGGTGATGTAGCAGGCCTACGTCCACATGTCTGACACCTCACTCCTACCAGATGTTCCAACACAGACAGCTCATGCTCACAGATTGTCATGCCATGATCAAGGACTCCAACCATGTCACCCAACCATCTATCCAAAGCTTCATTAATCTGCTGTTGAGCATTTACCATTCCCTGGATGTTGTTGTTTAAAGAACAGACAGCAGCCCTCTGAAGCCTCTGATCTTCTCTGTTGTGCCATTCAGCACATGCCTGTGCCTCCATTACAGCCTGAAACATGTGTCTGGTGACACCAGCTGCTGCGCTCTGTCTTGCAGGAGCATGTTGGCCAGAGGTCCTCCTACGAGCAGCACTGGCCACGTGCCTGTATGGGGCACCACCAGTCAGTTGTCTGACACCATGGTGTGCAGGCACACCTTCCATAGCCCACACACTTTCCTGTTCCAAGCTACCACACGCCAACTGTCCTTCCTCTATGGCCACTGGTGATGGGGTGTGTGCAGGCATGGGATCTGTGTGCGGGGATGAGGGGGATATAGCTGGAATGGCAACCAATGGCATAGTGTCAGCCCCTGACAACCCTGCCTGTGCCTAAATCATACATTCATCCTCACTGCTAGAGTCTGTGGGGACACTAACATCAGATGGACCACAGGAGGGCAAAGCACCTACATCACCTGTGAGGGCAGACAAGAACTGTACATTACAATCTATACAATACACACACACACACACACACACACACACACACACACACACACACACACACACACACGCATGTGATATGACAGAAGGCATGCAACATGCATGTGATACGGCATGCAGCGCAGACAATAATAGTGGTAGTTATCATACATCCCTGGGTTGCAAACAACAGCATGCATGTGTCATAGCAGATGGCATGCAAATTACACAATCATAGTAGTAGTTAGCATACATCCCTGTGTTACATCATGTAGACCAGCACAGGTTAACAGTACACCTGCCTGATGTGTGGTATATGACCTTGACAATCACATGTCGTATGACATATGATCTGCTGATGTGTGCAATGAGATGCATACATGTTTAACACCATGGTGTCCTGTTAAATATACAGTGGGGTAATGGTGTCCCAATGCAGTATTGTCTGTCCACCCTACAGATATACTGCACATTTAGCTGATGTGCATGGCCATTGCAGGGAATCATGAGGCATCTCTATTGTTATAGAGTGTGAGTTACAGACACAGTTCACAGCCATGACTGTATTCAGATACAATACATATATACTGTGGAATGTGACCCACATCACTGAGGTGTATACACACTAAACCATGATGTGGAATGTGTGACACAGGTCACTGAAGGGTATATGGATGACACCCCTGCACATCTGCAACCATCTTGCTGCTGCCTGGCAACTATGACCAGACATGGCGAACACGTCAGTATACCATGTCCCACATGACATCTGTGTACCACACACACACACACACACACACACACACACACACACACACACACACACACACACACGAGGAGCAAGTATGACATTGATGTCCGACACCAGCAAGGGAAATGTACTGTATCTGTGGGCTGATGTGGATACTGTACAGGTGACTGCTGTCATGTTGTGACACACTCAAAATGTTCAACACATCTTATGTGGTGGATTGATGTCACACCTACACAAGATATGCACAGGCTTGTAGGATATCTAGTGTTCCACATCTACAATATAACCATTACACAAAGACCATAGTTGGACCATGTGTAGGCATTGTACGACAGGGTGTACACATAAGCACATCACGTCTACTGTGTGCGTTGCTTCATGTCTCTGGCCATCCTCCATGGCCATGTGTGCACATGTGTTGGCCAAATTATTGTGATGGGCATCTATTTCACATGTCTGTGTTGTGCCATATGACATAAACCCATAGATGTCATATGCTCCACTGATGGCAGGGTTATGCAGACAAATGGTGGTATGTGGGATATGTTTTCAGGTTAGTTAGGCAGTGTTGCAGCCAGGCCACTAGATGTCATTGACATGGCAAGATAGCGCATCATATTGTGTGGCATTCATAGCAGGGCTATAATCCACACCAGTGAATCCTGTGGGCTGGTCATACTCCAGCCCCCTGTGTAGTACTGTCTGTATTCCTCACATGTGTAGTTCTGATCTGTAGTACATGTCCCTACAGTGAACAGCACCTCCACCATTGTATGCACAGCTGTCAACACATCTGGCAATGACAGTTTGTGAGGATTCATGTTGGTGATTCACATAGTTTGCAAGTGTTGTACATGGGTAGGCATTGTGATGCATTGCAGGACCAACCTGTATATTGTGACAGGACCATACATTGTGTGTACATGTGGTAAATGGCCACATGGTAGATAGATATGTGCATTACGATGCCTGATAAATAATAACAGTCTCACCTGCAATGGGCTGCTGTCACAGGGGAAAGCCAGAGGTACCTAAATAGGAGTAACACAGCAGTATGAGCATTATCCACGCCTGTATGATGGCTACAGGGTGCAATGTGCATGCTAACACATACATCAATACATTAGACTATACTATGGTGTTTTCACATGCGTACATACACAGAGTAGCACACTATAGTATGCGGCATGTGTGTATACATGCCTTGCATATGATGTTATATTACATATTGTACAGTGACACATGCAACTATATGGAATATAGTTGTTGTAGGTGCAGTACTGACTTACCAGGAAACTCCAGGCTCAGTGGTTGAGAGACACCCACCTCCACAATATCAGATAAGTCTTGTGAATATTGTTCTGCAGGTGTCCCCAGGTTGGCCAGTAGCTCCTCGGTACATGTGAGTGGGGGCTGGGTTGGTGGTCCACCACCTGTTGCACCCTGTTCCCTGGCGATTGCATTTGCACGCTATTTTTCCCATCTAATCAGGTCTGTACAGTGTCTGCGCACCTCCTGGTATGTGCGGTTGTGGCCACCCACATCATTAACCCTCCTGCGAAGTTCCATCCACAGGGCATCCTGCTGCTGTGCATCCTGTGGCACATGGCTGAACAGGATATCATGATTGTCATGTAGGTATGGGATGAGGGCCTCATCCTCCAAGCGAGTATAAGGGGGTAGCCTTGCACGCGGCATACCTGGAAGACATAATGATGGAGACAGGTCACAGTAACTCACAGAGACATACAGAGCTACAGCTGAACATACATCTGTATCGCATTTATTATGATTAAATAGTAGTATTTGCAAATCTACATGACACTGACACCACTGACATGTTTGTGTCACACACATGAGACACTCAATGGTGAGTGGATATTATCAGCATATGTGTGTGTGTGTGTGTGTGTGTCACTTGATTACATTGCTCATACTCTATGTGGATGCTGTCTTGATGTGGACATGTCTGTTTGCCTGTACTGGTGTTCCTACCTATCAGCACATGGCTGGATTTGTCCACAGTAATGCAGTCGACCTTGATGCTGTGTATATGTCACATATAAAGACTTACAAAGCCTTAACAGACATGAACTGTGACCCTGCAGACTTGCTCACATAAGGTTTTACATGTATGTGTTCTGCCATATACATCTACACGGCACTGTACGGCAATTCAACATTCTGCCATGTATCACCTGTGTTGCACATGTGATACACATGGGACACTGGGTAGCCAGATGGTATTTGCAGGGATGGATATCAGCCATAGCATGTACAGTCAGTCAACTAGTAGGCTATATGCCATGGGCCATGTATGAATCTAGGATGAAAAGTTACCTGGCTTTATCCGACAGGCTGGTCTCTGGGGCCAGGTGGAGCAGAGCCACATTACTGATCCACAGGGTTAATGATACATTTACCATGTGGTCATCACACCATGTCAGAGAGGGGAGTGATGTGCAGCTTTGCTGGACAGGAATGCATAGTATGGCAGGACTATGTAAAGTGTATGGGACAAGGATCTGTCCAACATGTGGTAATCCTAGTACTAGGAAGGTGGATGTATTATTCAGATACCATCTGTAGTGTTGGTTCTGCTAGCAGTCTCGTTGCAAAACACTCCTGTGACATAGGAATGTACATCTAGTATACCGAGTGTAGGTGGAATACAGTATGGGTGATGATGTCCTATGACCTGGCAAGGTTATGATATGCAGTGTGAAATCAACCTTCTACATCTGTACTGCTGATATCAAATAATTTGATCAAGGTTCATGGCCTTTCAGACCAGACTCACCAGAGTAGTAGTGCAGTACTTCCCATTATCAGTGGTGTCTCCCCCTTTGTAGGTTGTGATACCTGTTGGTGTGCACCATTCAGTGTGTACACAGCTTGACATGGAGCTATGTTTTACATGATGTGTACGTGGAGAGCAACTTGTTTTGCCATATGTGTATGATACAACCTGTGATGTGGATAGGTCCCATGCAGCCTGAGTGCAGCTTGTACCTGCATAGTTGTGGGTACAGGGGCTCTGTGGTGTACATGGATATATGATTGTGCACCTGTTGGGGGGCAGTGTGTTTATGTTATCCAAGACCCTATCCGGATTGCTTATTCCTGCTCAGCTTTTGTTCAGAACTTGTAAGCACTACGTAAGCTACTAATTACTATAGCACTCAATCTTCCTCATTACCTAGAGGTAAACAGGTTTTGTACATACTTTTCTCACTTGCTTAGAGTAAAATAGCTCTTGTACTCACTCTTGTACTCACTTTCCTCACTTATCTAGGGGAAATTAGTTTTATATTCAGGCATGTCCAAGGGTCAGCTGCCAGTGTTCTCTCCTGTCTAGCTGATGAATCTGAACATCTTGAGGCAATGTAGACATTGCCTCATGTACACAGACAAACCTGTCCACCTACCACCCAACACTACAACCTGTGAGAGATGCACTTATCTAGCCAAACTGGAGGTAAAGCTCTCTCCAACCAAGCCTGACCTTGGCAGTCATGTGGAGAAGGTAAACATTCGCACCACACCACACTCATCACATAGTCTCACTGAATCTACCCCACCATTAACTGAGAAAACTACTCGTGTACCAACTCATTAGCTCAACGCTTTCTGGAATTCATAAACACCAATGCCCTGGATCAACATATCCACACACCCACTAGGGGCAACAATATCCGACACCTAGGCATTACCAACATGAGTCACCGGGTTTCCACATCTGAAGTCAACTCCTCGTTGGTCCAATCCGACCATAAGCTGAGCACCATTGATATCCACATCCCGCCCCCACCCCCCATTAAGGGAACCACAGTATAATATGTCTACAAAGCCAACTTCATGCTTTTTAAGACAGACATGGTGAATGTCATGACACCTATGCAGATGGACAATTCTGTTACAACTGCTGAATCCTACACAAATGCACTCTATAAGCACTTACACAAGTGCATGGATTGTGCTATCCCAAACAGAACCAAGACGCTATACTCCTAATTAAGGAAGCCAATCTGGTGGTCCCCTGCCATAAACAAACTGTACAACAGGAGGAAGACACTGTTGCAAAAGAGAGTACAATCCATGCATGGAGGAGCTCCCTGGTCAGCCTCAGTAAGAAGGTGTGATCCCTTATAATATCCTCCAAAGCTAGCTATGAAAACAAAACTGCCACTAATTCCAACAACAACCACAAAGCATTCTATATCTATGTCAAATATCTCGATGTTAACACCCAGATCTGCTCTGAGTTACAGCACAAAGGCACGAACATTACAGAACCAGCTGATATTGCCAACATCCTGGCAGATAGGTTCAGTGCTACCTTTCTCCCCTTTCACCCCCTAAAGGGCCCATATCTATACAGGAAGAGTGCAGAATCCCTGTACTCACAACTATGCAGGTAAAAGCTGCACACTCTAAAGCCAATATCACAGCATCCATGGGACCGGACAACATTCCAGGCTGCATTTTACATGAACTTCAGAACGTACTGGCTCCCCACCTATGCACCATATTTAATAATAGCTTCGCATTGGGCTTTGTGCCCCCAGAATGGCACACAGCAACAACTATCCAAATTCACAAAGGTGGCACCACAATGGACCACGGGACCTATTGCCCTATAGGCCTGACTAGCCTGGTCTGCAAGGCTATGGAGCACATCATCATGGATCTCAGTCACAGAGACATTGGGTACCTCCAAATATTTGACCTCTCCCAGTTTGGCTTTGTTAAGGGTAGACCATGCCTCCCAAACCTGGTAGACTTCTTAGAGACAGTTACCAAGGCATTAGATGAGGGTAAGGAGGTCCACACAGCCTATATAGATCTCTCAAAGGCTTTCAACACCATTCCTCATTCTGGTATTATCGACATACCCATCCACCTGAACATTAACCCCTACGTCATGTGCTGGTTTGCAACGTGGCTCACGGACAGGACCCACACAGTGGGAGTTGCATACCATAGGCCCAACTGTATACCAGTTACAAGTGGCGTCCTCCAGGGCTCAGTCCTAGGACCCCTCATGTTCGGTATATAATTCTCTGATGTACAGACAAGCACAGGAGGCCTTTGGCTGAAAAGGTTTGCAGACAACTGCAAACTAGGGGACATAATTGTTTCCCCAGCTGTTACAGACACCCTCCAGAAGGATCGCACTGAGATGGATACCTGGTGTTAATATCATGGCCTCAAGCTGAATGTCAAAATGTGCTTAGTCATCCCCTTTAGATATAACTAATTACCCGCGGACTACCACATAGGTGCCAGTCCCCTACATACAGAAAAGGTAATAAGGGATCTGGGAACCCCAGTAGATAGCAATCTCTCCTTCGATACCCATAATGACAAGGTGGTTAGGCTATCCTTCTATGTTGTCCCCCTAATCTCTAATGGGTTTGCATCCAGAACAAAGGAGGCCATTGTGCCTCTCTACTCATGACTTATTAGACCCATTAAAGGATACAACACCCCATTTGGGATGTACCTTACAAGACAGCTGCAACAGCTTGGAAGACCACAACAGTACCACACCAAGAGGATTACTGACCTCAAACAGATGACCTATGCAGCCCAACCTAAGAAACTCCAGCTGTACTCGGTTGCATACCGCATACTCACAGGTGATCGCTGCTTGACATACAACGCCTATGTCCAACCCAGTATTGCTGGATATGTTCCACCTAAACAAAGGCACCTGAGAGCCACATGCTCTAGGGATATACACCTAGCCAGAACAATGACTAGGACATGCTGGACAGATAGATTCCTGACCTGGAGACCCCCCATGCTTTGGAACATGATTACAATGTACATCAGGCAGGGCCCCTCATTAGCACTCTTCAAGGGAAACATTAATGTGCGGATGGGAGACAGACATGTACCCTTGGGATCACTGCAGTGACTCTGCTGGACAGAGGCACAGGGAACTAACCTATGGGGGGTGGCGAAAGCCAACACACTCTAGCTAGGCTTATAAATACCCTTGGTAAGACAGCCTAGTGCACTTATTACATGTCTTATGTGCATGGATAGTTAACTAGCTCTTCCATTTTACTTTGCTGTCATGCTGATAAACTGTCGGGTGACTACAAGTCATATGTGTCCTGTTATTGTGTATTGTAAATGCCAATAGACATAACTAATGTTTGCCTAACATAACAGTAATGCTATGTAACTTGTAATATATATCTGCCTACAATACTGTACATTACACAGTTATTGGCACAATATCCCACAATGCAAATCATAATTGCACAGTGGGCCAACCTTTGACATGTTATTCTCCGTAATACACCCATACATATGGCTACTGTTACAATATATCAATATATACTATCTCCTGTTATAAGACTGTGGTGGTGGTGCTGCAGTAGCATTGTCACCTCACAGTTAGATGTTGCCCATTCGATTCTCAGTTTGAGCGTCTTCTGTGTAGCGACATGCGTGAATGGGCGTTCCTTCATTGAAGGTTGTGCATTAGGCCCGGCAAGCCAGTACGTAAAAATCTACTGCCAATCATTAGCGGACCGGAGTTCCGCTGTGGCGACCCCTAACCGGGGAAAGCCGAAAGATACAAAACTATCTCCTGTTATAGCACATACTTGTTGGACCAGCCCTGCCACTGACAGCGGCTGGTGAGGAATATTTGTGTTCAAAACCCTTATATAGCATCCCTTGTGGTGTATGCAGTGTTTGCCTTGTGACCTACAGCAGTACACATATAAATACTACAAGCGCCACTATGCTCAACAATACATCACTACAAGATAACTGTTTCCACTATATGGATTGCGTGCACTTTAAATATTACAGAACAGGTACTAAATACACAGACATACTGAGTGTTCTACATACCTTATTAGTAACCCGAGGTGTCGTTGGCTGTTGATTCAATCCTTTTCAGTTTGTGTTTGAATCTTCTTTGTAACGTTCTGCTGGTATATACAGATGGTTTGAATGTGTGATAAGCCATCCTTTTCTAGTTAAATATCGGTAACATGTGCTATCCTGACTACCAATTGGTGTTCCAAAGTAGTTAATTAGATGCACATCAGCTGTGCAGCTACTCCATTACCCGATACCATGGCAACAGTGGTGTATAATTGAGTACTCCACTCGGGCGTTGTCCATTTGCCATACATTTGAGGATGACTGCCTGGATGTGTTGTTTGTGATGTATTTCAACAGCTATATGGAGACAGAGATATATTAGCTTCATGACTCCTGTGGATTGTGTGTAATGGCTAGACGATGTTCTACATGTGAGTACAGCTGCTATATTTCAGAACATTGCTACTTATGCAGGGTTTGTTTGTACCTGATACTTCTGCAGATGTTTCAGTCTGGCAAGGATGTTTGGGGAGTTCAAGGCTGTATGGCTATGCATGAACTGTTATGTGGTTTACAGTGTGCTCACCATACATCCTTGATTTGGTGTACATGTGTATCATACTATGCTGTTAATCAGTAATTGGTAACACTTCCCGGAGTACACACAACCCTCTGAAATTGGATTGGATTAGTGCAAACAAACCCTATAGCATCAGCAGCTGTTCCATTGTATAACAGCAACTATTTCACATAGGGCCATGTTAGTGTGTCTCTGACAAGGTATGTTAAGGCTTCTGCAGATGTCGTACAGTGAGTGAATGATTTGTGATGTTATTACAGCTTGTATTGTTATTTGTTTGGGTGTGGGGGTGATGTTGGTGGGTGTACATAGCAGATGCAGGTGTGTAGGAACTGCTTTTATACATAATCGATATGTGCATGAGGGATCCTTCCCTATTTGAACACCTATCCTTTAGTGGACTAATACTATGGTAATTGCAGGCTGATTCATTAAGGCACTGTTAAGTCATTCCTGTATGGCATGCAGGTGATGTTAGTCCTTGAATCCTTTCGGCAATACATTGGAATGTAATAAAGTGTTGCTACATGAAAGCTGTGTATTTCTGTCATAGGTATTTGCAGTCATTGGAGTTGTGTTGGTGACTGACCCTCTTTGGCAATGGTTGCCACCTTTTCATATGGCCATAGTGGGACATTTTTGGGACACACATCAGATTTTACAGGCCAACACAAACCCACAGTCAGTACAAGGGATAGAACTTTCCTTTCTTGCCTAAATATAAGCTTATTCTTGTAGCAGTTTAGTTGCTTATCCTGTTTCCTGTACCATGTAGGTATTTTAGATACAGAAAGAACTATTGTATGCAACTATTACATTATATATGGGACATAATTATGTCCTACAATCGCAGGACATTTGCCACGTTTAATATATTTGGTCAGGACACAACCGCCGAAAGGGGAACTGTCCCTCGCTAAGTGGAACAGATGGTAACTCTATCACTGGCATTTGTAATAGTGTATAGGTATATACTCTCCTTATCCTTTGTTCATAAAGGTTGGTCGTGGCAGAATGTGTGATTGCTATGGTCCATGTTATACTCATATATGAACACTTCAACCACTGTATAAGGGATACCTACAGAATCCCGAAACCACACAGTTCCGACGCCCACAGTACCGGGCCCAAACTCCCATACACCACATTACCGACACCGACAGTAACTCGCAAAAGTACCATGAACATGAAACACACACACGCACACACAGACACACTGCTACCCAACACATCCAAACAAACCATCCTACACTAAGTATGAGCAGGTGGGCAAGCCCCCCTACACCCCCCAAGTGGGTGTCTGCACCCCCCCAAACCCCCCTTACTTTAATATTCTACCTCCTAGATTGCAGAAACAGACGCACAAAGCAAACCCACACCCACACATTACAGTCCCCCAGGAACACACACCACACTCAGAACACACACTTACACACACTACAGCCCTCAGAAACACACGTACACACAGTAACCTACTTGAACCGCAACACCGGAAGCACTGACTAACTGTCCCTTAACATTGTGATTTTAAACCTCTTGCTTCTGGTGTTGCGGTTCAGGTACTCCAGGTACTCAGGTACTGTGTTCTTTCGAACTTTAAGCCTCGTGATTACGTGCATTGGTATGTCAAGCAGTCAGTATGTGGTAGGTATCCCATTTATATGTACCTCCATGGTTATGTAGATGTTGTTAACCTATCTCTATATCTACATACATATGTATATCCCCATATATCGACATATATCTCTCTCTCTCTCTCTCTCTCTCTATATATATATATATATATATATATATATATATATATATATATATATATATATATATATATATATATATATATATATATATATATATATATATATATATATATATATATATATATATATATAAAACATACACCTTTCAGTGGGTACATGCCGGTTTCTCCCATTTCCACACATTCCTACCTTTTGTGTTTTATCCTGTCAGTATACACAACTGCCATCGGTACATCTCAGGTTGCCTAGTGGTATGTTATTGTGAAGATTGTGTACATGGTTGCGTGTTCTAATCCTGGCAGTGGTATTTTACCTATCAGAGCAGGCATTGTTTAGTGCAAGGGTGATTAAAACACATTTCAGTGGTTGTGTGTTCCACATGTTTATTATTCTGTGGAATACTACCTATATATGCAAGCTGTGGTTAAGGTATACTATGTAACATGTAAATCATCTGAGAAGATTCCTGTCATGGATACTCCCCATTATTTGGAACTACATCCCTGATTACATTATACAAAACCCCACACTAACACTCCAGGGAATCCTTGCAGAGTGGGTGGGGAACAGTGGATACACCCCAGGGATCCTGCAATTGGCTCTGCTCCACAGAGGGATAGTTAGTTAATCAATGGGGTGGCGACAGCAGACACTTTTTGGCTATGCTTATGAGTGGCCTCGGGCAGTTAGGCATGTACCTACCTATGCATCTATGAACCTATACATACAGTATGGACACATGCTGATAGCTTAATTTACTGTTCAGGTATTGACTTACCTTGTGCCAATGGCAGTTGTGTGTACAATAGTTGAGGGCTACCTATGTAGGATGCACACAGTAGACCACCTATACATGACAATTTACAGGTGGTCGTGTGTGTGCCATTCATGTTTGCTGTGTGTGCAGGTGGAGAAGGGTGTCAGTCCATAAGTGCCTACACTGTCAGTGTGTGTGCTATACGTTCCCTCTTTGCCAAGGCTTGGGCATATGGGGCACGCCTCCATCTGCCTACTGGGGCTGGCACAGGGTGTTCGTGGTCTGAGCCCTCTGTGCCTGTGGGTCCCTTGGCAATGGTGGTGGGCTGTGAGGGCCTTCACCATTCTGTTCCTGCTGCAGCTGTTTCCGCAGGATCATATTGTGTAGCATGGCACATACTATGAAGATGTGGGCACACGTGCCTGGAGAGTACTGCAAGGCTCCACCAGATATGTCCCAGCAATGGAACCGTGATTTCAGCATCCCAAACATGCACTCTATGATGATTCTGGTTTCTGCGTGTGCTTCATTATGGCATTCTTGCATGGCTGTGTGTGCATTTCTGTTGGGAGTCATCATCCACGGTTCCAGTGCATAATCAGCATCCCCCACCAGCTGACCATATGGGATGTCCCCCTTGGCAAATACCTGATACAGCTGTGAGGCATGCCAGATGTGGGAGTCATGATAGCTTTCAGGGCTGACAGCACACACATCCATGATAATTTGTTTTATTTATTTATTTATTTATTTATTTAACATTTGTTAACCGGGAAAGTCCGACTTGGAACAAAGCCAGTTTTCAGCGGAGGCCCGAGGAGAAATGCTCCAGATGCATGTCTTTGTAATGTGGGAGGAAACTGGAGCACCCGTAGGAAACCCATACGAATGGAGGGAGGACATGCAGACTCCACACAGAAGGCACCCCAGCTGAGAATCAAACCGGAGAACCTCTTGCTGTGAGGCAACAACACTACCGCTGCACCACTGCGCCGTCCACTGCCCTGGGCATTGCACACGACCTGGCAGTTGATGGAGGGGTATCCCTTGTGGTTTATGTAGCACCTACCCTGCTCACTGGGTGGTGTCTTGATGTGTATGTGCATGCAGTCTATTGTACCCAATACCTCCAGGTAGTCTGCCACATAGTGGAAGAGACGCATATTGCTGGCCAACTCCTCCTGCATTCGGGGGAAGTATATGTGTACATTGGCATGTGGTAACATGGCATCCAGGAACTGGTGGAGTATCCTGGATGCTGATGCCTGTGAGATCCCCATGATATCCCCAGTTGGTCTTTGGAAGGTACTTGTGGCTAGTATTCTTTTGCTTACACATACCTTCATGTTCACTGGAATGGTTTCCCCTCTGTTACTTCTGGCTCTGAGGCATGGCCTGCACAGCTCAACAAGTTGCTGTATGGTGTCTCTGTCCACCCTGTAACACTCTACTATCTCCAGATCATGTAGCCCCTGATAGGTTACCCTGGGTCTGAACACTCTTCTCCTCCTCCAGTGCCTCAGATAGTTGTCAGCATCATTCTCCACACCACCGTCAGTCTCCAACACATGTTGGTGAATCAAAGCTATGGCAACCCCTAACATGTACATATTAAAAGTTCCCCGTCTGTATACACCAATGGTGCAGAGTGTCTGGGAATACACAAGTGTGTGTGTGGGGCTTTCACACCTTATACTATTGTGCAATGGATGATGCTGGTGTAATTGGGTGTGTATGTGCAATTCCAGCTGAGGGGAATCTTAATTATTGGTTTTACAGTAGGTATTGCTATTGTGAGGCCTTTGGTGTTGACTTACGCTTGGCTGCCATGATTCATCTATTGCCCTTTACTTCACTTTTCAACCCGATTCCCCTCCCATTGTCAGGCAGGCATCCAGCTGCCTGCTTTCTTGTTTTGTACTTTCACAACCCAGGATTGTGTTGGGAGATGTGTTATGTAGCTGATCTACTGCAAGTTTGCTTTGTTCTGCTGTGACAGTTCTCTTTTCTTTGCTGTACGACACCTCCCCTTTCCTGTTCTGCAGGTAGCTGCTAGCAGCCTTGTTAACTGTTGTTAATGGACCACTGTGAGTTCCTAGGTGTTAATTACTCATTTGTATTTCAATTACCATGCTGCAGCATTTCCTTATTATCTTCCCATATCCTTCCAGTTTCAGCTGTGGTGCGCGCCGCACACAGCTGTTTACCCAGTTTTGAGCGTGTTTTTATCCACGTTCACATGCACTTTTGGTTACCTTGTGTGCTCTCATCTAAGCAAAGCTATGGCTACTTCCACACCCCTATTCTGTGGCTTTGCTTAGAACCACAGTGACAGGGTTCTGCAGGGGAATTATTCTGGCTCCCAGTATAAGTCAGAGGCTTGGGATAATTTATCTGGGCTATATCCAGTGCCACTGGTATCCCACACACTGGAGAGCAATGTAGGCATCATTAAAATGGCCTACACAGGAGGAAGAAGGATGCAATTGACCACTGGATTGATGAATTAAGGACACAGAGCATCCCACACCTGTGTAAGTATCATCTACAGAGATTACTTGTAAGACTTAGAAAGCTGAATATAGGCAAGACTGGTATTCACGAGGGCCATCTGTTCTGTTTTTTCCACAGCTGCCATTGATTGTGAGTGCAATATCCAAACTTGCAGGGCTAAATTGGTCAGGATGGGGGAAAAATGTGGTATGTATGCAGCAGAAGAGGAGTGTTATTGTAGCATTAAGATAGCTTTTTGGCATCTTAAAGAGTTATATCAAATTAAGCATATATATCTCAATTGTAAAAGCAAGTATGCATGCATTAGTCTGTAGCAAAAGCCAAATGTACAATATCAGACTTTAGTCAGAGATTGTGGGTTCATATACCACACTTCCCAACTAAACATTACTATTCATTTTTCATTAATATATATTTTAAATTAAAACCTCTACACCAGTGGCACAAATGTGCTGCTGTAAACTGTAATCTGTATAATTGGAACATGCACACGTGCAACATATCCACATGTCAGTGATTACTTCCTGCAATCTGTAGTATAGTGTGCATCTATTAGGTGGTGGTAATCTTAAATGTAAAAGTTAAGATAATAGAGTCAAATAATTGTATTAATGCATTGTATGTCAGATAAGAAGGTACTAATCTTATCTCTTTTTCCTCTCACCCCAACCCGTAGCTCACTTTTTATTTTATTTGTATTTAATTTTTATTTTATTTCATATTGTTTATAATAAAATATTCTGTGCCATTTTTTATTTTATTTTATGAATATCTTTATTTTATTTTATGTTATTTTTATTTTATTGTAAAAAAATATTTTTATTTTGTTTTATTTATATTTTATTTTATTTGTATTTTTCTAATTTTATTATGTGTCATCAAAATGTGTCCATCTCATCCATATGTACCACATCTCTAAATGATTCACAGCACAGTGGGGTAGGCCAATCCCACAGAATACGCCTGGCCCCCCCTCCTCTGGCTTCAGCACCGGTGCCTAGCATGTCTGGGAGCCAACCTGACAGCACTGCCTCTGCTGCTCCCTCACTACCTCCACCATCAGGTATCCCTGCCATGGAGGCAAGTCCAGATGTACCCTCTGAGAGCAAGGGCAAAGGCTGTGATTTCATCACCTGCAATCAGTTGCCAGGGATGGTGCATAGGGTGGCACGCCACACCATTGTTGTACACCTATTACCTGCAAGAGATGCTGCTCTCTCTCATATTGCATATTAATAGGAGGAGGCATTAGGCACTCCAGCCAGTGGCAGAGTGAGGTGACAGTGAAGACAGTCCAGTGGGTGAGAACTTGCTTCTCACTATCACCCAGCTTGATCACTGGCTTCCCACCCTTACCCCAATCATGGTGTCCCTTAACCTTTTGTGTCTATCACCATTCCTGTCTCTTGTCTTTTCTGTCTTGTCTGTCTGCAATTGCTTCCTCGCCTACACAATGTACCTGACCCAGAAATTCCTATGTCCCTTCCCCAACATTCCTCTATCTCTCTCTCTCTCAAAAATAAATGGATACCTGTCCCACATAAAAAGTCATCTCTTGCATAGCTCTTCTTGAAACACTTGATTCGGTCCAATTGGATATACACCATGATTGCACTGTGGTCACCTGCAGTCTTGTAAAATGCAGACTTGTACCATTGTGCTTGTGTAAAGTACTGCAATCTGTAGTCTGTGTGCTTAGATCAGTAGGGTTCTATTCTTACTGCAGTCAACTGTGTGTGTGTGTGTGTGTGTGTGTGTGTGTGTGTGTGTGTTGGTGTATGAGTTGTTGCTTGACATTACAGAGACCATTTTACATCCCCATTTGGGACACTGTTATATTCTCCTCAACAGACACTGCTGATGTCATCAGCTATTAAGTGTTGTCTGAGAGACTGCAAGTCAGACTTGAACTGTGGCACTTGCGTAAAGTAACTGTGTGTGTGTGTGTGTGTGTGTGTGTGTGTGTGTGTGTGTGTGTGTGTGTGTGTGTGTGTGTGTGTGTGTGTGTGCATGTGTGTGTTGGTGTATGAGTTGTTGCTTGACATTACAGAGACCATTTTACATCCCCATTTGGGACACTGTTATATTCTCCAAAACAGACACTGCTGATGTCATCAGCTATTAAGTGTTGTCTGAGAGACTGCAAGTCAGACTTGAACTGTGGCACTTGCGTAAAGTAACTGTGTGTGTGTGTGTGTGTGTGTGTGTGTGTGTGTGTGTGTGTGTGTGTGTGTGTGTGTGTGTGTGTGTGTGTGTGTGTGTACTAGCTGTTGCTTGATATTAGAGAGAACATTTTATACCACCATGTGGGAAACTGTTATATTCTCTGCAACAGGCATTGCTGATGTCATCAGCTATTAAGTGTTGTCTGACACACTCCAAGTCAGACTTGTGGCTTGGTGCTTGTGTAAAGTGCTGAGTTTTGTAGATTGTGTGCTTAGATAAGTAGGAGTTCTATTCTCACTGCAGCCAGCAGTGTGTGCATGTGTGTGTGTGTGTGTGTGTGTGTGTGTGTGTGTGTGTGTGTGTGTATGTGTGTGTGTGTGTGTGTGTGTGTGTGTGTGTGTACTAGCTGTTGCTTGATATTAGAGAGAACATTTTATACCACCATGTGGGAAACTGTTATATTCTCTGCAACAGGCATTGCTGATGTCATCAGCTATTAAGTGTTGTCTGACACACTCCAAGTCAGACTTGTGGCTTGGTGCTTGTGTAAAGTGCTGAGTTTTGTAGATTGTGTGCTTAGATAAGTAGGAGTTCTATTCTCACTGCAGCCAGCAGTGTGTGCATGTGTGTGTGTGTGTGTGTGTGTGTGTGTGTGTGTGTGTGTGTGTGTGTGTGTGGGTGTATGAGCTCTTGCTTGACATTACAGTGAGACTTTTACACCAGCATGTGGAACACTGTTATTACCATATTCTCCTCAACAGACACTACTGCTGTTATGAGCTATATCAGATTTTTGGATACGCAATACTCCCACAAGGGCAGGGTCAGACACTAGCCTGGAGGCCAGGCAGACTTTATCTCATTATATAACACAAAGAGTAAAGTGACATGGCTTTAACTCTATCCACATACATCATGCCATGGTTTGTAGGCCCTGTGTTATCTTGCTGAGAAAGCCTGTGATCTCTCCAGCTGCTGCTTGTGTCCGGTGAGGTACATGCTAAAGAGAGCATTATACTATATTATTGTTCTGATGAGGTTTAACTACAGTGCTGTCATAAAATCCTAAGTTCTGCATATGATAGCATGACATATGATGTGCACAGTATAGGCTTTCAATACCACTGTGGACACTTGATCGAAGTTCAGACTGCTATCTACATGTGTTCCCAGTGCTGGCATGACTGGGTGTCAGCATAGCAGGACTGCTGTCAATGCTGTGATTAATATGGAATTCCATGTTTCAGATGGACAACATAAAAAAGACACATTTCTGCATTTAGTTGTAGATTGTATGGCTTTGTCCCCATTTATTTGTTTATGTTAGTTCCCCCAGTACTATGTTATCATTATTGGTGGGCTCAATGATTGCACCTAATATGCAAGAATCAGCAAACTTGGTAAAGCAAAGGCCATATACTTTAGCCTGAACTGTCAAGAAATAGAGTCCAAACAGTGAAGGGCCAAGCACTGAACCCTGGGGTTTGCCAATGGTGGCAGCTGTACTGGTACAGGTTGATTCACCAACTTTCACTGCATGTGTTCTGTTGTTGATCCAGTTGCTTATCTATCTACTGACATAAGGGTTAATCCCCAGCTGGGAGGGTTTATCAATTATACCTGCATGGGGGATTATGTCAAAACCTTAGGGGAGATCAGGTAAGTAGTATGCTCTTTCTTAGTTTAACCTAGGCCTATCACATGGAAGTAATGGCCTCCGACAACATCACCGATCACCTATGGCATTACTCAGCACATACATCTTCCTGATACGGTTGAATACACACTTCAACACACCCTCCACACTGGCTATATTCCAATAGAAAGGTGTACATCAACATACATACATCTGAGTAGAGAAGACAGCACCTGATGCATGCATGTATAGACACATCCTGACTCTCTTTGACTGTGAGGTGGAACAACATGTGATCGTGGGCCTTTTCTATATGTACAGTTGTCATATTCTGGCTTTGTGCAACAGATCTGAGTGAGTTGCTAATGCTACATCACACCTGTTATATCTGACAGATGTCCTCAAAGAGGTCATCAAGAGCATGCATGATGACAACAGTATCATCTTGTGGAACTTGACCACGTGAAGGCATTTGACACAAATCCAAACTGAGGCATTCACTCAGCACTGGCATATGTGGCCATAAACAGCTACATCACCATATTGGTAGACCACTGTATCACATATGTGGCATCTGACTATGTTGAAATGTGTGATGTGACCTATATCTCAGGTCCAGTGATCAGGTCCGTACATCACGACTGTCAGCCAGTCCCTTTCCTGTCAATTATTTAAGTGATGGAAATCCCATATGACATACACATGCTGTGTCCACAAAGGTGCCTGAAGGACTACAGCATGTGGGCAATCATTGACTCCAACTGTGACATTACTATAATACAGACAGTAGCAATGCAAAATAAACACTGTTATTTATGGCTTTGTCCAGATTTCTTGCTACAAGGGTTTGAGAGAGTTTCATTCTAACACATTTCTATGTGAAATCTATGTCAAATATGTCCCTATTTCTGGTTATTTGTTCTCTCATTATGTTGGCCTCGGTGCAAATGTGTTGTTCTAACACATTGACAGCTATTTGTGAAGTCTTCATGATCATTGTGCCATTCTGAGAAAATTCATGGACTGTAGCTGCTCTGCTTTACACAGAATTCATATCCAGATTGGCTTACATGGTTTCCTGGCCAGCAACACAGTTGCCAGCCACAAAACCTGGCTTAGACGGGCTGTATGTAATTAATATGCATTGCAAGCTACCGCTTGACACGCACCACCACACAAACATGTAAACTCTGTGTAGACTTCATGTGGACCTTACACAGAGTTTACTGAATTCCAGGGACATGTTTTTTACAGTCCTTTGGAATATATTTAAACAGTTTGTTACGGTGTCTAGCCAAAGAACTGTGGTTTTCCGTGTTTCCCGTAAAGCAATATTGCATTGGTTATTCTTTGTTTTCCACACTTCCTTCTCACAGATGGTATGGGATATTAATGTCTTCCTTCTGGGATTACTAATTTGACCCATAAAATCTAGGAAAGCCATAGTTTACCCAATGGCCAGAAGCACAGAATGTAATCCTGGACAGGACAGTAATCTATCAGGGGGAACTCACGCACACACACTTGCACATCTGCACACAAACATGCACATGTGTGCGTGCACACACACACACACACACACACACACACACACACACACACACACACACACACACACACACACACACACACACACACTCATCCACATGTATGGGCAACTTGAAAGATCATCAGTTTACTTATGACATGTCTTTAAGATATTGGAGGAAACTAGAGTACCCAACAAAAAAGTCATGCAGACATAGGAAGGACATGCAGATTTTACACGGGAAGCAACACAGCTGAGAATGGACATAAAAATAAGCACTAACAGGCAGCAGTTGTAACCTCTGTGTGACTGTGCTGTCTGGGATTTAATTCTGCTGAAATTCTTATTATTTAACACAGAGCTCAGAAATCCAGTTATGTTTTACTAGAAAAAAAATCTTCCATCTTTCATCACCTTATGCAAGCAGAGTAACAAAAGCTTTTGTAAAAAGATTGCATTATTTCAACTGTGGTAGACTGTAAAGTACAGTTGTGTAAGCTGCACTTACCCATAACAGTAGCTGTTTGAAATCCCTACTGTTCCATAGCCAATAGGCTATATGGTCTGTTTCCCGGCCAGCAAGTAATAACCAGCCAGCTTCAAAAACTCTGGCTGCCTCCCACTCCTCCTCTCTGACTGCTGATTGGCTAATCCCACAGAGGGAAATTAGCATTCAGATTGAAGCTTTCTTCAGGACTTTCTTGACCATACAAAGAGAGAAGAGCCTAACATCCTGAAATAGCTAATCAAGATTAACAACAGAACGCATAAAATAGAAACCAAATACAACCATTCTTTATATTCTCTCAACAGCTATGTATAAGTGGGATGGAGGGCGGCTGCAGCTACTGGAGCAGTGAGGAATTCGAGAATCTACTGTTATGGGCAAGTACAATTTATACAACTGTACTGTATTCCTCAATCCCACAGCTGCAGTAGCCCTTAGGCTATATGGGCTGAATACCAAAACCTATCCTTCCTGGGAGGAGGATGGATATTTATCCAGAAGTCCCTATCGAATAGTCCTAGCAAAGCTTGATCTGGACCTAGAAAAGGAATCCAGTAAGTAATGCTTTGTAAAAGTATGTACGAAGGACCATGTAGCTGTTTTTAAAATACTTCTGAGTTCTCCCCTTTCCAGTAAGTTATCAAAGAAGCCAAGGTACTAATGGGATGGGCCTTGATACTGCCTGGAATGGATTTGCCATGGTGAAAATAATCAAAAACAGTAGCTAAGGACAAGCACTTGGAAATTGTCTGTTTAGATCCAGGGTGTCCATTTTTCCCCTTGATAAGAAATAAATAGCTAATCAGATTTTCTAAAGGGTTTAGTTCTGTCAGTATAGTACTCGAGTTGCCTATGCATATACATTCAGAGTATGCTGAATCTGTCCTCTCTGGTTTTTATGTTCTGGGTAGGGAACTGGGAGATTGATGGTTTATTCAAAGTAAACTTTGATGCCACTTTGGGTATGAATGAGAGGTTTGTTCTTAAAGATCCCCTCACCATATGGAAATTCAATAGGCTTCACCAACCATGATAACTTGCAACTCAGATACTTTTCTTGCAGATGTCAGGGCAATGATGAATGCAGTTTTCCAAAGAACCTTAAATCAGCTTGATGGGCAGGTTCAAAAGGGGCCACAGTCAATGGTTTCAGCACATAAATGAGATCCCTGGTAGGAGCAACCTGTTTAAGAGGAGGTTTCAGATGTAAAACTACTTTCATAAACTGTTTCACGACAAACAGAGGAAAAATAATAGGATTTATTGGCTGACATGTTGAAATGGCAGCAAAATCAACCTTTACAGAGAAATAAGCAAGGCCAGAGGCAAGCAACTCACACAAATATTTGAGCACCGTTAGTTCAAAATCTATGATGTGCCCTAGTTATTGGTTAGGCACCAGCTGGAAAATGGCCTCCACTTACCAACATAGGATTTTCTAGTAGCAGGCTTAATTACATGCTTCAATTCCTTCAACGTGTTCTTGTGAAATAAGTAGATGAAATGTATTAAAACTGAATCATCCAGACAGTCAGATGAAGTTTATTGAAACTGGGATTCATCAAACTCTCCCTGTCTTGTGTGAGTGGAGCCAGTTTTTGAGGAAGCCTGTGGTAATTGCCCTTGGTAAGTTCCATAAGAAGGGAGAACTACTGCTGTCTGGATCAAAAGATGACCACTACAGTTACTTATTGGGTATCCTTTTGAATCTTCAAAATTACTATGAATATCAGTGGAAAGGGTTGAAATGCATAAAGGAACATCCCCTTCAAAGGGAATGAAAAAGAATCTATATCCCAGACTTGTATGCAAGGAGTATCCAAATAAAGTGCCAGGCCACTAAGGCTGTAGGTTATTAAATTTATTCAACTTAAAAGAAAAAAGAAAAATGGGTAAGCACTTTCACAATATAATAGATCACTACATCAGACAGTCCAATACCAACTTGTGTAGGAGGTATAACTTGTATCTCCATGCTTTTTAATATACCACATCACTATGATATTGTAATAACTAGAAGAGGTACTGGGGACCAGAGGTGATGCAGAGACTTCAAGCATGGATCACAGCCAATGTCATTTTTCGGTTGATCTGGTTTGGGTGGTCTGAAAGATTCCACAGATCTTGCATCTTTATCCCCTCTGAAAACTGTTCCTTGAGCAACATCTGATGCATCTGTGGTGACAGCTTGGTTTGGGGTCTAAAGAGAGAAGGGGACACCTGTGTTTAGTTGAATACATTGTCTCCACTAATTCAGTTCCCCTTTTATAAAGCCCAAAACTAGAATTTGATACTCCAGGGAATGAATATACCAGGTCTGTGTTTTTTTTCATGAGTAATCTGGCAAGAGGTATTGTGAGCTGTGGAAGCCATAAACCCTTGCATCCTGAGAAATTCTCTTGCAGAAGTCTGAGACTGATGGAGAAGTTTAGGAGAAATGTCAGATAAAGAACCACCTTGTTTTGTGCTAAACAGGCTTCATAAAGAGAAGACTCTATACAGCATCCCAGAAACGCAATCATGAGAGATACAGCCAAGCAGGGTTTTGTAATATTTATCTAGAAACATAGATTGGTCAAACCTAACTGACGTTAATGACTTTTGACATCTAGACAAGGGCTCTGCAAACATGAGCAAGTTGTCTAAATAAAGAAAGTTGCGACTGCCATTCAGTCTGCAATAAGCAATGACTGGGGCTAGACATTTTGTGAATAGCCTTGAAGCTGGATACAAACCAAATGGTATTGCAGATAACTGATAATGCAATTCAGAAACAGAGACCCTTAGACATTTCCTGAAGCCCATGGCTGTGGGGATGTGGTAGTAAGCATATTTTAGGTTTAGTGTTAACATGCAACTTATGTGAGGAACTAAATGTAACAATTTCTGTAAGGTCAACATTTTTAACTTGGAACTTTCATGTACGAATTTAGAAAAGAATGATCTAGTATCGGTCTCCAAGAAGCCTTTTTATTGGGTACCAGAAACATCATTAATAGAGGTCTTTGCACTTAGGCTTAAAGGCACTGTGTAAAGACTGAAGGACCTGAGGAAAAAAATTCTATTTAGTCTGGAGGGTGGGGAGGTAATTTCCAACAGGAGGTTTTTGTATCCAGTGCTATCTGAACCTTCCTGCACCACTTTTTACATACAGAAGTTGGACACCATCTTATGACATAGGGGAATATGATGGGCTTTTTTTTTTTTTTGTTACAATTCAACTATCTCTTTTTTGCATTGTATTTGTCATAAAAGGGCAAAATAACACCTTCTTATCCAAAGCTAAATGAAAGATTTCAGACTTCACCTCATCTGCAAACAACATTTGGTTGCATACCCAAGCATATGTTCTCAATACTGTAGCAGTGGTACCAGACACGGTATCTGCACCATCATGTGACAAAGGTAAAAACAGTTTGGTTCAAAAAAAATCTTTCTGTAGAAAGAGTGGAAGCTAGTTCCCTCAAACTGTCCATATGACAGAGCATGTATTTCCACATATACAGTATGCCTATAGTACCTTATATAGCTTACCTATTGTTTTAGGCACTGACAGCTGGACATCAGGATATATATAGGCAACATTCAACACATCCTCCAAAGTTGCCAGAGCAGGAGGGATGGGAGACGAATGAGGTACATCCATTTGTAACATATCATTATATCTTCCCTAAGTTCAGGGAGAGCATCTACTTGTTCCCATAAAATACCTCATTTATCCTGGCAAAGGTCTGATTAAAAGAAAATTCCTCCAGATGAGGATAAGAATTAAAGTTGGACCCTACAGGAAAAGAACTCCTGTCTCTGTAAAATAAGAATCATTGCACCCTGTACCCCACGAATAATTTTACAGAAAATGTCCATATGTAAAGGATTCTGCATACCAAGATTACTGTAATGCCTGTTTTTTCAATATAAGGAATTCAACCTTTTTAGAAGTAATAATGTGTAAGTAACAATGTTTAAGTTTTGTTTTATTTTAAAAGGATTTCCAGCACAAGAGGTCCAATTCAAAGGAGGGAACCTCCCCAGTCTAATGATCTCTTGCCCTGGTTACCCTAAGAAGAATTTCCCGGAGTGCCTCCCAGACACAGAGATGATGGTTCTCCCATGTCCATAATGAACACTGGAATAGCCAAACAAGATGTGGCTGACCCTTTGATTATGATAGCCAAAAATGACAACAACAGAGGAAAACAGAGAAATATGTGAGTGGTATAAGGAACAACCAATTACAACTGCAGCTTCACCAACTACTGGTCGAGGCAGACTCAGTCAAAACAATGGTAAGGACTCCTTGGTAAGTGAGTTTTTCTCTCTAGGTACTGTGGGAATCTGGGAGAAGAGACACCAGGACTGGAGTAAGTATCTGCCCTGTAACCAGGACAGCAGCACCAAAAGCATTAAGTGTAGCTGCAAAGAGACATTCTAAAGGTAAGTTGTCACTGAGTGTTCACATTAACGCACTTACACCCATAACACTTTCTCCAGCACCTTAGATTATAAACTGTTCACACAGTCACATGCACATTGACAGAATCAAAATAGCATTGTTATGAAGACCATACTCCATCTGTAAAGGTACTAATAAAATCTAATTGTGTCTGCTGGAAAGATTACTTATTTTGTAATAAGCTTAAAGAATAGGAAGTCTCTTGTTTACAAACTAACAAAACATTCATTACTGTGGTGCCAATGCCTCAGTATTCAATATTAAAGCTTATGCTCCCCCCAAAAAAAAGAAACATATGTGACTGGATGATTTTTGAAACACCCTCGGAACTGAATACTGTTAGACTTGTTACCAGTCCTCGAGTCATAGCTGTGGACAAATACCACCACAGCTGCCTGTTGTTGCATTGGCTACCTTGTGAGAAACAAAACATAGTGAGTGTATAACTGGAAAACACAGCAGTGTTTTTGGACTGCATACTCTAGCATATACTTTTTTATCATGACAGTCATAAAATGTCTGTTATTGTCTTACTCTGATTTGGTCTGTTTTCTGGAGATGTAGTCTCTTGAAATTGATACTTTAAGGGAGAATGCAGAAGTGATCAGATCTTTTGGACAGTACCAGTGGTGTCCACAGCATGACCAGTGTGTGCTGGGTGAACAGCAGGCTCTAGTTAAACCATTTTTATGCCTCTATATCACTGAAGGCAAATTGGTAAATGGTTCTGGTGCACATGCTTTTTCAGCTCTTAATGAAAAACAATTGTTTAATTTTTGGTGGTACCATAATTGATTATATCATGAAAGGTTGAAAACTCAAAATTGAGACTCACAATTGAAAGAACAAAAAAGAGAGAATCACAAAGCACTGAATGACTAATAAGAGCAAATCACAAAATATTGAATACTTCTCTTTCGTATAAAGGCCCTATATAAGTTTACCACAGTTATGAAACCAATATCAAATGTCATCTTGGTAATGGTACTGTTAGGGAAAGGATTTGTAGTAATGTAGTGTGTGGGGTTAAGGTTAGGGACAAAGGCAGGATTTTTGCCAGATCAGAAATTTAACAGTTCACAGCAGCATTTGATGCATCCTTGATGGTTGTTAATGCTAGGGGCATTAATAATAATGGTTGTTATTGGAAAATTTGCTATGTTTCCACAAGACTGATGTTGTTATTGTTTGTGCAATATAGTTAAAAAAGAATGAATGAAAACCAGTTCTGTCAGGGTATAAATGTTTTCACTGTGACAGACATTCTAACAATAAATCAGGTGGAACTGTTATGACAGGGATTAGAGATAGATATGAGACCTGTGATTATTACATGTTCAGTGATAACACCAATGCTATAGATTGTGTAACCATGACAGTAAAGACAACCCTGGAACATATAACAATTGTTGGAGTGTATAGACCACCTAATTCAAGTGTTGATGACCTAGAGGAATTCATACATGTCTTGCATGAAACACAAAAGGGAAGAATAATAGTGGTTGGGGATTAAAATTTACCAGAAATAGACTGGAATAGTATTAATTCAACAAAATTAGTAAATTATTCACAACTTATATTCAGGAACAATTGCAAAAAAAAACAACCAGAGAATGAAACATACTAGATATTCCCCGGGATTCATGAAGCTCAGTGCAAAGCCGGCATAAGGCTTGCGCCGGCCGTGCGGCGTATATATGGAGTAGTCGCGCCATATACATATTAATGAAGGCGCGCAGCCGCCACAGCCACGTGCATAGGAAATGTGCGTGAGTGCATGGGGTGTAACGAAGTTGCACATGGAGGCGTGTCAATGTCGGCTGTTCATGAGCAACCTAAACTGCTGAATATTATATTCCGCCTGCAATAGTAATCGCACCTATCAGTGTCCGTGGATACTGAAACGTATGCAAAGCATGCAAGATAGTCCCTGTGAACAGAAAATGAAGAAGCAAACACAAATGCACGGTAGGGAATAACGGGTCCCTACCCTTGAACAAATGACATGAAATCCATGTGCCTATAGTCCAATGTAGCTATACCATGTGGAAGTAAAACGTATCATATGTTAGCACGCCACCAGTAGGTACGTCCAGCCCAATGGAGAGGGTCACCAGCTGACCCATAATGTGAGGGAGGGAACATAGCTATGCAGATGTGTCCATAACAAAATACACAAGGAGAAATGTAGATATATGTAGTGATCGTATGTCCGAATCATATCCCACAAGGCATGTAATAGTCACATACAAAAGGTATGTCCGTATTTCACATACCAAATGTAATAGGAAATAGCATATGCATGTAAATGAAACAGAAGGAGCATATAAACAGCTATAACAATAAGGACACATGTAGGCTGAAAGGAACAGTATGATCCGTACTGTCTACAAAGATTACCACCTGTTCCACTTTGCGAGTGACAGTCCCTCTGTGGGCAGATGTGTCCTGACACAAACTTGTAAAAATGGCAAATGTCCAGAGAATATAGGACATAATTATTCCATAGACGTCATGTAATAGTTGCATTAAACATTTTTCACTGAACGTATATTACATAAATGTCATAAGAAACAGAATAAGACACCAAAATGCTACAAGAATAAGCTTAGATATAGGTAAAAATGGTAAGTTCTATCTGCCGAACTGACCATGGGTATGTGTCGGCCTGTAAAATATGCTGTGTTCACCGCAAATGTCACACTGTGGCCAATTGAAAAGGTGGAAATACAATCGTCGACTGAGGGGAGGCATTGTCCACAACAGTCGGACATGTGTAAGGAATAGCTTGGACATAGGAAAAGGTGCCATCCTCCCAATGAGTACAACAGGCTGGCAAAATCCGGAAGTCAGAGGTATAATCCGAATGTGTATGTGACACAGTCGAATGGGTAGTACCCGGATATACCAACCAAGTAATGGAAGTGAAGTATGGGTGTGTACCTATGTGCGTGAGGTATAGCATGTGGAAAGCAAACATGGCAGGGTAGTCCACACAACCATAAAGGTACCCGACTCATGTAGGGTAGTCAATATGTTACTCTGGCTGTGTCGTGGGCCAACAACCAAAGTAGTGCTCTATGGGGTGTGATGAATTTGCGTGTGAGGGGTGGGTGGTTAATGGTAAAATCCCCAAAGGCGATACTATGTCATATGCAGAAAAGGTGAACCAGAGGTGTACGAGGAGGCAGCGGGTGAAGTGGAAAGAAACACAACCACATGTAGAAACAGCTGCAAGACAAGCAGACAGGCCATAGTGTAGAACACAATCCCACAAACATATGAATATGGAAATGTGCGAGACAAATGTATAGATATGTCACCATCACATACCCACAGATGGGTCCTGATGGAACTGGCCATAACAAACGCAACACACCTGGATGCATAATGGCCTACCCAGCATACCCTCCACACCACACAACCTGCCTCCATACCAAAACATCCACCAAATCCAGCCGTACTTGGTCCACTGGTTTGTTTTAGACACAACTACACACAGTGACCCCTACGCATATGTAGTAGGTATTGTCACCCTAGGCAATGTCAGGATTGCAAACCATGTATCCCCTGCATGTAAAACCCCCTGCACATTTTCGTAAAGCCACAAATATCTTCGATATCTGACTTGTTTTGGTCTTGTCCAATTTTTGGGATATCCCTCATGGGATAACCAACCTGTGTAAATAGTAGAATAGGTATGACGACATGATGTCCAATCCTGTAGATATCTGGACACAAGTCAGAACATGTAGTGGAGGTCCATGACACTGTCCAGCCCTAAGTGGGCATGCATAACCTACTACCCAGGATAAAACACCTTCCCATGATGCACGTGTCCTGACACGAATAGGAGGGAGAATATAATGCACACATTTGCATAGTGGCAAAAGCATGAGGGTGAGGAAGACACTGACGTAAACAGGTAACCCTGATCAAGTGTGAGGGACACTGACTGTGTGCAGGCATGACCAACCATACCTGTCAACCTGTGTGAGCAAGATATCTGGACAGGGCCGTGAATACAAGAGAGACAAAAGGTCCAAAAACAGGGGCAATTTGTAAAGATAGCTCTTAGAAACATAGAAATATGATAGAATAACAGTTTGCACATTGGCATTAATGTCCGGAGTATGAAGTCTGAAACCCGACTGTGTCAGCACGTTCCGACTGCAGTCTTTAATGCTGAGCTACTGTTGTGCCAGAACACAACAGCATATTACAGAGGTCCGTACCATACCACTCAACTGTCCAGATATTTGCAGAATGACTAGGGTTACCACCTGTCCCACTTTGCGACTAACAGTCCCTCTTTAGGCAGTTGTGTCCTGTGAAAAAAATCAAGACATAGCAAATGTCCTGAGATGTTAGGACAAAATTATTTCCTAAGTTTCTTTAATAGTTGCATAAAACAGTTATTTTATATATGAAACTTCTATATGTTATGTGAAGTAGCATAAGCAATTCAAATGTTACTAGAATAAGCTTTTATTTGTGCAAAAAAGGTAAAGTTCTGTACTATGCACGGCTGTAGGTATGTTTTGTCCTGGAAAATCTGACATTTCTACAGAACATGTCCCACTTTGGGCATTTGAAAAGGTGGTAACCCTAAGAATGACCAGAGGTTTGCCTCATATTGTTGTTGTGTGCCTCCGACAATCTGCACCAGTCTGGTAAATAGCTGAGGATTGACGTCACTAAATAATGAGAAATATCTTGAGTTTAAGACTCCACATCCTTCAGAAAATGCTAATGCAAAACCTAGTATTCTATCAACGTTCTAAGCTTGTAAGAGCAATCCTTAAAATGTGTCCCTATTTGTCCCCCCATCATGTAGGTTTTGCACAGATTTGGTGCTCTAAGAAGTTGAGAGGTATGGTCCGTACATATTTACAGTAACAACCCTTCACATTTGTGTAATGTTCAACTGCATACCTGTAGTCACCTCATGTCCAAAATAATGATCCCCGTATGACTGTATACAGGTAATAGTAAAATGTGAATGGGAACACCCCTCACCATGGAGTATGGACTGTAACAACCCACCCATAATATGAATTGCCAACAGAATAAGCTGCTGACAGGTGCCCAAAGACCTGTGTCTATAAACAAAGGTAAAACTTCATAAAAGGGAGAAACTCCCTGTCCATATGCTTCGTCTGACATTTGAACTCGGCCAGGGAAGTTCCGTTCACCAGGCGGACAAGCCTAAACCCAGATCACTACATGAACACCCAGACAATCAAAGACCTGTATGTGCCAGGACTATATGCCTTGGTGCTCTGCATATCCTTGGAGTGATTAACAGTGCAGCTGGGGTCCACAGCAGTAGGCAATAGGGAATGTGTAATATGTAGTACCGCATTTTTCCCAGCAGGAGAATGGATGCATGTGTTGTAGGTGAAGCGGTAAGGCATATGTTGATGTAGCTAAGTACTATGGGTATGCATATCAATGAGGGAGAACACCAATAGAATAGTGGTTCTGGCATCTGGCCAACGTGAATGCAGTCCCGGTTGACCTACGACCACTGCACATATAACTTTAAAGTGTAATGAATGCGTTCGTGCTGTACACACATTTAAATATGTAAAGGTGAACGTGTGTTTCGCAGCAGTCTGTAAACCGGAATACAGATATGTAACTGTTATGGTCAGAATTATGAAAGTCCATATAAGCACAAATATCTATGAAACATATGTAACCCACAATAAGGATATGCAAGTGCACCTGCGCGTGTGTAATCCGCTCACAGCATAGCAAATGAATGCTGTTTTCTCCATGTTCTATGTACATGGCTCATATCTGTTAACTCCGTAAAGTACGAAACTGGACAAAGCCATGAAAACAACTGGTACAAATAGGGACAATCCCCAGATATTGCCCTAACAAACATAGAAAGTGGATAGAATAACAGGTGTGTCACTAGCATGGATTCTCTGAAGGGTATGAAGTCGTAACCTGAAATGTTTGTCATTATTTACCAACGTCAGTCTTTAATGATATGCCACTACATTGCCAGATAGACACAAGGTTATGAAAAATGGACCAAAGATAAGAGGCAAACAGCTGTACATGCAGCAAAAATCTGTACAGTTGAAAGGTATGATATGGATATATATATATATATATATATATATATATATATATATATATATATATACACATATATCCACAGACTTAAACCAAAGCAAATTATGAAATGAGGAATGTACAGACATATGTATATATGTACATATATATATATATCTATACACACACGATACATGAATAGATATATATATATATACAACAAACATATGTCCCTGTACATATAACACATGTACATAAATAGGTCATGGTATAGCTATTATGGATAGACAGACAGACATGCATGAAAGGTGAATACACGGCTGCTTTCCAAACCATTGCCTGGAAAGTACCAGTGTGACAGGGCCTGCAAGTTCTACATGTTAAACATGAATATAGGTGTCCTTTGCAGGACCAAAAAAATTGATCCCGTACGAAGTGCGAACCATCATTGATGCAAAAGACGTCACAGCTGCAACTACGATATAGCTGTACATGCAACAGTAGCAGGTGCAAGGGTAATAACACATGGGTCAATAGAATGTATGACGTTCAACCTGATATCAGGAGAGTGGGGAGTACTCAGAAGTGTCTTCACACTTTATTATCGCTCACATTTAACATGTCTAATGGGTACTGTGGAGGGGTGTCAGGTATGGAAATCATGGGTATGCAGAAATGGGCCTAGGTGTTGGTTGGCACAGATCTATTAGGTACGCCCCATGGGAGTGATCAATATACCTATGTGGGTATAGCACACGCCTATAATCTCCAAAAAGGTGCAACCCATCTACTGGATATTGTGCAAACCATTGAGGGAAGACATAGGGACCTATATCAGTGTCATGTAGGCGATTATCATGGATGGAAATGCGTATGACCAAGATGGTAACCGTACCTGCCAAACTTTCAGAATAAGACAGCTGGACTAAGGCATAGTACATGAAATACAAATAGGGACTATATTAAATATACCCCAGACAAAGTCAGAACGTTGATAGAATAATGGTGTAGTCAGGAATATGAATGTTATGAGAGTTAGTAATCATTAAATAGAAATGTCAGTCATTATTACCTAACCGCACAGTCCGTCATGCCTTGCCAGCAATCTACCAGAAAGGCACATTGTTATGACAAATGTAACAGAATCATAGGTCAAACCTCGGGGTGTATACCCATAATGTGTACAGGTGAGAGGTATGAAGGTAACCCATCCTAAATAAATTTACAGAATTAGTGATACTAGGTGGACAAGTGAGAAGAAAGACGTCAGGACAAATGACAAAACATGTACAAGTCAAAAGCATGTATTTCGACAAATGTGAATGACACCGTATGCCCTGTGAAAGTCAATGTGGAAGGTTAATAGACTCAAAAGACATGTATCCCTCAGGGTGTCATGCAGTGTCACCGATACAGTGTCCATTCCCCCATACTCGTACGTGAGCTCTGCCACTGATGGAAAGCGCAAATACCGGCATACACATAAGGTACATGATAGAATAATTAGTGTGGATAAGCACCTGTTGGCCTGTGTGAGGAATACAACCCTCTGGGTGGGTGTGTCCTGCAATAGGAATGTAATGGCATCTGGCCTGTGATGGTGCCATATATTGTGTGTATTTGTGTAAGAAAATTGATATCTTGTGTCAGAAACATACCTCGCAACTGTACAGAGTCTCGCAGAATGTGCAGATGTTTGCCTCATATGTTTGGTGTGTTACTCTTACAATCTGTACCTGTCTGGCAAATACCTGAGAACTGAAGTCATTAAATAATGACAAACATTTGAGTTTAAGACCCCAAATCCTTCAGAAAAGTCATACTAATGCAAAACCTATTATACTGTCAACTATCTACGTTTGTAAGAGCAATATTTAAAATCAGCCCCTATTTGTCCCCCCATCATGTTAGGCTTTGTACAGATGTTTTGCTCTAGGAGGTTGAGAGGTATGATCAGAAACAGATACATGTCTGAGGAAACAGCATTATCGACTGCAAGATAACTCAGACGGTATGAAAAGCGTTGCAGTAGGAAGTTCAGTATTGGCCGCAGGTATGTGCAGACATGTCAAATGACACAGCAGTCTACATAAAGTACCTATAGGGCTGTCACCCTTACTAATGATGACAGTGGGACATACCCACAGCCATGCATACACCACAAATAGACATAGCATACATCAAAGCCTAGGCCATGATACAACGAAGCCTCCGGCGTGTATGAGTTGAGTGAGAGTACAGCAAGGAAAGATGACTGCCAGGCTATTCAGCAAACACCCATAGGGGCGTGCAAGACCGCCCGTAACACGAACATTGCACGGACAATGTTGGGATTTGCAACATACCCCATTTGTATGTGAAAGCTATGCAAATGATGTAAATAGGCGATACATGAAACAGTAAGCTGTCCTTGCAAGAGCAGAGTTATGTGCAGAAATGTATCCGGATGTTAGGCGACTAACATTCTGCACGTTGCTAAACAGAGCAATGACAGCTGCAAATACAGTATGAATACAGTCGAAGAAGCATGCCAATGTCAAAGTCCAAGGCCAATGGCAGCTTTGTCCATTGGATATCAATAAAACAGTAGTTGTCCTCCCCCGATCTCCGGTGTGGAAGCGTAGCATAGCACCACGAGAACGCACAGCGCTTCAAAACAAGTCAAATTTGTATAATATACATACACAATGTAGGTTTAGTTAGATGTTAGTACACCATGCAGATGACTGGCAAGCTGGAGACAACATGGCTACTGCGTACTGGTTGTTATGTGTGGAAGCGCTCTGTCAGAGATGTAACAAAGCATTTGTAGGCAATCTGATGCAAGTGAGGCTGAGGATAGTGAATCACAACATGTCATGCCACATGGGCCAAGCCTCTATAGTGTAGTGTAGGATAAGGAGACTATTAGAGTAGAAGATATGTAACAACATGAGTGTGTATGTATAAAACACTAATCTCACTGGAGCAGTGTCACATGTTTGCTGCCAGTACTCAGTGGAAGAGGCGTGTTATGAGCTATCCTAGGGAACGTCAGGGGACTGATGGTGTATGCCATGGAAACCACTGATGTGACCTGCAAACATGCCCACAGTGTGTCTGTGCCCGTGCATGCCAGTAAGCCTGAGTAAGTATGTGTGTGCGCGTGTTAGCCTGTGTGCGCATGTGGAAGAATGAGTAAGCTAGTGTACGAATGGTGAAGCCCGTGTAATGTCGTGTATGTGTGTGTAAGCATGTATACATGTGTACTACACACATCACACATGTACTGCATACTCAGACACACATGCTGCCAATACTACACACATCAGTGAAATGGCACATGGATGGAGAATACATCATCAGAATTAACAGTGCTGTAAACTATGCTACATTGATCGTCATAGCTGCAATGCATCATGCCTGCTGATATACACCTGGAAGTAACACACTGTGTGTTAACAGCATGCTAACATCAATGCAGTGGAATAAAGCCACCATGTGCATCAGCATCAGGTTAGTCTGATCCTGCATCAATGTTACACATCACAGGTGGTGGCACAGGTGACATCATATGCACAGGGTGTGGTGTTACATTTCCAGAGCTGTCATTGAGCCATCCAATGTACATGTAGGTGTGTGTGTGTGAGGGACAACGGTTATTGCATGGCCCAATGGTGATGCAATGGGTTTGTGTATGTGATAGCCCTAGCTGTTTGTGGTAAGTGTGTGTGTCTGCATATACACAGGTACAGCATGTGTCAGCCATATACAGGAGGTTGTGGGACAGTCACAAACCATACCTGCCAGGCTGTAGAGATCGCAATTACTGGCCATGGACACCCCTCCATGCATCCAACACAACCCAGTCCTGCACCTGTCAATGTATACACATACAGTCCTGGGATCTGTACCACAACCTGTGGATAAACGTGAGTCTGTAATGTTAACCTGAGTTGCATAGAATTGTCAGTTACTACATACGGATATGAGCCATACTCACCCTCCAATGTAATAACCACTGCTGACTGTTGCCGAGATGTGCATACGACCATTCAAAGGTGCTGTACTAACATTGTTTCCAATGCCCATGTAATACCCAGCAACACAATAACCAGTCACTACACAGGTATAACCCACAATCACTACAGCACACAGTATGTGCACTATCACAGAGCCATAGCAGATGTACATACATCCAAGGTATTCACATACAGTTAATGCAGCACATTCAAGAGTGATAATCCCAACATACATATCTATATACAATATATATATATATATATATATATATATATATATATATATATATGTGTGTAGCTAGATACACACACACACACACACACACACACACAAAATACACGTGGCAGGGTTGGGAGCAGAACACAAACGCAACCACTGTACCACACAACAGCATTACGCAGTTACAGAACGTGCTACCGTGATTAGTAGATCACAGGATTCACACAGGCATACATCTAGTCTGCAGACAGCAGCAGCAAAGGGAAAGATGCCGCACAGATGTTATGGAGAGTGAATACTGTAACAGCAATGTACTGTTGTCGTGCAGCTGGAAACAGACACACACACACACACACACACACACACACACACACACACACACACACACATGGCAGGGCTGGGAGTCGAACATACATCGAACTACCCTATCACACTACAGCATGACGCATTTATAGAACGTGCTACCGAGATTACTAAACACAGCAGTCCCAGTGGCATACATCTAGGCGCGTCATCATCCACAAAGGCAAAGGCGTCGGTAGGAAATATCTGTGGTGTGAGGCGTCTAAAAGCAAGACTGAGTCCCCAGGCGGACAGGAGCATGCAAGCAAACACACACACACTTGGCAGAGCTGGGAGTTGAACGTACACCTAACTACCCTATCACACTACAGCATGATGCATTTACAGAATGCGCTACCGAGATTACTAAACACAGCAGTCCCAGAGGCATACATCTAGGTGCGTGTCATCATCCACAAAGGCAAAGATGTCAGTAGGAAATATCTGTGGTGTGAGGCATCTAAAAGCAAGACTGAGTCCCCAGGTGAACGGGAGCATGCGGGTAAACACACACACACACACACACACACACACACACACACACACACACACACACACACTTGGCAGGGCTGGGAGTTGAACATACACCTACCTACCCTATCACACTACAGCATGACGCATTTACAGAATGCACTACCGAGATTACTAAACACAGCAGTCCCAGAGGCATACATCTAGGTGCATGTTATCATCCTCAAAGGCAAAGACGTTGGTAGGAAATATCTGTGGTGTGAGGCGTCTAAAAGCAAGACTGAGTCCCCAGGTGGACGGGAGCATGCGTGCAAACACACACACACACACACACACACACACACACACACACAAACACTTGGCAGGGCTGGGAGTTGAACATACACCTAACTACCCTATCACACTACAGCATGATGCATTTACAAAACGCGCTACCAAGATTACTAAACACAGCAGTCGCAGAGGCATACATCTAGGCACGTGTTTTCATCCGCAAAGGCTAAGACTTCGGTAGGAAATATCTGTGGTGTGAGGCATTTAAAAGCAAGACTGAGTCCCCAGGCAGATGGGATCATGCGCGCAAACACAAACACACACACAAACACACTTGGCAGGGCTGGGAGTCGAACATACACCTAACTACCCTATCACACTACAGCATAACGCATTTACAGAATGCGCTACTGAGATTGCTAAATACAGCAGTCCCAGAGGCATATTTATAGGCGTGTGTCATCATCCACAATGACAAGGACGCCGACAGGGATTGTATAGAGAGTGATCAGTCTGAAAGCATACAGACATATTACTGTCCCATGGTAGACATAGACAAACACACGGCAGTGGTGTGATCGGGGCAACGTAAGATTTACAGAGCACCACAACAACAAGACATAGACACGGGATGCGCCACAGACAGTACACCCTTCAAGATAGTCGACCAGTGTGTACTCGGTAGGCATCCATCGTGACATTGAAAATGGATATCTGTTACTTGGATGACCACCATGGCTATACAGGATGTCAACAGCCATGCCCATGCACAGAGGGACATCACCGACACAAGGTGTCACTGGCCATGGCCACACGCTTAGTAATACATGTCCGTTCTGACTGTACTGTGTGTCGATCTACACAATGGCTTACTGGGCATGCTCACACACTTAGCAGTTGCAAAGGGCCGTCTTGCATGCAGACGGTGTCTCAACATGCAAGGGCTCAGTTTGGACTGTCATGTGTGTCCATCTACACAACAGCATACTGGGCATGCTCACACACTTAGCAGTTGCAAAGGGCCATCTTGCATGCAGATGGAGTCTAAACACGGAAGGTCACAGTAAGGTATAACTGTCCCCACACACAGGGCGGGCCATCCTGCATGCAGATGGAGTCTAAACACGGAAGGGCACAGTAAGGTATAACTGTCCCCACGCACAGGGCAGTCACACACATGCAATGACCAGTACACACTCAGCTGCCATCACAGCTGTCACAGGTGCAGATCACAGATGTACATACCACAGTCTAAACTGTAGCCCTTGAGACATCACCATGTCATTGCTGCAGCAATACACAGCCATACATTACCACAACACTGTGTGACACATGACCAGTGGACTGTACAGAGGTCTACAGCAACTGTGCAGAGTACACATGTACTGACAGGGTTCCAACAGGTGTTATGCATTGCAATTATACCACTATACATGACCAGGTCAGCTCAAGACATACCAGGGGCCCCGGATCTTACACAGCTGTGACAGATGAGTGTTGCTGTACACCAACGAACACACGTTTGGATATGTCATACATGTGATTGTAGTGGATGTGAGCATGGACCACACACACAACACATATGTACATAGTTTAGCCTTTGCTGTCCCCCGTGCAGAACAGTGGCCTAAGCAATCATACGCACGCAAATGGAAGATGGGTCCATGTCTGTTGAATGCTCACAGTACAGGAGGTAGCAATGTTGACAGAGGACACATTCTCCTGTAGTAGTCGCCCATGACACCCATGATATCATACCACAGTCCATGTGTTATGTATGGCAACACACATGTCCACCAATAGCAATGCATACAAACATGGCTACAGGAGACAAATGTAGGACCAACGCACATGTACAATCTGTACTGTGCATGCAGCAACCATGCATGTGCAGTGGCCGATGTCCGTAACACAGCTGTGCCTAACTACAACATGCAGTCGCAATGCAGCCCCATCATTGACACCTGTATATGGTGACATACAGACAGTACGGGTGGTTGTACATCACGTATGGAGGGATGTGTGCACATAAAGTGGTGATCCACCTGTGTAGATGTATGTGTGCGAGGGATGGCTCACAGGTGTGTCACATGCCATCCTACCATGCCATGTGCAAACAGTACGCTATGTCAGTGTTACTTGACGGTGATGACATAACTCATACACAGCGGTCAGGTGTTACCAACTGTATGCCACGTGACACCTGTAACACTGACATCCTCCCATGTGCATATAGCCACACAATTGCCAGACATCACATTGGTACACATACTGCAGACATTACTGCTGCATGTCTATCAAACGGCTCATCATATGGCAGGTGTATCATTCCCAGCACTGCCATGTGTGTCTGCTTGTGTGACCACACATGCCACATATGGTGGGGACTACGTCCCAGTTGTTACACATCCCTGTACACCGTTGTAGAGATCTGTACATACTGCAGTGTGGAAAGCATGACGTCGGCAGGTGTGGTGCATCACACACATTGGCTATCCGTACACACATATCTGGTCACCACAGTGTGTGTGTGTATGTATGTATGGTTGTCTGATGCGTGGTGTGAGGGTGTATGCTACCATACAGTGGAAACAGGATCACTAACCCCTCATGGTGACTAACCTCTCATGGTGATGCAGTCTACTACCCTGTTGATGCCATCGGTCCCAGCTGTTCTGGCTACCTGTGCATGTTCCTTCTCTGTGCCACGTCGTGTGGGTGCAAAGTACTGCGAGGGTGATGACCACATAGGCAAGGGTCCACACCTCAACACTATGGGGTGTGCGTTATAGTGCTGTAGACCCCGTGAATGTGGCCATGTTCCTGTACTGTGACAGGGTATTACTGCTACACAGTGTGGCCTCATGCTATAAGGTGGCCTCTAACGTCATCATTGGCCAGACCGCTGTGTACAACCCCTGCACCATGTCAACATACCTGTAATGTTTCCCAGTATGTATGTCACATCTCTGTCCACTGTAGCCTGTTCAACTGACCACATGCTTGAGGTGCAGTATATGTGCGGACATCTGTGTCATGTTCAGACATCTGTGTCATGTTCGACTTTCCAACAGTCAGGTTGAGGGTACGTTTAGCATGCTGATATTGCCATACATGCCTGTGAGTACTCCACAGTTACACATGGGGGACTGCAAACACTGCTACCTGTAGGCACATGCCAGTACACCATAAGAGGGAACCAGGGCATCATTACCAACATGCTGTTACTGTTGTAACCGAGACACATACTGTGAACATATCCCAATGCATGCTGCACCTGGACTACATGGTATGACTGGTGCATGTTGACAGTACACCACTGATGTCACATACACATATCTCAGTATTCACACACGACCAATGCAATATACACATCCCTCAATATGCATACACAAGTAATGTTAGATACACCTCTCACTATTATGTTCACCCTGTGCATCAGACCATTTGAGCATATCCCTGCACTCAGTATTCACACACAACCAATGCAACATACACATCCCTCAATATGCATACACAAGTAATGTTAGATACACCTCTCACTATTCTGTTCACCCTTTGCATCAGACCATTTGAGCATATCTCTGCACCAGTGGTGTGGATGACAGGGATGCAGCACAGGCTTCATCATATGCACAGGGTGATACTGTTTGCCAGGGGCATAGGCTGCTCTGATGGATGACATCATGTGTGTGGGGAAGGGCCAGTGATTTGAATGGACATGTCTGTTCCGTATGCATGTGGGTGTTGTGGAGCCCTACAGTTGTGTTGGCTGTGTGCGTGTATGTGTGCACACAGTTCTGTCATTTGTGAGGCCTACACAAGGGTATTATGGACAGCTCCAGATTGTACAGACCAGGTTGTACAGCTCACTGTGACCAGACACAGCCATGTGTCCTGTGCCTGCCAGGGGTTGCACGGGCACTACCAGGCAGAGGTACAGAATGGCTACTGTCCGATGACACACGGCCACTGGAACTGTGTCCCCACCGGGATTGTCCAGGACCATGTCCACATGGCCTGCTGTGACCTGGTGTGGACAGCGCAGCACCAGCTGCACTGCTACTGCTACCGGCACTATGGGAGCGGCCATGTGAGGTGGCACACTCACGTTGACATGCACTAGGTGGTGTAGCTAGCCTATGTCCATGTGGCCTACGCCTCACCCCTACCAGATGTTCCATCACAGACAGCTCACACTCTCGGATTGCCATGCCACGGTCGAGAATTCTGACCATGTCACTCAATCACCTGTCCAGAACATCAGCAAGCTGCTGTTGAGCACCTGCCAGTGCCAGGATGTTGTTGTTTCGGGTACTGATAGCAGCCCTCTGCAGCCTCTGCCCTTGTCTGTTCTGCCATTCGGCATGTGCCTGTGCTGCCATTACAGTTTGGAACATGCATCTGGTGATCCCAGCTGCTGCGCTATGTCCTGCAGGTGCATATCTGCCATAGGTCCTCCTACGATCTGCACCAGCCACATGCCTGTGTGGCACATCTGCAGTCAGTATACTGCCACCATGGTGTGGAGACACACCTTCTGTAGCCACCACACATTCCTGTTCAACGCTAACAGACGCTGACTGTCCTTCCTCTATGGCCACTGTAGATGCGGTATGTGTTGGCAGCTGAACTGTGTGCGGGGAAGAGGGGGACATAGCTGGGATGGCAACCATTGGCACAGATTCAGCCCCTGACATCCCTGCCTGTACTTTGTGCATATGTTCATCACTGCTAGCATCTGTGGGGACAGTATCAGATGGACCGCAGGAGGGTAACGCACCTACATCACCTGTGAATGCAAAGAAAGACTAAATTACAATAGACACACACACACTGACACACACACACTGACACACCATGCATGTGATATGACAGATGGCATGCAGCATGCTTGTGATACAGCTGACAGCATGCAGCTCAGACATCAATAGTGTTTGTAAGCATACCCCCTGGAATGCACACTACAGCAGGCAGGTGTCATATCATTATCCATGCAATTCACACGATCATGGTAGTATGCATACATCCCTGTGATACACCATGTGGACCAGAACAGGATAACAGTACACATGGCTGACATGACCTTGACATGCAATCTGCTGACGTGTGCATTAACATGCATGCATGCCTGACATAATGGTGTCCTGACACATGTACAGCATCGTACTGGGTATCACATTGTGGTGTTGTCCATATGCCCTACAGATAGAATGCATGTTGAGCAAATGTGCATGGGCATGGTAGGGGACTGTGAGCCGTCTACATTGCTGTACAGTGTGATGTACAGACACTGTGCCATTGCATGGCATCATGAGGCATCTATATTGCTAAAGAGTGCATGTTATGTACGCATTGCATATCCAGAAATGCATGTATACCCATGACATACCTGTGGATTGTGACCTACGATGCTGAGGTGTATACACACCAAACCATGCTGTGTCATGTGACAGGTCACTGGAGGACATACAGATGACACCCCTGCATGATGACTACAGAGTGTCAGCTGCCTGGCAACCATGTCCACACATAGCGGACCTGTCACATCACCATTTCACACATGACATTGATGTACCACACACACAAGGTGCACAGCTAACAGTGATGTCCTACGGCAGGAGGGGAAAAGTACAGTATCTGTGGCCTGGTGTCACTGTCAGTGGAATCTGTAAAGGTGACTACCATCATGCAATGACACAGACATCATGTTCAACACATCTTATGAGGTACACATCACTGACACCTCCACTAGCTGTGCACAGGCATTTAGGATGTGCAGTGTACCACATCACCTGTACAATCGGTCTAGTATGGCTGTAATTGGACCATGTGTGGACAAAGCGAGACAGGGTGTATCCACATCCTATCTTCTGTGTGGCTACGTGTCTCTGGCCATCCCCCATGGCCATGTGTGCACATGTGTTGTTCATGTATGTGATGGCCATCTATCACACATGTCTGTGTTGTCCCATATGACATACACCCATAGATGTTGGATATGTCACCATCCACAGGGTTATGCAGACAACAGGTGTATGTGTGGTATGTGGGGTATGGGTTATGGGAAATTGTGACAATATTGCAACCAAAATGCTACATGTCTTAGACATGTCGGATGGAACATCACAATGTGTGAAACCATTGCAGGGGCATATAACACAATGGTGATGCCTGTGGTCTGCCCATATCACTGCTCACTGTACCACACGTTTTGTTCCACTGTATATTTGATGAAATTAGATGCTGCTGTAAATCCAAAGGTTCACTCATCAAGAAACTGAACAAATCTGAAAATCATACACAAGTGAAACCACCATGAAAAAATACTGCTGTATAAAAGTCCAAATGATTTATTAAAACAAATACAAATAAAAAGAACAGATGAGCGCTTTCGCATACCAACTAGTACGCTTCTTCAGATCTTAACATCTATATTTTTAAAACTACTTTTATACAAAAGCTCATACTCAAAAATAATCAATTAATCAATCTATCAATTTACCAATTATACAATTAAATAATCAATGCAGTGCAATGAAAATATACTAGTTGCCTAATAACTCTGTAAACCCTATGAGCAAAAAGCACTAAAAGAATAAAACATGCCTAAAAATCCTGTCACTCCAGGTAACTGCGTGTTCCACAGAATAGTGGGATAAAATAAATAATACAGATAAATGATGAAATAAACAATATTTTAAAGCCACCAGATGCTCATCACTTCTAACACGTTTTCCAAAAATATATATGATGTATAAAAACACATTAAAAATATATAGATGTAAAGAAAAAATATATAAATATATATGACTGTATATGTGTAACATAAAAAATATAAAAAAGAACAAAGATACCTTGTATACTATATTAATCCATATATAAAATTTCATTATTAATTAATTTACCATGAAATAATGTCTATTATGCTATAAATACAGATATGATTGTAAACATGTGGAATGTATAAAAAATATATATATATATATATCTATATATATATATATATATATATATATATATATATATATATATACATATAACTAAATAAATATAACCAATAATAAATAAATAAATAAATGAATAAATGAATATTTGACAAAATACCCATATTCAATAAACACTACATTGTATTTATTGGTAAAACAAATACTGATGCTATTACAAATAATGTAATTACAAATAAATATATTTATATGAAGTATAAAAACCTTCATTTATTACTACGTGCTTCAAGTATGGGCTTTATATTTATAGACTGATTAAGACCAGATGATAAGTATGCTCTCAGTTTAAAAATCCATTGTAGCTCTAAAGTCTCCAAATAATTCATATTACTACCCCCTCTTCTTCTAGGGGTTACTAGTTGTAACACTCTAAATCTGAAGTCATGTCCCTCATTTAACATAACATGTCTAGCTAAAGCATTCTGTTGGTTAGACTTTTTGATTTCATAAGAATGATTATATATCCTATCCTTAAGCCTTCTCTTTGTTAAACCAACATAGAATGCTTCACATCGTATGCATGTAGCTAAATATATGAGATTGGTGCTATTACAAGAAGCAAAAAATCTGGGTTCAAAAACATAATCAATATCCGGATGCATAAATACTTGTGTATCAGTAATCAAACCACACATATTACACTTCTTACAAGGATATGTACCCATTCTCATCTTATCTGAACACTCTTTTTCTGAATTCTGTTCATGTTCAATACAAAGTAGCCGCTTAAGGTTTTTACTATTTCTATACGTAAAATGAGGTGTTATACCCACAATATCCACAATAGATGAATCTATTGTTAGAATATGCCAATTTGTTCTTATGATCCTTGTTATTTCTTTATTGTCATTAGTGAATCTAGTAGTGAAAGTTAATCTCTTATCATTCATCTCCTTAGTAGCTAATATAAAACTCTTAGAACCAATGTACCCTTTATTACCTATGTTAATGTTAATGTTATTATTATTTTTATTTTTATTTTTATTAAATATCAAATTCCTAATATCTTTTACCATGCCTCTGTCATAGCCTCTCTCAACGAAGAGGCATTCCAATATATCAGCCTGTTTCTCTAATTTGTGGCTCACTTTACATAGCCTAACAAGTCTCATAAACTGACTCCTGACTATGTCGGGGAATATATGGCGGGGATGCATGCTACTAAACTGAAGCAGAGTGTTTTTCCAGCATGGTTTCCTGTATAAAGAAGTTAGGACCTTACCATGTCTATTTATGCTTATGTTGATATCTAGAAAACTAATAACTTCACTAGAACAATCCATCGTGAATCTCAGAAAACTGGTAGTGGACTCTAAATAGAAGATGAAGTCCTTTAATTAATCTATAGTTCCTTTCCAAAAAATAAGGATATCGTCCACAAACCTTCTGTAAAGCAGGACTTTATCATAATATTTACTATTAAAAAGATGGTTCTTTTCCCAGTAGTAAACTACCAGGTTAGCATACATATTTGCGCATGGGGTGCCCATAGCGACACCCCATTTTTGCAAATATAACTTGTCCCTAAACATGAAGACATTATTAGCTAAAACCATGTCTAGTAAGGCACATATAAGTATCTGCTGATCCTGCTTGAAGCTAACATTATGATTCAATAAGTCCCTAATGGCTTCTATGCCATATTCATTAGGGATCGATGTGAATAAGTTTTTTTACATCTAGTGTAACTAAAAGACAGGTGTCTATTTTCCAATTAACAGAAACATTTTCAAACATATCTATCAATTGATAGGTATCCCTGAGTATGGTAGAAATCATTCTAACCATAGGACTTAACGTCTTCTCAATGTATACAGATATTGTCTCCGTGGCTCATCCCTCTCCAAAAACTATAGGATGCATGGGTAGCGGAACCACCTTCTTGTGCACTTTTGGGAGTCCTTTGATATAAGGAATCACAGGTTGTTCCACATAAAAATAATCATGCAATTCTTGACTTATTTGTCTACACATACACCCATAGATGTTGGATATGTCACCATCCACAGGGCTATGCAGACAACAGGTATATGTGTGGTATGTGGGGTATGGGTTATAGGAAATTGTGACAATATTGCAACCAAAATGTTACGTGTCTCAGACATGTCAGATGGAACATCACAATGTGTGAAACCATTGCAGGGGCATATAACACAATGGTGACGCCTGTGGTCTGCCCATATCACTGCTCACTGTGCAGTACTGGTTTGTGTACCACACGTTTTGTTCCACTGTATAGTACATATGCTTCCATTGTAGAACACCTCCACCGTTGTATGCACAGCTGGACACACATGTAGCAATGGCAAATACTGTAGTTTCATGTCTGTGTGTCATTTCAGTGTTATATATTGCACATGGGTGGCCTGTGTGGATGATGGGTGATGCAACCTGTATATCCATGTATTAACTGGCCACATGGTGAATAGATTTATGCTTTGACATGCCTGATACCGATGACGGTCTCACCTGCTACGGACTCTTGTCTGTGCGGCATGCCAGAGGTACCTGTATAGGGTGACACAGCAGTATGAACATTATCCATGACTGTATGACAGCCACAGGGTGCACAGTGCAAGTTAACACATTCACCTGTACAATAGCATATAGTCAGCACATGTGTGCATACCATACCTCTCAACCTCTTAGAACAATAAATGTGGACAAAGCCTACTATGATGGGGGACATATAGGGACAACTGTGACATATTGCTCTTACAAACTTAGAAATTTGCTAGACTGATAGGTTTGCATACACATGGGTTTTACACGGAATGTGCAGTCGTAAACACAACTGTATGTCATCATTTAATGACTCCATTCCTCAGCTATTTGCCATAAAGGGACAGATATTAAGGGGAACACACCGACAATATGAGGCAGACATCTGGACATCCTGCAAATACCTGTACAGTTCAGAGGTATGGTGCATACACAGGGTAGCATAAAGCATGTGTGTCCACATACCTTGCATATGTTGTTACATTACATGATGTACACTGACACATGCATGCAGGGGTGTAGCTAGGATTTTCAAATTTGTACTCACAGCACTCAAACTGCTACCCCCCTCCCCAGCCAAGCTACGGCCATTCTCGTAATTCACGGTTCGCTCTTTTAGTGTTGATAAAGAGGCATTCGCTGTAATGCCTCTTCAGTAATATAATATAAATTCACTCAAACTCGGCTCCTTGAATTGAAAATTAACCTGAAATGTCAGTTCTTTGAAAAATGCAGCATGGCAGTTGGGGTAGAGAATTTATGCTTTTGTTTTCTGTAACTAAGGTACAGGTTTTGAGCTTGAATAAATTACTAACCACCTGATACCCCTAACTAGGATGTTTCATTCATACACACACCCCTACCTACCTCTTAGTGCAAGAAATATGGACAAAGCCTAAAATAAGCAGCGACAGATATTAAATAATGCTCACATGACCTTAGAAAGTTGCTAGAATAACAGGATTTGTGCTAGTATGAATTTTTCTAAAGGACATGAAGTCTGAAACTCAAATGTCTGTCATTATTTAGCAACTTCAGCCTTCAATGATTTTCTAGAAAAATCACAAAATTTATGAAGAACAGACAAAAAATATGGGGCAAAAATCTGGACATTCTGCAAAATTTGGACAGTTGAGAGGTATGCTACCTACCACACACACACACACACACACACACCTCTCAACCTCTTAGAGCAACAAACTCATAAATAAAACTGAGGCAAAGGCCCAAAAATAAAGAATTTTTTTAAATATTGCTCTTATAAACTTAGAAAGATAATAGAATAGTAGTAGGTCTTGCATTAGTACGAATTTTCTGAAGGGTATGAAATCTGAAACTCAAATGTCTGCCATTATTTTCTAACTTCAGTCTTTAAAAATTTGCCACTAATTTGCCAGAAAACCGCAATTTTATGAAAAACGGACCAAAAATGTGATGCAAAAATATAAAATTGCCAGACAATACAGCTGGGAACCTGTCAAAGAAGGGACACCATTTTAATATGAGCACAGTTAACTTAGAGCAGCTGACAAAATTAGAGAATCTACATGCATTTCTGAAGTTTGGATATTCCTAATTCTATAAAGCGATTTATTTGCACATACTTCTCAACCTCTTAATGCAGGAAATCTGGACAAGGCCAAATATATTGGGGGAACATGCAAACAGTACTAAAAATTGACCTTGTATAAACTTAAGACAGTTGCTAGAATATCAGGTCTTGCTTTAGCATGCATTTTTCTGAAGATTATGACGTCTGAAACTTAACATCGGTCATTATTTAGTGACTTCATTCCTAAATGATTTGCCAGAAAAAAAGTTTTAATTTTGCATTTTACAGCACGAACACCAATAAATATCTGCTAAACAAAGCAATGCAGTCTCACAATGAAACCAGACTTAGCATTAAAACTTCTCTGCCCTTGAAACTCACATTCATTGAAACAGCATTGAAACCCACATTCAAAGAAAATACATTTTGCCAGTGGCGGATAAAGATTAACTTTGGGCTGTTTTCAAATCATAGGCTCCATGCACATGAAACATACACATGCTCTTTGATACACCTTCCATCATAAAAGTCTACTCAAACTTCTACAGTCCACCAGTATCAGTAAATATGCACAATCTCTGAACTAGTAAAAGCCATCTACATAATTCCACATTAGAGAAATCTGTAACTAATGAAGAAGCTGCTGCTAGCAAACAACTTTATATTTCATGGTTTCATCTACAAATAATGTGCCTGTTGCCCTTGAGGAATAAATTGCCTTATGTTGCATTAAAAACAATGATACACTAGTAATATTGCAACAAGGATGGATGGCAAACTAATAACAGGTTCATAGTTACTACTAGATATCTTCGCTAAAACGGACTACAGCATCCACCCCCTTTACAACACAGTACAGTATCAGCAATGCATCTACCTACTGTGGGAGAAGAACCCACAGCCTTCTGCATCAAAAGCAAGTACACTACCTGTTGTGCAATTAACAGTACAAGCAGACTCTGCATAAGCACTAAACTTAAGTTCCCCTGCAGCTCTCAGCTCCTTGTAAAATGTTGACACTCAGCTGTATCTCTGAACTTTGCAGCACAAGAAATCTGGAAAAAGCCAGCATTTATTGGGGGGGGGGGCAAAAGCCCAAAAAACAGGGACATATTTAAACATTGCTTGTATAATTTTGAAAAGTTGCTAGAATAAAATGCTGCGTGTTACCATGCATGTCTTGAACCCAGAACCATATGCACTACAGTCAGTGCAACTTATCACTATGCTAAATCAGCAGTTTGAAAAATAGGAAGACAAACTTAATGGCTATCATTTAGATAGCTCTCAACCTCTTAGCACAAAAAACCTGGACAAACAAAGCCAATAATGAGGGAATACAAATTCAGTTCTCACTTCACACCTTAGCACAAAAAACCTAGACAAACATCAAAAACAATAATAGGAGAAATGCAACTTCAGTTCTCACCATAGCTCACAACCATTAGAAAAGCAAATCTGAACAAAGTTGAGAAACGGTGGTGGTTAGGGACTTTAGGCTCTTCTTACCCTAAAGAAAAGGTACAGGCTTTGAGTCTGAACACCTATAGCCAGCAGGTGTAGTATGTGGGGGCATTTACACACACACACACACACACACACACACACACACACACACACTGCATGTCTCTTTAAATTTTAACTTGGGTTTTAATTTATTTTATTAATTTCAATTAATGTTAATAGTAAAGAATTTTAATGACTGAAAACCTGTGGTATAAAATGTGCCTGAAGGTAGTTACTGACATTCTGAGTAAGTCCCCCGAGTGAGATAAAATTGCTTAATCTTGGTTTTGTGGAGTTTTATTTATTAATAAAAGATTTATATTTTGGAACTCTTGTTCTTCCATGCCATTTGGTTGTTATTGACTTCCTTCACCATAAACATCATCTCCGACCTTTCTTCTTTATCCTCAAACTTTTATCAACCACCTCTTCCACACTGCACACATTTTCCATCTTCCTTCCTACTTCTCTGAGCCACCACTATGCTCATACCAGAAGCAGGATGTCTCACAAGGATAGTCCCCGCTTGCTAATGAGTAGGGGAAGTTCCCCAATGTTTTGGCCAAATTTCCCCTGGTAATAGAAATACTGCCTCAGATATCTCTTGAAAAGAGGCTACTAACCTCATGGGACTAGCCTTTTCAACCCAGGTTAAATAAATAAAAATGTTTTTCCCTCCCTCTGTGAATTTCAGCAACTTTGGTAGGAGAATATTAAAGAAAATAGGTAGGAAGGGCTTGCAACCAGTCACAAATATTTTATTTTTGGTTTGTTTGTCATGTGAGTTGATGTGTTTAGATGTTTTATATCATCAAGCTGAAAATTTTGTGAAGTTGAGTTGCGGCTAAAAAAAGTGAAGTCAAGCTGACTAGCTCTGGGTTTTAAGATCTAACATGTATTTACACACACACACACACACACACACACACACACACACTTAGATTCATAGGTTGGTACTAGGCTATCGGCCCTAGGGCCTATACAAGCCTAGCCATAACAATTCCCTGGCTATTTCTTCCCACACTATACTTCCTTGTGGCACATCAACATTAATTTGGTCATCAAACATCAATATTTTCATACATCTGTACTTCAGAAAAACAAACATTATATCAACAAAATACACATCTTTGTTACTTGTTTCTTTTGCTCTCTGTTTAGGGAGTAAACCGATGGGGAAACAATAATTTCCCTTCTCTGCCCTCAAGAAACCCTTAAATGATTTCAAATGCCAGCCATATCCATCAAATGTACCTCATTTTGAGTCTTTAAAAGTTTGCATTCCACACTGTTACAACACAGTGAGAGTGTGGCACACATTCTTTTAAAATTACTTTTTTACTAGTATTGACGGTAAATAACCTTGAATCACACAGAATCTTATTAACTCAATAAAAGAACCTAAAAAACAAGACAAAACTGTAACTGTTAATAATCACAGTCTGAGATTTCCAGCTGTGAGAAGTAATGCTCCACATTTTGGGGGTTGGAAAGTAGCTATAATGCCATTGACAGTCATGCATTTGCTGTTTGGCAGATCTGCAGCAATCACAAATCATTATCTTTCACTTGCTTAGATGCAAATGGGGTATCAACACTGCATACTGTAAACATAGTAACTCCAGCACAGCACACACGAGTATATCAGACACCCCGAAGTTTCATGGGACCTTAAACCACAAAGAATATTCAAGAAACTCCCTAAAGAGCCATAATGCTTCTATTGATACGCTCTTGCATCTCATCTCACTACCCCTTCTCTGTCCTATACGGCTGCAACAAATACACAGTAATAATTCAGATCATTATCTATAATAGAAAATAACAGTCACAAAAAAGCTAAAACACACAATTAATGGAAACCTATGAAATACGCAGACAGCTACACATTAAAGCAATCGCCTAATATATAAGTGTCTACTGTATCTGTTTCTGCTTGTTTCTGAAAAAAAAAAAAAAAAAAAAAAAAAAAAATCTCTTGTTTTCCCGCCTTACTGAAAACAGCACTCAACAACAGGGTAGGCTCCACAAATGTATCTAAGGTAGCGGACTTCTGAATGGAAGTAACAGTACGAGAAATCAGTCAAAAGCACTGCAATAGCCTTACTGAGCTAGAGTAGTCCAGTTTCAGAGCTTGCTGATCCCTGGACTTTGTTTGCAGTTCCTGTTACTGATTCTTTGCCAAATTTGGAGGTAGGAAGTTCCCTTGCTTACCAGTGGGAGTGGGAAGCATTGAGCTGCCTGTTGGTCCAGTTTTGTGAGGTTTCAGCCAGTAACTTGTAGTCTATTGGTCGTTTTGGGCCAGTTCCTAGCTTCTTTCAGCCCCCTGATATAAAACACGCTAAACGCGCGTTTTTCAGCTTGTACCTGCTCAGCACAGATCCTCGTGGTGGCCAGCAGAGTAATCCAAGCTTCAGAGAGCTAAAAAAGCGACTTTACCTGATTTAAGTATATTTTTTGTGGCTTTCCACTTCTATTTACCTAGCGACTGTATTTCGCCTGCTTGCTGATACATTGTAATTGTTTTTCTGCATTTATTCTGTTATTGCACTTGAATTCTCATTTTGTTACTTTTAAAATCTGTAATTGTTGCAAATTGTTTCTGTAGGCTGTGATAGCCGATTTATAGCATTTATAAGTGTCTACTGTATCTGTTTCTGCTTGTTTCTGAAAAAAAAAAAATCTCTTGTTTTCCCGCCTTACTGAGCTAGAGTAGTTTTGGGCCAGTTCCTAGCTTCTTTCAGCCCCCTGATATAAAACACGCTAAACGCGCGTTTGCGCGATTTAGCCACTGTTGCACACAAGGGCAGCGGCGGTTAAATAAGGTTAAACTATTCGGGCCACCTAAATTACACTCTTCAAATTTTCCCTTAAATCTACCTCACTTGAGCTGTACCCTGATCTAACCAGCGTATCCTATAACTGAAAGGTTCATCTCTACTTGATTCCCAAGTAGACTATCATCTATCTGTAAGCCTAGCACTTACTCCGACAGTACTTGCACCTTGATAAAGCACTCTTATTATAGATAGTACCCCACCAGCCTAAGACCCACTTCCCCCGGAGTCCTTTGAAAGTCTTTTTATCTACTACTTCTAGTATGTCGAGGGATCAGTTGCTAGTGTCCTCTCCTGCTCAACTGGTGAACCTGGGAATATTGAGGCAATGTTACAATTGCCTCATGTACACAGACAATCCTCTCCTTCTCCCACAAAACACAAATACATGCAAGAGATGCAACTATATGGCCAAACTGGAGGCTGAGCTCTCTCAACATAGGACTGGCAAGACCAGACAGGAGGAGAAGGAAACCACACACAATACATACCCAGTCACACATAGTACCATCACAACTTCAAATCATACACATAATCACACAAAGACATACTCGGAGGCTCTGATCAAAAATCTACCAAAACAGCAGAGGCCACCAAAGCAGACACCCAAACAACTACCACCTCAGAACCCAACACATGCAACACATAGACCACACAGTCAGAGTGTCAAACAGTCACAGCCCTTAAGGCCAAACACAATGCCAGACACACTTGTCATTGGTGACTCCATAGTCAGACACACTGACGTCCCGCTCACCAGACTGAGTAAGGAGAAGGTCACAGTAAGCTGCCTGTCGGGCGCTAGAATCTGCCACATAACGCAAGCACTCAGGTCTCTCAACAGCAGGTACAAGTACGACTCAGTCATTGTCCATGCTGGTGTCAACGACCTGAGACGTACCTCCTTGGACTACATGAAAAGGGACATCGAGGAGCTCTCTGATTATGTAGCCCAGGCAGGTATGACCCTGACCTTGAGCAGTATCCTACCTTCACCTAGAATGATGCCACAATACAGTGATAATATGATCAGCTTTAATAATTGGCTTAAATTCTGGTGTCATTCAAAGGTGATCCAATGCCTGTCTGCCTGGGATGACATGCTGGACAAGCCACGCTGCTTCGCAAGGGACGGCTTGCACCTGTCACCCCTAGGCTTCCGGATATTGGCAAAGGCTCTTGCCACCCCCATAGTGCCTTTTTTAGGCAAGGCTCAAATTCTAAACCTACCACCCTAGAACACCAAAAAGAAAAAAAACTAAGGGCAATGCTGCTCAATGCCAGAAGTCTAAATCTCAAGATGCACGCACTCGAGGCCCTTCTCAATATGGAGAACATCGATGTCTGTGCTGTGACAGAAACCTGGTTCAAGGCTCCTGAGAGCACCCCAGCACTAACATATTTCACCTCATATCATGCGTTCCGGCCCCAAAATCTGGACAACACCAAGAAAGGAGGGGGGTGTCCATATTCATAAAGGACACCTACACCTCAAGGTTGGTGGCAATGCACGATGCATCGGAGACCATCCAGGTGCAATTAACCATAGGCAAGACTGCTCTGCAATTTGTAGCATGTTACAGGCCACCCTCTCAAACTCAGGAACCTCATATGGCCTTCCTGAAAACATTGGAGGGGATAAATGTATCACCAAACAGCATCATACTAGGAGATTTCAACTACCCTAATATAGACTGGGAACACTACTCAAGCCCAAACACTTTAACCCAAAGATTCCTGGAGTTCATAAACTCAAATGCCATGGAACAACTAGTCACCATCCCCACAAGAGGAGAAAACATACTTGATCTCATCATCACGAACATGGGATCAAAATGTTCAACACCAGAAGTATACCCCTCACTGGTGAGATCAGATCATAAACTAATCTCGCTGGAGGTCCTCATCCCGCCCCCACCTGAAACAAAAAAGACCACAGTGAAAAACTTCTCAAAAGCCGACTTCACACTTCTAAAAACTAGTGTGGTCTCCTTTAAGGCCCCTGAACCAGTGGTAAACATTACTCAAACCGCTGAATCACTTACAAATGCCTTCTACCAGCACCTACAGGACTGCATGGATCAGGCTATCCCAAACAAAACTAAAACTCTCTGTACCAAAGGCAAGCGTCCAGTCTGGTGGACCCTAGCCATAAACAAGCTCTACAACAAAAGGAGGAAGCTACTACAAGATAGAGTAAAATCCTTGAAAGGTAAGACACCTTTGATCATCATAAGTAAAAAACTAAGAGCTCTCATAAAATCATCCAAGGCAAATTTTGAGAGAAAAATCGCCAAGGACTCAAAAGACAATCATAAGGCCTTCTTTAGCTATGTTAGAAACCTAGGAGGAAACTCCCAGATATGCTCAGAATTAGTTCAAAATGATGTGAAAATTACTGAACCTTCACACATTGCCAACATACTGGCTGACAGGTTCAGTGCAAACTTCTCCCCCCCCTCCCCCCCAAAAGGTGAGATATCTATACCAGAGGATTGTAGCCCCCCAAACATCTCCAACGCCCAGGTGAGAACTGCTCTCACTAAGGTAAAAAACACAGCATCCATGGGACCGGATGGTGTCCCCAGCTGTGTGCTTCACGAACTCAACGAGGAATTAAACCCACAATTAGGACAGCTGTTTAATCTTAGCCTCACCTCAGGATACGTACCCAAGGAGTGGCGCACCACGACCGTGGTCCCACTTCATAAAGGCGGTGCCTCCACCGACCCTGGAAATTACCGCCCCATTAGCTTGACAAGCCTTATCTGCAAAGTCATGGAGAGGATCATAATGGAACTCATAAATAAAGACATAGGGAACTTGCAGATTTTGGATCCAACCCAGTTTGGCTTTGTCAAAGGCAGATCCTGCCTCTTAAACTTGGTTGACTTTTTCGAGACAGTCACCAAGGCCATTGATGAGGGAAAGGCAGTCCATACAGCCTACCTCGATCTGGCAAAGGCCTTCGACACAATACCCCACTCAGGTATCATCGAAAAACTCATCAGCTTAAATGTAAACCCATACATCATAAGATGGGTTGCAAACTGACTAAGTGACAGAACCCACAGGGTCAGAGTTGCTGGAGCCATGTCAGACTCAAAGTCTGTCACTAGTGGTGTCCCACAGGGCTCAGTCCTGGGTCCACTCTTGTTCGGCATCTACTTTTCTGAAGTACAAGCAAACACAGGAGGGTTATGGCTGACAAAGTTTGCAGATGACTGCAAACTGGGCGCCATAGTCGAAAACACATCTGACACAGATATCCTTCAGAAGGGCCTCACAGAAATGGATAACTGGTGCCAGAGCCATGGCCTAAAGTTAAACGCCAAGAAATGCATAGTCATACCTTTCGGGAAAAACAAGGTTACCCCTAGCTACCATATAGGTGGCAATCCACCGAGCACAGAAGAAGTCATCAGGGATCTGGGGACCCAGGTTGACAGTAGCCTTTTGTTTGACACTCATGTTGCTAAAGTAGTTAGGAAAACCTTCTATATTGCCCACCTGATCATGAAGGGGTTCACATCTAGATCAAGGGAGGTCATCGTCCCCCTGTACTCATCACTCATTAGACCTATGATTGAATACAATGCCCCATTCGGAATGTATCTGACCCGACACCTGCTGCAGCTTGAAAGGCCCCAAAAGTTCCTCATCAAAAGGATAAAGGGTCTCAAAAATATGTCTTATGCTACCAGACTGAAAGAACTCCAGCTCTACTCAGTCTCATACCGCTTGCTCAGAGGTGACCTGTGCCTGACATATAAGGCCATGTCAAACCCAGATTTGATGAATATGCTTCACCTCAAAAAATCTAGATCCCTCAGAACCACAAGGGCGGGAGACTTAAACCTCAACACGGTTATAAATAGAACGTGCTGGAGGGACAGATTCATCACCCAGAGACTCCCTATGCTGTGGAACAAAATCCCGGTACATGTGAGGCACAGCACCTCGATGGCCTTGTTCAAGAGGAATCTTGACCAATGGATGGGAGATCGCAGATATACCCCAGGGATTACTTCAGTGTCACTGCTTGACAGAGGCACAGCAAAATAATTGACATAGTTTTTATCCAAACTAAAGGGGTGGCGAAAGCCACATAACTATGGGCTAGGCTTATAAATGCCCTTGGGCAGATAGCCTAGTATGAACCTATGAACCTATAATATAGCTTCAGAAACTGATGATTGCAAAGACCAGGAGGACTCGCCTATCTTAGGTCTCTTTCCCTAGAAACAGTGCCCCAAAGGATGGCTATTCAGGACTCGCCTATCTTAGCTCTCTTTAGAAATGGAACCCCAAAGGATGGCTATTCAGGACTCACCTATCTTAGCTCCCTTTCCCCAGAAACGGTGCATCAGAGGATGACTATAGCTACCCTCCTCAACACCCAACCCAAGGTAGACCTGACAAAAGTCTCTGGAGAGTCACTTATGTTCTAGCACTTCTCATCACACTGACTCCGATTCTGTAGTTAGAATCGCATAAGTGACAAAAGTAACACCCCAAAACCTGCTCACTCCTGAAGCCTGGACTCCAGAGGAGGCCGTGCGCTTTTCTGGACAGGCGTGAGATGCTCGGTTCGAGTACAGGTCACCTTAGTAAAGCAATGGCGAACTATAGGGACAAGCGTGTTCCTACCTTTATCAGTTAAATGTATTAAACCGGGTTAAAACCACAGAAGCCCATCTAACCTTCCCCGTCTAAAGCAATACTTACCGACTCAGCTGTACAACCCTCTTCGATAACTTGTTTTTTCTTCAAAAACGTTGCCTTCCCTGCCCTTGTCTTCTGATAACATTCCAAACGCCCTTGCATCCACTTGCCTTCCAGTTTCCCGCTCACAAATCCATTGCTTGCCTTCCAAGTTCTAACTTAGATTGTTTCCCGCCAGCCGGACATGATGTGAGCTCACTTCCGACTGGCTGGTATGCTCCTTAAAGGAGCTAACACCCTTTAATGTTTTTTTTTTTTCAAAAAATCTACCCCCCCTTCTACAAAAGTTGTACTGAAATCAGTACAGTGCATATGCCTCCCGACGTCCCTGCATGCACGTATGTGGAATATACTGGCTATATGTTCAGTACTGACATACCAGGCAACTCCAGGCTCATTGATTGGGAGACTCCCACCTCCACAATGGCAGCTAGTGTTTGTGGGGGCTGTTCCGAGGGTGTTCCCAGACTGGCCAATAGCTCCTCTGTGTGTGTGAGTGGAGGCTGAGTTGGTGGCCCACCACCTGTTCCACCTTGTTCCCTGGCGATTGCAGTGGCATGCTGTTTTGCATGACGTATCAAGTCCGTGCAGTGTCTGTGCACCTGCTGGTAGGTGTGGTTGTGGCCACCCATTTTGTTGACCATCCTGTGAAGATCCTGCCACAGGTCGTCCCACTGCTGTGCATGCTGTGGCACATGGCTAAATAACACCTCGTAGTTCTCATGGAGGTACGGGATTATGACATCATCCTCCTGTCAGCTGTATGCTGGTAGGCATGTACGAGGCATTATCTGTAAGACATGATGAAGGTGACAGGTCACATTTACAGACATGTAGATACTGCTGCACATACATTTCTAGTACATCTGCACAGTTATCTTTGCAAATCAACATGACACTAACATGACTGTCATGTATGAGTCACACACATGTAACAGCCAGTATGCATTGGATATCATCCCCATATATGTGTGTCACCTCATTAGTGTTCCTACTGCATGTGACGTCTGTCTCCAAGTGGGCATGTCTGTTTGCCTGCACTGGTGTTCTTACCAATCTACACATGCCTAATGATGTATCCACGGTAATGCTATTGACCTTGATGCTGTGTATATGTCACATATCAACACAGACACAACCTTACTGGACTTGATCAGTGACAATGCACCAAGTACGCATGAAAACCTGTACATGCATCTGTTTTGCCATAGACATCTACACTGCACTGTACAGCTGTTCAACATCCTGCCACGGATCGCCTGTGTTGCACATGTGATAGACATGGGACAATAGCTAGTCAGACGTCATTCGCAGGTAAGGTTATCCGCTATAGCATGTACGGGCTGGGTTTCCTAGCTGTATCCAACACTGATTACGCCACCTCGAGGGGCATCAGTGACACATTACTGATCCAGATAGTTGATACTACATCTACCATACGGCCATCACACCATGTATGACAGGGATGATATGTGCAGCTATGTGGACAGGGCTGCATGGTATGGCGGGAGTATGTCACAGGTATGGCACAGGGATCTGTCCAGCATGTGGCCATCCTAGTCATAGGACGGTGGCTGTCCATGATGTATGTCTTTCAGATCAGGCTATGGACATGTAGCATGTCTAACAGCATAGTGTGGCATATGTCTGTATGCAAGGTGGATAGCATGCTGCATACTGGAGGTGAGTATTGTGGAGGCTGGTATCGGCCATCCATGCATGGGCCCTACTCCTGGAGCGTGATGTGTATTCCAATATTGGTCACATGGGTGCTGTGTATGCCTGTCCAATGATCTCTGTGCTCATGGATACCACCCTGTCATGTCATGGGTACCTCGGTTCACTACCTAAAGGGCCAGGGAGACGTCTCCAGCTCAGGGAGGTGTACTACACTACACCATCCCTAACACAGTGTCCATAATGTTGACCACAGCCTAGGTGTTTCTTAATGGGTACGGGGGTATTCCCCTAGTGGTGTCATTGCTGATATCATCCACCAGAATGTGCACATATGTCACACACATCACACACAGCCCATTCTGTATGTTGTTTGCAACACTGTGACAACTACTGCCCATAGGTCATGGCCATTCACATCCTCACATACACAGATGGCTGACATTTGTCTGTGTGGTATGGGCTACAATGCAGGTGGGGTACAACACATTAACCCTGGTTTACTGTAGCTGACACCGTGTGATATGCACATGTCACTTGAGCACCTTTAGTAGTTGTGAGTCTGTCAACAGGCCACTAGTAGAACACTCCTGTGACATGCAAAGGCATTTGTAGCCGAACATCCGTACTGTCTTGTACATCTGTACTGCTAACATCTACATTGATAATGGTTCATGGACTTGCAGACCATACCTGGCAGTGATCTGATGCGGTGCCAGCAACCATGACTGTTGTCAACACTCGTGGGTTGATATTATCCAACACCCTATCTGTAATGTATGGGCATGCTTGGCACTTGTTCAGAGCTTCTTGGCACGTTATGAGCTACTGCTTAGTTTAGCACCCATTTCACACCAGTCCTCACAGGTACACTGTCTGTCCATACATTTCCAGCTTGCTAACAGTACAACAGCTGTCGTACACACATCACTCACATACCTCGTGAGACATGGTGGTTTATACGGCATGTCCACCTGGCACGTACCACTTATATACAGGCATGTCCAACTGGCACGTACCAGTGCTATTGCCTGTCACTATGATGACTATGTTGTACATGTGGCAATAGAGCACACCTCCCAACATACAACAGTACAACCTGTGGGGGATGCACATATGCAGCCCTGCTGGGGGTTATACTGTCACCAACCCTGACTGCACCTGACAGTCATGTGGGGATGTGCAACATTGGCAACGCACCCTACACATCACATAGTCCCACATGATCCCCACCACAGGCCACACATACGGAGACACCTTGTACAGTACCCCTCCATACTCTGTGTGGGCACCAATGACAGCCCACATTGCCAAACACAACCACACCAACCTATAGCCCACAGACACGTGTGCCCATCACATACAGCCAATAGGGTGTCATAACATACACAACACACCTGTCTTAGGTGACTGTCGGCATTCACACTGCTGTTCCACTCAGCAGGCTACACAAAGTGATAGTCACTTACATCCTGTTGTCAAGTAACTGGTTCTGCAACATAACCTATGCACACATGCCACAACTCAGCATGTACGATGAGACTCATCTTCCATGTTTTTGTGACTGAAGTTGTATCTCAGGGCACAGACTACGTGTGCAGGGACATGCAATAGCCCACCAGTGTTGTAGCCCTGATGGTGTGGTCCAATCCCTGTGAAGCATTTTGCGGTCATCTGGACCTGTTACCACTGTACTACGAACGACTGTGTTACTCCCAACAGTTGTTCATGCTTCTGCTGTCATTCCACAGGCATCTAGTATACGTCCACTTTTACTGACCTGGTCAAACAACATGATGCTGTGGCACAGTTGACCTGCAACTGCCAGCCCTGGGAGTACGGATCACGTGTTGGACTCTTGCTGCTTTTATACTGCCTGTCTTGCACAGTGTCCAATAACAGTCACCACCAGAATGGGAACTGGCTAGCGTAGCATGTGGTCATGTCACACAATGCTTGACATCATTCTCTGTGATGCACACAGGCAAGGCACACCTGATACTGTACCACTTCAATATCTCTACAGTGACTGGGACCTGCCTCTTGGCTCTGCAGAGCACACCTGCAATGACTGGTTATAAACAGACCGTACCTCTCAGGCACATACCTGACTGGCACACCCATGGCTGAGGTTTCCCCATATTCCACTATGTTGTACGCACATCCTGGCTGGTTACTTAGCACAATGCATCACAGGTGCTCCATGTGCATATAACTGTGTCCAGAACTACTGTTGCTACTGATGTGAGACTGACAGTAACCCACACTTAACTGTGATAGCTGCGCATGTACCGACACATTAGGCCTACGCTGTGCATGAGTCATAACCTCTCTCGGCTGGTTCGACCCATGCACCACCTCCAAGACCAACAGTATCCTTGACATGGACACTACCAACATGTGACTGCTGTTCCACACCTGGGGTTATCCCCTCATTAGTGGAATCCGAACATATGCTACTCACCCTTGTTAGCCACATACTGGCACCACACACTTCACGGCATACACAGTAGATGAGTACTACAACACCAACTACAGATGTTGTATGACATCTGTAGTTGTTGTCGTGACACATGTGCAGGTGGACAATGCACATGCAAATGCTGAGACATACCCCAGTGCACTTCTTTAGCACGTACACGACAATATAGTTTGTGCTATTCCACACAGAGCCATGATGGTACACACCAGATGACAGACGACACTCTGGGGGTGCAGTCCCATGGACATACTTTACAACAACAGGTGGGGGCTGTTGCACAGTGGTGTACATTCTCATGGGTGGGGTAACTCACTGGTCAGCCTCGGTAGGGCCACGGGATCCCTCATCACATACTCCATAACTAGCTACGTACACATTACTGTGACACATTCCGAGATGTACCACAAGGCATTATGGTGGTATGTCAGTAGTCGTATGCAATACCCACATCTGCTCACACATACAACTGTCACTCTAGAACATGACAGTAACAGGTGATGTTGGCAACATGCTGTCTGATGGCTTCAATGCTAACATTACACCCTCTCACTCCCTGCGGGGTCACATTCCTTGCAGGAACATTGCAGTGTACCTGCGGTCACACCTATACAGTACTGACCTGCACTCTATACATCCTAGGACACAGGCCCCTTGTCACCATACAAAATCCCAGGCTGTGATGTCCACAGACCTCTAAACAGCATGTCTCCCCACTGGGACACCATATTCAGTAATAGCCTTGTACCAGACATTGTGGCCCCTGACTGGCACACAGCGACAGTAACACTCCACACAGGTGGTGCCACAATGCATGACTGGGACTATTGCCCTACACACCTCACTTGACTGTTATGCACGGCTATAGGGAACATCATCATGGACATCATTCGCTGAGTCTTTGTTGTGCTCCAGTCCTTTGATGCCAGCTGGGTTGGTCTTGTTGGGGCCACAGCATGCCTCCTACACCTGTTGAACACCTTTCATACAGTCACCAGAGTAGTTGATGACAATACGGGGGTCCACACAGCCTGCATTGCCCTCTCGCTGCCATTCGGCACCGTTCTCCATTCTGGTATTGACAACATACACATCCACCTGCACATCACAATATATGTCTCCGGATGTTATGCAAAGTGGCTAATGGATGGGACACACACACACTGAGGGTGGCATACCATATCACATACTGCATTCCAGTTACACTTGGCATACCACAGTCCTCAGTCATGGGGCCCTCATGTTCGGTATATGCTTCCCTGAGGTACAGGCTACCACTGAGGGGACTTCCCTGCCTAGCTTTACAGACCAATGCATACCAAGCACCGTTGTTGCTCCACCAGCTGATACAGACCCCATCCATATGGGTGTCACTGTGATGGATACCAATATAAACATCTACCTGCATGACACTTGGTATGAATATCACCTTTGCAGTACACCATCCAGCCACTGGTTATCACATAGGTGTTAGTCCCCTAATCACATGTCGCATTGTACGTGTTTGTAAGACACATGTATGTCGCACAAACTCCTGTGATTACCACATTGCCACTGTGGCGTGGATATCCTTCTACATGTCCACACATGCCTGTACTGGGTGTGTAGCTGGTACATAGGCACCCATTGTACCTCTGAACACTGGACTTATACACACATCCATGGGTACAACACCCCGCTTAGGGTGTACCTTACACAACAGCTTTACATAACTCAACATTAAAACGCCATGACGTTTATTGAGCTATGACAGTTAAAGTTTGCAGCTTATGTACAGACACCACGTCTGTACACATTTGTGGACTACATACTCAGGGGTGACCTCTGCTGCAAAGACAGGGCCCATGTCTGCAAATATGTTAATGGATATACTCCGCATACACGACATAAACAATAGCCACTATGAGTATGATGCTCATGGATATGTGCACACACACGACAGTGTGTGGTATGTGCTTGGGGGTTGCATTCCCAGACCGGACACTCACCATGCTTTGGGACATGATTCCTATGTACATCACGCATGGACAGTCAGTAGCAGTGTTTATGTGATACCTCGCTTGGTGGATGGTGGACACATGTACGCCAGGGATCACTGCAGTGGCTGTACTGTGCAGAGATGCAGGTTACACATGGCTCTTCTGTTCACAGGACACTACCCTAGAGAGGTGCTACTGGTGTGCACACTGTAGTTGTTGTTACACATAGACTTACTAGACTGCATGGTACCCCACTATGAACCTGTGGAGCTATTACATTTCTTTTGTGCATGGTTACTGGAATAGCCCTTCCAGTTAGATTAGCTGTCATGCTATTACAATGTCCCGTGACTACAGTGTCACATCTCTTCTGCTATTCTAGTATGGGAGTAATGTATGTGTCCTTTGCAAATGCACAGAGTGGATTACATTATTTATTTCATCATAACTGTTTATACATAAATTAATTACATACTACTCACATCATTATACAATACCTTTGATATGCATCATATGCCTGTTCTCCTGTGTAGCATAGCTGACATATCAATCTACTGTACTATACATTACACATGTTTTACATGGCATCCCATAATTCAAAGCATACTTGCACAGAGGGTCCACCTTAGACATGTCATTGATGTTATATGCCCATACACATGCGTACTGTTACAGTATATCCACATATACTATCCCCTGCTATGGCAAGTACTTATTGGACATACCCTGCCACTGACGGCGGGTCGTATGACATTGTTCTGTTTAAAGCCATCATGTTGCATCCCTTGTGGTGTCTGTGCTGTTTACCTTGTGGCCCACTGCTGGACGCACAACTTCTACAAGCATTAGTACGATCAGCAAGACATCACTACATAAATACCATTCCCCACTTTATGCATGGCGGACACTTTTAATTACTGCAAACCAGGCTATGCATACACTGACATAACTTAATACAGATCATACTATACATGCAGTTAGTGTTCTACATACCTTGATATCGTTCTGGTGTTTCGTCTCTATCTCGCTCTTCTGTATCACTCTTTAAACTGTTTTACGGTATGAGCATACAGTTTGCATATCTGGCAAGTCATCCTTATATACGTCTATACCTGCAACATGTGGTTTACTGCCGCCAATTGGTGGTCCAGTGTGACTAATTATGTGCACTTCAGCTGTGCAGCTACGCCATTCGCTAATTACGTGGCAACAGTGGGGTATAATTGAATTGTCCACTTGGGCATTGGCCATTTGCCCTGCCTTTGGGGAGACGGCCTGTATTGTGTTTTGTTGTGTGTAATTGCAACTGCTATGTGTAGAGCCAAGTCTATTTTGGAGTCATGTCCCCCGTGGATTGTGTGTGACGGCTTGAGTATGTGGTTCTACCTGTGACTGTACCTGTCATCCCACCCGTCTGATAAAGTACTATTGCAAACACCTGTAACATCGCCGTTTGTTCCATTATATGACGGATACAATTTTGCATGGTGCCTTTAAATGTGTCTCTCAAGGTATGTTAATGGTTCAGCAGATGTAATTGACTAACTAGATGTTTGGGCTGTGGTTATGGTCTGTATTGCTATTGTTTCCAGTGTGGGGGTTGTAGGCGGGTGTACGTAGTATATACGGTTTTGTGGGGCTTGCATTTCTACGTAGTTCATATATATGTGTGTGGGCCACTTCCCTAATTACAGTGCTATCACTTAATAGACTTATGTTACGGGAATTTACTTTGGGCCGTTGTTAATTGGTTTCTATATGGTATGCAGGTGAGGTTGATACTTCCATACCTCCGGATGTACGGCGATATGTGCAAGGATAATCGTAAATGACCCCTATCCCGTGTATGTCTGTCCCAGATATTTGCAGTCATTGCAGTGGTGTTTGTGTCAGACCCTCTGTGACATGGCTTGCCACCTTTTCATATGGCCATAGTTGGACACTTGCGGGTGACACAGTGGTGTTTACAGGCTGACATATGGCCACGGTCAGTACACAGGATAGCACATACTTTTATCCTCATTACATACCAATTGTTCTTGGTCCTTAACTACTTATCGGTTTGCATGTAACATTTCCATTTCTTACATAGAGGCATGAGTATTTCCTGCAACTATTGCATAATATTTGGTACATACTAATGTCCTAAACTCTCGGACAGTTGCCCTTTGTAATGTTTCATGTCAGGACACACCTGCCCAGGGGGGGCTGTCCCTCCCAATGTGGGACAGGTGTTTACCGCATGCCTACAGCTAGCTATACCCACACCTACCGTAATGATCTACCTCCGAGTTGCCACCTACAGACACACGATGCGGACACACATACACACACTTTAGTCACACAGGAACACACATGGCACCCTCAACACACACATACACAGGCTACATCACTCACAACCACAGTTGTACATGGTACCTACATGGACCGCACCACCGCCAGTGGTGACTACATGTCCTTACTATCGTTATATTGCTCGTGGTTCTACTGCTTCAGTACTGTGTTCTTTCTGTCTTTCAGCCTCCTGGTTATGCGTGTCGGTGTGTGACACGTTCCATAGTTGGCGGTATCCTATTTATTTGTACCTCAAAGGTGTTTTGAATGTTGTCGACCTATCTATATATTTGCAGATGTCAGTGACCCCTTGTATATCGACATATATCACACTATCGCCCTTTCTATCTGTATTATATATGTGTAGATATATATATATATATATATATATATATATATATATATATATATATATATATATATATATATATATATATATCTCGGACAGGGGTGGTGACAGGCATGCTACGCTTTTCACTGTGTGTTTGTCAGTGTATACTGTGTTTCCTGGACTCCGCACGTTTGTGTCTGTACCTGTCACATTACACACCTGCCATAGGTTAAGTATACCTCCCATCCCACTTTGTGAGGGACAGTCCCTCTTTGTGCAGTTGTGTCCTGCGAAATATTTGTGAACATAGCAAATGTCCTGCGACTTTGGGACAAACATATTCCCTATAGTTTATGTCATAGTTGTATAAAACACTTATTCTGTATCTGACCCACCTACATGTTACAGGACACGGAACACGTACCTGCGACCATTACTAGAATAAGCATTTTATCTATGCAAAACACTGATGATCTGTTTTTTGTACTGGCCGGGTGTATGTGTCGTCCTGCAGACATCTGGTGTATGTCCCACATTGGTCATTTGAACTGTGGCAACCCTACCATACGTACATCTTGCCTAGCAATAGTGTTGGGTGGTTGTATACATGAATGCCTGTTCCACTCCTGGCAGTGGTCATTTTACCCATCAGAGCAGGCGCTATTTGTTTCAGGGGTGACTAATGCTGGTTTCACCTGTTCTGTACATCACCGACCATGATCTGCGCAGTGGTCGGTGAAGCTTAGCCCTGTTTCACGCATATCCGTATAGTCTTATTTAAACATCGCTTACCAGCTGTGGGCAACGCTTATTCCCGCTAACATGTGCTACACATATTCTGATGACCTGCATCTGGAATGCATTACCCATGCCGTCGGGATTACGTTACATCCCTTGCGGGACATGGGACCAGGAACATGCACGACAGTCACTGCATGTACCACTTGGACATCTGGGGGTTGTACATGAATTATGTCATTTTGTATGTGCAGTACACTACAGCAGTTACTCCACACTACACTCACATGGATAACTCCGTTAGTTTACAAATTGATGAGTCCAGTTAATGGTATGTCCATGTGATGTTTACTGGCTGTACTCCGGCATTGGGTATGTATATCACAATTAGCTACACCCGATAATTTGCTACACCTTCATACGACCGTGGATGCAGCATGCCAGGGTGATGAATGCCTGTCATGGGTACATCCCCTGCCTTGACACAACATCCATGATTACATTTTGTGGAGCCCCTCAGTAACGCAGCAGGGATTGCCTCTACTCCAGTAAGCGACAGTTGCTTACTCGATGTTGTGGCGATGTTAACTTTGTAATACATGAGTCTGGTCCGCTTCCATAATTCCGATGTTCTGTTTGGGAAAATGTAAACCATGTTTTTTGGTTTACATTTCCATGGGCTTGCGCTACGCCAGCACCACTTTGTGAATTGCTGTATGCCTTCATTAGCATGGTGCAACACTGCGCATGGGGTGATTTGCATACCTATGCCGAGGGCTGCTTAGATCTGGCGTACGCCGGTAGTGCACGTGGAGTTGGTTCGTACCTGAATCGCTCGGCGGACATATTTGGCGTTGTCCCACATACGCTACACCTGCGCCTGGCGCAGGCTTTATGAATCCAGGGGATTGTTTTTGATCCTAAAGAAATTATTATTATTTCAGGTCAAGTTTTACCACTGTTAATGTGCAGTGATCATTGGGTTATTAAGGTTAATTTGTTGCTAGATAATTCTGCCAAACTGAAATCTAAACCAATGCAGAGAACATTCATAACAGATTATGTAAAAGCGAAATATTCACTATGTAAAACTAAATGGAGTGATGTGTTCAGTGGAAAAACTGCAGAAGGAATGTGAAAGTTTTAAAAGAGAAATTGTTTGAATGCAAAAAAAAATATGTTTAACATCAGATCTAGGGACACATTATCAGGAGGATATATTTCCATAAGAACAAGAAACTTGATTAAGGTGAGTAACAAAAAATATAAGAAATAGAAAAGAGGTTGAACTGCAAATTTGAAAACTGAAATAAACAAGCTGGACAAACAACTTAAGCATAGTGTGAGAAAAGATCAAGGAAAACTTGAAGAAAATGTATATAAAGATATTGACTATTATATGAAACTATTATATATATATATATATATATATATATATATATATATATATATATATATATATATATGTATATAAGATGTGGAAGGAGTAAAAACATACAAACAGATAGGATGTGTGTAGATTCAAAAATGTATCCTCAGAGACAACAGTTTATAGATATAGTTATCCAAATCTTATGTAGAACAGTTTGGCTCCATAAAGGGGGTGATAAGTTGCCCCAGTGACATCCAGATAACCACAGATACTGAAATTAAATTAGATTATATTGAAAATGAAGTATGTAAGCTGGATCCAAACAAAGTACAGGGAGGAGTTGGAATTAGTAATAATGACCAGAGAACACTTCTGCAAGAACTTACAGTACCATTATTTTTATTATTCACTAGCTTGTATAAATATGGGGAGATTCCCCAAGATTGGAGACATACACTTATTATACCTGTCTTTAAGAGAAAGGAGAGTAAGACAAATGTATAGTCATACTGGAAAAGTTGGGACTTGAAACCATATAAAAGCATGCATATGTTGAAAATAGATCTATTACCGCCTGTGACATGATGTTGTCTAATGATATAACAGCTATGAATGAAAATGTATGCTGTGATGTAACTTATATAGATTTAACTTCAGCATTTGATGGGTCATACATGATGAATAAATTAGAACAACTAGGTACAGATGTATTTTTGATATATTTGATAGCTGCATGACTTACAAATAGGTCATGGCAAGTATCATACAGCAGTTGGACAGGTAAAATTCTTGGTTAAAGTCAAAGTGTCCCAAAGGGCTCTGTTGTAGATCCATACTTGCTTAGATTGCTATCTTTCAGATCTATGTTTTTCATCTGAGGTGTTCAACATCAACAGTCTGTATGCAGATGACTTGAAACTGGGTAAACTGATTACATGTGTTACAGATAAGGCATGTCTGCAAAAGAACTTGACTAAATTGACCATTTGAGCACAGGAGAATAATTGGCTGATAAATACATAAAAAAATAGCATATTTGATTTGGGAGCCATAAACTGAAAGGTGAATATTGAATATAGCACACAGTGATTGGAACTGTAGATTCATTTAAGGACCGGGGTATATGGGCAGAGCCAGTTTTAAGTTTTTTCTAATAATATCAACTAACTAGTTAATGATAGTTGTAGAACTACAGGTTATATAGGTATAAAAATAATTATAAAGTTTAGGAAGTCAGAAATTATGAAGTCATTGTTTGTTAGTTAAATTATATCCAAACTTGAGTATGGAATAACAATATGAAAGCCATATAAGAAAACAAGCATGAGTAAACTGGAAAGGGTACAGCAGAGATTTAAAAAAGGCAGCCATGGCTCTGAAACGTTACAGTATTATGAAAAACTAAGATATCTGAACTTGTACAATGTCTCATATAGATATTTAAGAGACCTGTTTTAGGTATACAGGGCATTTAGAGACAACTACCTCTGGGAATGTTTGAGGTTATCAAAAAGTACTAGAAAATCAACAGACAACCTATGAAGAAGGGGTCCGAATGTAGAGATAAAAAGTCAGCAAGCAAAGGAGAGGAGTAGTGCTGAAATTAAATTCATCCTCAAGTCTTAGTGAGTACCTTTACAAGGTGGACCCTGTTTTCACAAAATCTCACCAAGGTGACACTGATATATAGACTCTATTTTTATAGCATATATCATGGACAGAAGTAGGTGAAAAATTAAAAGAGAGAGCTGGGTTTACAATACCCAGGATCAAAAAGTGCCCAATCCTGGTTGACGTACTGGTGCCAGGACTGGAAAAAATGACAGTGTAGCATCCTCAAAATATGAAACATTCCTACAATGGGACCAGGCCAGGCCCGGGGGGGGGGGATGCCCCCCTGTTGTAGAAGGAAGTAGCAGTCCACAAACATCACAAAAACTGATAGGCCAAAGAAGAGTCATGATGACGATAGAGTGGATTATTGAGGATAGGAAAGAAATTATGTATTGTTACTATTATGCAAAAAGCCCAGAATTTCCAGACACAAGATATACAAAGCAATTAAGAGAGAAAATAGAGGAAAGAAAAATACTTCCACAAGAAAAACTGTCAGAAGCTTCAAATGAAAATTTGCATTCATTAATACAACAGATTTGTGAAAAATAGTATATAGATCAAGAAACTTTGATCTGTTTGGAAAAAAGAAGCATCTGAGGAACTGCAAAAATATAAACAACAAAACTTAGAGATATTTAGGTTCATAGGTAGGTACTAGGCTATCTGCCCAAAGGCATTTATAAGCCTAGCCAGAATGTGTTGGCTTTTGCTGCCCCCTTAAATTAGTTCCCTGTACCTCTGTCCAGCAGAGCCATTGAAGTGATCCCTGGGGTAAACTTTCTGTTTCCCATCCACTTGTTGAGGTTTCTCTTGAAGAGGGTTAGTGAGGAGCTCTGCCTAATGTAGACTCAAATCTTGTTCCAGAGCAGGGGAAGTCTCTGGGACAGGAATCTATCCCTCCAGCATGTCCTGTTTATTGTTGTGGTGAGGTTTAGATCCCTGGAGCGTGTGGCTCGAGGGGATATGGTTTTCTTTAGGTGGAGCATGTCCATCAATTCTGGGTTGGACATGGCCTTGTATGTCAGGCGGAGATCACCTCTGAGTAGGCAGTATGCAACCGAGTACAGCTGGAGTTTCTTCAGTCGATCTGCTTAGGGTGTATGCTTGAGGCCAGTGATCCTCTTGGTGAGGTACTTCTGTGGTCTCTACAGTTGTTGCAGGTGTCTTGTAAGGTACATCCCAAATGTGGCATTGTACTCTACGATGGGTCTGATGAGTGATGCATAGAGGGGCCCAATGACCTCTTTCAGTTTGGATGCAAACCCTTTTGTGATTAGGTGGGACACATAGAAGGATTTTCTAACCACTTTGGCAATGTGATTATCAAAGGAGAGGTTACTATCTACTTGGGTCCCCAGATCCTTTATTACGTCTTCCGTATTTAGGGGGCTACCACCTATGTGGTAGTTTGTGGGTACTTTGTTTTTTCCAAAGGGGATGACTATGCACTTTTTGGCATTTAGCTTGAGGCCATGGTTTTGACACCAGGTATCTGTCTCAGTGAGACCCTTTTGGAGGATGTCTGTGTCAGCCGGAGAGTCAATTATAGCCCCTAGTTTGCAGTTGTCTGTTTACTTGGTCAGCCATAGTCCTCCTGTGCTTGCCTGTACCTCTGAGAAGTATATGCCGAACAGGAGGGGGTCCTAGGACTGAGCCCTGGGGAATGCCACTTGTAACCAGTTTAGAGTCAGACCTAGCTCCCGCAACTCTTACCATGTGGGTTCTGTCCGTGATCCAGTTGGCAATCCATCTCATGACATAGGGGATTATGTTCAGGCTGGTGAGCTTGTCTATAATACCTGAGTGGGGAATGGTGTCGAAGGCCTTTGCAAGGTCTAGGTAGGCTCTGTGGACCAACTTTCCTTAGTTTATAGCCTTGGTAACTGTCTCAAAGAAGTCCACCAAGTTTAGGAGGCATGATCTGCCCTTAACAAAGCCAAACTGGGTAGGGTCCAGTGTTTGGTGGTTTCCAGTGTCTTTGCAGACCAAGCTAGTCAGGCTTATAGGGTGATAGTTCCAGGGGTCCATTGTGGCTCCACCTTTGCGGAGTGGAATAACCATTGCTGTGCACCACTCTGTGGGCATGTAGCCTGTGGAGAGGCTGAGTTTAAGCAGTGTGTTTAGGTGAGGGGTTAGTTCATTTTTGAGCTCGTGTAGGACACAGCCTGGGACATATATACACAAATCACTGAAGCTTCCACGAAGTAAAAGAAATATATTTATTCAACGAAACAACAAGCTTTCTCAAACTCAAAAAGCCCGCATCAGGTTACACCACAATAAAAAAAAAAAACATTTTATAGCTATAGGCAAGTGTCTTTTAGCTGCATTCCCTAAAAAGGAAGCCTTCCTGCAACACTATTAAACAATTTTTTTAAGCATTAAAAAAAAAAAAATATAAAAAAAAAAAATCAAATCATTAGTCAAAATAAAACTATAAACCTATACATAAATATATGCATGCGTTGAATAAATTATTATTATTTCAAGGAAATATTAAGTAGTGCTGGTCTGATGCTCAAGGCTGTATTCATACCTGGCTCTACGTGTGCCCTTAATAATAATATCCACTTCAATTCAAAGAGTTCTAAAGTACCTGCTGCACTGTCCAGTCCCATTGATGCTGTGTTTTTGGCTTTGGAGAGGGCTGTTTTAACCTGAGTGTCTGTGATTTCAGGGGCACTACATTCTTCTGGTATAGTTATGGGCCCTTTTGGAGGTGAGAGGGGGGTGAAATTTGCACTGAACCTGTCTGCCAGGATGTTGGCTATATCAGTCGGTTCAGTGTATTTTGTGCCATTCTGTACTAACTCCAAGCAGATCTGAGAATTGCCACTTAGATTCTTGACATAGCTAAAGAATGTCTTGTGGTTATCTTTGGAGTCCATGGCAATTTTTCTTTCAAAGCTAGCCTTGGATGATTTTATGAGGGAATGTAGTTTCTTGCTGATACTGATCAGGGATGTCTTCCCTTCTTGGATTTTACTCTTTTCTGTAATAGTTTCCTCCTTCTATTCTATAGTTTGTTTATGGCAGGAGTCCACCAGACTGGTTTCCTTTTCTTAGAGGAGTGAGTCTTGGTTTTGTTTGGGATAGCATGATCCATGCATTCTTGTAGGTGCCTGTAGAGTGCATTAGTAAAGGATTTTGCAGCTTGGACAGCATTATCCTTTAGCATGGGGGCTTTGAAACTTCCCACCTCAGTCTTAAGTAAGGTGAAGTTTGCTTTTGAAAAGTTTTTCACAGTGGTTTCTTTGACCGGGGGTGGTGGCGGAATGTGGATATCCAGAGTGATTAGTTTATGGTCAGATCTGACCAGTGATGGGTTGACCTCTGGTGTGGAACACCGGTCGGCCCATGTTGGTGATGACCAGGTCCAATATGTTGTCACCTCTGGTGGAGGTGTTGACCAGTTGATCCAGGGCATTTGAGTTTATAAATTCTAGGAAATTTTGGGCAAGGGAGTTTGTACTTGAGTAGTTCTCCCAGTTAATGTTTGGGTAATTGAAATCACCCAATTTCAGGGTGTTTGGTAGGACCTTTATGTTTCCCAGTGTTTCCCGGAATGCGGACGAGGGGTCCTGGGACATGGTGGGTGATCTGTAGCAAGCTATAATTTGAATAGCAGTTTTGCTCATTGTTAGTTGCACGTGGATGATCTCTGAAGCATCGTGCTGTGCCACTAACCTGGAGGTGTGGGTATCCTTGATGAATATGGATACTCCCCTGCCTTTTTTATTTCGGTCTGGGTTTTGTGGCCGAAATGTATGGTATGAGTTGTAGCCTGGTAGTGCTGGGGTGGTCTCTGGAGCCTTTGACCAGGTTTCTGTTACTGCACATATATCGATTTTCTCCATACTGAGAAGTGCCTCGAGTGCATGCATTTTGAGGTTTAGACTTCTGGCATTGAGTAGCATTACCCTCAGTTTTTTGTTACTTGTGCTGTTTACGGTGGTGGGTTTGTCTTTTGAGCTTTGCCTAAAAAGGCACTATGGGGGTGGCAAGTGCCTTGGCCAATATTCGAAAGCCTAAGGGTGACAGGTGCAAGCCATCTCTAGCAAAGCAGCGTGACTTGTCAAGCATGTCATCCCAGGGTGACAGACACTGGATCCCCTTTGAATGACACCAGAAACTTAGCCAGTTGTTGAAATTGATAATTTTTTCTCTATACCGTGGTATCATTCTTGGTGAGGGCATGATGCTACTCAGGGTTACGGTCATACCGGCCTGGGCTACAGGATCAGAGAGCTCCTCCTTGTCCCTTTTCATGTAGTCCAGGGAGGTATGGCTCAGATCATTCACACCAACATGGACAATGACAGAGCCATATTTGTACTCGTTGTGGAGTGACCTGAGTGCTTGTGTTATGTGGTGGATCCTGGCACCTGACAGACAGCTAACAGTAACCTTCTCCTTGTTCAGCCTAGTGAGTGGGACGTCAGTGTGTCTGACTATAAAGTCTCCTATTACTAGTGTGTTGGGTATATTATTTTGCCTTAAGGACTGTGATTGTGTGGCACACTGGTTTTGTGAAGTATGTGTTTCATGGTTTGTGTTGGAGGGTGGAGGTTGCTTGGATGTCTGCTTTGGAGGTCTCTGTTGCTTCTGCAGATTTTTATTTAGAGCCTCCGAGTATGTTTTTGTGTATTTATGTGTGTTTTTTGCCAGTGCTGGTTTCATAGGTCTATGTGGGACTGGTGGTGTGATGCAAGTACATCCCTTCTCCTCTTGACTGCGTGGTCCAGTCTTGGGTTGAGAGTGCTTAGCCTCCAGTTTGGTTGTATAAGTGCATCTCTCGCATGTATTAATGTTTGGTGGAAGGAGGAGAGGGTTGTCTGTATACATGAGGCAATTATAACATTGCCTCAAAATGCCCAGATTCACCAGTTGGACTGGAGAGTACACCTGAAACTACCCTTTGGATATGCCTGGATAGGTACAGTGAACTGTTTTACTGATTGGCTGGTAAGGTTGAATAGAGAGCCTTGTCCTTCTCTACAGTGTAGAGGGGGTCTAGTCCTAATGTTTATTACTGCTTGCTATGAGTTTTGAGCGAGTGCCGGTATGAAAAGTGAATGGTTTGAGTGCTTAAGTTGAAAGTTTGTCTAGTTCCAAGGAAAAAATTGAAGAGTAGACTTTGTGGAGCCAGGAATAGTTACACCCTAGCTAACCGGCACTGCCCGGCACGCAAAATCTTGCAAATGCGGGTTTTATAGCAGGGAAATGAAAGATATAGAAATTAGCCCAAAATGGCCAATAAACTACTAATTTCTGGGCTGAAACCACTCCTCCAGGGACAGATAGGCTGCCCAAAGCTCCCTCTCTCACAGTGAACAGAGAAACTTCCTTCTATCCAAGTAAGGTATGGGCAAACACAGAAACTTGTAACACAGCTCTGACTTCAGCACTAACCTGAAAACTGGACTATACTAGCTTAGAAAGGCAGGAAAACAAGTATTTTTTTTCAGAAAATAAAGCAGATACAATCAAAAAAACACTTTAAATGTACAGAAATGGCTATCACACTTGAGTGTCTAGCCTACAACAGTTAAACAGGTAATTTAAACACAAAAACGACTTTGTTAAAGTGCAGGCAGTAAAATAGGTACAATATGTAGCTGAAACAAGCTTTTTAAATCACAAAAACCCTAGAAAATAGATGTTGTAGGCAGAATTAGTTAAAGGCAGCAAGAAAAATGCAGCAAAATTATACTTAATCACTCCAAAGTCTCTCTTTTGTCTCTCTGCTTCTGTAGAACACTGCAGGGCACCAGGCAGGAGCTTGCTGAGCTGTATACTAGCACAAAACCCTTACAAATGCGGGTTTTATAGCAGAGAAATGACAGAGATAGAAATTAGCCCAAAATGGCCAATAAACTACTAATTTCTGGGCTGAAACCACTCCTCCAGGGACAGATAGGCTGCTCAAAGCTCCCTCTCTCACAGTGAACATTGAAACGTCCTTCTATCCATGTACGGTATGGGCAAACACAGAAACTTGTAACACAGTCCTGAATTCAGCACTAACCTGAAAACTGGACTATACAAGCTTAACATAGAAAGAAATATGGACATGGGAATGAAAGAGAGATGTGATATGGTATAATATTTATGCAAAGGAGAAAGCCAAATTAATCAATATAAAGAAGGCAACCCCAAAGATAATCGAAGAGAAATACAGCCAAAGGCATCTGGATATGGAAGAGTTTACAATAAAAAAATAATATCACAAAGATGGAACATAGAAAGAAGATTAGCAAAGTAGAAGTTAAAAAATAGAAGTTGAAGTTATGGAGTGCCTGTGAAGTGAAGGACTTGGTGTAGAAGGTCTACCACAGGTTACATCACAGCATGATGGAGTAAGTCCCCAAAGTAAGGAGAAACAGGAAGATCAGGAAACAACTGAAGAGGAAATATGGACATGAGAAAGAAAATATATTTAATATGGTATAATATTTACGCAAAGGAGAAAGCAAAACTAACCAATACAAAAAAAGCAGCATCAAAGCTATTTGAAGAGAAATATAGGTAAATGATTCCAGATATGGAAAATTTTACAATAAAAAATAATATCAAAAAGATTGAATGTAGAAAAGAATATTACTAAAGTAGAAGTTAAAAAAAAGAAGTTGAAGTTATGTAGTGCCTGCGAAGTGAAGGATTTGGTGTAGAAGGTATATTACAGGTTACATCACAGCATGATGGAGTGAGTCCCCAAAGTAAGGAGAAACAGGAATATCAGGAAACATCTGAAGAGGAAATATGGACATGAGAAAGAAAAAGAGATTTAGTATGGTGCAATATTTATGCAAAGGAGAAACCAAAACTAGCCAATATAAAAAGAGCAGAACCAAAGATATTTGAAGATAAGCAAAGAAATCCTGGCATAGAAAACTTTACAATACAAAAAATAAGAAGACAAAGAGGAAAAGGAGAAAAGAAGATCAGTAATTGTGAAGTTAAAGAAATAGAAACTGCAAAGTGAAGAATTTAGTGTAGAAAATCGAATGCAGAAAGCACCACAACAGGATAGAGCAATGGATATCCAAATTAAGGGGAAACCAGTGGAACAGGAAGCAATTGGTCAGGTGCTATATGAAGATATTTTGGAGCCTTCCAAAGGAAATCAGTATAAACATTCACTTGAAGCTAGACACCAAAGAAAGGAACAGCAAACTGAGGAAACTGATGCAGTCAGTGTTAAGGAGTAGTAGGCCAATGTGTTCCCATATGACAGAGCAACAGATGACACAGGATGAAATTGAAGAGAAGGTGCCACAGGAAGATGCCATAGAACTTTCTATAGAATGCCCACAGGAAATGGAAAACAAGGGATGTGCCCTCATTTTGGAAGAAAATGAGCTAAGAGAAGAGTTTCTTGATTTAATAAACATGGATAGATATATTAAGATCAATGAGAGAAATAGACTGCAGAAGGTCAATAAAAAACAAAAAGTCAGAAGTCTGATAAAACAAATGAATTCAGTAATTAGAACTGTCTATAGAGATCCATGTGATATAACAGAAGTAAACAGGATATATTAGTGTACTACTAAATTAATAACTGATAAAGTTCTACCACAAGAACACAGGATAGTGAGGGAAAGGAAGGGGAGAAATCGAATACCATCATGGAAGTATCGAATAGAGAAAACTATAAAGCAATTAAGACAATAAATGTCACTCTTAGAAGACTATAGAAGAGGGAATAGATCAACAAAAATAGCAAGAAAGATAGATGTGATTAAAGCAATGCGCAGTATTAGAATAGACCAGGATCTATCATTCACTATCGGAAATAAACTAAAAAATTCAGCACAAGCAGAAAAACTTAGAAGATGCACAGATAAATATAAAGGATAATACAAAATAAGCAATTTATTGATGACCCAAAAAAGTTTTATAGAGAACTGGGAAATAAGGTAAAAGGAATTGAAAGACCACCAAAAAAAGAGGAAGTAGATACATTTTGGAGAAGTATCTATGAAGATACTGTGAAACATAACAAAGATGCTAAATGAATAGAAGAAGTAAAAGAAAGAATAAGAAGTTTAAAGGTACAGGATATAAAATAGGATGAAGTAACAGCCAGAGAGATTGAGACAAATTTAAGAAAAGCCTCTGACTGGAAAACCTCAGGCCCAGATGCAATACCTAACTTTTGGTTAAAAGTATTCATTTAGCCATGAGTAAGAACTATTTATATGCACACTCTGAACAGACACCAACCTGGCTAACAACAGGAAAATCAATGCTTCTTCTTAAGTGTGAACCTGCACACTACCCTAAAAATTATAAACCAATAACTTGCCTTCCAATGACGTATAAACTATACATGGGAATTGATGCTGACAGAGCTTATAATCATTTAGAAGAAAACTAAATTATGGCAGTAGAACAAACGGGCAATAAAAAGTCATATGAAACAAAGGACTATTTGTTGTTAAATAAAAATATTGGAAAACTGTAAAAAGGGGAAGAATTTAAGTATGTCATGGATTGACTATTAAAAAAGCACTTGATAGTATCCCACATTGATGGATAAAAGAGTGCTTAAAAATGTATAAGATACACCCTACACTGATCGATTACATTACGGTGACCATGAAACAGTGGCAGACCACTTTGCAATTAAGCCATGATAAAGGACAGATTATTATCTTAGGGATAAAAATTCAAAGGGGGATATTCCTGGGTGGCTCCCTGTCACTGTTGCTATTCTGCCTTGCCATTAACCCGTTAAGCTGTTTACTTAACAACTTAGACCATGGCTACAATTTGGCTCCTAAAAAACAACAAAGTGTAAAGACTTTTCATCTTCTCTTTGTCGATTATTTAAACTTGTATAGCTCATCAAATGAGGACCTGAAAGCACAGCTGCAGATTGTCAAAACTTTTTCAGATGATATAAGAATGAAATTTGGTCTTGATAAGTGTCCAAAAGCAACCTTTAAAGCAGGAAAACTGCAGCACCAGGAAAACATCAGTTTGGGACAAGAATGTGATATAAAAGAACTTGAGTAAGAGGGAGTGTATAAATATTTGGGAATTGATGAAGGATGAACAATAAAACATGAACAAATGTGAATAAAACTTAGTAAGGAATACTTTAGAAGACTTAAATTAATTCTGAAAACAGTGTTGACATCTCGGAACAAAATCTAGGCTATAAACCAATTTGCTCTTCTTGTCCTAATGTACAGTTTCAGAGTGATTGACTGGCCCCAAAATGTGTTGGATGGATTAGATAGGAAAATAAGAAGGATGCTTCATGCTCACCAAATGATTTATAAAAATCAGTGTATACCAAGATTATATATTTCCCGTTCTAAAGGATAGATGAGCTTCCTTGAAATTGATTACATGTATAGATCTGCAATCATAGGACTCCACATATATCTGCTGACCTCACAAGGTGCAAATGTAGTGAAAGTCTTGAAACATGAGGATAGTAAATCTAAGCTGACTTCTCTGCTTAATTTAGCAGAAGCATATCAGCGTCAAGCAGGAATGGAAATCAAACCAGAAGTAGATAAAAATCAGGCAGCAACTGAATGTGCCAAAAAACAAAAGAAAGAATATAAGGTGAAGGACCAGATGAGAAGGTAAGAAATGTGGAAAAAGCATAAATATAGTTGCAAGTATAGAAAACTTCTGGAAGAACCTCATGTTGCTCAGGAATGAACACAGGAATGGTTAAGGAAAGGTGAATTCAAACCAAGAGATGAAAGGTTACTATTGGCAGCCCAAGATACTGGACTACGTACACACTGGTTTACAACATCCATTGAACACGTGGGAGAAACAGACAAATAAATGTAGGTTTTGTAAAACCGAATTGGAAACAGTCACATACCTTGTTGCTGGGTGTGACATACTAATGGAAGAAGGACTGTATACTGAAAGGCATAATAATGTGGCAAGACTATTGCACTGGGGATTGTGCAAACATTATGGTATTGAAGTGTCTGAAAAACACTGGAAACATAAGCCACAAAGCATCATAGAAAATTATGAAGTTTATATCACATGGGATCACCCATTACCAACAGTTCAAAAGATAGATGCTAGAAAACCGGATATTGTCGTCCAAGAAAAGAAGACAAAAGTAGCATTGATAATTGAAATTGTTAGATCCAGGAACTACAGTGTCTTGTGTACAGAGAGACACAAAGTCATAAAATATCAGGATCTGCAGGCAGAAATGAGAGCAATGTGGAAGAAAGATACCCAGACAGTTCCAATAGTAGCTGGAGCAACAGGTCTTATAAAAAAGAATTTACAATCGTATTTAAATATGTTACCAATTCATGTAACCCATACAATTTGCAGAAGGAGTCATTACTGAACACATTGCAAGTGCTATGGAGAGCACTTTTGGCTGACATCAAAGATTGAAACAATACTAATTTCATGGACTTTGGGGTCCATTCCCATCATAGTATTAGAAACCCAAAAGATCTGGAGAAATTAAAAAAAAAGATTCCATAGGAATGAAAAGTGTACTAATTGGTTCTCTGAGAGAGCAACTGATGCATGGAACAGACTACCAACTTACATCAAAGCAAACACTAGTTTAGATATTTTTAAGAACTGTGTGGACACATTATGAGAACAACTCTTTTTGGTATACTGGGGAGGTTAGAAGAGCTTTAATGCCTATGCTTGAAATATTTGTATGTATGTATGCTGAGGTATGGCTAAGGTTACTACTGGTAGGGTTAAGCACACATGAGTAAGGTGGGCAGAAGGACTGCATATGAAATGGATTATATCCTCAACCCTTGACAAGACAATAAAAGCTAACATTATTTTCAACTGCATTTGTGGGTGCTACTCTGTGTTTGCCATTTGGCAGCACACTGAAGTAAAAAAAAAAGAAGAATATTGCTGCTGGACAAGAAATAATAAACATTTTGCTGATCTTACATTTGCAACAATTCCATGAACAGTTTAACATGGCCCCACAAAGCAGTTGCAGTCTACATGATGCTTCAGGACATATCTTCTAGACTTTCTCAATAATCATGCCCTGTTAAAACGCTAAAAGGTCAACATCAAGTCAGTTCCCTGACTTATGTCTCAAATCAAATCTCTCACTGATAAACATACCATAGTATGGAAAACTTATCATAGCAATAAAACCACACTGTTCCTACAACAATGTCATAAACCCAGGAATCAAAACTGAAATCTTCTACTTGAATACAATAAAATCTTCTATTTATAAAATAAACCAAGCATGAAAACCATAAAATTGTCTATGAGCTTTATTGGAATGTTGTTGGATAACTTATTAGCATGGGCTAGCAAGCTCAGATTTACCCTCTACCTGATCCATCGACTCTTGATATTGAAAAGAAGTTTAATAACTATCACCTGAAGTCTGCATTGTCCATCCTGTTACCTGTCCTTTATTTACATTATTTTTTCAAAGATGTTCCCTGCCTTTCAGATATCCACTATTCTAACTTACTATGAAAACTCTGTACAAAGTTTATGTCCTCTTTTCCAGCCATAGAAATACCCCTAGTGAATATATTAGCCATGCAGATGATACAACAGCCTATGTTCTCTATATTTTAGTTAACTGATCTACCAATGAGGACTATCCTGGGATTCATTAAAATGTGTGTATGTGTCACACTAATCCTACATGCTATGTACACGTTAGTTCAATGAACAGCAGTGATCACTGAATATGCAAGCTGCTAAGCAAGCCTTCACATTCAGCATCACCTGTTCATGGTCAGAACACCTGCTAGTGGCCACAAACAAGTGCAAAGAGGTTCAAACAGACAATATAACAACAGGCTGTATTTACACGCAACCCCAGTAAGTGAGCACACATAGACAGCACAATACAATGCAAGGGAATTCAATGCCATAATTGAGAGGCAGGGGAACCTTAACAAAAAAAATTGTAGCTAGATATAAGTAGATTAGTGTAAAAAACAGCAATAATTAATTGTATTTTTAACTCTGCAACTAATCCTGTCCACTTAGGGACATGTGTACATAATAAAAAAGGAAATACTGACAAAGGATGTGAGAAGGAAATAAATACAGTATAACAAAGGTAAATAACTGAGATAAATGTAAATTTTCTTTAAAGAGTTGAGATAACAGTTACCAATGAAAGTAGATAAATTAGGGGGTATTGCATATACTGCAGGTATAGCACATTGGTTGTATATCCAGAAAACTATATGCTGTAACCAACATTATGCTGTAGTCCCTTCCTACCACATGAAACAATTTAAATGAGCCCTAAAGCTCTTGCCGTATGCGCTTCAGAAAGGGAAATTTTTATTCTCATTTGTTGTTACTTGTAGTCATAGAAAGGCTGTTGTAAAGTTAAAACTGTGTTAACAAAGTATGCTTTGTACATTAATGTAAATTATACAATAGTTTATACAGTTATAAAATCTAACTGTACATTTTCTACAAATTGTTGCTGAGACATTCTCAGAAAAATGTTGTAATCACTTGATTATATTGAGAATGTCTAGCTACACCAGTGTTGCTGGTGTATGTAACCACTCTGTCATTATAATGCATACTGTGTGTGTGTAATCAAAAGTAATAAACTGCATCCACATGCTTGATATTATAATATACATACAGGTAAAAGAATTGTAAGGCTTTCAGTGCCTTATGTATAGGAAGGAAACAATAATGAAGTTGTAATGGCAATGTACGCACCTATGATAATGTGGAAATACTGAGAATAATCAGACACCTCAACAATCATTCCAATAATATTAGAATGACGCACTTTGTGAATGCTAGAAAGTTTGTGACTGCTCATGCATGCTGTATATGTATGTAGCAATATCCAGAAGACACATACATATGAACAGTTGTCTAATTATAGCAGATGTGAGATACATATATGCAAAATGAGGCTTATGGTCATGTCATATATGTGAATGTGCACATAAATCATGGTACAACGCATGCACATTCAGTCCCCTGGCAAATGGGTTGCATGTGTATGAATGTCATTATGTATACCACTAGGCATAGGATGTATGCATGTATGTATGTATATAATACAAATGGATATGTAGCCCAGACAAAACAGGTAAAAAAATACATGCCAGCATTATGGACTTATTATATCAGCTAATGGGGAAATGTACCAAATGTCAGGCTATAATTATTTGATTATAATGCATTCATTATGCTGTAATCAATGATATGGTGCCTGTTGCTCCTGCTTTAAATGCCACACTATACATGTTGATATAAATAAGAGTGTATCAAAGTACATACGTGAATGCAGAATAACATAATGCTGTACCTGGCATTCAGCCCTGAAGTGAGACTTGCTAAACACATTAGTGATACCACTATGACAACTACAGTAGCATAAATCACACTCAGTTGAAATATTAACATACATTAGCAAGTAACCTGTTGACAATTTACACTTCACATGCACCAACTGTACACTGGCCTGTGATAAACATTGTCATCCTTTGTGTGTAGTTCAATAAGTCCATTTCCTGGACACTGGCAAAGACAATCTTCTGTAGTCTAACTCTATTTTTTTTTGACAAAGAAGAGAAAATGACAACAATTAGCTCAGGATATTGATTACTTTGTGTGCTTTTTGCTGAATTGCATGCATATAATACATCATCATTATATTGGACATGCTAATAAGGAAATACAGCAAAGACTACAATAACCAACTACCTAACACAAAGCCATAAGAAAATATAATAACACTCAGGCCCACTAACACTTTGTGATGATTTTGCATCATGGCACACTTTAAAGAAATGATGAGTAATACCTCATTTCCTTTAAAGCCCTATAGTGATCAAAATAACAAAACATATATATATATATATATATATATATATATATATATATATATATATATAAATGTTTGCACAAAGTCATGCAATACAGATTATTATTTTTGGTGAAATAAGTAATGCCTGTGAGTATTAATTGAAATACCCAGCAGTAACATCTTTCCAGACTTGAACACATGCCAAGATCAGTTTTGAGAGACAGATGGATCAACCATTGATGCCACAGAAAGTGGCAGATCTGATGTGTCATGAAGAACATACTTGAAAGGATTACAGCAGTATCCTATTGCAATGTATATAGCTCCCCTAACATGCAGTGTGAGACCTTAAAAAGTGGCCCTTTTCTGTATTATATCTACATTCTTTGCCTAACCTGCTTCTATCAGTCACAACCTTACCAGATTCAAACACCTTTCTTTCATGATCCACACTTTACAGAGCTGTGTAATAACTGTATCTGACTGTATCTGGTGCAATAGTTTGCAATGAATAGGTATCACAAATAACATGCTTCAATGTGTGAACTAAGAAAGCATTTTGCTGTTTACTTATTCAGTACAAATTATTATGAGGGAGCAAAAGGATGTATCAGTGTTACTGTTCTCACAAGTGTGATTTAGCTATATCAGTGCTTGACGGAGAAGCCAATCCTGTCCATCATCATTATTTTGCACATGCACATTCTCAGATTTGAATCACTGTCTATATGAGCACACATGCTAAAGAAGTCAGTGTTGACTGTATGGGCCACAGCAGAGCTCTCACAACGAGTATCACAGAATTCTTATTTACTGGCATGAAATCTCTAATGTGCTAAAAGGCTTTTGTTAGAAATAAATTGATGCAATGTTGTATGTGTCACTGTGTCAAATCTGTACACTCATATTATGCTATCCTTTGCTGGAGTTGAACAACTGCTTACATAAGTCCACAATTAACCACATGCACCACAGGTGACATAATTCTACAACTGTGAGACAGAACATATTGGAAGGCATGGCATCATCATTGTGATGCAAAGCAGTTGTTTGAGCTGAAAGTAATGGAAGAGACCTCTGCCAGTGGATTTGCACACATTAAATCTGGGGTAGATATAATTCATGCATAGCAGTATACTGACAAACACTGATATTATTCAGTCACTGAAGGTTGTGAACACCTACATATCCAACTACATAAGTCACAGGGTATTGTCTTGGCTGCATTTGCCTCAAGAGAAATCTTACTGCAAATGTGAGATAGGGAGTTTTTGAAGGCATTACACCATCATATTTCTACAAGGCATGTGTGTGCTTTTAAACTGATTGAAAGAGTGATGTGATCTACTCTTTATCATAAAATATTGCATGATAGTAGATCTACCCAATCAAACATGTTGCATAATGCTGTTCCCCCTGGGACTTTGGAAGCACAACACATAGATAATGCTAGATTCAAACTTAAGTTTCCTAAGTCCACAAGCTCCAGAACATTGTCTGATTTCCTGACACCACAGGAGGAGGCTTACTACAAGTTTGAGATAAATCGCATATTAGCAAATGAGCTCATCAGTAAATTAGCTCATCAGTGTTTAACAAAGCAGTAGTATGTGCTAAAATAGACATAAAGCATTGAAAGAGCCCTTTCTAGCTATACATGTATACCTCAAACATGAAGGTGACACCATTCTTACCTTCATATGCATTCACTTGCACCGACACAACTGAAGCTATGGAGTAATGTCTGGGTTCAAAACCGATTACCTAACTAAGATCACAAGCTAGAGCACAAGTGCCACAGGAGACATTTGTTTACAACCGTGAGAGTGCAGATTTGAAAGGATGACATTAGGACTGGTTTGATAGGGTGAAGTATCTGCTAAAAGAGACCAAAAGTGGTGAGGGAACTCACTAGCACCTCTACCAACACATTATATCTGTGGGCGAATCCTTTCTTACCTTGAAAAGAGAGAGAGAGAGACACACACACACACACACACACACACACACACACACACACACACACACACACACACACACACACACTCCCAGTAATGAATCACTGCTGGACTCAAACCACCTACCTATCTAGTGAACACAGTCAACCATACACACTATAGGAGAAGCCTTAATGTAAGAGGGGGATACAGCACCTATGAAAGGATGACCTCATCAGTGTGTAACACAATTGCTTGTGTTAAAGGGGAAGGAATTGATAATTGAACCATTATCCATAGGTTCATAGGTTCATAGGCTGGTACTAGGCTATCGGCCCTAGGGCCTATGCAAGCCTAGCCATAACAATTCCCTGGCTATTTCTTCCCACAATATTTATTTCTCTGGACCCCTGACTAGCAGGGTGACTGACATGATCCCAGGGTGAATTTCCTATCTCCCATCCAATCATCAAGGTTCCTTTTGGAGAGGGCCAAGGAGGTGCTCTGCTTGACTTGTATGGGCAGTCTGTTCCAGAGTATGGGGAGTCTCTGGGTCAGGAGCCTATCCCTCCAGCATGTTTTGTTCATTGTGATGACAAGGTTTAGATCCCTGAAGCATGTGGCTCTGAGGGATTGGGATTTCTTTAAGTGGAGCATGTCCAACAGCTCGGGGTTTGACATGGCCTTGTATGTTAAGCAGAGATCGCCTCTGAGTAGACGATATGCCACAGAGTATAGCTGGAGTTTTTTTTTTTTGATGGTCAGCATATGGCATCTGCTTTAGGCCTGTGATTCTTTTAGTGAGATATTTCTGTGGCCTTTCAAGCTGTTGCAGATGTCTTGTGAGGTACATACCAAATGGGGCATTATACTCTATAATGGGTCAAATGAGGGATGAGTACAGTGGGACAATGACCTCCTTTTTTCTGGATGAAAAGCCCTTAGTGATGAGGTGTACCACATAGAAGGATTTCCTGACTGTTGTAGCGATGTGGTTATCAAAAGTGAGACCACTGTCCACCTGTGTCCCTAAGTCTCTTATCACACTTTCAATGTTTAGTGTCCTGCCACCTATGTGGTAATTCATGGGTACATGTTTTTTTCCAAAGGGGATAACTATACATTTATTGGCATTAAGCTTGAGCCCATGGCTCTGGCACCAGGCATCTGTTTCTGTAAGGCCCTTTTGCAGAATATCCACATCATTTGGGGATTCAATAATGGCTCCCAGTTTGCAGTCATCTGCGAACTTTGTTAGCCAGAGTCCCTTAATGTTAGCCTGTACTTCAGAGAAGTAGATGCCAAGCAAGACTGGTCCCAGGACTGAACCCTGAGGTACTCCACTTGTCACTTGTCTGGAGCTTGGATTTGGAGTCAGCTACTTTTACAGTCTGGGATCTGTCAGTAAGCCAGGTGGCAACCCATCGAGTTACGCAGGGATTTATGCCAAGCTTAGTAAGTTTATCTATGATTCCAGAGTGGGGGATGGTATTGAAGGCCTTGGCGAGGTCCAGATAGGCTGTGTGGACTGCCTTACCCTCGTCCACAGCTCTGGAGACTGATTTGAAGAAGTCAATCAGATTCAGGGGACAAGATCGGCCCTTCACAAACCCAAACAGGGTGGGGTCCAGTGATTGAAGGTTGCCAATGTCTTTATTTATAAGTTCCATGATAATGCGTTCCATGCCCTTGCAGATCAGGCTTGTCAGACTGATGGGATGGTAGTTCCCGGGATCCAAGGCGGATCATCCCTTGTGGAGCGGGATAACTGTAGCTCAGTGGGCACGAAGCCTGAGGTGAGGCTATGATTAAACATGACACTTAGGTGAGGTGCCAGTTCATTTTGTAGTTCATGTAGTACACAGCCTGGGATGTCATCTGGTCCCATGGATGCTGTATTCTTAGCTTTGGAGAGTGCGGTTTCTACCTGTGTGGCTGTGATTATTGGAATTTGGCAATCTTTTGGTATTGAGAAGGGCCCTTTACGGAGTGAGAGGGGGGGTGAAGTTGGCACTAAATCGATCTGCCAGGATATTGGCAATATCCTTGGGATCAGTATATTTAATGCCATTCTGTTTTAGCTCAGAACAGATCTGAGCATTGCCATTTAGATTCTTGACATAACTATAGAATGCCTTGTGGTTGTCTTTGGAATCTTTGGCAATTTTATTTTTGTAACTAGTTTTTGAGGATTTTATGAGGGATCTCAGCTTCTTACTGAGGCTTGTGAGGGAGTTTATTGCATCCTGGGATTTTCCTCTTTTCTGCAACAGTTTCTTCCTTCTGTTGTATAGTTTGTTTATAGCAGGGGACCACCAGATTGGCTTCCTTTTTCTTGAGAAGAGCATCTTGGTTCTATTTGGGATGGCACAATTCATGCACGAGTGGATGTGCTCATATAGTGCCTTAGTGTAGGATTCTGCAGTCAAACTTCCAGATCCCGTCTGTGTGGGTGTTGTGAAGTTTGTCACTTCTGACTTCAGTAGCATGAAGTTGGCTTTGGAGAAGTTTTTTAAGGAGGTTTCCTTACTGGGGGTGGGGGTCAAATCTGCGAGAAGTGTACACATCAGATCTCTTGTTGAAGCCATATCTACCTACTACACACACACACACACACACACACACACACACACACACACACTCGTACAAGTTCTACACTGCTGGATTTAAACCACCTACCCACCTAGTTACACAATGTGGAATACACAACATGAACTGCAAGTGACACAGGAGAACTACTGTATGAGTACAGTAGTGAGATAGTATACATTTGAAAGGATTACCTCACCAGTGTATTGGAGAGAATGTATTTTATACTTGATGGGGGAGCGATCTCTCAATTTAAATGTTTCTCCTGAGTGGAAATGTACACATCAGATGCATGTGTGAAGCTAGTTTTACTTAACACTACACACACACACACACACACACACACACACACACACACACACACACACACACACACACACACACACACACACACACACTCATCCTAATCATTTACTGCTATATTCAAACTCCTAATTATCTAATGAAACAACCTAGAGTATGTCGTATCAACTGTAAATGCCACAGGAGAAGCTCGATTTTAAATGTGGGATACTGTTCATTTGTAAAGATTACAAGATCATTTTGTTGCAAAGAAGTTATTGTGTATCACATTTTTTTGTGAAAAAGAATATTAACAAGCAGAACTAATACAAATGTGTTGATTGCAAGAATTTATATACTGCTCAGATAAATTATCTATTCTGTCATTCATGTCCATTGCAGTAGTGTGAGTGACATGTAGCTGATTCACAGTATGGAGTACTGATGACAGTCATACTTGTGACACAGGGGTTGACACCCAAACATTCCTGAGTGTTCAGCCCAGCCTGACTGCAAATGGTAAGTATTTGTTGTGTTATTTTCAATATTTCCTCATGTTTGAACAATATGCAATGTAAATACAAACAGACAGGTCAAAAATATGAAAGTGCAGTACTTAAAACCACTCAAGAAGTATGTATGCAAAGGTTCCACATCATTATATAGAATTTGTAAAGTCTAAGCATGTTGAAGTGCTGATATAATGTTACATTATTTAGTGTTCACACAGCATCACAGTGAAACCCTGTCTGGAGTTCAACCGTTCATTACAACATGCACAAGTAATACAAGCCACTGACATAATTTTCCTCTTGTCAAAGTCACTCCTTGAAGCACATTGCTGACAAACTTATTTGCATGACTAATGGCAAAGTATTAGCACATCTGTAATTATATTTTGAGCTTAGTTTTGAACTTAGAGCATGAATTAGCAATAGTCTATAGTACTCCATGCCAACCATTTCACCAATAAGGGATACAGACATAAAAACAGTTCTGATTCTGATCCACTTCAAAACAGATGTGTGTCATGTTAATGTTTTGTGCACTAATTTACACAATTTATCGTGATAATTGCAGTAAATTAATCATATCAACATATATGCAATGCATATATACTATAAGCATATACGATATGGAAATACATATGTGTTTGTATGGCGTCACTCCATAGTACTGTCACTGTATGATAACATACATGTTGGCATAACTAAAAGACTTCAGAAAATGCATGGAAATGCAAATTAATTAATCCTACTACCTTGTGCATGTATAGCAGCAATATTTGTAAGATGTGCTTCATTTATTATGCCTGTTAACACATAAAGCCTTGATTGTATTAAATGCCTTGCACTTATTTCTGGGAAGGTATGAGCATTATGGGCCCAGTTATGAGATGCATAAGGGACCAAACATGTTATTGCTGGTGGAATCCCAGAGCATGGAAACACTACGATGCAAGGAAGTTTATGTGCAGCATACTTCATGGTAGTAGTTACAATTCTTATGGTGCACATTCAAGTCTGTATGATATGATAACAATTGTCTTCTCATAGTGATATCAACCTGTGCTTACATAGTGCAACAAGGCTAAGCACAGCAGAATGGGAAGCAGCAGCCTAATGCAGCCAAAGCAAACATGCAGCAGTTTTTGTCATAAGCTGTGAACTGCCACTTACCGTCAGTTGTTGTTGTTGCATGGTGCTAGCCATTGCACAAATGCTGAGGACAAAAAATATAGAAAGAGACAGAGATGGTAAGACAAAGATAAACCATAGAAATACTTTTGTTTATGAGCCATTTCTGGTCATCTTGTGATGTGTTGCTCATAGCTTTGTCATCATAATTAATATGTCCTGCTGTGTATAATAAACTGTTTCCAATAGGAATCAATCTGGAGTAGGAGAGCAGAAACATGATTAAGACATAATATGAATAATGGGGGGTTAATAACATATGTAGCCAACAGTTATATACACATTATTAATATGAGATAAAGTTATAAAACATTGACATACTTTTGGATTCGAACCCTTGACACTATGCAAAATGCAGTTTACATACCTAAGCTTTATCTCAGTATACAACATGAGAAGTCACACTTCACCAAGTTATAATCACACATTTGAAAGGACAATGACAAACAATTGATGCAAGGGAGAATATAGGCGTCAAGCTTCCTAACAATAAAGACAAATGAAACATCCCATGAGGTGTACATTGCATCCAGCTGCCTAATAAATATGTAAGAGTAAAAGTCTCAGAAATTATGCTTTCAGTCTGTATTGCTATAATGCAGCAGGGCTAAGATTTTTCACAAAGATAACTGTACTAGTGCAATCAACAGCAAAAAGTACAGTTGTGTACACTTACCATAAATGTAGATGTTCACTGCAAGCAGATAACCCAAAAGTGATGACTGCAACAGTGAAACATGAAGAACATCTCACAGTTTTGCCATAGGATGTCACTCAGTACTGGCGCACAATGAAAAGCACATTGCTAATGCTGAGGACAAAAACCGAAATCATTTTTATGGGACATTTCTGGCCAAGTATATTTTGTGAGATTCTATTTTTGACTGGATTAAATGTATAAAAATTGGTTGATAGGACAGTGGTGAAAATGGGGGCAAGCAGAGGAGAGGTTACAGGGGGAGGAATGCAGGAATTTTAAGGATAGTGGTGGGAGAACACCATAGCTATCTACCTCTTCGCAAGATAAATGCATACTTGTTACAAGAATTTGATGAATTTGGATAGTCACCACATCAAGGTGGGTGACAACAACAGAATAATGTTGAATGGCTAATTGGACCAAGTCAAGTGTGCCAAGCATACACATAGCTGAAGCATAGAGCTATGTATGGGGTATAATTTATTTTGAGGGACATGTACCAATTTTTTTTTCTTCTTGAGAGAAGAATGTTGAGGAAGGTTTTTATGAATAAGAGGGTAAGTTAGGCTGAATAGTTTAGGTAGCAGGCATAGACATACAGGACATAAAAGACAGACAGGTATGGCGATGGACACAAAAGACTGAGGGACTCCAAATATTGGGGATAGGTAGAGGACATTGGTGGCACATCCACAACCACCATGACTACAGAGAATCTAGTCCTCAACCATAGAACTATCATCACTGTCTCCTGTCACTTGATATTTTGCTGCCTGTTTGCATTTTGGTGGTTCGCTGGAGGAGTTCAGGTGCCTAATTGTTGGTTCCTGGCACAGATCCCTGAGTCAGTGCCAGTTGGGGCATCGACTTTGCAGTTCAACACAAGACCTTTTCTACCCAGCCAGTGTGGGCCCTGAGGTCCTTCATGGTGTCCTCCACCAGCTTCTGATTGGTGACAAAATTGCTACCTCCAGGACTACTCCTGGTGGGTACCAATACATCAGCAGCAGGGGCAGAGCTAGCTGAGGCAGGTGGAGTAGGTAGTACAGGAGTTATAGAGACAATGTTGACAGGTTGTTACTCAGATGTGCTAGCTGTCTGTGATGGTGCCGCAGTGGGATGGCTGATCCCCGGCGGTTGGTCTAGCTCCCTGTGCTGATGATCATTTGTGTTGCAGTAGCAATGGGTCTTACAGAGAAAAAAAAAGAGATAGATAGGGTTGAGGGGCAGAAAATACAGATAATGCCATGTCAGATTAAAATCTCAATATATAAGCAACTTGGTCCAAGGAAGTCATTATTCCACTGTATTTGCCATTCATCAGACTTATCATTGAGTACCACGCCTCCTTTGGTATGTAACTAACCAGGCATATCCAACAATTGGAATGTAAACAGAGCTTCCTCACTAAAAGAACACAAGAATATGGTGAGTAAGTAACATGTCCTATGCAGACTGCCTCAAGACCCTATCCCTGTATTCTGTTTTCTACAGGCTGTTGAAGGGAGATCTATTCCTGGCATACAAGGCATTGTCAAACGCCAGTCTGATGGAACTCCTGCATATCTGCAAAACAAACAGTACCATAATTACCCATTCTAAACACTTAAACCTTGCCTGTGATATAAATAGGACCTGCTGGAAAAACATGTATGTATCCCAGAGACTACCCCTTCTCTGGAATAGGTTCCCAATCCATGTGAAGTTGAGTTCCTCCCTAACCCAATTCAAGTTTAACTTGGACAGTTGGATGTAGAAGAGGTTCATCCCTGGTTTGGCACCTATGTCTTTAATGGACACAGGCAGCCTGTAATTGGCTCATCTCCCAGGCCCCTGCTTCCAAATATTTTATCTCCCAAACCCCTGCTTACGTTTATCAAGGGTAACAGAGCTTGTCAGAGATTTGGGATGCATGGCTAGGCTTAAAAAGGTCTTTGTGGTCATTAGCCTAGCAAGCATCTATGTATCTATGAACTTGTGAACACATAATGTTGCTAACCTTTGCCACAAGCAGATATGATATGAAGGCATTAATGTGTCATAAAATACATCTGTCACCTTTGTATTATAAATAATATGGACACAGTTATTTTACGATGGAAAATAGGATATAAGCATTCCAAGTAAATATATTCAGTCACAAAAATTGAATGATTAAGGTTATTTAATATTGCAATGGTTCATTTTACATGCTATCTTGTAAAGAAAGCTAATCGTTACTGCTATGAATTGAACACACACACAAATAAGTTGATTTACTCATTGCCTAATGCAATGATCAAGAGCAATTGGGACAGGCATGTATGCCTGATAGGTGCATAGGTTCATAAGTAGGTATTAGGCCATTGGCCCAAGGGCCTAAGTAAGCCTAGCCAATAAGGTACCCCGGCTTACGCCACCCAAGAAAGTTAAGTTCCTGTGCCCCTGTTGAGCAGAGCCACAGAAGTGATCCCCAGGGTGTATTTCCTTGATTTTGCTTGAAGAGTGCTAATGAGGAACTTTGCTTGACATAGATGGGTATCTTGTTCCAGGGTATGGGAAGTCTCTGGGATAGGAATCTATCCCTCCAGCATGTCCTGTTTATTGTGGTGACAAGGTTTAGGTCCCTAGAGCATGTAGCTCAGAGGGATTGGGATTTCTTAAGGTGTAGCATGTCCAACCGATCTGGGTTTAACATAGATTTATATGTTAGTCAGAGATCTCCTTGGAGTAGGCGATATGCTACAGAGTAAGGCTGGAGTTTTTTTGAGACAGTCAGTGTAGGGCATCTGTTTGAGGCCAGTAATCCTCTTTGTGAGGTACTTCTGTGGCCTTTCCAGCTGCTGCAGATGTCTTGTGAGGTACATTCCAAAAGGGGCATTGTACTCTATAATGGGTTTAATGAGTGCCGGGTAGAGGGGAACAATGACCTCTTTTTTCCTGGATGAGAACCCATTTGTGATGAGGTGTGCCACATAGAAAGATTTCCTGACTACTGTGGTGATGTGATTATCAAAGGAAAGACTACTGTCCACCTGGGTCCCAAGGTCTCTTATCACACATTCAGCATTAAGTAGACTGCCATTTATGTGGGAGTTCATGGATACAGAGTTTTTACCAAAGGGGAAGACAATGTAATTTTTGGCACTGAGCTTGAGGCCATGCCTCTGATACCAGGCATATGTCTCAGTGAGGCCCTTCTGTATGATGTCCACATCAATTTGGGACTCGATTATGGCTCCTAGTTTGCAGTCATCTGCGAACTTCATTAGCCAGAGGCCTTCTGTGTTAGCCTGTACTTCAGAGAAGTAGATACCAAACAGGAGAGGTCCCAGGACTGATCCCTGTGGTACTCCTCTTGTCACTGATTTGAAGTCAGATTTGGAGTCAGCAACTTTTACAGTGTGGGTTCTGTCAGTGAGCCAGTTGGCAACCCATCTTGTGATGTAGGGATTTATACCTAGTTTAGTGAGTTTAGCTATAATTTCAGAATGGGGGATGGTGCCGAAAGCCTTGCCAAGGTCAAGATAGGCTGTGTGAACCACCTTACCCTCGTCTACAGCTTTGGTGACTGCCTCAAAGAAGTTGAGCAGGTTCAGAAGGCATGATCTGCCTTTCACAAACCTGAACTAGGCGGAGTCCAGAGTTTGGAGGTTACCAATGTCTTTGTTTATGAGTTCCATGATGATACGTTCCATGGCCTTGCAGACCAGGCTCATCAGGCTAATAGGGCGATAGTTCCCAGGATCAGTGATGGCTCTCCCTTTGTGAAGTGGGATAACTGTTGCTGTGTGCCATTCAGTGGGCACAAAGCCTGATGTGAGACTATGATTGAACATGGTGCTTAGGTGGGGAGCCAGTTCATTCTGAAGTTCATGTAAAACGCAGTCTGGGATGTTGTCCAGTCCCATGGATGCTGTGTTTTTGGTTTTAGTGAGTGCAGCTTTTACCTGCATAGATGTGATTACAGAAACTCTGCATTCTTCCTGTATAGATATGGGCCCTTTAGGGGGTGAGAGGGGGTAAAGTTAGCACTGAACCTGTCTGCCAGGATGTTGGCAATAAAGGTTGGTTCTGTAATTTTCATGCCATTGTGCTGTAACTCAGAGCAGATCTGGGTGTTGCCACTGAGATTCTTGACCTAGCTATAGAATGCTTTGTGGTTGCCCTTAGAATCAGTGGTGATTTTGTTTTCGTAGCTAGCTTTGGAGGATCTTATAAAGGATATCAGCTTCTTACCAAGGCTGACCAGGCAGCTCCTCAACTCATGGGAGTTTACTCTCTTTTGCAACAGTTTTTTCCTTCTGTTGTAAAGTTTGTTTATGGCAGGGGACTACCAGATTGGTTTCCTTTTTTTGGAGGATAGCATCTTGGTTCTGTTTGGGATAGCACGATCCATGCACTCATTTTAAGTGCTTATAGAGTGCATTTGTGTAGGAGTCAGCAGTCATAACTGTATTGTCCATCTGCATGGGTGTCATGAAGTTCACCACCTCTATTTTAAGAAGCATGAAGTTGGCTTTGGAGAAAATTTTTACCGTGGTTTCATTAATGGTGGGTGGGGGCGGGATGCAGATATCTAGGGTGAATAGCTTATGGCCAGATCTGACCAACGAGGAGTTGATTTCAGTTGTGGAACACCAGTCACTCATGTTGGTAATGACTAGGTCTAGGATATTGTTGTCCCTGGTGGGGGTGTGGATAAGTTGATCCAGGGCATTGGAATTTATGAATTCCAGAAAGCGCTGAGTGAATGAGTTGGTACATGAGTGGTTTTCCCAGTTAATACTGAGTTAGTTGAAATTGCCCATTATTAGGGTGTTTGGTTGAACCCTAATATTTTCCAGTATATCAAGAAAAGAGGAGTGGGAATCCTGGGACATGGTGGGGGATCTGTAGCAAGCTACAAATTGGATTGCAGTTTTGCCCAGAGTTAGTTGCACTTGCATAACCTCGGTTGCATTATGCTGCACAACTAGCCTAAAGGTGTGGATACCCTTAATGAATATGGACACATCATTTTGTCCTTGTAGTGCAGTATCATTCTGGGTGATGGCAGGATGCTACTCAGGGCTAGGGTCATACCTGCCTGGATCGGAGAGGTCTTCAATGTCTCTTTTCATGTAGTCCAGGGAGGTATGTCTCAGGTCATTCACACCAAAATGGACAATGTCAGAGTTATATTTGTACTTGTTGTGGAGTGACCTAAGTGCGTGGGTTATGTGGCGGATCCCATCACCCAACAGGCAGCTGACAGTAACCTTCTCCCTGTTTAGCCTCCTGAGTGGGATATCAATGTGCCTGACTATCGAGTCACCTATGAGTAGTGTGTTGGGTACGTTGGTTTGTCTTATGGGCTGTGGTTTATTGGCACACTGAGTCTGTGGGCTATGTGTCATTTGGGTTGTGTTGGGGTGTGGAGGTTGCTTGTGTTTCTGCTTTGGAGGTCTCTGTTACTTGAGCAAATTATTATTGAGAGCCTCTGCAAATGTGTTTGTGTTTCTATGTGTGGATTTTGGTGATGTAGGTTTAGTGGGACTATGTGGTGAGTGTGGTGTGGTGCAAGTGTTTACCTTCTCTTCTTGACTGTCAAGTGCAGTCTTGGTTGGAGAGAGAGATTTACCTCCAGTTTGGCTAGATAAGTGCATCTCTCACAGGTTATGGTGTTGGGTGGTAGGAGGAGAGGGTTGTCTGTGTACATGAGGCAATTGCTACATTGCTTCAGGATGCCCAGATTCATCAGATAGACAGGAGAGAACACTGGGAGCTGGCCCTTGGACATGCCTGAATAGAAAACTACTTTCCTCTAGACAAGTGAGGAAAGTGAGCATAAGAGCTGTTTTTCTCTAAGCAAGTGAGGAAAGTAAGTACAAAAAATGTTTTCCTCTAGGTAAAGAGGAAGGTTGAGTGCTGTAGTAATTTGTAGCTTATTTAGTGCTAACAACAAGTTCTGAACAAGTGTTAAGCACAAATAATCAAATTCAAGTGCTAAACCTAAGAATCTGTATCTGGATCTTGTGGTATAAGGTTAGATACACTGACTAAAGCGTATATGGACTGATGCCCTGAAATCTGATACTATTAACTACATTATAGTGGTAACATGAACTTGCTTGCATTCATACTTGATGTATACTTACCTCATGCCTCTCTGAGGTGCTACAAGCATTCCTGATGCACTTTCTTGTTCCTAGCAATGTCCTCATCAACTGCACAGAATAAGAAAAGGATGAATAAGAAATATCATGAATAACTGTACTGACTGGCCAATGCATGGTATTGTACTGGTTGCTGATAGGTTACTATACTTACACATATCAGGGGTGTTTGCAGTTCTAAATTATGCCTCCCATCAGCTCAGGAGGTCCTGCTTGTGTCTCTTCATGTCATGATAATGGTGACAACATTATTCCCCAGTGCATGAAATGCCAGTTGCAATGGAGACAGCCTTGGTCAAGCTATTCCAAGCCTCATCCTTGTACTAAAACCTTGTATCGTTCCCCTGCAGAACCCTACATCTGTAGCACTCAACATGGAGTGCCATAAAGTTCATGGGTTCATCTTCACATCACCCTTGGGCTTTAAATGGACCACCACCCTCATCTTTGCCTGCAGTGTCCTCTGAATGACACTTAGAATTATAGCTCTGAATTGGCACCCAATTCAGATCCTGTATGTACCAACCTGTGGACATTCATGAACAACCTTACCAACTGCATTTCCGCAATTGAATGCACAAAAATGGCCTGCAGAGAAACTGGAAATGATTCATTCAAAATATACTAGAGGTGTGAAATATGGTGATGAGACTTGGTCAGCTGTGAAACTTACTATATTTACACATGTTCCACTGTAAAATGATCAAATGCTTTATGATGTTGGTTATAATCAGTGTTGTTTAGAGATAAAATGTTATGAACTGGGACATAATAGGTTGGAGGGTCAGACAAACTACAAATTTGAGTAATATTACCTGGGAATTGAACTTGTGACTAAAAAAGAAGGCTAAAATGCTAACAGGTAGGTATTAACCGTCAGTGCTACAAGAAAGCTACCACTCTTACATTGTACGTTGAAATGTAACAATTACAAAATGAGTAGAGATCTTTTTATGCCTATATGTATATGACTTTCACTTGTTATGTTACTGGAGTTATATGTAAATGCCAGCATTTATTTAGTAAATCAAGTTAATATTCATTGAGATGAAGACTTGAGTAAAACATGTTGGGGTAAGTGCTATACACACTTTGCATGGCATACATGCCCTGCACACATAACTATATGTGATGAGTACTGTATATACCTATGTAAGTGTAGTTTAACTGTTATCACTGTTATTGTTAACATACTTTATGCAGATTATAGTTGACTTATTTAGCAGTCATTACACAGAGCCGTGTTGCAAATTTAATTTTTAATAGTAAGTTTCAATTAATGTTACATTCCTAATAAAAATTCTTAAACTGAATTTGAACCCTGCGATAACACTGATGTTTCTCCAAATTTAGCGTATTAGCACCTTGAACCACAGACAGAGGTAATCACCAGGGGTAGTTTTTTTTTTTAATCAGTACTGTCCAGAGTGCTGATGGAAGCACAATGGCACCTGACTCATTTGCATTACTGATGGCAGCCCAAATTAAATCTTTGAATTTTTTGCTGACAGAAGTGAAATTTTTCTTACTGATAGTGACAATTGCCAGTCACAAATGTGTACCACTAAGCTGTGTGCAAATGAAGAATTAAAAAAAAAATAGCAAAAATCCAAACAAATCTATTATCTAGCAATGAACATAGTACTCATGAAATTACTCTGAAACATCACTTTTAACAGTGTTTGCAACATGATGACTTGCATTCATCTTACACATCATCAGACCTCCAGTTAATGAAGGGTACACACAGGAGATTGCATAATATCATTTTTGACTCACCATATAAAAGTAATAATGGCATATTTTTAAATAAACATATTACTATTATGGTCACTACTTGGAAGATACGGATACTTAATTTGACCTCCTGCATATCTGATAAATAAACAGCAACAGAATTACCCATTCTAAAGACTTAAACCTTGCCTGCAATATAAATAAGACCTGCTGGAGACACAGATATGTATCCCAGAGACTACCCCTTCTCTGGAATAGGTTTCCCATCCATGTGAAGCAGTGTTCCTCTCAAAACCAATTTGAGTGTAACTTGGACAGTTGGATGGGGAACAGGAAATGCATCCTTGGTTTGGCACCTATGTCTCTAATGGACATAGTCTGTAAATGGTTAATCTTCTAAGCCCCTGCTTACACTTATCAAGGGTACCAGAACTTGTCAGAGATTTGTGATGCATGGCTAACCTTAAAAAGGCACTTGTGGTTGTTAGCCTAGTAAACACCTATGAACCTATGAAGAAGGTGTGAGTTTTGCTTGTGTTTTTGTTTGACTCAGAATGGCATATACTTAGTGTACACTCAGTGTAGACGTTAATGAATCCCAGGGATATCTATATCTATCTATCTATCTATCTATCTATCTATCTATCTATCTATCTATCTATCTATTTATCTGTCGATCTACTTATATAGGAAAGCATAAATGGACAAAAAAACTTTTAAGTGGAGGCCGAGGGAGGACTCCTCCAAACTAGCAGTTACAATAAGACAACCATATAGAAATAATTATATATATCCACTTACAGTAGATAACATAACAAGCACGCTAGGTGAAGTAGATGAGAAAGTAATATCCATTGCACTGCTTACACTGAATGCAACACAATGAACGGATGAAAAATGAGTGACCATAATGTAACTAAAAGCACACACTACATACAACTACGAACATGCAGCAGCATTGGAGAAGCAGCTGTTGCAAAAGAATGACATCTGCATGTACACTGGGTGGGATACATTACTTTGATCAAACATAAGGGTTAGTAAAGGAAAGGTAGAGTGGTGAATATGAAAAGAAGCTCTTTCAAAGACAGAATGAAAGGATCAATAGCTGGTGGGAGTCATAGCAGTGTGGAGCAGCTTAGTCAACAAGTTTGCAGCTTTTAAGAGGTTGGATTATGTAAATATGCTATACTTAGATTTGGAAAAACATATGCATCACATATTTGAGTAGAATAATTTTGGATAAGTAAAGGTAAAGTGGCAACTGTTGAGTGTGGGCAATAGTGAAAAGGTACAGCTGAGACAGTATTTCTGGAATTAGAGGTAGCTTTATTAGAGATGAGTTTATGAAATATAGGTAATGATATAAACAGTAATTTCAAGCTGGATGGTATTGATCTTTGGAAGTAGTTGTGTAGTATATGTAGGCATTTGTTTGTAAATATGTTTGCACACTACTATTGTACTGTTAGTCAAGACTACAGGAAGAGCAGATCTAAGAGTCTGCTTGCAATTGTTCTAGTCTATTTTCAATGAATGGAGGTTGTTTACTGATATCAATGAAATAGGGGTGGTATTCCAAGAAATGGCAGCAAGTTTTGAGTGTAGGACATTTCCTGCTGAATTGTGTTATTTATGAATGCTTTTAACTTTAACCTTTTTTAACTTAAAGGTCTTTTGGTGTGTAATTATGCAAGATATTGCTCAAAGTTGGGCATTTTACTGGTTTGTGAGTTGTATTGTGGGTGTCAAGTAGTTGGGTGTAGGTGAAGTTGTGAGGTAGTTCTAGCTAGTTCAGGTGTTTTAGGGCAATATAGTGATGAGTCCTGTAAGTTTTGCAGGCAGAAAGTTTGCTATTTTGTTTTAGCATTATTCTAGCTTGGTTTTAAGCATAGTATGAAGATTTATTTCTACTGGGGATCTATATAGACGTGAAGGTAGTAAATTGGTAGTTGTTTGGTTTTTAGTACCATTGCTGTGGAAATTCTTAACTCCATATAGTGTCCCTGGTGTTTGGTGTGACTTTGTATTGTCTGTTATATGTTCAGGTCAAAGTTGACATTGTCATCTAGTATCATCCCAGGTAGCTTGGTTTGTGAAACCACTTCTGTTACTGTATTTGAAGAGATTTGACTTGGGAAAGGATAAGAGTAATTTGATGTTTCTTTGGGGGCAGGGGGATTTAGCAGTCGCTGAGCATTATTAAACCAGGATTCAATGAATGGAAATGATTCCTGTATAATTTGCTGGGGGTGAGTTAGATCATTTGCAGAGCACATTGGATTAAGCAGACATGTTTGGATGTAGAATGAAGATTATTACTAAACAATTTAAAGAGAAGAGGATAAACATAGAATGCTGAGGTACCTTAATGAAGATAGTCAGGAAAGGAGTGTAAGTATTTTGCCATTTTACTGAATGAAGTCTGTTTGTACAACAGCAGTGAAGAATTGAATAATCCTACTTAACTAAGGCTAAGAAGGTGTAACTGCGGTGGTGGTGCTGCGGTAGCGTTGTCACCTCACAGTAAGACGTTGTCCTGTTCGATTTTCAGCTAGAGCGTCTTCTGTGTGGAGACATGCATGAATGGGCGTACCTTCATTGAAGGTTGTGCGTCAGGGCTGGCAACTCGGCACGTGAAAATCTACTGCCAATCATTAGCGGACCGGAGTTCCGCTGTGGCGACCCCTAACCGGGAAAAGCCAAAAGACACAACAACAACAACTAAGGCTAAGAAGGCAACACATTGACCACTGTCCCTTGTTTGGTTAATTGTTTCTGCAAAGCTGCGGTAGTTGTGCTATGACTGGTATAAATGCCATGTTGAGTGGAGGTGTGGAAATATTGCTCTAGGAGTCACTGGAAGAGTCGCTTATGCATACATGTTTCTAGTATTTTAGACAGTGGGGACAGTATGCCAATTGATCTTTATTTGATAATAATTTGATAATTTTGTACAAATACCTCCTTTGTAAAGTGGAATGATGTGTAACTTTTTTCCAGAGGGATGGATCATAGGATTTTTGTAAACATCTGTTGATTAGAATTGACAGAGTGTAAGTCAGGGCATCTGCTGTTATCTTAAAGTATTCTGCTAATGTGCCATTATCTGCTTGTGTACTGGATTTTAGCTTTTGTAAATATTTTTAATGAAGTAATTTGGAATCTATTGGAATGACAAAAATGCCTGTTAAAAATGTTAGCACCATTAGAAGAGATGCTTTTGATCAAGGCTGCTATATTGTCTCTGAAATTTGAGTAAAAAATTGCTGCTGTGTTCAAATCGGGAACTATTGGTGAAAGGGTTTGGCTGCCATTTTGTTCTGTGTGTAGTAAGTTGATAATAGATAGCCCAAATCATTTTGCATTATTTTGTGGGTGCCTTGCAGGTAGGTAAAGTATTATTTTTTATCAGTTTTAATGTGACTTTTGGTTGGATTACAGAACCTGTTGAAGTCCGAGACATTTTGTTGTGTTTTCTGTTTGTTCCAGTTCTTCCAAGCCTTATCTCTGTTTTGCATGAGTTGTTTGGTTGTAGTGGTTAGCCAGGTAGCTGGGATGGCTTTGACTCTCTTTGATCTAAACAAGGCATATTAATTGATTATACTAAGAAATATTCTATTAAATTCTAGTACTGCATCATCTAATGATAGAGTTTTCAGGGTGCAACAATTATAAGATTGTAGGTGGTTAGAAATATTTCTTTTTGAATCTGAATTGGTTAAAAGTGAAGTTGTAGAGATCCTGAATAAGTTGTCAGGCAATGAGTCTATTGATAAATGTAGGAAGGTGATCATTGAGTTGGTGTCATGCAATTTGAGTTTAGCCGGGTCTGAAGCCATGATCAAGTCCAGTGTATTGGTGTTGCTGTTAGTATTGTTACATATAATAGGAGAAGTAATAAACTGAGAGAAACTAGAGACGTTTATTGTGGAAGATGGAAATTCTGAAGTACAGTTGAGACAATTAATATTCAGGTCACCTGATATGATTGCTTTATGGGGAATGACATTTGAGAACCAAGACATGATAAAGTAAAGTTGAGACAATTAATATTCAGGTCACCTGATATGACTGTTTCATGGGGAATGACATTTGAAAACCAAGAGATGATATCATCCACTATTGCTAAGTTGTTGTCTGGAGAAATATAAAATGTGTGTGCATAAGCTTTGATGGTTAAGTATAAGGAAAGATATAAGACATTAATTATTGTGAAAGTGTAGTATAGTATATTGTTAGGGAAACAGTCCTAGTATGTAACTGTCACACAACCAACTTTTTAGTTTCCACTCAGATATAATCATATTATATATTGGGGAGAATGTCTTCATCTTTTATTCCAGACTTTAGCCAGTTCTCCGTAATAGCAAAGATGTAAATGCTTTGCTGGATTATCCATGCATGTACTTCAGTGACTTTTTTTATAAATACCACAACAGTAAATACTGACTAGGTGTAGGTTGTTTGCAGGTGTAAAATGTAGGAGATGCTACTGGGGGGAGCAGAACTATTGAGTGCTGTGATAACCTGGTCCAGGATTATGGCAGATGTCACCACATAAGTGTAATTCTTAAGAAAGAGTAGTAAGGTATGGAATGCTTTTATGCTTATCCTCAGTCTTAACTTTATGCTGGATGGTTAGGCTGTTTTGAATTTTGTGCTTAAAATGACTGATATGAGCTGAGTTAAACATGTTAGGTGTTATAATTGGAGCTGAATAGTTGTTAGCTTGGATGTGAGAAAGGAAATTTAGGAGAAAGAATATGTTTAGTGATAATTTTATGTGATAGGATAGTGCAAATGAGAGTGGAAGGACTATGCTAAAGGTTATAGTTAGATGAAAGATCATTGTGATGGAGTTAAGTTAAACACAAAAAGAAAACAGAGTTGAGAAGTTTGTGATGAGAAATGTGTGGTGGCTGAGGCCAATTTTAATTGATTACAGAAGTAATAAGAAGATAGTGCAGATGTTAAGTGGGAAATGTTATATCAGTAGATATTGGATGAAAAGAAAAGATGATGGGATAATATGGTTATGTGTTGATGATCCTAGTAAAAAGGGTTGTTTTTTTTTTTCGTTAGAGAATATCTGCTTGGATGGAGTGAAGTTATTACTAACTGGTTGAGTAATAGGGATTTGGCTGGGGTGATTAAACTATTGGTTGGAGGGAAGCAATGTAGTAGGCCAAAAATTAGGGAAAGAACATGTGAAGTGTAACAGAAGAAGGGATGGCTTAAATAATTGTGGATAGGAGTTGGTAGACTGCAAGGACTGGATTGATTGATGGTGGTTTGAGTGTCAGTATCTATAAAGCTAGAGTAAGAAGAATGGGTTTGGGGGCAGGGTAGGAGACTGAAACAGGTTTCTACCCTCATGTCCTATCTCACTCACCAAGAACAATTAATCAGTACATGTACTGAGTTGTGCATTTATTTATTTATTTATTGAACACACATCAAGTGGAAAAAATAAAAATGATCTATACAATAAAAGAGCAATATAAAAACAAAAAACAGTTAACATAAAATAGAAAAAATATTTAAGAAGGTAGTCAACAGAAACTACTATGTACAGTATTTACATCAGTGATACATCCATTAGATGGTATGTTTTGCAATCTAAATTCTTTTGGTGTCTCGATGTTCTCAGAGGAGTTAGCTTTTTTTCAAATACAGTTTCAGATATGTTTTTTCTACAGAAGGTTTTCACATCTGACATGATTTGATGTTCAGAAATTAAAACAAAGGGCTAAAAGTAATCCTTTATTTAGTATACTCAATTCATGATGACTTAAATTGTTAGATGATAGCTTATAAGCTTCAGACTTAAGAATTATCAGAATTTATCTGTCCATCATTGTCTGAAATAACTTCATGATTTCTGTATTTCAATTTATGTTTGTGGTTCACTCAATGGTATTTATTAAAAGGGTCAGTGAAGTCTTAGTACCTGTTTTTGGGCTGGAGAAGTCAGTTCTTTTTCAATATCTGTTTCATGGTTAGGTGACACATAATCTGTAGTTAAATTATCAAATGACTCAGTGTAGTAAAGAAATGATCACCTTGTATTTGAAAAAAACAGTTACCAGAACTGGGATTAGCACAATTGAATGGTGAATAGGTACTTCCAGTTGAGTCAGCAGCATAAAACTCTATGGTTAGCAGAAGCAATTATCATGAACAAGCGGGTAACATCAATCCCACAATATAAGCGCTAGGATACAAAATACTGACAACAATTTATCTATGGCTTTATATAGTTACTGCTTAGTAATAACACTGATTATCCACATCAGAAATCCACATAATGTATCACAAAACTCAGTTTTAGGCAGTAGACAGGCCCGGCTTTGAGTACATTTGCAGCATACTTTTCTGTTAGGGACTTTTAGAAGTTTTTTTTTTTTTTTTCTTTTTTATGTGAATCTTTGTTTTGTGGGGACACTGCACTGGAGGAAATCAATAAAAATGTAGGCAAGAACAGTAAACATAAAATAGATATGCAGCTATCAGATAACTGCTCTTAAAGCGACAGGTATGCATAACAGTGATAGAAAAGGAAAATAAAACATATAAGAGGAGTAAGATTTTTTTTCCATTTATCCTTTGCTGGCTGTTTTAGTCCCGCAAGGCTAGTAGCCATTTTTCAGGGGAGACACAAGGTGACATTTATACTGATTGTTTGTCTTTTGGCTTTTCCCAGTTAAGGGTCGCCACAGCTGAACTCTGGTCCGCTAATAATTGGCAGTAGATTTTTACAGTGCTGAGTTGCCAGCTCGACGCCCAACCTTTAACGAAGGCACGCCCATTCACGCATGTCTTTCAGAATGCCACTTGACCGCGAGGAGGACATGCAGACTCTACACAGAAGGCACTCCCCGCACTCCAGCTGAGAATTGAATGGGAGAACCTCTTGCTGTGAGGGAACAATGCTACCGCTGCACCACATACTACTAGGGGAAATTTGACCACAGCATCAGGGAACTTCCTTTAATAAGTGCCATAACATCTTTTACATCTATCCAAACTTAAAGAACTCAGACAGCTGGGACCTTGGTTTTACATCTCTTGCAAAGGATACCACACTCAGGAGTGCAGTATCCCCCTTATGCTGCATGGCAGTGTCAGCCATCCATCCACTTGGTTTAGCAATAGAACCCATGTCCCTTTGGGCCAAAGGTGAGTCTGTTACAGGTTGTGCTAACACTGCTAATTAGCCTTGGCAGAAAAATGTTGAATTGCTAAATTGAGAAATTATAGGATATTTTTCCGGCTTCCTTGGTTACAGCTTGCACACCTTGGAGAATTAGAAAAACAAAACATGAGGATGGCCTGAGCCATGGTCAGAGGCCTGAATATATAAATAACCAACAAATTCAAGTATCAGATATAAACTTTTTTAGGAGCATAACTATCAGGAGGCTCAGGAGAATGACAGAACCATTAATCAGCTTGCCCCTCAAACACTCTTTCATTTGTTCAGTACATAAGCACATTTGCCATGCATCAGTTTCATGAACTGTTTTGGGAGATGCATCAACATTACAACAATGTACCACTACATAACAAGCATATCTGGATTTTGCAGAAGAACAAACAAATTGTATTCACATTGAACATCATACCACGTGGCAACTCCACAGTTTCCATCTCAAAGCAGACAGGTGTAGGTGGCCTACAATTATTTGCACCATGGAATATATTTAACAACATTTGCTATCAAATACTGATATATCTCCAGTAAACGACAGAAAAAGACTAAATTCAAAGCTAATGCAATTAGCATGAAGGTCCCTTACTGAATAACTGTGGTTGGAGGTTGGTGTCCTAGCTAATTCAAATATTGCATTTCACCAGGAAACGTCACCATAGTAAGTGTTTTGTGTGTGTTTTATATATATATATATATATATATATATATATATATATATATATATATATATTTGTGTGTGTGCATGTGTGTGTGTGTGTATGTGCATGTGTGTGTGTGTGTGTGTGTGTGTGTGTGTGTGTGTGTGTGTGTGTGTGTGTGTGTGTGTGTGTGTGTGTATATATATATATATATATATATATATATATATATATATATATATGGTTTACTACTTAAATCTCGAAAGTAAAAAAAAAAAAGGTACTTAGCGAACTAATTCGCCGAAAGTACACATAACCTAACCGTCCTAATGTTGAAAATCAGCTGTTAATGCCAAAAATGTTGAACACAACATTTTTGGCACTTAACAGCAATGATACCATTGTCGCTACTCCCTAGCTAGCACACCTAACATCCAGTTTATGCAGGGGGGCTGCACCCCCCCCCCCACACACACACACACCCCTAACTATATATTCCAATTCCGAGATCGCACTACAGTAAGGAAAGGGATGTATTTCCCTAACCGCACTCTACTCCGATCCCTGTACATCCCTTCGAACATTCATATATGAGATGGCACAGTCGATTCGCAAATATAATGTTTGCTCATTTAACCTGCACACATATGAACTATTCGAACATCTATAGTTCAAATACTTCATAGCCATACAATAGTATGCCGAAATTCTAATGGTAAACCTATATAGATATATATATATATATATATATATATATATATATATATATATATATATATATATATATATATACATGCACACACAAGCACAGAGTGTGTGTGTGTATATATATATATATATATATATGTATAAAACGCCAAACCAACACCTGTGCACGTAAAACGTAAAAAGGCGTGCTCGGATAACCAAGTAATATCACCAAAGAAAGTTCCAGCACTGCCAAATTGAATAAAACATATACACCAAAAATGGGACAAATTCTTTCTTTATTCCAAGCTCGCAGACAGCGGAAACAAAGTATATATCCAAACCGGTTTCACCCTCTAGGCGTCATCAGTGGATAACAAAAGCACATTTCAATCATCTTTTTATGTATATCTCCCTTAAAGAGACAACCAATAAAATAAGATCTACATAGTCATGCTCGTTTCATTTGTTACATCCCATTAAAGGGGTATAGCCATATGTATTCATATATACATATACTTCAACCATATCTACTACATAACAAAAAGCTACCAATTCTCATTCAACCCAGGTTTATACAAAGCCTCTAAAGTCAAAATCCACATTCTCTCTTTCTTATCCAATATTGTATGTTTAACATCATCTCCTATGATATTCTTATTTATAGTATCTATCCCTACAAATATAAAATGGGCTGTATTATGGTCTATTGTGTGTTTATATAATGCACTCCGTATTCTTTGACATCTAATATCACTGACATGTAATGCAACCCTATTTTTAAAAGGCTTAGATGTCTGGCCTATATAGAATGCCCCACAACGACATATTGCCATATAAACAACCCATTCTGTTCTACATGTAATTAAATACTTAATGTCGAACACTTTTGAAGTATTAATAGACGTAAAAGACTTAGTTTTGAGGATAATGTTACAATATGTACATCTTCCACATGGGTTACATCCTGTACTTTTAGATATACTTTTCTTTTCTGTTCTCATAGTTTTATACCATGAAAGAGATTCACCAATATTCCTACCTCTTTTGTACCCAAATTTACAATAATCGCCCAAAAAACTTCCAAAGAACTCATCTTGCTTCAAAATATACCAATTGTTATTAACTATACGACGAAGTTCAAACGTGTTGGTACCATACGTTGTAATCAACCTACAAATGGCATTTTCACTGCTTATTTTGGGTACATTTTTTGGTTGCAAATTCCTCATCATGCTTAAACAGTTCGACACTTCTTTGTCTATAATGCTCTTATTGTAACCTCTCAGTTTAAATCTAGAACCCATCTTATTTAGTTCTTCATTGAATTCTTTATCATCACTACAAATACGTCTTACTCTTTGCATTTGGTTTTTCGGTATATTTGAAATAACATGTTTTGGATGGCAACTATCCGCCCTTAATAATGAATTTTTAGTATACGGTTTTCTATACAAACTAGTTTTTAGGGTACCATCATCATTCAAAACCACATATACATCCAAAAATTCAATGGCCTTTTTTTCTTTTTTATCAACAAAAATGATATCATATACATTAAAGTTCAGATGTTCAATAAAACATTCCCACTCATGTGATGAACCGGACCATATGGCCCAACAAAGACAGTAAAATACAATAAACTGAACAATATTTAGAAGCTCATAGTAAAACAGAGTAAATTAAACAATATTTTACAGACAAGGCAATACAATTTTAAGAAGCATAATGTGTGTACAGGTAAAGATCTGTAATAAGATACAGCAACATATGCAAATGTAATAGTCAAAGGTCATAACCTGTTTAAATTAGCAATTACACACCACAGTTTTCTGCTCTGTGAAGGATTTTTATACTACAGTAACTCATAGGTGTCTACTATACAAGATTAATGCATAACAGTACAAAATATGTGTAAGTGAACAAGGCAATTTAATTGCATTCATCTAAACACTTCAGTGGGAGAATATGAGTAAGGTGAAGTGGATTGGACTTGCCTCATCCTGCTCAGACTGCTGATGCAAGTAAACAGTGCAGTGTGCTTGTATGTGTAAGTGGGTGGGGGTGCAGAATGCAGATGGGTTTTGTGTGTGTGTGTGTGTGTGTGTGTGTGTGTGTGTGTGTGTGTGTGTGTGTGTGTGTGTGTGTGTGTTATGACACTAAGTGATTATTAGTGTGAATATATGTCAAAGAGGTGCTCCTGAAAAAGATAGAAATAAACAAAATAACTAGATTAAAATATTCCTCTCTTTCTCTTGTCACCTAGCTCTCAATTGTCAGTGATATTGCAGAATGCCCTTGATTTTGCCACAAATGTTTGCTCTGTCATAAAATGTTTCATTTCCTGGTAAATTCCTGAGAATTATAGTCAGTGAATAATGCAAGGCATTCAAATTTCATACTTACTGCTCAAAACTGCCTGTTGACACAAAACTTGTTGATTTGTTTTAAGTGAACGGGAGAGATATTTAAAATTATGTCTGATTTTGGGCCTTTGCTCCCCACCCTTTACTTTTTGGCAAAGTTCTTGATTCTTAAGCAAAGAAATTCAGTTATGTTTCTGTAATAATATTACAGTCTCTTGACAGAAGCCCTCAAATGGATGATGTGGTAGGTGGATTACATACCCAGAATGCAGTGCTTCCATGGCTGCAGTTTTTCTTGCTAAACTGGCCTTTATAAGTCAATCTTTTCTACTGTGAAATTGGAATGCATGAATGTCCCTGATTTTGGCTCATATTTTACCTTACTTCATCTCCCTAAATATTTCATTTTCTGGTAAATCATTAAGCATTATAGTCAGTCAATAATGTCAGTCATTATAGTTTCATATTCCTTAGTTATTCAGACAATATCTATTGATGCAAAACCTGATGTTCTGTTAACCTTTTAAGTAAATCAGGTAGTCTGAATCTGACTCCAGTTTTGTAGAATGTCTCAGATTTTGCTTCATATTTACCCTGTCCCTCGTTAACTTCTTTTTTCTAATAAATCATTTAGGATTACAGTCAGTCAACAATGCCTGTTTTTAGAGATTCAGAGTTCTTAGTTGTTCAGAAAATACATGTCAATGAAAAATCTGTTCTGTTAATGTGATGTTAATTAAATAGCCAAAAGTACAGGGTTGCAATCCCTATATATCCATTTCCCTACTGTGCAAGTTTGATTAATTCATTAAGACAGTGCCTCCAGGTCACCCCTGAAAAGGAAAAAAATGTGTCTACTGGGTTTACACAGTTAATAAATAGATAAAATAAAATGTAAAAAAATTCTTAACATCCCCCCATTATTTTTGCATGTACTAAGGATCCTTGAACAAAGAAGTTGAGACTTATTTTGTTGTGTTACTTGTACATTTTGTGGCTTTCTGACACACTCTTATGGATTGCAGTCACTAAATAATGACAGCCATGAGATTCAGACTTTATCTCCTTCGAAAAATGCTTGTTACAACAAAGTTTTTTATTCTAGCAATGTTCTAAGCATACAAAAGAAATATTTAAAACTTTCTTCCTCATTTTATTGTCTTTGTTTCAGATTCTTGAGCTAAAGATTCAAGAGAACAAAGGGTATTTGCAATGAGGTTCTGACAGAAGTAAACTGAAGTACATTTCAGATATCTAATGTGCACAGTCATACAAGTGTCTGTAACTATGTGTGTGTGTGTGTGTGTGTGTGTGTGTGTGTGTGTGTGTGTGTGTGTGTGTGTGTGTGTGTGTGTGTGTGTGTGTGTGTGTGCAGGCATGTACATGTGGTAGGCATAGTTCTTAACAGTTCCTGATTTTTTTCTCAGATTTGAAGTCTGCAGTGACACTAAATGACAAAGATGAGTTTCTTTTTTTTTTTTTAAACAGGTTTATTGTTTTTAACATACAAGAGAAATATCATAACAATTTTATACAAGTAATTAAAATAGATATGATTATAACATTCAACAAAATAACCAAAGTATTTACAAAGACATCCACTACAATCAGATCAATTAATTAAACTAAAATACCATGCAATTGAAGTTAAGATTTTTTTAACAAGTTTTGTAAATTATCCCATACAATATAATAAGATGTTTTTCTAGTAGTTCTTGATGTTATTGTCATCAATTCCATATGGCACACTATAGTCGTAACATTTTTAAATTCAATGAACGAAGGAGGTGTATCTGAAATCCAATTTCTGGTTATTATTTTCCTAGCCACTGCTAGAATAGACCATAACAAGGGAAGCTTAACCTTTTTAACACTTTGAGGTACAGGTGTGTTAAATAATATAAGAGATTTAGAAATAATGAAATTATCTGTAAAAAGAGCCTGCAAAAATTAATTAATTGACTTCCAATATTCTTTCAATTTTATACAGTCATAAAACATATGAGCCCAGTCAGCGTTAATTTCTACATTACATCTTTTACATAGATTATCTTTATTATTTATTTTATTCATCATCAAAGGTGTATAAAAGGATCTATGTAAAAATTTCCATGTAAAAAGTCTCCAAAGAATGGAAGACGTAGTTTTATAGGCAGATTCCAATATATATTGTTTATCTTGTTGATTTGGTGGGTCACCATTAATGGAAATGAAGTAATTCCAGTAGGTATCTACACTGTAAAAAGTTTCTTGTCTGATAATTGTATGCATGTATGAAAGCTTACCTTTATCAGAAACTTTATGTTGTGAATTTAATATCAAGTAATCAATCAGTGTTGGGATAGATTCTTTAACTGTTATAGACATTAGATCTAATTTATCAATGAGATGTTGTCTAAAGGTCTGAACCTCTAACCAGCAAGTTTCTCTTAGATCAAATTCTTGTTTTAAGAAATCTAGATTTTTAACTTTATTATCAGATATCAACTGATACCAATACTTTAGATCATAATCTATAGCTAAATGAGTTCCTTCAGAAGTGGATGACAAAAGCATACCCCGAGTATACATTATAGGGAATATAATAAAATTCCATTCCTTATATTTAGGATGCATGAATATAAAGTTACGATAACTAATAATAATGTTTAATGGGTAACTAACTATATATTTAGGTGTAATAGGTGAAGTACAAAATTCTTTTAGTAACCATAGCATGGAGTTATTTACAATCATATTTTTATGAGTTAAGGAGATTTTCATGAAGTGAATACTAATTAGCTCCCAGTAATCTTTCCATTTTGCAAGATATGACTGATCTATTAACAAAGTAATAACTTTTACAATAGAAGAGATAGTATATAAATTAAAGTCTGGAAAAGAAATACCCCCTTGAGACCAGCTATTAGTATGTTTCTTTAATGCAATCCTAGGTCTATTAGGTGCCCATAGGAAATTTAACATTAGTGTATTCAATTTCTTGATAATTATTTTTGTAGGTGGGAGTATTATTGATTGTATTAAGTATAATATCTTGGGGAATATTATCATTTTAATAATTGTAAGTCTTTCTTCCATAGTAAAAAACATATTATTCCAGGTATTGAAAAGATTTTGTATATTAAGAAGACAGGTATTATAATTATTATGTATAATAGATTTAATATCTTTAGTTAATATTATACCTAGATAAGTTATCTGACCTGAATTGGGTACATATTTAGTAAAATCACTAATGAGAATATTTTTTCATGTATATATAGGTAGTATTTTAGTTTTTTCTTCATTGAATACTAAACCAGAAATACTTTTAAAATTCATCATTTTATCAAATAGAGACTGCATAGAAGAATTAGATCCTGCTGATGTAATTAGAACATCATCTGCAAAGAGTTGAATTTTAGATGTTGTATTTTCATCTATTTCAAATCCCTCTATGTCAGTACTGTCTCTGATCAAATTAGCCCAAGGCTCCATTATTAAAGTGAATAATAGTGAAGAGAGTGGACACCCTTGTTTTGTACCTTTAAAAATGGGTATTTTTTGTGAGACATATGTTCCTATCTTAATATAAGCCAATGCTCCTTTGTATAGATGCTCAATTAAATTTACAAATGCATCTGAGAAGTTTGTGCACTTCAGTAAGGTAAACAAGTAGTCCCAACTTACTGAATCAAATGCTGAACTTATATCAAGACTAATAAGTGTTAAATCTTTCTTTTTCCTATTTGCAAAATCAATTAAAGTTAGAGTTCTCCTTATATTATCAAAAGTATTTCTATTTACAATGAAGCCTGTCTGATCTATATCTATGATGCCAGGGATGATTGTCTTCAATCTATCAGCAAAAATACTCATAAACATTTTATAATCAACATTAAGTAAAGAGATGGGTCGATATGAAGTACATCTAGTTGGGTCTTTATTAGGTTTTAAAATTGGCAAAATAAATGTGTATTGCCAAGATGGGGGGGTTATTAGCTCATTTTGGGCCAAAATAAAAACCTTATGTATTAATGAGTATGTACTTTTAGAAAGGATTTTATATATCTCTGGTATAATACCATCATTACCTGGTGCTTTGTTTGATTTAAGCTTGTTTGTTTGTGTAACAACCTCTGTATATGAAATACTTTTATCCAATAGTTTAATCTGTTGTTTATTAAGTTTTTTATTTATGTTTGTGGTTATAAATTCCTTTATTTTATCTTTAGGTTCCATGCTAATGTTATTATGATTAATTTTGTGAAAGTGATTTCTAAATTCATCTAGTATTTCTGGTAGACTAGAAACATTCTTCTTTTTCCTTAGAGAGAAAATTTCTTTGATATGATTTTGCTTATTCAACCTTTTTGTTTTATTTTTAAGTCTATGTAAGTATTTAGGGCTTATTGAGTAAGACAAAAACTTGTATTTCTCTAAAGTTATTTTAACTTTATGAGTTAAAATTTCTTTGTATTTCTCATTTAGTTTGTTTATTTCTTCAATGACTTTCTTATCCATAATATTTTCTTTATTATTATGTTTATAAGAGTCTAGTTTACTTTGAATATCTAACAGTTCCTTATCCCAATATTTCCTTTTATTATTATACCATCTGATACTTTGTCCATATAAATATGATTTTAAAGCATCCCAAACACAAACAATGGAGACTTCAGGAGTATTATTTATGTCTAGAAAATGTTGTACTTCTGAAAGTATATATTCTTTATAGTCTTTTAGTTGAGTTAAATATGCTGGTATCCTTTTGATCTGAACATTGTGAGTATTTTTATCATGAACTCAAAAACAATTGAATTATGATCAGATATAGGACATGAAATGATTTTAGAGTTAATTAATTCTGTTACCATCTGGTTAGAAATAAAGACTCTATCTATTTTTGAATAAGTTTTGTATCTGTTAGAAAAAAAGGTGTATGGTAATGATTTTGAGTCTATCTGATTATTAATATCATTTAAATGATAAGAATTAGCAAAATCCTTTAAATGTTTTGCATTAGATGTAATTTTCCTTTTTCCTATAGTGGTAGTATCATTTTCATGTAGTATACAATTAAAGTCACCAGCTAAAATAATATCTCCTATAGAGAATGATATGATCTTATCAAGATGGTATTTCACTGTATTAATACCAATTCCAGGTATCCAATATACATTGATTAATGTATAAGTCTTCCCATTAATTTCTATTGTAACCATACAAAACATTCCTTTATCATCCTGATAAGACTTAATAGTTTTAGGAATGGGCATACTTTTATTCCATAAAATAGCCACTCCTCTTTTTTTCTGAGTGTGCTCTGAACTAACCAATACTGTATATTTGTTTGTGGCTAGTTTATCTTTTTTCAGGAGATGTGTTTCTTGAAGGAAGACTAAGTTGGCCTTATGTAAATTAATGTATCTTATTAGACTTGCCCTTTTACACGGATTATTCAGTCCATTAATGTTTAAAGAAATTCCTTTTAGAGAAGTCATTTGGCATTTTTAAAACATAAAAAACTTATGATCAAAATAACAATTAACAAAATAAGTAGTGCTATACCTCCTCCTTTAGGTGTACCTTTAGATATAGCTGTATTTATTGAATCTCTTATGGGATTTTGTATAAGATTCAATTTTGTTTGTAGTGACAATGAGCTTACAAAATATATTGTGGATGTCAGAACTATATACATACAACAGTGAACAAGAGAAAATAATGTAAGGATTAAACCTTGCACCCAGCCTGGAGTTAAAAACTCCAACTTAGAGTAGTACATACTATTCAAGTTAACCCCCTACCCTAAGCAGTAGTACCTCAGCTGCCACCTTATCAATTTAATACATGTTATATTTAACTTAAATTAATAACTTTCAATTAGATTATCTGGTAAGACAAAACTACACATTTGATAAAACAGCATCATATAGACTAAGAGAAACTTTTAAAAACTATTCATACTACTATATACATCTATTTAATATAATACACTTATATTCAAATAGCATTCAAATAAACTTGATATTAGGAACCAAGAAGAGAGAGAGAAATAAAAGACGTGAGAGAGTGAAAGAAAAAAAAAAAAAAAAGGAAGGGCATATCTACATATTAATTTATTCAAAGTTTGTAAAAATAATTTCTAATGTACATTTAAATCAATAGCTTTGACTAATATGGTTCAGACATTACATATATTAAGATGTACCTATTTTCTGTCATATAAATGCAGTTAACAGCTTCCAAAAGACTTTAAATTACTTGTATCAGAGCTTGTTTCTCATACTTATTATTGCCAGTAAAATAAAATATTATATTTATAGAAATTGTTATAAATCATACTGCATAGCTATGTAAATTCTCAGAAACACTTGCATTATTTTGAAGAAAGCCATCTGTATTTTATATATCTAAACTGCTTCTTTAAAATATGTCACATGACAACTTCTTCTAGAATAGAGTCATAAAGATATTTATGTTTGTCAATCAGATAAATCAAATGAATTATAGCAATGTATATGTTTAAATCATAAGTTTTTTACATACATTAATATGCTGCAGTCAAGTAAACTTTTCAAAAACACTTGTATAAATGTTTCACTTTCTATGCCTTCTAAAATATCACATTTGCTTACTATGAGAAACTGCATCATTTAAAATCAATATAACTTACATATTTTATAAATTATAACATAAATAATTAAGTAATTATATAAAATAACTCACATTTAAATGTTAAAGAGTTAATTTTCCATCGCAGAGTCACATTTGCAGCAGTTCTACTTCCTGGTAGAGTGTTCTCCTTGAATCTGCAATGTGTCAGTGTGAATTCAGGGGTCAAAGTTCAAATTGACTGCTTTCAGCTTCTCTGCATGAATTCTGAGTGTTGAAGCTTTTAAAACAACTCGAGGACACTGTTCACGAGGTAACCCACATCCCAAATTGTCTCCCTTAACATTCTGGCGGGAATTTTGTCAAAAACAATTGACTGACATTCATTTAGCAGTATACATGAAGCTAAACATAGCAAAACCTTCGCAAAGTATTTTACAAGTTATTACAGCCTCAATGAAAGTGAAACTAAGCCCACAGTTATTAAAAAGTAATAAAACTAATTATTTATGCCCCTATTCAATTTTTATACAAATCTTATTATTTACTGTACCAGTATAATCAAAAGCATGTCAATATATTAATATGAAAGAGAATAAAGAGAGAGAACAAAGAAAAGAAAAAAAGAGAGTAGAAAATAAAAAGAGAATTAAAGAAAAGATAAAAAAAATGTAAAAGGAAGCTATAAAAAATATTTACAGTGGAATATTACTTGCTGTGTTATATTACTAAAGATGGACATGAAACATACTATTTACTATTATTTAGTTCTAATTATTATTAATTAAAGCATAACAATTTATTTGTAAACAAGCATAAGCAGTATAATCAAGGAAGTATAATTAGCAATAGCATTTAAACAACATATATACTTTTTTACAAGGAGTAAATAAGTTATTATTCCATTTATCATATTTTCATTACACTTCTCTCCCTGTCCTCCCCCACCCCTTACCCACTGCATAATCTAAATAGAATGTCATTATTTAAAATAAAGGAAAAGAAAAAAAAGAAAGGAAAAAAAAAGAGAAAATGTATCAAGTTACTAACCTTAATTCTCTTTGTTAGAAAGAGAAACATATTGAATAATAGCTTGTTATTAGTCCCTCAGATATTTTGACTGATTATGAAACAAAAACATTTCTTTGTACACAGAAAATAACTTTGATTAAATCTTTTCAGAATATCTGTGGTTTTCTGAAAATGCAGTAACTATATTTAAAAAGATTAATAATGAAGAAAATAAAGAGAAAAAAAACATAGAACAAGTCATTTGTTTTTTAGTCTCTTCTTCTTCTCTGAAGTCTTCCACGAAGTTTCAGTTGCCAACCTCTTTAATGAAGGACTAGCCCATTCCATTTCCTCTATTTTATCCAAAATCTTATTTTTTTTTTGATAAACAGCAATGCAGAGTCTAAGTCATCAAAAATTTTAGGACCATCAGGAAGGAATATTTTTAGCTTGGCAGGAAACAGAAGGTAGGTTTTAAAACTGTGCTTTCTTAAGCTCCCTTATTAATGGCAGAAAAACTTTTCTTTTAGTTATTACCAAGGAAGAATAATCATTGTCAAAACGCACAGTTGTCTCATTAATTTTAACAGGAGCTTTAGCCCAAGCAGATTTAAGAACCATCTCTTTATCAAAAGATGATAGAAATCTAACTATAACTGATCTAGGATACTTTTTGTTAGAGTTAGTATTAGCTATAGATCTATGGGGTCTTTCGATACCAAAAGAAAATGCTTCTGGTAAGTCTAAAGTTTTAGGGAGCCATGTTGTTAAAAAAGAAGTACTATTGTTACCTTCAATATTTTCTGGCAGTCCAAAAATCCTAATGTTATTGCGCCTAGATCTGTTTTCCAGGTCATCAAGCTTTGTTTGTAGATGTGTATTTTGTTTCAGCAAAAACTCAGTGTTGATTTCCTCTTCTTGGATTCTATTTTCCCTGTCATTTACAGTCTCTTCTATGCCTATAATCTGGATCTTCTGTTGTTGCAAGTCTATATGTAACAAGTCTATTTCTTTTGTAGTTTTTTCTATGGAGGTATCTATTTTAGTATCCAGTTTATCCATCTTAGCAGTAAGTTGCTGGATTGTAGATATCAGAGACTGAAGTTCTTTCTTGATGCTGGAATCTTGAGAATTTGTCTTACTGGAACTCATTTCAGACAGAGAAACTGACAGGAAAATTTCCAAGGTGATTTCTGGCAGGAATATTGTTAAAATGTTCTTTCTTTTTTAGATATACTTCAAGAAATAGATAAAACAAACATATTTAGAAAGAAAATTACTTCACAAATTAATTTTTATAATAATTATTTCCTGTCAGTGCAGTGAAATTGATGGAGCTGAAGAGATCTGCTGCTATCCTGTGTTCATCCTTGGCCACGCCCCACAAAGATGAGTTTCTGACTTCATACACTTCAGTAAATATTTGCTAATGCAACACCTGTTATGCCAGCAACTTTAAGTTTATAAGAGCGGTATTTAAAATCTGCACCTGGATTTGGGTGTTTGTCTCTGATTCTTGAGGTAAGGTTGGGAGAGCATAGCATGTGCAATGGTTAGCATTGTACATTTCTCACAGCAGCAAGTGAGAACTATAGGCCTGTTTGTCATGGCTGTTTGTTCTGAGCACATTTTTCAGGCCCTCTTTGATTGGAAGGGGCCCTTTTGTACTCCAGTAAGAAAAGTGTGCTGATTGGAACCTGTCTGGTGAATGGTGGTTGCTGTAGGGCTTAGAGTAAGCATCATCATTGGTCCTTTTGAGCCTCTTTAAAGCTTTTTCAAGTTTTTAGTTTATTTTATTTAAGCCCTGCATTTGAGCGAGTTTTTGCTTTTTTGTACTGAGCTGAACTGAGGTGGGCTCATTATCATCAGCCCCCTTTTTCCCATTTTTTTCTACATGGGGTTGGGGTATCATGTTAACTGTTGACAATTCTCTCGATTCAGTGCCACACTTCTGCCTTCTTCAACACTCATGCCTGACTGTCATAGATCTTCTTTCACACAGTCCATCCATCTCTTTGCTGGATGTCCTTGCTTCCTCTTACCTTCTTCCTGTCTGTCCCAAATCTTCCTTACCAGATTGTCTTCTGCTTTTCTGCACATCTGTCCAAACCACCATAATCTGTTCTCTTCTATCTTTTCTGCAATTGCAGCTACTTTGGTTTTTGCTCTTATGTCCTCATTTCTTCATCTGTCCCACAGTGTGCATCCTACCACCCTTCTCAGGCACTTCATTTCCATCACCTTTAGCTTCTTCAACTGTTCTGCCTTTACCGTTCAGGTTTCTGTACCATACAGTAGTACTGGTTGCACCACTGTCTTATACACCTTACTTTTCAACTTCTTTGGCATTTTTATGTCATAGACTACACCTGACACTCTATGCCAGTTGGCTGCAGTCCCTCTGATTCTAACTTTGACCTCTTCATTTAGACTTCCCTTCTCCTCAACCACCCTTCCAAGATACTTGAAGCTGTTTACCTGTTCCACTATCTTCCCTTCTAACTCTATTCTGAGCTTCTACTGATTTCCCCAATTTGCTGCCATTACCACAGTCTGTGCTTACTGTCATCCCATGTGCCTTGAGTTTTGCATTTCATTCCGCTATACTTTGCTGAAATTCTTGCTCAGTGTCTGCCTGTAATGCTACATCATCTGCATACAGCAACTTTGTTGATATGCCCCCACCAACCTGTTTGCTAATGTAGACCATCACCAGTATGAACAGTAGTGGGCTCAGAGCTGAACCCTTTTGTGCAACCACTCCCATTGGGAACCTCTTTGTGAGGCGGAGCACTGTTCGTACTTGAGTCATTTGGGTCCTTGTACATAGCCTGCACTAATTCCACCCATGTTTCTGGGACTTCAAACCACCACAGTACTGCCCAGATCACCTTTCTTGGGACCTTGCCATATGCTTTCTCCAAGTCTAGGAATGCCTACTTGGACTTTCTCCTCATCTCTAGCTTCTTCTCAATTATCTGTCTCACTGCAAACATTGGGTCTATTGTACTACATCCTGATCTGAATCCGAAGTGCTCATCCCCCATCTTACGTTCTACAACTCTGCCTATCCATTTATCAATCACTCTCTCCAGAACTATCATGCAATGTGACAGGAGTTTGATGCCTCTTTACTGCCCACAGCTGTGGCTGTCCTCTTTGTTCTTGTACACTGGCATGAGTATGCTTATTCTCCTGTCATCTGGAATACGCCTTTCTCTCCACACTGCTATGAGTACCCTCAGGAGGCATTTCTCCCCTATTTCACCCAGTATCTTTATCATATCTGCTGTGCCCTCATCTGAGCCTGCTGCTTTCCCCTGACTTCATTTTCCTTAATGCTATTCTTACTTCTTCTAGGGTGGGGTCCTCTTCTTCTCTCATCATAGGCTGTTTCTGGGGCAGTACAACTTCTGTGTGTTTTTTTTTTCATTCAGAGGCTGCTGGAAATACTCCTTCCATCTGCCTTTGATGTCCTGTGGACTGGTGAGTAGGTTGTTGCTGGCATCCCTTATAAAGGGTGTCTGTTCTTTATCTTTCTGTCTTTGCCTTGCAACCTGATATAGTTTCTTTGTGCCACTTAGTGAGTCACTTTCCCGAAGATGGTAGAGTGCCTCCGATGCCCTCTTCTTTGCTACTGCAACTTCCTTCTTAGCTTCTTTGTTAGCCAACCAGTAGTCCTTCCTAGCTTGGTCAGCCTTTTCTATCTCCTACTTCATGCACTCCTTTTTTCATTTGATGACATCCTGGACTTATGCATTCCACCACCAGCTTTCTTTATGTACTTTATTTCCATACCTGGCTCGGCCACATATCTTTTCTGGAGTCCCTAACACATGCTGTTCTTAGGCGCTGCCATTCTTGCTCAACTCCACCTATTTCCTCCTCTTCTTGGGGTGCTAGAGCCCTGAGTAATTCCTTGAACTGTTCTTTCCAGTCAACTTCCAGGTCTTCAGTCTGGTCTCTGTTGATCTTAGAGTGTTCTCTGTCCACTGCTTGCAGCTGATTGTGGCAACTAGTGGTTTATGCTGTGGACTGACTGTTTAACTGGGGATGACTTTGCAATCATGGATTCTACCCCCAGTGCTTTTTCCTCACTAGGAGGAAGTCTACCTGATTTGCATGTTGGCTAGTCTTGTATGTGATCTTGTGACTGTCTCTTTCTGAGCCATGTGTTGACTGCTATTAAGCTATTTTCCAGACAGACCCAGGCAGTCCTCATATCCTGTTCTGTCTGTCTTGATATGTGCATTTAAGTCTCCCATTATCAACACCAATTCATGTTGTTCTGCTTTATCTGTTAGGTCCTGCAACTGTTGTCGTCTGAATGCACTCTTTTTCTCACTATTGCAACCCTGCTGTGGGGTGTAGACTGAGATTATGAATACTGCCCTGTCATTACACTGAAGTCTGATTGCCATGAGTCTATCATAAATTCTGATGACATCCCTCACTGCTTTCTGAAGCCTCTCTCCACCACATTTCCTGCAACATTTCTAGCCTGTACCCCTCCGGAGTAGTAGTGTCTGGATCCCAAGCCAAGTTGCTTTGCTGCACTGCCCTTCCATCTTCTCTATTGGATACATAGGATGTCCAGCCTCATCTGTATCATCATGTGATCCACTTCCAAGCTGCGTCCTGTCAGTGAACCTACATTAAACATATCAATTCTCAGCTCCTGTTTGGCAGGTTGGTTGGTTTTACATCCAGCTCTTGCTTAACAGAGCTATCCCAGGTAACCCAGGGTAGACAACTAAATACCAGTCACCCAGTAGCTTGTTGACCCAGGGCTGCTAAGCTTTATGGCGGCACACACTGGCCGGCCAGTAGCTTATTGACCCAGGGCTGTTTGGGCCTTATGGTGGGTGCACACTGGCCAATATGGGCACATATACCCCTTCCACCATTAGCATGGGTCCCTGGCATAGGTAAGAGTAGGCCAGGTCCTCAACTCACTTATCACCAGTATTTGGCAACATTAATCAACATGACCAAATCATCTAGAGCCATATTTTACACTGCTGAGTGGCTATCTCCTGCCAAGGTTCACAGTCTATGATCTGTGTTCTCCTATGTTGAGGATATTGTGCACCACAGTAGATGCCCATAGCTGTTGGTCTGTACAACTTTTCCCCCTATATGGCACGATGTAGAGTCTATGCTGCTGCCCACAGCTACATTCATTGGTGAGTTTGAGATGGAAACACTCAGCATGTTTTTCAGACATGGGAGGAACCCCATGGAGACACACGGAGAACATGCAAACTCCAAACAGGCGTTGGATGGAGATCAGGATCAAAACTTGTACCTTGTGCATGAAAGACGAAGACCTTAACCATTATGGCAACTGGTCTCTGAGGTGGGCTACCAGCCACAAATCTGAGCTGAGATACCAAACGACTAGAGGCTTCTGAGCTTCCAAAAAACATAAGTTGCCTGTTTGTTTGTTTTTTTGCTTGATTGCACTATTTACTGCACTTTTTGTTGTCTGCTGCCTGCTTTAATACTGTAATTAAATACTGTGTACTAAACTAGTCCTGTTGTACTGCGATGCCTTACCATGCCTTTTAAATCATATTTTATTGCTATTTTCACTATCTGCAAATCTCTTTTTGCTATTTTCACTGTTTGTTAAGTATTTGCTGCTACCTTTCACTGTTGCAAAGCAATCTGTTCTGCTTGTTCTGGTTTTCCCACCAAGCAGTATTAAAATAACTGATTTGTTTGCTTTTAAAAACATTTTTTTTTTGAGTGTCATTGCTGTTTTTCTGCTGTTTAAAATGTTTTTACTGTCTCACTGCACTGCTATTTTTCTGCTGTGTTAAACATTCTCTAGTGTTTCTCACTGAAACTAGGGTAGCTAGTAGCTGTAGTATAGTCCAGATACAGGTTTGCTGCATGTGGGTTTCTTTTAGTGGCTGTTTGTTTGGAGCACATTTTCCAGGTCATCTTTGATTGGAAGGGGCCCTTCTGCACTCTAGTGAGAGAAGTGTGCTGATTGGAACCTGTCTGAAGGGTGGTTGGTCCAGAGCTTGGCATAAGCATCCTCACTGGACCTGTTTAAAGTTTTCTCACGTTTTTAGCTTCTGGTATTTAAGCCCTGCATTTGAGCAGGTTTCTGCTTGTTTGTGCATTGTGCAGCACAGGGCACTGCCACAACTGTGTGCCATAGCCAGACAGATAAATATGACATTTTTCCCCTTAAATGCAGCTTTAGCACATTAGTATAGTCCTCATTCTTAGTACTTCTCCAGTCTAAGAAATACTGCTAGTGAGACGTGACCTATTAAACCACCAGCAAAACAATCCCTGCAGAAATACCCATCCACCGAGCACCTCTTTGATCAGTCCTAAAAAGCCCCCCCTTTGTGATAACAGTTCTTTAACCTAGCATTATGGACAGTTGGACCACCCTAGTTTCTCCTGTCAGACTTGTTGACTCGGGTCTCCTGAGGCAGTGTAGCAATTGCTTCATGTACACTGATAACCCTCTACTAATAACTCACTCTACTACAGAGTGTGAGAGATGTATCTGCTCCAAGAATCTTGAATCCCTGCTCTCTTGTACTCAAAACAGTAACACTGAAGAGGTTATTAAACCACCCACCACTACTCATGCACATAGTACCACTACTGATGCACATAGTACGCATCAAACACAAAAATGAACATACTCAGAAGTTCTCTCAAAAAACTTACTGAAACACCAGAGACCTTCAAAACACAAGACTGCTACAACTAACACAGTTCTCACAGCACCCATGATACATAGTATCACCAGTGTCTCACCTACCAAGCCCGTAAGGTGCAACACTCAGAAACCAAATTTTCTTGTCATTGGAGACTCTATAGCAGGTCACACATATGTCCCACTCACCAGGGTTGAACAAGGAGAAAATCATGGTCAGCTGCCTGTCTGGTGCCAGAATTTGTCAGATCATGCATGCACTCAGGTCTCTCAGCAACAAGTATCATTATGACTTTGTCATAGTTCATGCTGGAGTGAACAACCTGAGACATACATCACTGGAATACATGAAGAGAGACATGATTGAGCTCTCAGACTATGTGTCTCAGGCAGGTATGTTCATTACCTTGAGCAGCATACTAGCCTCACCTACAATCATGCCACAATATAAACAAAACATTTTTACTTCAATAATTGGCTTAGTTTTTGGTGTCATTCAAAGGGGATCCAGTTTGTCTGCCTGGGAAGTCATGGTCGACAAACCTCATTGCTTTGCCAGAGACAGTTTGCACCTGGCACCATTAGGCTTTTGCCTGCTGGCAAAGGGTCTTACCTTCCCTATAGTGCCTTTTTTAGGCACTGTCTCGAAAACAAATTTACTGACTTGAAATTTGCCAGTCATAACAAAATAAGGGTCATGCTGCTAAATAGTATGAGCTTAAACCAAAAACTGCACACTCTGGAGGCACTTCTGTCACTGGAAGATGTAGATATCTGTGCAGTCGCAAAAACCTGGTTCAAGGCCTCTGGGAGTACCCTGGCCTTGGAAGGCTACAATGCCTTCCACACCTTTGGACCACAAAACAAATGTGTGAGAACCAAAGGAGGCGGTGTTTCTATTTATATTACAGATAAATTCACCTCCCTTCTAGTTAGACTGGACAACTCCATGGAGTTACTCTAAGTTCAGGTTACTGTGGGTAAGATCCCATTCAAATAAAAGCCAGTTATAGATCCTCTTCCATGGGTCATAATACTCACAAAGCCTGCTTAGCCAAACTGGAGTCAGTCCAAATATTCCTGAACACTCTGGTTATGGGGGATCTCGATTATCCCACCATCAACTGGTAAACCTACTCTAGCCCTAATTTATTAGTGCAAAAGTTCATTCACCATGTTAACTCAAATGCCATGGAACACAATGTTCATACCCTGACAAGATGATCAAACATACTAGATCTGGTCCTCACTTACTGGACAAACAGATGCACTGCTGCAACTGTTGAACCCTTATTAGTTATATTTGACCACAAATCAGTCACCTTCAAATTGACACTAACACCATAACTCAGAAAGGGCAAAGTCAGATTGAAAAACTTTACTAAGGCAAACTATACCCTCCTGGGGAAGGTATAAATGCATTCCAAGCCCCACCCCCAGCTGGAAGTGGTAACTACACCAAAACTTACACTAAAGCCATTACAATCATTCACATATGTGTACAGACTTGGCTGTACCAGAAAGAATAAAAGCTAAAGCTCCAAGTAAAAACAAACTGCCATGGTGGAGATCCAACATTAACAAATTTTACAATGAATGCAAAAAGCTGCTGTCCAAGAAACAAACACTAGACCCCAACTATGGAAAAGCACCCTCCTCAGCCTCAATAGGCAAATAAGATAACATGTCAAATCCTCTAATGGCATCTTTGAAAAAAACTGAGCAAGCACAGCCAAGGAGAACCATAAGGCCTTTTACAGCTATGTACGTAGTCTAAAAGGTAGGACCGAAGTATGTACTAAACTAGTGACTAATGGTATCACACACTGACCCCACTGAAATAGCAAACCTGTGAAAATTTCACTCCCTTATCCTCTCCAAACTTATCACAAGCTTTGCCCAAAATTCCCCCACCCTACATATCTGATGAGCAGGTCATTAAAGCCTTGTCCAAGGCAAAAAAAAATAGCCTTTATGGGACCAGATGGCATCTCAGGCTATCTTCTAAACAGGCTAAAACATGAACCAGCATCACCATTAATACCCTTTTTGATCACAGTCTAAGCACAAGCTTTTGTCCTGCAAAATGGAGACCAGCAACAGTTATTCCCCTCCACAATGGTGGCCTAATAACAGACCCAAGTAATTATAGACCCATAATTCTGACCAGCCTCATCTGTAAGGCCATGAAACATATCATTATGGACCTCATAAATAAAGACATAGGTGGCATCAAAACCCTGGATCCAACCCAATTCGGCTTCGTCGCGGGCAAATCCTGCATTTTAAATCTAGTGGATTTCTTCAAAAATGTGAACAGGACCATTGATGAGGGCAAATCTGTGCACACAGCATACCTCAACTTGGCAAAGACTTTGATACAATTCCACACTCAGGCATTACCAATAAACTTAGCAAACTGAATGTGAACCCCTTTGTTGTAAGATGGGTTACCAACTGGCTCATAAACCGGACACACACTATCAAAGTGAGTGACTCCATATCAGTCAGCAGACCTGTCACCAGTGGGGTGTTGCAAGGGTCAGTACTGGGCCCCCTTCTGTTTCGTATATAGTTCTCAGGAGTTCAGGCCAAAACTAAGGGGTTGTGGCTGACTGTGTGTGTGGATGACTGCAAACTAGGTGCAATTACTGAATCCCCCAAATGATGTCAGTGTACTCCAGGAGGGTCTTACATAGACCAGCGACTGTTGTGTTAGTCATTGTCTCAAAATGAATGCAAAGAAATGCATCATCATTCCCTTTGGCAAAAACAATGTCCCTTCACACTATGAAATCAACAACAATACCCTAAGTACCTATAAAGTGTTAAGGGATCTGGGATCTCAAATTAAATGCAACCTTAACTTTGACTACCATGTGTCTACTGTAGTAAGGAAGGTTTTCTTTGTAGCACACTTGATTAGTAAAGGCATCACCTTGAGAGCAAAAGAGGTTATATCCCCTCTATACTCCTCACTAATCAGGCCCATAATTGAGTATAACACCCCGTTCGGTATGTATCATACAAAGCACCTGCAGCAATTAGAGAGACCACAGAGGTTTCTAACAAAAAAGATCAAGGGAGTCCAGCACATGCCTTACACAGACAGACTAATGTCCCTGTCACTAAACTCCATATTGTATAGAATTCTTAGAGTAGACTTATGCCTGGCTTACAGAGCAATCTCAGACCAAAACCTAATGAACTTGCTGCACATCCGTAAATCAAACGGGACTAGAGCTACCCATTCCAGGGACCTAAATATGCCCTGCGGCTTAAATAGTACATGCTAGAGGGACAGATTTATCTCCCACTGACTGCTGCATCTTTGGAAAGGCCACAAATTCATGTGAAACATAGCACCTCTATGACACTGTTCAAAAGGAATCTGGACAAGTGGATGAGGCACCGTAATTTCTTACCAGGGATAGTGCCCACAATTCATCTGGACATGTGCAGTCATTACTAAATGCAATCCTGAGTATTGACTAGCGTATCTATGATATTACATTGGGATGAAACAACTAGGTTTGAAATGACCTCCAGGTCGATAGCCTCATAAAAATCCTATGATCCTATATAGTTGATCTTTTATTTTAATCGCAAGAAAACAACTGAAGTGTACACTGTCATACAAATATCTGTAACTGGTGTGTGTGTGTGTGTGTGTGTGTGTGTGTGTGTGTGTGTGTGTGTGTGTGTGTGTGTGTGTGTGTGTGTGTGTGTGTGTGTGTGTGTGTGTGTGTGTGTGTGTGTGTGTGTGTGTGTGTGCATGCGCGTGTGTGTTTGTCTGTATCTGCGTCTGTGACTATGTGTGTATAAGTGCTTGGTTCCTGCATTACAGAATAATTATGATGTAAAGGAAGGAATTAGTTGCAGTAAAAGGAGCATCATCACATGAGCAATGTTATTTGGGTACAATCATTGGTTTCCTTGTTTTGATGGTTGACAGGGCATTTAGTATTTGACAGCAAATAAATTAGGCAGCATAAAGTCAATGAGTGCTATATTAATACTTTAACTATAAATACATCTATAATTTTGCTTATTTGTGCAGGTGCTAGGTATGAAATCCAGTGTGTTAGGTTACAATAGTTTGTCTGGCAGTTAGTTCAGATAAGTAAGACTATGAGCTGTAAATGAGAGGCTGCCTGTACTGCAGGGTTTGATTCCTTCAACTTTCTTTTGTGTACTGTGTAACATTGACCAAGTCACTTCACCAGACAGTGATCCTGAGCTGCCCCTTAAAAGGGACACTTGCATCATGTGACCTGTGTCGGGCTGTTATCAAATGAATCACATTGTATTTTGAATCCCTGCACTCTTCACATAACCACTAATTAATGTTTCTGTGCACACAGCCCATCACTAATACTGATTGGATGGTTTAGTGAGGTCCTTGGATCAGGCCCTGGCTGTGTGTTGAGAAGACAATGAAACTTAACTATCTAGAGGAAGTAAAAGTCATAACAAGGTTTCTGTAGGTGAACCTGCAGCAGCAGAAGTTTCATTAACATGGAGGATCCCAGGATGGCACCATCCCTGGGGAACACCTCTCCTTGCTGCACTGCCCAGACCTTCTCTGTCTCTCTCTTTTTCTCCAACTGCCCCAGCAGAGGCTGACAGGACTAAGACCGCAACTCCTTGGGGGGAAGGGGAGCAAGATGTAGGGTGGCTTTTATTCCCCTCATCTCCCAGCAATAGGGAGGGGCCTGAGTGGTGGAAGGAGCAGGTACTCCTCCACTGCTCCAAAGGGAGAGCCATGGAGAGGGTGCCTGGCCAGTGGTGCAGTCCTCTTCACACCCTGGAGGTGATGGACTCCCTGCGTACGAAGGAGAGAGGGTTCCATACCAGCAGGAGACATTACACCCTCCCCTTTGGCATCGTGCTATTTGTCTATGAATCCCAGTACATCTCTTGTAGTATAATGACTTGCCAGAACCATTTTCAATAAACGTGAGCATTATGGTAAGAAAAGTTTACTATTGCTCATGCTAAATCTGTTTTGTTTAGTAAATGGATGCATGTGTCTTTGCTTTAAAATAGGAAATGCAATTTTAAATTAATTCCAAATTTCTATGGTCATTGTAAAAGTAAACAAGAAAATAGTATGCAGACTGACAGGTTTGAGCAATATTTATGATAATTCGGGAGAGACAGCCAAGTAATGAGATATTGGTATGACTGGGGGGGATTGGTTCATTACCCTGCCTAGAGCCCATTTGACAATTATCCAGGTCTGGGGGTATGCAAATACGAGCCTGTGTGTGTGTTTTTACTACCCACTGCTTAAAGTAATCTGTGGTGGGTATGGATGAAGAGATCATAGATGCAGAATGTGTTGTGACTGTGTACCTTTGTGTGTGTGTGTGTGTGTGTGTGTGTGTGTGTGTGTGTGTGTGTGTGTGTGTGTGTGTGTGTGTGTGTGTGTGTGTGTGACTGAGTGTCTGTGCAAGTCTACATCTCTGCTTGGGTGACCTTAAGAGTGTGGGGATGTCTATGTGCACTACTGAAAGCATCAGCACTGCTTACATGCATAGCATGGTAAGGTGCTCATTTAAGTAGTTGTGTAAACTGCCCAGTTAAGTGATTCATATCTTTGCAAAGCATATTTTAATGTGATCTATGAAACATTCTTCTTGTACGCGTCTGTGAACTGCTTTAAATTGGAAAAGTACAATACGTCATATCTGTACAGGGCAAATGCACTTCAGTACAGCCTGATCATAAATTACAGCCATGACCGTTATGTTAAGATTTACATATGTGATGCCAGAGATGCATATCCATTTCCTATGCAGATAAGGAGTTAGAAGGGACTTGAATGTATTGCTGTTATGTGCATTCCTTTTTTTTAGAGAAAACTTGTTCCATAGGTTGTGATTAAAGCTGGGTGTAGTGAATGCCTGTTTGCTGTTATGTTTAAGACTGTTGAGATGATCTTGTGGAGATTCCCTGAGGATGGAAGGAGGGCTTTCAAGGCTGTAGTCCCAGATAATGAAGGGCAGTTTAGTTCTGAGAGAAGCCTGTAATCCAGGCAGAGCTGAATGGTGGTACGGTAATGATTAAATATTAATTTCCCTATATACTTGGGTAGGGACATCCAAGATTACATAGAGAGTGAGAAACAAGAGAGTAATTGCTGTTGCATTCTACAAATCTGACTGCCCTGTTATATACCTTTTCTATTTCACATTGTGTTAGGGAGATCAAGATTGTCAGGCGCTGGTAGGAGATATGAGCTAGCAGTGCCTAGCTTAGCCTTATCGATGAGGAACTATTTTCTGTTAAGCCATTTAATTCACATACAGAATAAAAAGGAGTGGACCAAGTACAAAGCCTTGGGCTAGTTCAATGTTCAGTCTAAGCTGTAATGAAATTATGCCGCTAAATTATACTCCCTGGGATCGACCTTTAGATAACACAAAATAAGGGCATAATGAGAAAACATTAATGTTTTCTAGGGTATGTAAAAGCCTAGCATGTGAAACTACATCAAAGGCTTTCAATAGGTCCAACAGGATTATTCCAATGAACTTTCCAAAGTGAAAATCCCCTCATATAAATTCAACGAACTCATTTAGGGCAGCATTTCTTCTGTTTTTATTTAACCTAAGACCCCTCTGACTTGGGAATTTACTGAAATTTATGATGTGCTCAAGTAGTCGATATACTCATTGTCCAAGATTTTTGTAAGGCAATAGGTTAACAAGAATTCAGGCTGGCAGGAGGTCTCCTGTTATGTAAAGGGCCAAGACATGACCATTTTGAACAATGCTGCACCCTGCTTTCCAAGATAGAAGGATTTAGGAGTATTGCGATGGGGTAGGCAATGAAATGAGTTGTGATTTTCAGGAATTCCTTTGGAATTTTGTCTATGACTGCTGACCCATGTTTAAGATTCTGGAATGTATCGGTATTCATAGTCAGGATTGTGAAGCTGGCCTGTATGGATTGGAGGATAAGATGAAGTAAGGATATAAGGGCTGACATGCAAGGTTTTGTACAGTGTTATAAACATGGTTACCACTTCTGACAGATTAACAAGTTTTGAGAATAGGGATATGTTTGAGTAGATCATATGCATTTCATTTTTTGTTGTAGATTTTGTATATCTAGTTTTTGGTGGTAAAGGAAATTAGATTTTTTACTGGAGAAAGTGGCATCTTGTACTTTATTTCATACATCATAGAGCTAGTCTAAACCAGAGACCTGTTCAGTTTTATAATATATGTCTCAAAGGCAGCCTCTAGTAGACTTTCACCTATTAATATAAGGAGTAATCCAAGGTAGGGTAGAGGCAAGTATGTGTTATTCTGGAGAGATATAACTTTGTGCTGGATACTTCTTAAAATAAGATTAAAATAAGATATGTCTTTATACAGGGGGAAGTGTGGAATACAGACCAGTAAACACTGGTTGAGAGCTATATTATCAAGATTAAGAGTCATGGTATCATGACACCCATTTAAATTTATATGAGAAAATAAATATTTGGCTTTTGTGTGTTTTTGTAATATTTCAGAGAGTAAAGACTGGTAGGTGATCACTCATGAAATCAGAGAGAATGCCTGCCTGTGAAACATTTTATGTGAAGATGCAATCATCCAGTCAAGTAAGCTTTCTTTGTCAGTGTGTTGCCAGTCCAAGTTAATAGGGAGATGAGTTAGGAAGAGCTATAAAGCCGAAGGGTGGAGCGAGGGTTATCATTAGTAAGCACTCAGTCAGTATTGATGTCACAGACTAGTGTGATTTCAGAGCTGCAGTTCAAATTAACCATTGCAAATTCTCTTCAACTATTAATTCTTCTTCATCTGGCTGTATTTAGAAGCCTGTAGTCATTAATTTTTATTTGCAATGGATGTTTGTTGAAAAGAAATAGGTGTTTGTTTACTATTGAGCCAGCAGATAGGTTGGTACAGCACAACTTCTAAGTAATGGTGCGGCATCCAGATCCAAGGACATTACAGCCCTGCTGTACTCAGCCATCATTAGACCAAAAATCAAGTACAGTGCACTATTTGGCACGTACTTGGCTAGGCACTTACTGCAGCTGGAGTGACCTCAGAGGTTCCTCACAAAGAAAATACAGAGTGTAAACATGTCCTATGTGGATAAACTAAAAGCCTTATCCCTTTACACTGTCTTCTACTGACTATTAATGGATAACCTATGCCTGACCTACAAGGGACTCACAAATCCAGCCCTGATGCAGCTGCTACACATCCGCAAGTCAAATAGCACAAGGGCCACCCGATCTAGGGATCTAAACTTAGTCAGAAACTCAAACAAAACATGCTCAAGAGACAGATATGTGCCTCAGAGATTGTCCCTTATTTGGATCAGGCTTCCTATTCACATAAAGCAGAGCCCTTCCCTGCCCTTCTTTAAGTGCAGTTTGAATCAATGGATGGGGAATCACAAATTCTCACATGGATAGCACCTATGTCCCTTATAGACAGGGGAAATCTGTAAGATACTTAAGGCATAGGCTCAAACCTATGCCATCTTCCTGCCATATGGGCCATATATTGCATAAAATGGGGATTAGGCTTATAAGGGCTCTTAAGCCATTTACATAGTAATCTTCTATGAACCTATAAACCTATGAAGAGTAAGGTTACCCACCCATATCTCTGTGCAACCTATCATTCCTAATTATACCAGTTCAGATGGTGTGGCTATACGGTCTGTATTAACTTGTTTAAGCCAAGTATATAAGACAACTAGGTCAGTTCTATAAAAAGCTTACTCAATACGAATGATATGAATCTTATTCATTATGCTTCTTGCATTAATGCAAACACATTTTGATCAGTTAGCATTTTCCCTTGCTCTGGACTTGGATCAATATGATTAGTTTGTACTGCTTGTCCTTGCTTAGTGAAATAGGGTAAGGGAAGAGACTCACTTGACTTATATAGTGTGTGTGCATGTGTCTGTATATGTATGTATATATATATATATGTGTGTGCGTGTGTGTGTGTGTGTGTGTGTGTGTGTGTGTGTGTGTGTGTGTAGACATAGATATAGGTAAATAGATATAGACAGATAGATAGACATATGCACTTCTGTACTCCTCCAGATGCAGCCTATTATGAAAGAAGAAGAGCAGCCCCCTCTAAACAAAAGTAAGAACAGCACTAAGGAAAATGAAGTCAGGGAAAGAAGCAGGCACAGATGAGGTTACACCAGGTATGATCAAGATGTTTGATGAGTTAGCAAATAAATAACTCCTGAGAGTACTCATAACAGTATGGAGAGAAAAGCGTATCCCAGATGACTGGAGAATAATCATACTATTGCCAGTGTACAAGAACAAAGGGAGCATTCACAACTGTGAGCAGTAAAGAAGTATTAGACTCATGTCACACTGCATCAAATTTCTGAAGAGGGTAACTGATAAACCAATATGCAGAGCTGCGGAAAGTATGATGACAGATGAGCAGCTTTGGATTCAGATCAGGATATAGCACAACCAACTTAATGTTTGGAATGAGGCAGTTAGTTGAGAAGAATCTAGAGATGAGGAAAGAGTCCAACTGGACATTCTAAGACTTGGAGAAAGCATATGGCAAGGTCCCAAGAAAGCTGATTTGGGCAGTCTTGTGATGGTTCAAATTCTCAGAAACATTAGTAGAATTAGTGCAGACAATGTACAAATAGTTAATAAGACAAGCATGAACAGTGTTTAGACTCAAAGATGGGTTCCCAGTGGAAGTGGGGATGCATCAGAATTCATTTCTGACCCATTGCTGTTCATATTGGTGGCAGACTACATTAGCAAATAGGAAGCAGGGGTCATATTAAGAAAGTTGATTTATGGAGACAATGTGGCATTGCAGGCAGACTCTGAACAAGAACTTCATTAAGTGATACAGGGATGGAATGCAAAGCTGAAGGTACATGAGATAAAACTGAGTACAGCTAAGAGAGTTGTAATCAGACCAAATAGGGGAAAAATCAGAAGAAGCTGAGACTTGAGACAGATCGGAAAATAGTAGAACAACTTAACAGTTTCGACTACCTGGGAGGGTTGGTTGAGAAGAAGGGAAATCTGAATGAGGAGGTCAAAGCTAGAATTAGGGAGGGCTGCAGCAAACTGGCAGAAAGTGCCAGGGGTAGTGTATGATAGAAGAACACCAAAGGAGATGGAAAGTAAGGTGTACAAAACAATAGTGTGGCAAATACTACTCTATGGTACAGAAACCTGGCAGTTAAAACAGAGCAGCTGAGGACACTATAGGGGATTCAGATAAAGTTCCTGAGATGGGTGGTAGGATTCACACTGTGGGACAGATAAAGAAATTAAGATATCAGAACAGAAGCCTAAGTATCTCCATTTGCAGGGAAAGACAAAGACAGCAGATTATGGTAATTCAAGCACATGCACAGGGAAGCAGATGGCAATCTGTTGAAGAAGATTTGAGAAAGGCAAGAAGAAGGCAAAAGGAAACAAGGGAAAGAGAAAAGCTCTGACAGTCAGAAATGACCATTGAAGGAGGTTGGAGAGTGGCACTGAATTTAAACAGATGGCAGTAGTTGATGTGACACCCTGACCCCATGTAGAAAATGAGAAAATAAAGGAGTTTGTGATATATATTATAAAAGTGGCAAAATATCTAACTTGTGTTGGTTCTATTAAGTTGAATAAGGCAAATGTTTTCTAGCAGGATCAAAGCAAGTAAAAAGTTTTTACTTGGAAAAGTATATTTTCTTGTAATCATACCAGTATTTTGAAGAGGTTTGGGGAATAGGAATCCTATGGATTCCTAGATTCCACAGGATCGAGAGTATAGAATGGAAACTTACAGTTCAGTTTTCCATAAAGTTAAAAAGATGACCTCAGCTCACCCCTGTGACAGTTTTGATTAGACATCATTACTCAAGTTGTCAGAAATTACCAAATGAGCTACACTACACCTAGCTTAAGGTGAGGGTGGCTAGAGAGGGAGAGGGGATATCTAAGGCTAAATTGTCCAGGCATTCATATCTTGATGCAAGTGACCTAAACCTTTCTGACTCTTGCATTTTTTCTTTGTCCCCCAATCAAGTGACCATATGTGGTGTTCTAGAGAGCAGTCCAGTGGGAAACACCCTTGAATATGCTGCAACCTGTGTGCTCACAAGTGGCATACTGATTAGAGACCTGTACCCTGAGGGGGTGTTGATCTGTCCATGAGCCAAGGGGGTTACAATTGTCCACAATGGATAAGCCATAATTGTATTACAGCTTTATTTCTTTGATGTTCATAGTTGCATTTCATTCAGTGAGCTTCTTGGGGTTTTACCTCCCAGAACACATAGTGTGAATGGGCAGCAGCTCACAGAATTATATAGTTTCCTTGACTTTCATAGGTGTACATCAGTCAGGGAATTTAATGACCTTCTTGGGTGTTAAGCTCTCAGGACACAGTGTAAATGGAAGCAGTTCACAGAACATTGCCTTACTGGATGAAACATGGCAACTCTTGTGGACATTTTGCATATTGCGAATGATCCTGAAGCTTAGTGAGGCAAAGGATACTGAAGTGCACCATTGTACTTATGGATGTTTCCAAGTGGTGAACACATTATGGAATACTGCAAACAGACAGACCATGTTTATGGGCCTGGCCTGTTAGGTATTTGGTTTGGAACTGTCTTTTCTGGTGGTGTCATTTGTCTAAAGTAAATAGTAGATGTATTTTAGCTTCAATATGCACTGATATCATTTTACTCATCACAGGTTCAGCTTAGTTCTAGTACAAGACACAGAAATACCAGTTTATCTACATGTGATTGAAACTGTTTTCTAAAAAAAATGAACACTGAAAATGGTGAGTCAAAAAAATAATAAAAAAGACAAAAAATAAAAATCTTATTTTTATTGGGGGGGCAAGCTCCTTGCATCACAAATATTGGGGATTCACCTCCTTACTCCACCCTACATTAAATATACCAACTCCACAGTTACACCACAGTGGAGAAAATAGGAAAACCCCTCAAAAAGCACTTATCTGGCTTGCACAGTACAAGACACTGAGATGGAATCCAAAGTGATTTTCAGTTCATTATCTAAATCTGCATAATTACCAATTTTTCAGTGACCTGCAGGTAAGACAGAAATATCTCATGCTCTTTGAGGTAAGGGATAACTGCCTTATTTCCAGATTGTTTCCTCTGACATTTGTTCCACATACAAGTTTCGTATTATTTGGCTTAGGGCAATTTTGCTATCTGGTTGTAGTCTTCTTAAATTCAGTATACAGTATGACCCAAGGGGCTGTAACATAAAATGTTTCTTTAGATTATGTATACATAATGAGCTGAGGACATATAGCTTATCTCAAGAATGGATTCAATGTGTTTTTCAGTGAGAGCTTACAAATTAAATTTAGTTACAGTATGGGATACAGAAACAGTTTATATTCTTGAGCAAAAGGGCTGGCTGCTTTATCTTTAGACTGTTTACTTGAACATGGCATGGATATGTATATTCTGTTATTTAGTTTACTGGAGTTTGTTATCTGGGTCAAATATGATAAAATCTGTGAGCTCAATGCCTGCAATGATCTCCATAGATTTAAATATAATATGTGCCTCATCGGACTTCACATATGTGCAATATCAAGTGTGGTTAGTGTTCACTTTTTGCAGATCAAAACTGGGCTGGGCAGTATACGAGAACTTAATGATTGGTATGCATTTTATTTGTTCACCTTATGAAGAACTTAATTAGAAAATTATACTTGATGTGTACTCAGATGCCATGCAGATGTCTTCCTTTTTCCTTTTTTTTAACCTGCTGACTGCATTGATTTAATGGGGAGATCCCCAGAGATTTGGTAGGGGGGATATAGGTGGCACATGTACATCTGAAAGATGGGTCAAGTTTAAGGTAGGTTAAGGCTGAAATATAAATTTGAGCAAATCTGTTGGTGAGGCATAAATGAACGAAGGTGTTTATTGGTAAAGAAGGGAGCAGCTGGGAGGAAATTCAGCCTGGAGGAGGTTGACTTTTCACAAGGTGCGCAATATTGTTCGTATTTCTTTAGCTTGGATGGAGCTTGTCAACACCACAGTGCCAACAGGAGTTAGTCTGTGATTTGAGATCTTATGGAGTGCTTGACAAATACATCATTAAATAGGAAAGGATCTCGGGTGCCTCATAAAGGTATGGGTTACAAAATGGTTGTAACAATCTAGCAGCATGTTTTGAGTGAGTAAAAGTCATATTCTGGTTAAAGAAATTATTATATCAGGCTGTTCTAAATGAAGGGTAGGCATGGTTTTGTTATTTAGAAGATGGTCTAGTTTTCATCTTGTTTGTACTAGAAATAATCCAGAGAGTGACTGATACATATTGAGGAATTGCAAGTTATAGGAATGGATGGATATCTTGTGGATCATTTATGGATCCAGTATCTCTAATGAAGATTTTCTGAGAAGGTAGTAAACATACTTGCCAAATGGAACCTATTTCCCTTTTATTTTAAAGGAAGATTAAAATTATGCATTTAGCCATCTGGAAGCATTTTCTGTTCCTTCTAATGAAAGACTGGAATTGTTTATTTAATAACACCTTGGATGGGGGTGGCACCATTAAGGTACAGTGGCAATTGCAGGTCCTAGATTTTCTTAAAAAGTTCTGTGATACATGCAGTGTATTAGACAGACAGCTTTTCTTACACCCTGACAAATTAAGTTTTGCATTTTATTTTGGAAAACATAGCAACATTCAGGCAAGATTATTATTCTCATCTTAATATTTCTGGTGAAATAATGGAAACTAAAAGGCAGTCGAATTCTTGCACAAGTGATATCAGATCACATTGTTCTTATAAATCCAAAGTAGCATGTCATGGGGATAGTTTAGATAGTGCACACAGAAAGAAGCTTTATTTTTTACACAATATTTTATTACCATCTCCACATAACTATAGCAGCCCATTTCCTGTCAGTCCACTTATTCCTCCCTTGTTTAGTATCCACGGACACCTGAGAAGGAGTATGAATAACTGCAGTCTTTGTCATCATTCAGCAAGGATTAGTAGAGTACTTAAACACTCTTACCCCCTCTTCCCATGTGCAATCAGAAGCTGCATTAAGACCATGCTTGATGCATTATTTTATTTATGTATTTTTATTTCTTCCTGGGAAGGTCAGAATGGGCATTAAAAATAACCCATTTTCTTGCTTACCAGGAAGGTCAGAATGGGAATAAAGTAATACATTTTCAGCAGATGCCCTGGAAAAAAGCTCCAAAGGACAGTAAAATTTAATAAAATAATACAATTGGTATACATTACAAACAACAGATACAAAGTAATGAATGGAGAAAGAAACAATAAATGTGATATATGGTAAAGTAGCAGTACATTGTAATACAAAAAGTGAAAAAGTAAATTGAGCTTAAACTTATAAAATGTAATTGTCTAACAAAATTGTGCTAATATAATATGAAAAGAATTAATAAGAGGAGGAAAAAGGGAGGAAAAGAAAAAGGGAGAAAAGGAGTTGGGAGTAGAGTCAGGAAGTAACAAAAGCTCAGTTACACATTGGAAAGAAAGAGAAAGTTGAAAGAAGTGGTGCGATTTTTATAATGTCAGTTTGTCAACAGCAGATGATATTAGTTCTCGTATTGTTGTAGAGTTAATAGTAGAAAAAAAGAATTGACTAAATGATAGCATCGTTTGTGTATAAGGGACAATAGAGCAAGAGGAAAACCAGGTGCTATCTGATACATGTTGGGATTGGGTTCCAAGCTTTGAATAAAAAGCTGGACTAAAAAGCATCAGCAGCAGTATTATGGGCTCAAGTTGTAGAGATGAGGCATTTATCTAGACATTGTAGCTGTCTATTTGGGCTATATCGCTTTAGCAAATCCTTTAATGAGGAGAACCTTTCAGGAAAATGCAATAAGTTGTGAGCAGTTTTTAGATAGGAGGAGGTAAGATGTAGTTCCATCCAGTCAAGGAGTTTCAAGACTATGCAGTGGTTAGTTTTGATAGATGTATTAGCTGCAGCTTTTGCAGTTTTGTTGAAGCATTGCCCTAATTTAACCAACATCTTGGTTTATAAGCTAATGGGAATTGGACTGGCATAAAGTAATGCTGGAAGTAGGTAAATAGAAGCAGTGTTTTTTCTAGTGATATTAGGAACAGGATAACTCTTTACAGGAGACCAAGTTTTTTGATTTGTTTTCTTATCAGCATTTTGAAAATGAAGGTCAAATTTTAAGGTCTCAGCTATAATGACTCACAGAAGTTTAGTAATTGCAACTAACTCTATTTTAGTTTTATTCATTGATATAACTCTGAAAAGGATTTTATTTTCAATTCAGTGTTTAGATGTAAACAGCATTATTTTTTCAGATTCAGAAATAGCTAGTTGTTTACTTAATTAACTAATCTCACTATATTTTCTCTTTAATACTTAACTAATCTCACTATATTTTCCTGGCTGATCTAAATAATTATTATTCCCTGGCTACTTACTAGGGCAAGGCAAGATGAATTAGGTGAGCGGTCCTTCTTTGTCAGGGTACAAAAACAGAGTACCATGAGACTTCAGTCTCAACTACTATTAGACATTATTTATAGTGATAAATTACAGAATGATATCACATACATCTGGTCATCTGACTTCTGGTTCCTATGATTCTCCCCCTTGGCTAGAATCTATCAGGATTTAGCACATATGTGTCAATAATGCATGCACACAGAGCCTTGCTAAGATCTGCTTCAGCTCCTGGAAGTCATAAAACAATTTCAAATCTCCACCCTTCCATAGCAGCAATTAGTTCACCCCAATGACAATGCAGGAAGCTTCCTAGTACATACTTTTTGTCTCTGGTTGCACTGTCAGGCATTGAGAACTGTTAGATACAATCTTTATGGCCTAAGCCAGGTAATTTAATTTCATACTATTTCCAAAGTTTGAGATTAACCTATTCTCTTCCATTATCCTCTGTTAAAACATATACATTTAAACAGTTACAATAATACATGAATATTTCTATTTCTGTCCAGCATGCGACACTGTTGGTACATTTTTAACACAAGCAGTTTTTCAAATACATTTTTCAACACAAGCATCTATACAAATCAGTTTGATATATGCATGACATATAATTCTTTACAAAATTCATGCTAGTTGTGCTGGCATATGTTACACATACACTGCCCTACTTCTCCTGCCATAGCTGGCAATACGTCACATCACCACACCCAGGAAAACTATGGCATAGTCAGGGCCCAGATCTGTCTGCCATGCAGACAGAAATGTTTCACTTTGAGGCTACAGTGTTAAAGTATTTTAAAGATGGAGCAGGGGATTGGTTAGAGTAGAAGCTTATGGAATGGTGCAGCTTGGTTTGGGATCAAGATTTAGAAGCAGCAATAGGTTTTGGAAAGGGAAAGGAGGTGAAAATTAATGAGAGTAAAAAGGAGTTTAATTGCAAAGTCAGCGTATGTAACTTTAAGCCAAACCACTTTACACATTCTGTAAATTATTATATTGACAGACATCCAGTTTTCCATTAAAAAATTACGTTTTTTTTTCTTTTGCACAACTTTAATTTTCAATGATACTACTGATGATGGTGGCGGAGTTGCTACCCTTAATCCTGAACTTGTTAAAATACTATGAAAAGTCAAAATGGGAGTTAAGAGAAGGAATCAGGTCTGTAAACAAAGGAATCAGTTATGTAAACAAGCCATACTACTATATAATTGATAATGATTTATTCTTCGGTCTCTTGTAGGAAAATAAAATATATTTCTTCTTGCTATTCTCCAAAATGGATATTTATTAAAAACTAGATGTAATTGATATTGCTTTTATATGTATTAGCTTTGTTATGAGACTGCTTGTGGTAAGCAGTATGGGAATGATTAGAAAGCATATTGCTGCATTATTTGTCATCACTAGGAAAAAGTCATGATTTTTGTTTATCATTTTTTTGACCAGGAAAGTCTGACTAGGACAGAGCCTATTTTCAGCAGAGGCCTGGGAGAAATACTCCAGATGCATGTCTTTAGATTGTGGGAGGAAATGCACGGCACGTGCGACACACGCAAACACAGGGAGAACATGCAAACTCCACACAGTAGGCACCCCTGCTAAAAATTGAACCAGAGAACCTCTTGCTGTGAGGCAACAACGTTAACCTCTGCACCACTGCACTGCCCATGATGGAGCCCTGAAAGTTTAAAGTGTCACAAACATTAACTAAACTAGAGGGAAGATGAGGTACTACAACTGAAATGGAAATGGCGGGCGCAGAGGTACTTAAGCCAAACATAAAAGATCATCAAGAACTGTGATTAGGAAGGGGGCTCAACATAGCTACTGGGCTGGAATTACTTGGAAAAGCTATATCATATATACATAATCAGAAATTTAATTCTAAAAAGTATCCAAATCTATCCTTCACTATTTTCCTTTGAACACCTAACTAAATAACATATTTTGGAATGCATTTCTTACTGTGGTGTTACTTAACTGTCACTTCAATGACATTCCCCATTCACCCTAATTTGAATTTGTCTCATGCATTGTTTAAAATTGTGCAATAGTCCCCCACTGCAAATGTAATTCCATATTATAACAATCACCATGTATAGCTATATCTATATGTTGTGAAGGCCTGCTAAGACTGCACTGAGCCCAACTCTACATTTTTCCATGTTTTAACAAGCTGCACCTATTACTAATGTTTGTGATTGTTCATCACAGCTCCCTTCTCACTAATTTGAAATCATTTAATATTACATGGACTGTTTACTTACTAATTATTTACAATCCTAGCCATCTCCATTAGCATAGAGGATTAAATCCTAACCTTGACTCTAGAAACACAGGTTTCATTAGGAGCTCCAGCAGCTACTATAACTGGCAAGGGAGAAGGAAAGGAATGGCCATACTCAGCCTGATCTCCTCTCCATAGAAGGAGGAAGTGGTGTATGCTCTGAAGCACATTTCCTGTAGGAAAGTCTCTGGTGTAGACCAGGGATCATATAAGAATGATAGTTCTTAAGATGAGGCTATGGCCATTTGATTGCATCACACATGGAGGCAAAGATGCACATTACTGTGACACTACACATCACCCTCAATGTTTGTGAGCATGTGCAAGGAAAGTTAGGGTCATAACTGGAGCTTGAGTACAAATCTCTGCAAGTAGAATTGGTGGTTGTCTAATTTACTATCCTTCTGCAGGCACCTTGCAAGTTTGGAGAGTGTTAGTAACCCTGGCTCAGGGAGAGAACAGAGTCCTCAGGACTGGATCACAGATCAAAGAGTGCAGGTCTTACAATGTCTCACACTGCTACAGATGATCAGCTACTCCAATGCAAGTGTATGAATCTTTCTCAGAAAAAAAATAATTCTTTGCAATCCTACTTCATCCCCATACTTCCACTAGCTTCCTTTGCTATCCTGCATTCTCCATATTCTGCTTAATTACTAATTGCTTTCTACTAATATATGCAAGAAGGGAAAAAATTATGAAATCATGTTATTGAACATGCCATCACCAAACTCATGGTGCCAAAAAGAAAGTCTAAATTCAAAACAAAAACAGCATTTGCACTGCTAAAATCAAGATTGCTTTAAATGAAAATTAAAAAAGAAGTTTTCTGTGGATGGAAAAAGTACTTCCATACCTATAATGCTGAGAACGGCACCCATCTTCCTAGTATAATTAACACCTAGGTTGTTGGGCCTCAGAGAAAAGGAAGCAATATTGTAATAGTGAACTGCTACACACACACACACACACACACACACACACACACACACACACACACAGAAAATGCAAAACAGCCCATACAAATTCCTGTACAGCCTATAAAACATGTACATTTTTGCATATGATTAAGTGTTTCTCTTTATTTTATTGAAATCAGCCATCACTTACTCGAGAAATGCTCAGTAGCAATTTTGTTACTGAGCTTGTTGTAAAAGAAGGAGCAATAAAACATTTTTAAAACATTTTTTATTTCAAACTACATTCATAAATTCCATGCAATCACTCAGTATAAGAAAACAATTTGATACAAATATTAACAGAGAGCAATATGCTGCACAATGTATGAGTATAATAGCAAATGAAGAATGACACGTATGATAGAATGAACTAGAAAAATACATGCAGATCTTATCTCTATTAATTTCTTCTCAACAAACTAGAGGAACAAATAATTTTACCAAGACAAAAACAATTGTAGTCTATATCTGACCATATTATTTTGCCCCAGCAAGTGATAAGTTCAGCACGATGTATTCCCATAATGATGACAGGTTGATACTGAGAAGACCCGATATACCATCTTGATTAGGTAATAATGATCGTTGGTGCACTCTGAAACTGAAAAGGTCAGCATGCCTTTTTTTTAAAGCCCTCAGTTAAGGGAAGATAACACTGTTGGAGTTCTCCATTCAGAGACTACAGTGCAGTTTTTACAGAAAGCTGAAGAAGCCAATTTTTTAAAAGGAGAAATAAAACAAATTATAATATAGTGATGTACTCCCTCCTATGTCCTACTAATGAATTCTAGTAGTCAGCTAAAGTAGCATTTCTCAGAATACGCATTAACTAGTCACTAATTTCCACTGATCAAATGCAACATAACCTAAATAAGCATTTTCAAAATGAATGACTTTCTCATTTTTGAATATTATTGTATTATGTATGGTATTCACTTATAGCTGCATATTCTATCCTCTTATGTACTGCTCATATTCAGACACCTAAGTGTGTGTGATCATACTGTGTATAATGATATTTTTGTGATATATCTTTTCTTCACACCACCTTGTATTTCATGTGTCAGGCTGCCCTACTTCTTACTGTAGCCTGCATTTTTCTAACTGGGTCACCTTGCTGCATTTCCTGTATTTAGTTACCTGTCGTAAAATGTTCTCAGAGTCGTTATAGCCAGACCTACTCTGTAAATTGGCATGTGCCCAGTCAAACTTAAGTGAGTAATTGGGTAGCCCAAAAGTGGAAGGCTTTAAAAGCAAGCTTTTTAGATGAACAAAAGCTTACTCGTGATGTTCTTTCCAAGACAAGAGCTTAGGAATATCTTTTTTCATTAACTCTAATAAAGGCTTTACTACTTTTGCATAATTTGAAATCCATTGTCGGCAGTAACATGTCAATCCCAAAAAAATCTTCCAGCTGTTTCAGTGTTGTAGGATATGCTACAGCTTGAACGGCAGTGATGGGTGAGGGTATGATCCACTGAGATCTTTCTGTTATAAGATGTCCTAAGTACTGGATCTGTGGTTTCTACCATTGCAATTTTGCCTAGTTAAATTTGAAACTCAACTCTACTAATTTAGTCAAAAGAAAAATAGCATCCTGATGGCAGCTAGAATAAAAATCAGAAGCTAAAAGTAAATCATCCACATACTGTATTAAAGTGGGCCCACAGGAAAATTGGATTCTATTTCTTTTTTTAATTTCTGTAGGAAAAATGGGTAGGTGATTCTGCATATCCTTGAGGTAATCTTGTCCATGTATACTGTTTCCTTCCATAACTAAAAGTAAATGAGTATTGGCTATCTGAGTGAATAGGAATAGAAGAAAGCAGAGGAGATATCAGTCATTGAAAAGGTGGTAGCTGTTGGAGGGATATAAATTAATATGATAGCCAGATTGGGCACTACAGAAAAAGTAGGTACTACTATTGCATTCATTGCTCTTAAATCTTGTACAAATCCCTAGGTGTCCTTAACAAGTTTCTTAACCAGTAAAATAGGCATATTACACAGGCTTTTACTAGGTACTATGATTCCTTTCTGAAGTAGTGCAGAAATAACAGGTTCCATTCCTTTCTCTGCCTCTGCTGATATGGGGTATTGGACTACCACTGGTAGATGCTCATAAGTTGTTAAAATCACCCTAATTGGTTCTGCATCTCTTATGAATCTTGCCTAGTTGTCATGAGTAGTCCACAGCTGTGGGGGAACAGCTTCAAGTCCCTCCAAATCAGTCAGACCTGAGGTTTACTTCAATCTAAGTAATACAAAGATCTTCATCTGAACAAATATAGGCTGAATAAAGACCCAATGGGGAAGGCTGATTTTAAGATATCTATGAATAGTCCATTCAGAGTGCAAGCCACAATATACCTTACTTTACACAACAAAACAGCAATAAAAGCATGTCGACCTTGTAATGGACTATTTGAATTGGGAAAGGACATCTCTCAGTAGCACAAGGGAATTCCAGAGATTCTCACACCCCAGAAATATTTAATAAAAAGTGAGAGTTTTTCACATTAGATGAAGTTATCATAGATCGAGTTGCTCCTGTGTTGATAACAAAAGGAAGGGTAGAACTGTACACTGTACTGTATATAAAATGGCCTTTGTGGCCTACTAGTACCAAGGGATATAGTTATGTCTCCTGTTTATGGTTATCCTATCAATCCTGCTGCCATGTTGGTAGCTGCCAAGCAGTACTCCAAGTTGGAGGCTGTCTGCCCACTTGCTGTGGGGCATAGACACTGGGCTGGTTCACAGGTTGAACAGACAGATTTGTTGAAGAACAGGATATTCATTACACCAATGCCTGGTTTGAGCACAATTAAAAAGAGGGATGGTACATGACCCATGTTGCTGGATTTTGGGTGAAATAGAATTGTAAAAGTAATGTGGAAATTGCCCCAGGTTTGTTGTTTGAAAAATTGAAATTTACCTCTACCTTCCCTGGTCCTTCACTTATGCCCCTCCACTGTGAATTAGTATTGAACTATTAAAAGTAAACATTGACTAATTTCCTTTGTTGTTCTTTCTCTTATCTGACAGTATTATCTGCTATGTATTGTGCCTGATTAACAATTTCATGTATACCTAAATTATGCCAGTTTAAACAATCCTTTTTAATTTGATCTTGTAGGGGGGTAATAAGGCCTGCTGACAGCCCACTGTCTGCTACATCTTCAGTCAGTTCTGGGTGTCCTGAAAAAGCCTCAGAAAAATGTATCATGTGCTGTATATTTGCAGCGCATTTATCATGGGCTGAAAATACGCATCAATTGATTAATTTTCCTTCTGTATAATTGTTTTGATTTCTGCCCAATTAAGTAATGGAGGACATGTCACAATTACTGCCTTTAATAAATTATCTCTTGTAGTTAAAAAGCCCCTTCATCTGTATGTTTTGGAATGGTGTTACCAATTTCCGATTTTTCCCATATCTTCTTGAAAATATCTGGAAGAGAAGAAGACTTCAAGATTGCCCTCAATTCTTCAGTTGTAAGATTTTGTAATTGCACATCCTTCTAAAATCTTAGCATATTTGGCTAAATGTGTTTCAATGGAAGAGAGAGGGTACACAATAATTTAAAAATCTACTGAGGTCCACAGGTGGACCACACTTATACTAGGCTCAGCATCACTGTCCCAAGCTGCTGCAGGATCAGTTAATTCTCTTAAAGAATGAATCTGAATATTAGTTAGTGAGGTTGTAGCAGGGGTATCAACATCACAGGATGAGTCAGAAGTTGATATATCCTCGGAACTTTGTTTGGGAGGTGGGTTCTACCTGTATTCTTCCCCATAGATAATTATTGGGAATTCGTTAATTAACTTCTTAAATTTCTTTAAAGTAGTTATTTTGTTAGAAGAGACTTGTTCATAGGTAGGTACTAGGCTAACGGCCCTAGGGCCCACACAAGCCTAGCCAAAAAATGTACCCTGGCTTTCGCCACCCAAGAAAATTATTTTCCTGTGCCCCTGTCGAGCAGGGCCACAGAAGTGATCCCCGGGGTGAATTTCCCATTTCCCATCCAATCATCAAGATTTTTCATGAAGAGTGCTAATGAGGAGCTCTGTTTGAACATAGATAGGTAGTCTGTTCCAGAGTATGGGAAGTCTCTGGGACAGGACTCTATCCCTCCAGCATGTTCTGTTTATTGTGGTGACAAGGTTTAGGTCCCTAGAGCGTGTAGCTCGGAGGGATTGGGATTTCTTTATGTGGAGCATGTCCAACAGCTCTGGGTTTGACATAGCTTTGTATGTTAGGCAGAGATCGCCCCTGAGTAGGCGATATGCGATGGAGTAAAGCTGCAGTTTTTTGAGACGGTCTGCATAGGGCATCTGTTTGAGGCCAGTAATCCTCTTTGTGAGGTATTTCTGTGGTCTTTCCAGTTGTTGTAGATGTCTTGTGAGGTACATACCAAAAGGGGCGTTGTACTCTATAATGGGTCTAATGAGTGATGAGTAGAGGGGAACAATGACCTCTTTTTTCTGGATGAGAATCCTTTTGTGATGAGATGAGCCACATAGAAGGATTTCCTGACCACTGTGGAGATGTGATTATCAAAGGAGAGACTACTGTCCACCTGTGTCCCAAGGTCTCTTATCACATTTTCAGCATTAAGTAGACTACCAGCTATGTAGTAGTTCATGGGTACAGAGTTTTTACCAAAGAGGATGACAATACACTTTTTGGCACTGAGCTTCAGGCCATGGCTTTGACACCAGGTATCTGTCTCAGTGAGGCCATTTTGTAGTTTGTCCACATCATTAGGAGTTTTGATTATGGCTCCTAGTTTGCAGTCATCTGCAAACTTTGTTAGCCAAAGACCTTCTATGTTGGCCTGCACTTCAATGAAGTAGATACCAAACAGGAGAGGACCCAGGACTGAACCCTGTGGTACTCCACTTGTCACTGGTCTGATGTTGGATTTGGAATCCACTACTTTCACAGTGTGGGTTCTGTCCATGAGCCAGTTGGCAACCCATCTTGTGACATAGGGATTTATACCTAGTTTAGTGAGCTTATCTATAATTCCAGAGTGGGGGGTGGTGTCGAAAGCCTTGGTGAGATCTAGATAAGCTGTGCGAACCATTTTACCCTCATCTATGGCTTTGGTGACTGCTTCAAAGAAGTCAATCAGGTTTAGGAGACATGATCTGCCTTTTACAAATCCAAACTGGGTAGGGTCCAGAGTTTGGAGATTACCAATGTCTTTGTTTATGAGTTCCACGATGATACGTTCCATGGCCTTGCAGACCAGGCTCGTCAGGCTAATGGGGTGGTAGTTCCCGGGGTCCGTCATGGCTCCCACTTTGTGAAGTGGGATAACCGTTGCGGTGCGCCATTCAGTGGGTACAAAGCCTGAGGTGAGGCTATGACTGAACATGGTACTTAGGTAGGGTGCCAGTTCATTCTGTAGTTCATGTAGAATGCAGCCTGGGATATTGTCAGGTCCCATGGATGCTGTGTTCTTGGCTTTGGAGAGTGTGTTTTTTACCTGTGCAGCCGTGATTATAGGAACTTTGCATTCTTCCAGTATAGAGATGGGCCCTCTAGGGGGTGAGAGGGGGTAAAGTTAGCACTGAACCTATCTGTTAGGATGTTGGCAATATCAGTTGTTTCTGTATATTTAGTGCCATTGTGCTGTAACTCAGAGCAGATCTGAGTGTTCCCATTTAGATTCTTGACATAGCTATAGAATGCTTTGTGGATGTCTTTAGAGTCAGTGGCAATTTTGTTTTTGTAACTAGCTTTGGAGGATTTTATGAGGGATCTCAGCTTGTTACTGAGGTTGACCAGGGAGTTCCTCCAGTCATGGGATTTTACTCTTTTTTTGCAACAGTTTCTTTCTTCTATTGTAGAGTTTGTTTATGGCAGAGGACCACCAGATTGGCTTCCTTTTTTGGAGGATAACATCTTGGTTCTATTAGGGATAGCATGATCCATGCACTCGTGTAAGTGCTTATAAAGTACATTTGTGTAGGATTCGGCAGTCATACCTCTATTGTCTGTCTGCATGGGTGTCATGAAGTCAAATTTTTAAAATTTGTCTATGTATTTTCTCACAGAGACATGCTTCTGTTAGGAATTAAAGTGCTTACTTTTGTTTCATATTCTCATTACTATTTGGGAAGAATTTGAAGCAGAGTGTTATTATGGTTCTCGTTGCTGAAATCTTGTACTATAAACAGAAACTTTAGGGAGCCTGGCACACTAGAAGTGACCTGGGATGTAGAATTATCAGGGGAAGTAGAAGAATGGTTATCCTTGAGTCACACCCCCATTGCCTGTGTTCCCAGAGAGGGAAGACTGTCTGCTTCATAAAAGGCAGGTTGGTCTGCATAAAGGTGGGGTGGTGCAGAAGGAATCGAGGGCCAGTCATTGTCAGAGGAGTCTGGTTATCTTTAACTTTTCTATGTGTTTTAAAGGATTAAATTCCGCAAGTATTTCGCTGAGTGTCTACTGCACATTTCTGGAATAAGTTAACTGCTCTATTCCTGCCTACAGCTATTTTTTAATTTAGCAGAATTAAGTTTTAAACTTCTAACTACAGATTCATTTTCCTTATTATTAGGTTCTTCTTGCCAGTCATTAAAAGCTGACCAACAAGAGCACTTTGTTTCTTTTTCTTTTTACGATTTTCTAAAATAGCCTTATCAAAAGATCCACCCTCAGGGAACTTCAATACACTATGATTTTCATGAGCTCAGACCATATTCAAACAATTACAGCTGTCTCTTCCAAATTTATGAAATATATGTTTAGCTGGACTGCGGAGGTCTGGCTCTTTTAATATCCCCACGTAGCACCAGCTATTAAGGTACAAAATGAAATTCATTCAGCACAGTTCATCAGATTATTAAGATATCCTTTATTGTAATAGAACAGACATATGGGAGACTACCAAGGTCTTGTCTCCATGAACAAAGGAATTACATACATTTTTATACTGTAAAAGCTTCTGAGCAAGCATTTTGTTACCTATCAAGCTTTAGTCACTGACCGATTAAAACCAGACACCTATATGTTGTTGCACTTACTAAAAAGCCATGGACCCCTTATCTAAGCTTTCCCAAATTAGGCATAGGCTTCAGTCTTCTACTCTGGCACTAGGAAATGCCAGGGCAGTGGAAAAAAACAAGATAGGCCTATGCTGTCAGTTTCTATACTGAAATAAGATGGATTCTGCTATCAAAGAAAAAGCATTATACAAAACATGTAACTATTTCTTTCTTTTTGCACTTATACAAGGTCTTTAAGGATTTAATGTTAGAAAGATGGAAAGTTGGATAGTGTAAATCAGGCATAGTATATTTGGCATCAAACTATTTGTAACAGTTTGAGAGTTATCATGATACTAGATTAAAAATCAGCAGTCTAGTAGATAACTTGAGATATGGCTGTATTGAATAGATGTTCCCTTTCTCAATGGGATCACAGGGACATTTTTAAAATGAACACTTTCATCTGGGTCCTCTGTCATTTACCTTTATTGAATATCACTCTCCCTGTGAGCTAGTTCAATAGTACTAGGTTACCAGTTGACAAATTTGCAATTAGATTATAATAAGAACAACAGTTTCAGGATTGCAGTGGTCAAAGCATGAAGTCCTTAATTCTCTGGTTAGTATGTGTCCCTAACCTCATAGTCATGAGCTTTACATAGTAATAAGAGTGAAGAAATTGTGGGCACAGCTGGAAGAAATGTGGTTTGGCTCACACTCCATGATAGAATTAGACATTTGCAGTCTGAGTGGGTATCAGTATAACTGCAGCGCTCCTCTGAGATGAGAGAAACCAGCTGTGCTGATTAGGCACCTAATGAAGATGCACACCCTACAGAGATGAGCTCTAAATTAGAGTAAAAAAATACTGCACTGATCATAGCGCTCAACCTGCCTGGAAATACTTGAGGATCCTAAATGATATCCTAAAGTTTGTTGCCGAGGACAAGAAAGTCTGATCTCCCCTTATCAGATTCCTAATACCACAGCATTCACCAGAAGAGCAGTTTACAAAATGGCTGAATCGGAGTTCTGAAAATTATTTGAAAAAGTTGTCCTAATAAGCCTGTGCTTTATTTTACCAAAACAGGTAAGAATAAGCTGTGGAGTAACAACAAGTACCTAAGCAGGACTGTGGTATTACTCACCTACACTTTTATCAAGCAGTTTAAAAACATAGTCTATTTCTCAGATGTCCTGTGAGCCATTATTTGCATCCAAATTTGTTAAAAAACTCCCTGCTCAATACATAAACCAGAACGACTTCCAATGCTAAGTGGTGTACAATGCAAAATGTAGTATGCAAAAGAGTGTCTGTGTGCAGTCCTAGCAGTTCCCATGATTCCAACATGACTTCTACTAGAGTTTTGTGTGGTGTGTCTTTCCACAGTACAATCTAGTTAATGGGTGCATACAATGTCATATACATAATGCAGGATATGTGGTTGCCATTCAAGGAAGCTGCAGGCCACTTAAAATAGTGTCCACTGTTACATGCTGTAGGTGATGTGCATATGCTTTAGAAATGTGGATGATAACATTCACTCCAACCCCTCAGAGTATGGCTGAGAGGTGTAAAACACTAAGCATTTGCAGACATGAAACATTGCTGCATGTGTGCTCAGCCTCCTAAACAGATGCTTCTGCTATTTAGATACACCTGGTGGCGTGCTGCACTATGCATTCAGTTACTCACTATGTGTCATGTTACACAACATGGTAGCTGCAAGCAGATATAACTTGGGAATATTGCAATACTGCTTGTGAGACCTGCTGCAACAACAAACAATGGGAAAGACAAAGAGCAGTCAAGAGGAATTGGCTACAGTGCTGCACATGCAAGGCAGAAATGGGCACAGCACATGGCAGCACTGGATAAGAGGCAGCATCTGGTCCAGAAATATAGGTGTTGACAAAGGCAACCCAGAATAAACCTGATGCACGCATTAACACACTAAGGCTATGTATTACAGTGCGCTGATTGGCCATACTTTACATCAGGCATTATCATACCTGCACAGGGCAGCAGCTGGGCAGGACAAAGTCATCATCATTTACACAGATGGGGTGGTTCACAGTGACAGCAATGTTTTCGTATAGGTCAGAGATAAGGGAGGTTAGTATGGTAATCACACATTTGGGTAACAGTTCAGGGGTGGTCAGAGACTGAATCCTCCAGAGGTAGGGTGGAGCTGTTATATCTCAAACATTGACCAGGTGTGCCATGTGGCACAGCAATTTCAGGGATTGATGAATTCTGATTTATGAGTAGTGCAGCATTTTGGGAGCATGTTTGTGAACTCTGATATGGCTTCCCATTTTGTAGCCAGTAAATCAATGGCATCCACGATTCTGATGACAGGCATGGTTAGGCATGATACTGAACTGGACATTAGTGGAGTATCATGCCTAGCCATGCTCCTCGTCTGGACAGTAGAGGATAGGGACTGTATGGAACTATGGAAGTTGGTGTCAGCAGTCTGGTCAGGCATCCTGTGGGTGGTACCTGATGAGCATTGTCAGCCATGAGTAAGAGATTATCCATGCCCAGGTGTGATGGCTTATGTCACCAAAACTGACAGTAATGCAGTCTCTGTAATAATGAGAAGCATCTACGAAAGGAAAGGTCACTGCATATTTAGACCCTCATATGACCATGGCCTGCAGATGCACAATGAATAGCAGTTGTCACCTTCTTCATGAACACACCAGTGGGTGCCATGTGAGTTACCAATGACCTGAGCATGAATGTCTATATTCCAGGTCAGTTTGTGTCACAGGTTGTTCCATAGTCCACACAGCTATTGCACATCCTTGTTTAGGTCACACAGCATTCTTACTATCTGTACCATGTATATTGCAGCTTTCTGTGCCTGGATCACTGACATGCAATGCCTCTGATTGAAGCCAAGTGTGGTCCCCTGGTCATGGCATCACGATGGCAATGAACACTAATATACCTCTCCCCTATGATGAGTGCATATATATCTAAGAGAATAAAGCTAACTTCTGTGTAGCCTGATGAGGTTTACACTGACAGGGCAGTTGATCCAGCTCTAAACAAAGATGATTTAGGAAGTTCAAACTGCCCTTCTACCACTAGCTCATATGTAAGGGATGTGTGCATACCCTCCAATATTACCACTGCTAGCAGTTATTTTATATCATCTGACTGTGGCATGTGCATATTGCCATCAACAGCCACAGGTGAGTGCTGACATCAGGCAGGTACCCATACATCTCAGCTCTCATTGGTTTATAAGGCATTCCTGATTTTGGGTCAGAATTTTGCTTTCCCAGTCCTAAAATCTATGATTCCTCGTAAAAATGTGATGGATTATAGCCAACAAATAAAGACATGATTAAGTCGACAAACTTTGTTTATCTCCCAAAATGCATGCAAATCCAAGTTCCCTTATTCTGTTAGATATTTAAGCAGTACTAATATTTAAAAAATACTAATTTTGGCCCACTTCCCCTAAATATTTTTGCATTTGGCAGCAAATGGGGGATATCAGAAGAAACCGAGAACTGGGATAGCTGGGAAGATAGTGGAAGAGGTTAACAGCTTCAGGTATCTGGGGGTAGTGGTAGAGGAGAGGGAAAGTCTGAATGTGCATGTCAAGGCTTGTATAAGAGGGACTGTAGCCAACTGGCACAGTGTGTCAAGGGTAGTGTATAACAGAAGAACGCCAAAGAGGCTGAAAAGTAAGGTATACAAAACAGTGGTGTGACCAGTACTACTGTAAGGTATATTAACCTGGGCCATAAAAGTAGAGCAGTCGAGAAAGCTAGAGGTGATGGACGTGAAGTGCCTGAGATGAGTGGTAGGATACACACTGTGTGACAGATGAAGAAATTATGACATCAGAGCACAAGCCAAAAGTAGCTCCAATTGCAGAGAAGGTCAAAGAGAACAGACTACTATGGTTCAGATACATGTTCAAAAAAATAGAAAACAATCTGGTGAAAATGTAGGACAGACAGGAAGCATGCAAGAAGAAACAAGGGTGTCCAGCAAAGAGATGGACAGACTGTGTGAGAAAAGACCTGTGAAATCAGGCATGACTGCAAAAAAAGGCAGGAGAATAGAATCAAATCAAGAGAAATGGAGACACAAACTACAGAACAAATTGGCACCCCACCTAAGTACCATGTTCAATCATAGCCTCACCTCAGGCTTTGTGCCCACTGAATGGTGCACAGCGACGGTTATCCCACTCCACAAAAGGGGAGCCACCATGGACCCTGGGAACTACCACCCCATTAGCTTGACGAGCCTGGTCTGCAAGGCTATGGAATGTATCATCATGGAACTTATAAACAATGACACTGATAATCTCCAAACTCTAGAACCCACCCAGTTCGGGTTTGTAAAAGGCAGATCATGTCTCCTAAACCTGATAGACTTCTATGAAGCAGTCACCAAAGGTGTAGACAAAGGTAAGGTGGTTCACACAGCCTATCTAGATCTCGCCAAGGCTTTCAACACCATCCCCCACTCTGGAATTATAGATAAACTCACTAAACTAGGTATAAATCCCTATGTCACAAGATGGGTTAACAACTGGCTCACTGACCGAACCCACACTGTGAAAGTAGCAGACTCTAAATCCAACTTCAGACCAGTGACAAGTGGAGTACCACAGGGTTCAGTCCTGGGTCCTCTCCTGTTTGGTATCTACTTCTCTGCAGTGCAGGCTAACACAGAAGGTCTTTGGCTAATGAAGTTCACAGATGACTGCAAACTAGGAGCCATAATCGAAACTCCTAACTATGTGGACATCCTACAAAAGGGCCTCACTGAGACAGATGCCTGTGTCAAAACCATGGCCTCAAGCTCAATGCCAAAAAGTGCATTGTCATCCCTTTTGGTAAAAACTCTGTACCCATGAGGTACCATATAGGGGGTAGTCTACTTAACACCGAAAGTGTGATAAGAGACCTTGGGACACAGGTGGACAGTAGTGTCTCCTTTGACAATCACATCGCCTCAGTAGTCAGGAAATCCTTCTGTGTGGCACTCCTCATCACAAAAGGTCTCTCATCCAGGAAAAAAGAGGTCATTGTTCCCCTCTACTTGTCACTCATTAGACCCATTATAGAGTACAATGCCCCTTTTGGTATGTACCTCACAAGACATCTACAACAACTGGAAATACTGCAGAAATACCTCACAAAAAGGATTACCGGCCTCAAACAGATGCCCTATGCAGACCATCTCAAAAAACTCCAGCTTTACTCCATGCATATTGCCTACTCAGAGGCGATCCCTGCCTAACATGCAAAGCTATATCAAACCCATAACTGTTGGACATGCTCCACTTAAAGAAATCTCAATCTCTCTGAGTTGCATGCTCTAGAGACCTAAATCTTGTCACCACAAAAAACAGAACATGCTGGAGGGATAGATTCCTGTCCCAGAGACGTCTCATACTCTGGAACAAACTACCTATCTATATCAGACAAAACTCCTCATTAGCACTCTTCAAGACAAATCTTGATGTCTGGATGGGAGATAGGAAATTCACCCCAGGAATCATTTCCGTGGCTCTGCTCGACAGGGGCACAGGGAAATAATTTTCTTGGGTGGCAAAAGCCAGGGTACCTTTTGGCTAGGCTTATATAGGACCTAGGGCCAATAGCCTAGTATCTACCTATGAACTTATGACACCCAAATCCCAAGTAAAAAACAGGAAAAATGGGGGTTGTTGATGATGATGATTTTTGCATCTATCTCTGATTGTGCAGTTAAGAGGTTAAGAACTATGTACGTGCCATACTGTTCTGCTAGACCCTACACTATTGAAACATGTGAAAACATAAATATAACATACCTGTGGCAGAGTTGAAGTGCATGCTTCCCTCCCTAAGCAATTTTCATACATAGGTTCATAGGTTCATAGGTTGATACTAGGCTATCTGCCCTAGGACATTTATAAGCCTAGCCAGAGTGTGTTTAGCTTTCACCACCCTTTTAGATTAGTTGACTGTGCCTCGGTATAGTAGGTCACAGAAGATAACCCTTTTAAGGTTAGTTTAGTCTGCCTCTGTCTAGTAGGGACACAGACGAGATCCCAGGGGTAAACCTACGATCTCCCATCCACTCATCAAGATTTCTCTTGAAGAGGGTCATTGAGGGGCTCTGCCTAACATGGATTGGGATTTTGTTCCAGAGTGAGGGGAGCCTCTGGGATATGAATCTGTCCCTCCAGCATGTCCTATTTGTTTCTGTGCTGAGGTTTAAGTCCCTGGAGCATGTAGCTGTAAGAGATTTGGATTTCCTGAGGTGGAACATGTCCATTAATTCTGGTTTGGACATGGCTTTATACGTCAGGCACAGATCGCCTCTGAGTAGGCAGTAAGCAACTGAGTAGAGCTGGAGTTTCTTTAGCCTAACTGCGTAGGGCATCTCTTTGAGTCCCTTGATCCTCTTGGTGAGGTACTTTTGGGGTCTTTCCAGTTGCTACAGGTGTCAGGTAAGGTACATCCCAAATGGGGCATTGTATTCAATTATGGGCCTGATGAGTGATGAGTAGAGGGGCACAATGACCTCTCTTGATCTAGATGTGAACCCTTTCATGATAAGGTGGGCTATATAGAAGGTCTTTCTAACCACTTTGGCAATGTGATTGTCAAAGCAGAGATTGCTATCTACTTGGGTCCCCAAATCCCTAATTACCTCTTCCGTACATAATGGATTACCACCTGTGTGGTAATTTGTGGGCACTTTGTTTTTCCCAAAAGGGATGACTATGCACTTTTTGGCATTTAGCTTTAGGCCATGGCTCTGGCACCAGTTATCCATCTCTGTGAGACCCTTTTGGAGGATGCTTGTGTCAGTTGGTGAGTCGATTATGGCACCCAGTTTGCAGTCATCTACGAACTTGGTCAGCCATAGTCCTCCCATGTTAGCCTGTATCTCAGAGAAATATAGACCGAACAAGAGAGGTCCCAGGACTGAGCCTTGTGAGACGCCACTTGTAACTGGTTTAGAGTCTGACATGACAGCTGCAATTCTGACCATGTGGATTCTATCCCTGAGCCAGTTTGCAACCCATCTTGTGACATAGGGGTTGATATTTAAGCTGGTGAGCTTATTTATGATGCCTGAGTGGGGTATTGTGTCAAAGGCTTTTGTGAGGTCCAGGTAGGCTGTGTGGACTACCTTCCCTTCATCTATGGCCTTGGTGGCTGTTTCAAAGAAGTCGACCAGGTTCAAGAGGCAAGATCTGCCCTTAACAAAGCCGAATTGGGTAGGATCCAGTGTTTGGAGGTTCCCAATGTCTTTGTTTATGAGCTCCATGATGATACACTCCATAGCTTTGCAGACCAGGCTAGTCAGGCTTATAGGGCGATAGTTTCCGGGGTCCGTTATGGCACCACCTTTGTGGAGTGGGACCACTGTTGCTGTACGCCATTCCTTGGGTACATATCCTGTAGTAAGGCTGAGATTGAACAGTGACTTTATGTGAGGGTTCAGTTCTTCTTGGAGATTGTGTAAGATGCAGCCCGGGACACCGTCCGGTCCCATTGATGCTGTGTTTTTTGCTTTGGAGAGGGTAGCTCTCACCTGTGCATATGAGATGTCAGGGAGGCTACACTCTGTTGGGACAGACATTTGCTCTTTTGGGGGGGAAGGGGAGGGGGGAGAAGTTTGCACTGAACCTGTCTGCCAGGATGCTGGCAATGTTTGTGGGTTCAGTGTATTTTTTGTCATTTTGCACTAACTCAAAGCATATGTGGGAGTTGCCACTCAGGTTCCTGACATAACTAAAGAAGGCCTTGTGATTATCTTTAGCGTCTTGTGCAATTTTTCTTTCGAAGCTGGCCTTAGATGATTTTATGAGGGATTGTAGTTTCTTGCTAGTACTGATCAGAGATGCCTTCCCTTTTTGGGATTTTGCTCTATCATGTAGTAGCTTCCTCCTTTTGTTGTATAGCTTATTTATAGCTGGGGTCCACCAGACAGGTCTCCTGCCTTTAGAGGAGTGAGTCTTGGTTTTATTTGGGATAGCACGATCCATGCATTCCTGTAGGTGTCCATAGAATGCATTTGTAAAAAAATTCTGCGATTTGGGCTGTATTTTCCACTGGCCCGGGGGCTTTGAAGGATTCCACCTCAGTTTTGAGAAGTGTGAAGTTTGCTTTTGAGAGGTTCTCCACCGTGGTTTCCTTGGCTGGGGGTGGGGACGGGATATGGATGTCCAGTGAGATTAATATATGGTCAGATATTACCAATGAGGGGTATACCTCTGGTATGGAACATAGAGTCCCCATGTTGGTGATGATCAGGTCCAATATGTTTTCCCCTCTTGTGGGAGTGGTGACCAGTTGTTCCATAGCATTTGAGTTTATAAATTCTAGGAACCACTGGGCGAGGGTGTTGGGGCTTGAGTAGTTCTCCCAGTCTATGTTTGGGTAGTTGAAGTCACCCAATATGTTGGCATTTGGAGAGACCTTCATATTATCCAGTGTTCTCAGGAAAGCTGAGTGGGGTTCCTGAGTTTGAGAGGGTGGTCTGTAGCAGGCTACAAACTGAAAGGCAGTTTTGCCCACTGTTAGTTGCACATGGATGGTCTCTGATGCTTCGTGCAGTACCACTAACCTGGAGGTGTGGGTATCTTTGATGAATATGGATACTCCCCCTCCTTTTGTGGTCTGGTCCGAGTTTTGGGGACGAAAAGTATGGTATGAGGTATAACCTGGTAGTGCTGGGGTGCTCTCGGGAGCCTTGAACCAGGTTTCTGTTACTGCACAAATATCGATATTCTCCATACTGAGGAGAGCTTCGAGTGCATGCATCTTGAGGTTTAGATTTCTGGCGTTGAGCAGCATTACCCTTAGTTTCTTTTTCCTTATGTTGTTTATGGAGGTGGGTTTGTCTTTTGAGCCTTGCCTAAAAAAGGCACTATGGGGGTAGTAAGAGCCTTAGCCAATATGTGAAAGCCCAGGGGTGACAGGTGCAAGTCGTCCCTAGCGAAGCAACATGGCTTGTCGAGCATGTCATCCCTGGCTGACAGACACTGGATCCCCTTTGAATGACACCAATACTTTAGCCAATTGTTAAAATTGATCATTTTGTCTTTATACTGTGGCATCATTCTTGGTGAGGGTAAGATGCTACTCAAGGTCAGGGTCATACCGGCCTGGGCTACATGATCAGAGAGCTCCACTATGTCTCTTTTCATGTAGTCCAGGGAGGTACGTCTCAGGTCATTCACACCAACATGGACAATGATGGAGTCATATTTGTACTTGCTTTGGAGTGACCTGAGTGCTTGTGTTATGTGGCAGATCCTGGCACCTGACAGGCAGCTTACAGTGACCTTCTCCTTATTCAGCCTGGTGAGTGGGACGTCAGTGTGTCTACAATAGCGTCACCTATTACAAGTGTATTAGATGTGTTGTTTAGCCTTAAGGGCTGTGACTGTGTGGCACACAGACTTTGTGAACTATGTGATACGTGGGTATTGTTGTGGGGTAGCGGTTGCTTGGATGTCTGCTTTGGAGGTCTCTGCTACTTGGGCAGATTTTTATTTAGAGCCTCTGAGTATATTTTTGTGTGTTTATGTGTTTGATTTGCTGTTGTGATAGGTCTATGTGAGACTGGATTTGTGGTGTGTGTGGTTACCTTCTCCTCCTGACTGACTGCGCCAGTACTGGGTTGAGAGAGCACAGCCTCCAGGTTGGCTATATAGTTGCATCTCTCACATATATTTGAGCTTGTTGGGAGGAGGAGAGGGTGGTCTGTGTACATAAGGCAGTTGTAACATTGCCTCAAGATTCCCAGATTCACCAGCTGGACTGGAGAGTAAACCCGAAACTGACTTTTGGATATGCCAGAATAGTATAAGGAACTACTTTTTGACTGATCAAAAAGGACCAATAGGGAGCCAAGTACTTAAAAGGAGTATAAGAGGGTGTAGTGCTTTAGTTTATTAGTGCTTACTTATAATATTACTTATACGAGCAACTGCAGGGCTTTAGAATGCAAATAGAGTGCTTACTTTGAGATTTAGAACAGTTCTAAGGGAAAAAGTGAAGAGCAGACTTTGTGCAGCCGGGAATAGTTTGAACCCGTTTAAGCGACACTGCCCGATGCTGCACTATGTGCAAAATCATGCAAAACCGCACAAATGCGGGTTTTAAAGCAGGGAAACTGAAAAAGATAGGAATTGACCCAAAACAGCCAATAAGCTACTAGTTTCAGGGCTGAGACCACTCCTCCAGGGACAGATAGGCTGTTCAATGCTCCCCACTCTCACTGGTGAACCGAGAAGCTTCCTTCTATCCAAGTAAGGATATGGGCAACACAGGAAACTATACTACAGTCCGGAATGCATTAAAACCTGAAATCTGGACTAGTCTATTTCAGCAAAGGCGGGAAAAGAGAATTTTTTTTTGTTTTTTTGTTTTTTTTCAGGAAACAGCAGAAAAACACACAGAAAACACTCTAAATGCTATAAACTGGCTAGCGCACTTTAGTGTGTAGCCTACAACAGTTATACAATACAAAAACGACTTAAATTGATATAAAACAAGTGCAAAAACTGTAAAAAGCAGAAGGCAAATGCAATTTAAACTTTTTAAAGCACAGATCAGTTAGAAATTCACTTTTTAGGCGGGAAAAGGCAGTCGGAGGAAAAAAGCAGAGAAAAAAATACTTAAATCTGGAAATATCTCTCTTAGGTCTCTCTGTTGCCTGTATCACTCTGCAGGACACCACGAGGAGCTGTGCAGAGTTTTATACTGGTGCAAAACTGCGCAAATGCGGGTTTTAAAGTAGGGAAACTGAAAGAAATAGGAATTGACCTAAAACGGCTAATAAGCTACTAGTTTCAGGGCTAAGACCACTCCTCCAGGGACAGAGAGGCTGCTCAAAGCTCCTCACTCTCAGTGGTGAACAGAGAAGCTTCCTCCTATCCAAGTAAGGATATGGGCAACACAGGAAACTAAACCACAGTCCGGAATTCAGCAAAACCTGAAATCTGGACTAATCTAGTTCAGCAAAGGCAGGAAAAGATAATATATATTTTTTTCCAGGAAACAGCAGAAAAACACACAGAAAATACTGTAAATGCTATAAACAGGCTAGCGCACTTTAGTGTGTAGCCTACAACAGTTATACAATACAAAAACAACTTAAATTGATATAAAACAAGTGCAAAAACTGTAAAAAGCAGAAGGCAAATGCAATTTAAACTTTTTAAAACACAGATCAGTTAGAAATTCACTTTTTAGGCAGGAAAAGGCAGTCGGAGCAAAAAAACAGAGAAAAAATACTTAAATCTGGAAAAGTCTCTCTTGGGTCTCTGTTGCCTGTATCACTCTGCAGGACACCACGAGGAGCTGTGCGGAGTTGTATACTGGCACAAAACCACGCAAATGCGGGTTTTAAAGCAGGGAAACTGAAAGAGACAGGAATTGACCCAAAACGGCCAATAAGCTACTAGTTTCAGGGCTGAGACCACTCCTCCAGGGACAGATAGGCTGCTCAAAGCTCCCCACTCTCACTGGTGAACAGAGAAGCTTCCAAGTAAGGATATGGGCAACACAGGAAACTATACCACAGTCCGGAATTCAGCAAAACCTGAAATCTGGACTAATCTAGTTCAACAAAGGCGGGAAAAGAGAATTTTTTTTTTTTTTTTTAAGAAACAGCAGAAAAACACACAGAAAACACTGTAAATGCTATAAACAGGCTAGCACACTTTAGTGTGTAGCCTACAACAGTTATACAATACAAAAACGACTTAAATTGATATAAAACAAGTGCAAAAACTGTAAAAAGCAGAAGGCAAATGCAATTTAAACTTTTTAAAGCACAGATCAGTTAGAAATCCACTTTTTAGGCGGGAAAAGGCCGTCAGAGCAAAAAAACAGAGAAAAAATACTTAAATCTGGAAAAGTCTCTCTTGGGTCTCTCTATTGCCTGTATCACTCTGCAGGACACCACGAGGAGCTGTGCGGAGTTGTATACAATAACAAACTTTTTAAATCACAGATTCGCTAAAAAACTGGCGTTTTAGGTGGAATTAGTTAAGACAGCAAGAAAAGCAGAAAAGTGATACTTAATCACTCCAAAGTCACTCTTTTGTCTCTCTGCTGCTGTAGACTCTGCAGAACACCTGGAAGGCACTTGCTGAGTGGAATACAAGTGTAAAAACTGTGCAAATTAGGTTTTTATAGCAGGGAAGTGAAAGAGATAGAAATTAGCCCAAAATGGCCAATAAACTACTAACTTCTGGGCTGAAACCACTCCTCCAGGGACAGATAGGCTGCTCAAAGCTCCCCTCTCTCACAGGTGAACAGAGAAACTTCCTTCTATCCAAGTAAGGTAATGGCAACGCAGTAACTTGTAACACAGCCCTGGATTCAGCAATAACATGAAAACTGGACTATACTAGTTCAGAAAGGCAAGAAACAAGTATATATATTTTTTTTTTTTCCAGAAAATAGAGCAGATACAATCAAAACAACACTTTACCCAATTAGCCAGTTAAAAAGCTTAAAACTGAGCCCTGTTCCAGCAGTCTTCAATCAGACAAGTTCTAACTGCACAGTCCTGCCACTAGGGTACAGAGAAACCTTCTCCAAAAAAGACGGCCTGTATCAGTGCACAAGTTATACAAACAAAGCTAGATCCAGCCAGTCTGAATCTAGTCTATGCTACAGCAAACAAGGCGTACCGATTTCGGAAAGAAACAGTTCAAGTAAGCATGTGCAATAAGCCTTTAACCAGAAATTCCCAGCTCAGATGGGCAAAATCTAGCCTCTCCTCCCACAAGAGTGCAGACCACAAACCTTCTTAATGTAAAATAACTGGCCTGAAGCCCAAGTTCTTAACCCAGAACTAATACACTTTTAGAATAACAGACACTGAGCCTTCAATCAGCAGTTCCCAACTTAGAAGGATGTATGCTACCTGTCCTGCCACAACAGTGCAGACCACAAACCTTCCTAATGTAAAACAACTGGTTTGAAGCCCAAGTGCTTAAACCAAGGGCCTTAGAATAACAGTTACAATTTAATCAGGCTACTAACAAGCAGTAATAAAGGCAGCAGAATAAATTCAATTGAGTACTTTTAAGAAGAGGCAAAAACAAAATAAGGTAATAAATAGGAAGAAACATGAATACAGTAAGGCAGATGAAGTGCAAATTTTTTTTTGAGACGGAGGAAACAGAGCAGATTAAGAAACTATAGGGAAATGCCCTTCCCAAGTGTTCTCTCTGTACACCGCAGACTGGTTTATCAGTTATGTAAAGCATATGGGCACATACAGTCCTTGATGTGTAGGTTGCTGTTGCTGTACAGGCATTCTTGGACAACAGATATGTTGAGGTATGTTGGATAAGTCCTTCTCACATGCAGTTTACTGTACAATTTGGAAATATAAATCCTATTACTTATCTGATGCATTACACAGGCTTTACTCTCCATCCCAGCCCCCACATCCAAGGTACTGCCAGGTATGAGGATTCACTCACTCAGTACTGACAAGGTTATCAGAAACTCTTCCACCTCTATGAACTGCTTTTGTGTTTGGCATGTCTTTGTTGATGTCTTGTGCATTGTTCTTGGCATGTAGCATCCTGTAATGCACTCATTCTAGTAGCCTATTATAGCCACATAGAATACTGATGTCCTGCACTGCCCCCTACCATACCTAGTAATGTAAAGCCTTGTCAAGTTTACTAGGATATGCATGCCATTTGTGCATAGAGCGTCCAATAACAGTTTGGCTTTCTAGTTTTAGTACTTATGTTGTATTTATACTTTATGCAAACCTTTTAATAAACATATTTATTTTTTTTAGAGTTTGAACTGATACACTTTCACATTTATTTATGATTATTTAAATGAATAATATATTGAACTAGAACTAATAATTCAAGTTAGGGAGTTGGGTTGCGTTACTGTCAATACAGTGACAGTGTGAGTCCTTAGCTCCTAGCCTAGATAAGTGATGAATCATTTTGTCTCATTTTCCACCAAAAAAGTTACCTAATTAGTTGGTTAGCACATTGTCCTTCTATTTTATTTCTCCTAATGCTTTGATTGCCATTAGACTGGATATTATTAATACAGCAGGTGACACAATGGCTCAACCTTCTAGCTCAGTCTGCTTGAAGGAAAATTAAATGCTCTTATCTCATTGGTGAACAGGGTTCTAGATGTTACAGTGCCACTGAAGCAGCTAGCTTTGCAAAATCAAGAGGAGAAATGCCAGCTTACTGAAAAATGAGATTATTTGAATTGTACATGACAGTGTATCCAAATCACTCAAGCAATGGTCCAGGAGCATGTGAATCTGCTATAATGTGACTTTCTGCTAAATTACAGGATATGTAGAATCACCCCAGGTATAATAAAATGAGGCTGGTGGGGCAGAATGAATCAGTAGGCTAGGATGTGGAAGATTTGCAGTTCTGCCACTTTCTTGGATCCTGATGACATATGTATTCTTATTGATTACAAATATAATATAGTGTGTGTGTGTGTGTGTGTGTGTGTGTGTGTGTGTGTGTGTGTGTGTGTGTGTGTGTGTGTGTGTGTGTGTGTGTGTGCCCGTGTGCGTGTGTCTGTGTAAGACTGATGTTGGATGACCCCTATGTCTTAGCACAGCCCCCTCTGTCTGTTTGTTGACAACATACCTGTCTGCTGTCATGATATGAATATTCCCATCCTGTCCCATACTGACTGCAGCAATGAGCTTGTTATCACTGCCCATCTTCCTACAGAATTGTGCTGATACATGTTACTGTTGTGCTTATCGTGCACCACTCCTCTTCCTCTATATGCATATGCCATGACCTGTGTACAGGGATCATCATTTACCTGTAACATGTCTTGCATTCTGAGTGGATAGGCCACAGATTGGCCCCCCACCTGCACATTATTAATTCATGCCTCCATTTCTCTGTCATGAGCCCATCCAAGCAGGATATTTACTTGCCATGCCCTTGTACTATGTTCTCTGTCATGGTGAGCACCGAGGATGGACACTGACCTGTCCTGCCATTGTGCTATGTTACCTCACTCTTATCTTTTGTTTATTCTCTGCTCCTGTTGCTGCCATCATTGCCAGGTGTCTTGTCTTTTCCTTTTCACAATCCTTATACAAAAGTGCAATGCCTTCTCCAATGAAGCCCTATTTTTCTTAATGCTGTGGCTGTGGCCACTTTTTTATCTTGATAAAGAGGGCCTTGTAGTATAGGAACTATGATATGTAGGTTAACAAGGTCATCTTTGATGTAATGCCATAATGCATTGCACTATCACAACCAGGCAGTGCTAGCATGCCCATCCCTGCCCATCCCGGGGCTAATAGGATATGTGCACACTGTGCTCATGCACACAGCCTGCAAACCCCTTATCATTGGGATTCTGTGCTGGTGATACCTTTGGTAGCACACCATTGGTGTTCACCGATGTATGTCAAATGTTGCCATATCCAAACATATGGCTATATGGCCATGTACATGTAGCTGACATTTTGCTCCTTCTGAAAACCAGTAGAATGGACATGGCATCTTCAGTCTCTGGTTTAAACAGGATTCCCACTTGCATCCAGGCAATAAAGATGCTTCTGTATCTGTTAAACAGGGGCTACCAGGAGCAACTGATAGGCCATTGTTATGGTCATTATATAAAGCAGATAGCATCACTATAGTAACTTGCAGTAGTACCATCCTGACCAACTTCACCAGTAAAAATGCATCATTTTATTTATTTTTTTATTTATTCATTCATTCATTCATTTATTAATGTATTGATGGAGGAGCAGTGGCTAATGGCTGTTTGTTTCCTTGGTTCTTTAGACAGGTTCACAGTGTACTGAATTCTCCCAACTTTCTTTTACAGCAACTAATAACAGCATGTTCAATTGGGAAGCCTGCCTGAAGAGAGCTGGCAAATTTTCTAGTCAGTGGGACATGTATATTATGTCCATGACTCTACTGTGCAAATTCAACAGTATTCATAACATGTGCATGTGTTAATATACTTTATTTGTTCTCTTTCTATTTTTTATAGGTATGGCTATGATGCAAGAGTGGCAGATGGCACTTGATTCAGCACCAGCTGAAACAGTTGGGTCACAAGCAGTTTTTAGGTCTGCCTCTGAGGATAAAGGTTACTGTGCTGAAGGTGACCTGGTCAGCTTCCTTGCGACCTCTGTCACCACCTTTCAGGAGATAAGTGATGGCTGCTTTTCTGAGATTGTCAGAAAGGAGTCCCCTTTCATAACCTATCATCTGGTACAGTGTCTAGTTGAATCTGAGGAGAGTTAGCTGTTGGACATCCTCATTGGTACCATAAAGCACCTCCCATTTTATATAACAAACTAAACTGTGTTCGCACTTTGCTGCGCTGGCCTTCTGTGTCTTGATAACAGCACCTGAATTGCCACTACAAGACATTTCATTGCATGTGTGAACACACATGGCCCTGCCTCTAAAATGTGCGCAAACACACATGCCATCGGCGTACTACCTTACTCGTATTTATATGTTTTCATGTGACAGATCATAGTGTAGCCCCATTGCTACCAAACAGTAACATGACTGCCAGTAACACAGCTGCTTTAATTTATTTATAAAGCAACTGTTTTCTCAGAATGCAGTGCTGGTTCTGTTACGTGCCTAAGCAGCACTGATCATGTCATGCTATGATATCCTTTATATTTAGCACTGCATCACAAGCAAGTCAATGTTTCTGAATACCCCCCCCCATTATTTTCATTGGTATCTAACTTTTTTAATGCCTGCACTCTTCTACAATACAGTTCATTCTTATTAGTGACTTCCCTATGTATATCTTTATTACACATTTTCAAAAACAATGCTATGTAAGGGGAAGGTAAAATCTACTTTGTGAATGTTTAACCTTTGTATTCGCTATTGCCAAACATAATTTTTAAACTAATGCTTCTTACATAAATATGCAAACCTAATCAAACACTTTGCAAGGGTAAAGACTGAGCTCCTTTCTTTAAAATCTTATACCAATTTTCAGATAATATAAATGTATTTGAGAAACTTATCACTCTAGTTCCAATACCAGTATTAAGACTGTTTATGGAATGGCAGGTAGCAGAAAATGTATATAAATCCTAACTCCACCAAGAAGCAAGCCGTGGCTCATAAACATTCACCACAACTGGGCAAAGTTCATTCTTCACTTTGTCAGAATTGCTCTAATAGTCAAAAACAGGATTCATAAACATGCATAATTAATATGACACTAAATCCCATTAAATGCTTCAGCAAATGCCAGGAAATCAACCACCACAGCACCTAGGGCAAATGAAAATGAACAGACTACAACCACATAGCAATGAACTGTGAAAGTGCAAGTCTGTTCATTTAGTAGTATACCATTAATAGTACACCATGGTATAGTTCAAATTCCCTGCAGACATCAAAGAGTGCACATAGCTAATAGGCACATTCACTTACACTGCTCTGCTTGAATGTTGCATAAAACAGGCTTCTATGAATTGCTGTACTTGATAACTTCAAAGATGGCATAGTCATCCATGATGTTCAGGGGCCTCACTTACACAATACATGCCGTGGACAAAGGTAAAATTTCCATATCCGCATACAGAACAGCAATACTGACCCAGCCCAGTGCTGCTCACTTGCAAAGCACTACTTTTTTTTTTTTTTATGGATTGCTTTTCACTTGCATACTACATAAAACAGCATAAGGTGGCCTTACATACTATGCAGTTGTTTATGAATCCTGGTTGTAGAGATATAGTTTCATTTTATACAGCTCAGTTTTGTTCTATTGCAGAATGAAACTAGACTGACAGGATTTCAAAAATATCTACAGCAAACAAGTCCAGCTTTGAGGCACACATCTAGCATTAATTCAGTGGAGATTATTTTAGACGTAATATCTAAGAGAATGGAATTGGTGTAATCAAGTATTTTCTATTATTCAGAACTTACTCATTACTATTCAAAAATGAGCACATTTATTGAGCAGCCCAGAGTGCCCATTATCAATCAATCATATACTAATAGAGAAAAGTACAGATGCCAAAGTACCTTTGAGCAGTCAGACTTTCTATTGGTATATGGTGAAGGAAAGAGACAAATACAAGAAGAATCATGTATATTCCACAAAAATAAAGAATCCTAAATGTACCAGATTTTCCTTGTATTTCTGCACTGTCCTTCATGACAGCTAAAGATAAATAGAAAAAACAGTAACAGGGATTCTGTCTTCTCCATTGTTTCTCCAGCACTGTATTGATGTACTGTGCAAACGTGGAAATGTAAGTGCCACAAGCATGTGCATCACATCAGTAAACAAGGAAGATTGTGGAGGAACATTACAGTGCTATTATACAAAGACATTATTTAACATTTATTCCTAGAGAAGATTATGCAGAACGCACAACTGGTAAATATGTATAGAAAGTAACATCACTCCATAGAACAAAATATGGTCCTTAATACTCTACAAATGTTATAAATAGTCAAAGTGATGATCCGGTGATATCTAATAATTATATGACATCTTGTTTCATGAATATTTCTAGAAATATTCATCAGATAAAAGACATTATTGCAAACAATTAGTGGATTTTGACAGGGGATCCACTGTTGCTGCAATGTATTGATGAAGCCCTGAACTTTACCGAAGAAAAGAAAGATAATTTCAGGGATTCAGAAACCCATATCACACACCTCTTTCAGGCAGGCTTGCTCAGTGCAATATAGGTTTCTGATTTAAAGGCATGTGTAGATTCACACTAGTAAGAAGGCACCGGTCCATAAAATTACACCTGGCTCATTAGCAAAGGTCACATGTAAACTCAGCTGTCCAGGGGAAGATTAATGCTAATTAACCATGTGCACATTTCCAAAACATTTCTCTAGGATCAGAATAACATCATAAAATTATTCAAAGAATATCTGTACCATACTGACTGGGTAACAAAGAGAAAAAAATTAGCATGCTGTTTTTTGATAGTGTGCACTCATTCAATCCTATGGAACCCACCCTACAGAAGGTAAGTGCCTGTGTGTGTGTGTGTGTGTGTGTGTGTGTGTGTGTGTTTGCGTGTGTGCACGTGTGTGTGTGTGTGTGTGTGTGTGTGTGTGTGTGTGTGTGTGTGTGTGTGTGTGTGTGTGTGTGCGCATGTGCGTGTTTTTGTAGGTGCCTGTACAACTACATAGCATGTGTTGATCTGGGAGACACTAAAAATGTTATCTTTACCAATGGAGTGTTCAGTTAACAGACATGATAATGAGCTACTAATGAGCTGTTCCTCCATACAGCTTTATCATATCTCTAAATCAGTATATCTCTCCATCATGCTCCTGGACATTGCAGCATTGCCAGCATCCTACTAGATTAGGTCTCTGAATCCCAGGAGATATATATTTGGTTTTAAAATAAATGATAAAAGAAGAAATGGGGTAACATTGAATAAAGAGGTTACTTATCCGGGACATGTAAATAATGTAAATTCACTAGCAGTGCAAATGTGTTCTGTCATCTCAAACAAAATGATTTTTTTAAGGATATATTACTTGTAGTACTCAGTTTCCTGTATACATAGCTACTTACTAAAAGTGTGAAGTGTTTTATATCAAGAAGACCATGACACTACTATATGAGAGAATTCCTGATTTTATATTTACCATTAAAGAAGAGGCTTGCTCCATGATGCATTACACAACCATTTCTTGAAAAGTCTACATCCTATATTTTTTTGCCACTACGAGAGAAGTTAATTCAATGTGGAAGAGGTAAAGACATTAACACTATGCTAAAATGAAAAGAAAAATACCACTGCCAATTGTTGTCTGAAGATGGCAGCTTCCCTGGCCTCATTGGCAACATTAAATGAGAGCTGTTTTTGGAATAATAGGACTTTCTGGTAGTGTCAATGAATGTGTCATTATGATGTCATCACTGTTAAGCTTTGTAAAGGTTAATTTAATGTTTTAATGATTTGATCTCAGAAAGTACCCTGAGTTACAAAAGCACTTACCACTAGCTCATAGATGTGCTTCCATAGTTTTAGTACTTTTTGTTATATAAATATTTTATGCAAACCATTTATTAAAAATATTTTTTTCAGTGTTTGAACTGATGCACTCTTACATTTATTTTTGATTATTTAAATGGATAGCTTATTGAAACAGTACTAGTAATTCAAGTTGGTGGAGTGGGGGGAAGCCAGTTGTCAGCATGATGACAGTGTGATTCCTTAACTGCCAGCCTAGGTGTTGTAATAAACAACAATTTGTCATTGTTGTCTCATTTTTCACTGTAAAAATGATTTAGTTAACACATTGTTCTCCAATTTTATTTCTCCTAATGCTTTGATTGTCATTGGACAGGATATTATTTATACAGCAGGTGACACAATGGCTCAACCTTCTAGCTCAGTCTACTTGAAGGAAAATTAAATGCTCTTATCTCATTGGTGAACTGGATTCTAGATGTTACATTAGCACTGAAGCTGCTAGCCTTGTAAAATCAAGAGGAGAGATGCCAGCTTACTGCAAAAGTGGGGGGTTTCAAGGTGTACATGACAGTAAACATGCAATGTATCCAAAACACTCAAGTAATGGTTCAGGAACAAGTGAATCTGCTATAATAGGGCTTCCTGCTAAGTTAGAGGATACGGAAAATCACTCCAGGTATAATAAAACAAGAATAATGGGGTTGAATGAATCAACAGGCAAGGAAAACTTGGTTGTTTTTTTTTTGACCCACAACATTCAATATTTCTGACCAGATTGCTGCTAAAAGAGCTCACCGATCACTGCATCCAACCCCTATGCCAGACGAGCATTCAAAGCAGATTATAATGAAGTTAGTTCACAGAGAAGGAAGAGATATTAATAAGAAAAAGGAGGTTCACAGCAGATTATAATGAAGTTAGTCCACAGAGAAGGAAGAGATATTAATAAGAAAAAGGGGGTTCACAGCACATTATAATGAAGTTAGTCCACAGAGAAGGAAGAGGTATTAATAAGAAAAAGGGGGTTCACAGCAGATTATAATGAAGTTAGTCCACAGAGAAAGAAGAGATATTAATAAGAAAGAGGAGGTTCACAGCAGATTATAATGAAGTTAGTTCACAGAGAAAGAAGAGATATTAATAAGAAAAAGGAGGTTCACAGCAGATTATAATGAAGTTATTTCACAGAGACGGAAGAGATATTAATAAGAAAAAAGGAGGTTCACAGCAGATTATAATGAAGTTAGTCCACAGAGAAGGAAGACATATTAATAAGAAAAAGGAGGTTCACAGCAGATTATAATGAAGTTAGTTCACAGAGACGGAAGAGATATTAATAAGAAAAAAGGAGGTTCACAGCAGATTATAATGAAGTTAGTTCACAGAGAAGGAAGAGATATTAATAAGAAAAAAGGAGGTTCACAGCAGATTATAATGAAGTTAGTCCACAGAGAAGGAAGACATATTAATAAGAAAAAGGAGGTTCACAGCAGATTATAATGAAGTTAGTTCACAGAGACGGAAGAGATATTAATAAGAAAAAGGAGGTTCACAGCAGATTATAATGAAGTTAGTTCACAGAGAAGGAAGAGATATTAATAAGAAAAAGGAGGTTCACAGCAGATTATAATGAAGTTAGTTCACAGAGACGGAAGAGATATTAATAAGAAAATGGAGGTTCACAGCAGATTATAATGAAGTTAGTTCACAGAGACGGAAGAGATATTAATAAGAAAAAGGAGGTTCACAGCAGATTATAATGAAGTTAGTACACAGAGACGGAAGACATATTAATAAGAAAAAGGAGGTTCACAGCAGATTCTAATGAAGTTAGTTCACAGAGAAGGAAGACATATTAATAAGAAAAAGAAGGTTCACAGCAGATTATAATGAAGTTAGTTCACAGAGACGGAAGAGATATTAATAAGAAAAAGGAGGTTCACAGCAGATTATAATGAAGTTAGTCCACAGAGAAGGAAGAGATATTAATAAGAAAAAGGAGGTTCACAGCAGATTATAATGAAGTTAGTTCACAGAGACGGAAGAGATATTAATAAGAAAAAAGGAGGTTCACAGCAGATTATAATGAAGTTAGTCCACAGAGAAGGAAGACATATTAATAAGAAAAAGGAGGTTCACAGCAGATTATAATGAAGTTAGTTCACAGAGACGGAAGAGATATTAATAAGAAAAAAGGAGGTTCACAGCAGATTATAATGAAGTTAGTTCACAGAGAAGGAAGACATATTAATAAGAAAAAGGAGGTTCACAGCAGATTATAATGAAGTTAGTTCACAGAGACGGAAGAGATATTAATAAGAAAAAGGAGGTTCACAGCAGATTATAATGAAGTTAGTTCACAGAGAAGGAAGAGATATTAATAAGAAAAATAAGGTTCACAGCAGATTATAATGAAGTTAGTTCACAGAGACGGAAGAGATATTAATAAGAAAAAGGAGGTTCACAGCAGATTATAATGAAGTTAGTTCACAGAGACGGAAGAGATATTAATAAGAAAAAGGAGGTTCACAGCAGATTATAATGAAGTTAGTCCACAGAGAAGGAAGACATATTAATAAGAAAAAGGAGGTTCACAGCAGATTATAATGAAGTTAGTTCACAGAGACGGAAGATATATTAATAAGAAAAAGGAGGTTCACAGCAGATTATAATGAAGTTAGTCCACAGAGAAGGAAGAGATATCAATAAGAAAAAGGAGGTTCACAGCAGATTATAATGAAGTTAGTTCACAGAGATGGAAGAGATATTAATAAGAAAAAGGAGGTTCACAGCAGATTATAATGAAGTTAGTCCACAGAGAAGGAAGACATATTAATAAGAAAAAGGAGGTTCACAGCAGATTATAATGAAGTTAGTTCACAGAGACGGAAGAGATATTAAAAAGAAAAAGGAGGTTCACAGCAGATTATAATGAAGTTAGTCCACAGAGAAGGAAGACATATTAATAAGAAAAAGGATGTTCACAGCAGATTATAATGAAGTTAGTTCACAGAGAAGGAAGAGATATTAATAAGAAAAAGGAGGTTCACAGCAGATTCTAATGAAGTTAGTTCACAGAGAAGGAAGAGATATTAATAAGAAAAAAGGAGGTTCACAGCAGATTATAATGAAGTTAGTCCACAGAGATGGAAGAGATATTAATAAGAAAAAGGAGGTTCACAGCAGATTCTAATGAAGTTAGTTCACAGAGAAGGAAGAGATATTAATAAGAAAAAGGGGGTTCACAGCAGATTCTAATGAAGTTAGTTCACAAAGAAGGAAGAGATATTAATAAGAAAAAAGGAGGTTCACGGCAGACTATAATGAAGATAGTCCACAGAGACGGAAGAGATATTAATAAGAAAAAGGAGGTTCACAGCAGATTATAATGAAGTTAGCCCACAGAGACGGAAGAGATATTAATAAGAAAAAGGAGGTTCATGGCAGATTATAATGAAGTTAGTCCACAGAGAAGGAAGACATATTAATAAGAAAAAAAGGAGGTTCAGAGCAGATTCTAATGCAGTTAGTCCACAGAGAAGGAAGACATATTAATAAGAAAAAGGGGGTTCACAGCAGATTATAATGAAGTTAGTTCACAGAGAAGGAAGAGATATTAATAAGAAAAAGGGGGTTCAAAGCAGATTCTAATGAAGTTAGTTCACAAAGAAGGAAGAGATATTAATAAGAAAAAAGGAGGTTCACAGCAGATTTTAATGAAGTTAGTCCACAGAGACGGAAGAGATATTAATAAGAAAAAGGAGGTTCACAGCAGATTATAATGAAGTTAGTCCACAGAGACGGAAGAGATATTAATAAGAAAAAGGAGGTTCATGGCAGATTATAATGAAGTTAGTCCACAGAGAAGGAAAACATATTAATAAGACCAAAGGAGGTTCACAGCAGATTCTAATGAAGTTAGTCCACAGAGAAGGAAGACATATTAATAAGAAAAAGGGGGTTCACAGCAGATTATAATGAAGTTAGTCCACAGAGAAGGAAGACGTATTAATAAGAAAAAGGAGGTTCACAGCAGATTATAATGAAGTTAGTTCACAGAGACGGAAGAGATGTTAATAAGAAAAAAGAAGGTTCACAGCAGATTATAATGAAGTTAGTTCACAGAGAAGGAAGAGATATTAATAAGAAAAAGGGGGTTCACAGCAGATTATAATGAAGTTAGTTCACAGAGACAGAAGAGATATTAATAAGAAAAAGGAGGTTCACAGCAGATTCTAATGAAGTTAGTCCACAGAGACGGAAGAGATATTAATAAGAAAAAGGGGGTTCACAGCAGATTATAATGAAGTTAGTCCACAGAGAAGGAAGACATATTAATAAGAAAAAGGAGGTTCACAGCAGATTATAATGAAGTTAGTCCACAGAGAAGGAAGAGATATTAATAAGAAAAAGGAGGTTCACAGCAGATTATAATGAAGTTAGTTCACAGAGACGGAAGTGATATTAATAAGAAAAAAGGAGGTTCACAGCAGATTATAATGAAGTTAGTTCACAGAGACGGAAGAGATATTAATAAGAAAAAGGGGGTTCACAGCAGATTATAATGAAGTTAGTTCACAGAGACAGAAGAGATATTAATAAGAAAAAGGAGGTTCACAGCAGATTCTAATGAAGTTAGTCCACAGAGACGGAAGAGATATTAATAAGAAAAAGGGGGTTCACAGCAGATTATAATGAAGTTAGTCCACAGAGAAGGAAGACATATTAATAAGAAAAAGGAGGTTCACAGCAGATTATAATGAAGTTAGTCCACAGAGAAGGAAGAGATATTAATAAGAAAAAGGAGGTACACAGCAGATTATAATGAAGTTAGTTCACAGAGACGGAAGTGATATTAATAAGAAAAAAGGAGGTTCACAGCAGATTATAATGAAGTTAGTTCACAGAGACGGAAGAGATATTAATAAGAAAAAAGGAGGTTCACAGCAGATTATAATGAAGTTAGTCCACAGAGAAGGAAGACATATTAATAAGAAAAAGGAGGTTCACAGCAGATTCTAATGAAGTTAGTTCACAGAGAAGGAAGACATATTAATAAGAAAAAGGAGGTTCACAGCAGATTATAATGAAGTTAGTTCACAGAGACGGAAGAGATGTTAATAAGAAAAAGGAGGTTCACAGCAGATTATAATGAAGTTAGTTCACAGAGAAGGAAGACATATTAATAAGAAAAAGGAGGTTCACAGCAGATTATAATGAAGTTAGTTCACAGAGACGGAAGAGATGTTAATAAGAAAAAGGAGGTTCACAGCAGATTATAATGATGTTAGTTCACAGAGAAGGAAGAGATATTAATAAGAAAAAAGGAGGTTCACAGCAGATTATAATGAAGTTAGTCCACAGAGAAGGAAGACATATTAATAAGAAAAAAGAGGTTCACAGCAGATTATAATGAAGTTAGTTCACAGAGATGGAAGAGATGTTAATAAGAAAAAAGGAGGTTCACAGCAGATTCTAATGAAGTTAGTCCACAGAGAAGGAAGAGATATTAATAAGAAAAAGGGGGTTCACAGCAGATTATAATGAAGTTAGTCCACAGAGAAGGAAGAGATATTAATAAGAAAAAGGATGTTCACAGCAGATTATAATGAAGTTAGTCCACAGAGACGGAAGAGATATTAATAAGAAAAAGGAGGTTCACAGCAGATTATAATGAAGTTAGTCCACAGAGACGGAAGATATATTAATAAGAAAAAGGAGGTTCACAGCAGATTATAATGAAGTTAGTCCACAGAGATGGAAGAGATATTAATAAGAAAAAGGAGGTTCACAGCAGATTATAATGCAGTTAGTCCACAGAGAAGGAAGACATATTAATAAGAAAAAAGGAGGTTCACAGCAGATTATAATGAAGTTAGTCCACAGAGAAGGAAGACATATTAATAAGAAAAAGGAGGTTCACAGCAGATTATAATGAAGTTAGTCCACAGAGAAGGAAGACATATTAATAAGAAAAAGGAGGTTCACAGCAGATTAAAATGAAGTTAGTTCACTGAGACGGAAGAGATGTTAATAAGAAAAAAGCAGGTTCACAGCAGATTATAATGAAGTTAGTTCACAGAGATGGAAGAGATATTAATAAGAAAAAGGAGGTTCACAGCAGATTATAATGAAGTTAGTCCACAGAGACGGAAGAGATATTAATAAGAAAAAGGAGGTTCACAGCAGATTATAATGAAGTTAGTTCACAGGGAAGGAAGACATATTAATAAGAAAAAGGAGGTTCACAGCAGATTATAATGAAGTTAGTTCACAGAGACGGAAGAGATATTAATAAGAAAAAGGGGGTTCACAGCAGATTATAATGAAGTTAGTCCACAGAGAAGGAAGACATATTAATAAAAAAAAGGAGGTTCACAGCAGATTCTAATGAAGTTAGTTCACAGAGACGGAAGAGATATTAATAAGAAAAAGGAGGTTCACAGCAGATTCTAATGAAGTTAGTCCACAGAGAAGGAAGACATATTAATAAGAAAAAGGAGGTTCACAGCAGATTCTAATGAAGTTAGTTCACAGAGACGGAAGAGATATTAATAAGAAAAAAGGAGGTTCACAGCAGATTATAATGAAATTAGTCCACAGAGAAGGAAGACATATTAATAAGAAAAAGGAGGTTCACAGCAGATTATAATGAAGTTAGTTCACAGAGACGGAAGAGATATTAATAAGAAAAAAGGAGGTTCACAGCAGATTATAATGAAATTAGTCCACAGAGAAGGAAGACATATTAATAAGAAAAAGGAGGTTCACAGCAGATTATAATGAAGTTAGTCCACAGAGACAGAAGAGATATTAATAAGAAAAAGGAGGTTCACAGCAGATTCTAATGAAGTTAGTCCACAGAGAAGGAAGACATATTAATAAGAAAAAGGAGAACTTGGCATAGCTCCTCGTGGTCCCCTGCAGAGTTCCTAAGCCAGCAGAGAGCAGAAAAAGCAACTTTCTTTATTATAAGTATTTTTTTAGCATTTTATATTGCATTGTTCGATCTTTTGAGCTTTTCGACTACTGTTTGTGCCTATATTACTGTATTATTACCTGTTTTTCCTGCTTTTCTGTGCTTAAATTGTTGATTGCACTTGTTGGCTAAAGTTTTCCTTAAAAGTAACAAACAGGCTAATACACTCAAGTGTACCAGCCTTTGATAGCAATTTAGTCGAATACCAAAGCATTTACTGTATTTTTTCAGTCTGTTTGCAAAAAAAAAAACAAAAAAAACAAAAAAATACTTCTTCTTTCCTAAACTTTCCTAGCTAGTTGTTCCAGAGATCAGATTTTGCTTATCCCTGGGCTTTGTATTTGGTTCCTGTATTCCTCCATTTTCTTGTGTGGCCGAAGGGTAGTTTCTTTACTCACTAGTGGGAGTAGGGAGTACTGAGCTGCCTGTTTGTCCTCAAGGGAGTGGTTAGAGACAGAAACTAGTAATTCATTGGCCATTTTGGGTCATTTCCTGTTTTTTCCAGCCCCCTGCTATAAAGCGCGCTTTGGCGGGCTTTTCTGGCATTAGAGAACTTGGCATAGCTCCTCGTGGTCCCCTGCAGAGTTCCTAAGCCAGCAGAGAGCAGAAAAAGCAACTTTCTTGATTATAAGTATTTTTCAGCATTTTTTATTGCATTTTTCGATCTTTTGAGCTTTTCGACTACTGTTTGTGCCTATATTACTGTATTATTACCTGTTTGTCCTGTTTTTCTGTGCTTAAATTGTTGATTGCACTTGTTGGCTAAAGTTTTGCTTAAAAGTAACAAACAGGCTAATACACTCAAGTGTACCAGCCTTTGATAGCAATTTAGTCGAATACCAAAGCATTTACTGTATATTTTCTGTCTGTTTGCAAAAAAAAACCCAAAAAAAACAAAAAATACTTCTTCTTCCTAAACTTTCCTAGCTAGTTGTTCCAGAGATCAGATTTTGCTGATCCCTGGGCTTTGTATTTGGTTCCTGTATTCCTCCATTTTCTTGTGTGGCCAGAGGGTAGTTTCTTTACTCACTAGTGGGAGTAGGGAGTACTGAGCTGCCTGTTTGTCCTCAAGGGAGTGGTTAGAGACAGAAACTAGTAATTCATTGGCCATTTTGGGTCATTTCCTGTTTTTTCCAGCCCCCTGCTATAAAGCGCGCTTTGGCGGGCTTTTCTGGCATTAGAGAACTTGGCATAGCTCCTCGTGGTCCCCTGCAGAGTTCCTAAGCCAGCAGAGAGCAGAAAAAGCAACTTTCTTGATTATAAGTATTTTTCAGCATTTTTTATTGCATTTTTCGATCTTTTGAGCTTTTCGACTACTGTTTGTGCCTATATTACTGTATTATTACCTGTTTTTCCTGTTTTTCTGTGCTTAAATTGTTGATTGCACTTGTTGGCTAAAGTTTTGCTTAAAAGTAACAAACAGGCTAATACACTCAAGTGTACCAGCCTTTGATAGCAATTTAGTCGAATACCAAAGCATTTACTGTATTTTTTCTGTCTGTTTTCAAAAAAACAAAACAAAAAAAAATACTTCTTCTTTCCTAAACTTTCCGAGCTAGTTGTTCCAGAGATCAGATTTTGCTGATCCCTGGGCTTTGTATTTGGTTCCTGTATTCCTCCATTTTCTTGTGTAGCCAGAGGGTAGTTTCTTTACTCACTAGTGGGAGTAGAGAGTACTGAGCTGCCTGTTTGTCCTCAAGGGAGTGGTTAGAGACATAAACTAGTAATTTGTTGGCCATTTTGGGTCATTTCATGTTTTTTCCAGCCCCCTGCTATAAAGCGCGCTTTGGCGGGCTTTTCTGGCATTAGAGAACTTGGCATAGCTCCTCGTGGTCCCCTGCAGAGTTCCTAAGCCAGCAGAGAGCAGAGAAAGCAAATTTCTTGATTATAAGTATTTTTCAGCATTTTATATTGCATTTTTCGATCTTTTGAGCTTTTCTACTACTGTTTGTGCCTATATTACTGTATTATTACCTGTTTTTCCTGTTTTTCTGTGCTTAAATTGTTGATTGCACTTGTTGGCTAAAGTTTTGCTTAAAAGTAACAAACAGGCTAATACACTCAAGTGTACCAGCCTTTAATAGCAATTTAGTCGAATACCAAAGCATTTACTGTATTTTTTCTTTCTGTTTGCAAAAAAAAAAAAAAAAAAAAAAAAAATACTTCTTCTTTCCTAAACTTTCCTAGCTAGTTGTTCCAGAGATCAGATTTTGCTGATTCCTGGGCTTTGTATTTGGTTCCTGTATTCCTCCATTTTCTTGTGTGGCCAGAGGGTAGTTTCTTTACTCACTAGTGGGAGTACGGAGTACTGAGCTGCCTGTTTGTCATCAAGGGAGTGGTTAGAGACAGAAACTAGTAATCCGTTGGCCATTTTGTGTCATTTCCTGTTTTTTCCAGCCCCCTGCTATAAAGCGCGCTTTTAGCGCGGAGTTGCCACCGTTGCACACTAGGGCAGCGGCGGTTAATCAGGTTTAAACTATTCAGGCCTCCTAAAGTCCACTCTTCAAATTTTCCCTTAAAACTACTTTCCTCGAACTATACTACTGATCTAATCAGCGTATCCTATAACTATAAAGTTCATCTCTTCTTGACTCTCAAGTAGACTATTCTCTATCTGTAAAGCCTAGCACTTGCTCCTACAGTACTTATCACCTTGATAAAGCACTTTTGTTGTAGATAGTACCCCAAAAGCCTAACCCCATTTCTCGGTCACCCACATCCCCCGGAGTCTTTTTTTAAGTTTTTTTGTCTATTCCTTCTAGCATGTCGAGGGATCAGTTGCTAGTGTCCTCTCCTGCTCAGCTGGTGAACCTGGGAATATTGAGGCAATGTTACAATTGCCTCATGTACACAGACAACCCTCTCCTTCTTCCACAAAACACAAATACATGTGAGAGATGCAACTATACGGCCAAACTGGAGGCTGAGCTCTCTCAACATAGGACTGGCAAGACCAGACAGGAGGAGAAGGTAACCACACACACTATAGACCCAGTCTCACATAGTACCATCACAACCTCAAATCATACACATAAATACACAAAGACATACTCGGAGGCTCTGATCAAAAATCTACCAAAACAGCAGAGGCCACCAAAGCAGACACCCAAACAACTACCACCTCAGAACACAACACCTGCAACACATAGACCACACAGTCAGAGTGTCAAACAGTCACAGCCCTTAAGGACAAACACAATGCCAAACATACTCGTCATTGGTGACTCAATAGTCAGACACACTGACGTCCTGCTCACCAGACTGAGTAAGGAGAAGGTCACAGTAAGCTGCCTGTCGGGCGCTAGAATCCGCCACATAATGCAAGCACTCAGGTCTCTCAACAGCAGGTACAAGTACGACTCAGTCATTGTCCACGCTGGTGTAAACGACCTGAGACGTACCTCCTTGGACTACATGAAAAGAGACATTGAGGAGCTCTCTGATTATGTAGCCCAGGCAGGTATGACCCTGACCTTGAGCAGTATCCTACCTTCACCAAGAATGATGCCACAATACAGAGATAAGATGATCAGCTTTAACAATTGGCTTAAACTTTGGTGTCCTTCAAAGGGGATCCAATGTCTGTCTGCCTGGGATGACATGCTGGACAAGCCACGCTGCTTCGCAAGGGACAGCTTGCACCTGTCTCCCCTGGGATTCCGGATATTGGCAAAGGATCTTGCCACCCCCATAGTGCCTTTTTTAGGCAAGGCTCAAATTCTAAACCTACCACCCTAGAACACAAAAAAGGAAAAAAACTAAGGGTAATGCTGCTCAATGCCAGAAGTCTCAATCTCAAGATGCACGCACTCGAGGCCCTTCTCAGTATGGAGAACATCGATGTCTGTGCTGTGACAGAAACCTGGTTCAAGGCTCCTGAGAGCACCCCAGCACTATCAGGTTTTACCTCATATCATGCGTTCCGGCCCCAAAATCCGGACAATACCAAGAAAGGAGGGGGGTATCCATATTCATCAAGGACACCCACACCTCAAGATTGGTGGCAACGCACGATGCATTGGAGACCATCCAGGTGCAATTAACCATAGGCAAGACTGCTCTACAATTTGTAGCATGTTACAGGCCACCCTCGCAAACTCAGGAACCTCACATGGCTTTCCTGAAAACACTGGAGGGGTTAAATGTATCCCCGAACACCATCATACTAGGTGACTTCAATTACCCTAATATAGACTGGGAACACTACTCAAGCCCAAACACTCTAGCCCAAAAGTTCCTGGAGTTAATAAACTCAAATGCCATGGAACAACTAGTCACCATCCCCACAAGAGGAGAAAACATACTTGATCTCATCATCACGAACATGGGATCACAATGTTCAACACCGGAAGTATACCCCTCACTGGTGAGATCAGATCACAAACTAATCTCACTGGAGGTCCTCATCCCGCCCCCACCTGAAATAAAAAAGACCACAGTAAAGAACTTCTCAAAAGCCGACTTCACACTTCTAAAGACTAGTGTGGTCTCCTTTAAGGCCCCCGAGCCGGCGGTAAACATTACTCAAGCCGCTGAATCACTTACAAATGCCTTCTACCAGCACCTGCAGGACTGCATGGATCAGGCAATCCCAAGCAAAACAAAGACCCTTTGTACCAAAACCAAGCGTCCAGTCTTTTGGACCCCAGCCATAAACATACTCTACAACAAAAGGAGGAAGCTACTACAAGATAGAGCAAAATCCTTAAAAGGTAATACACCTTTGATCATTATAAGTAAAAAGCTAAGAGCTCTCATAAAATCATCCAAAGCAAATTTTGAGAGAAAAATAGCTAAGGACTCAAAAGACAATCATAAGGCCTTCTTTAGCTATGTTAGAAACCTGGGAGGAAACTCCCAGATATGCTCAGAATTAGTTCAAAATGATGTGAAGATTACTGATCCTACAGACATTGCCAACATACTGGCTGACAGGTTCAGTGCAAACTCCCCCCCCTCCCCCCCAAAAGGAGAGATATCTATACCAAAGGATTGTAGCCCCCCTCCCCCCCAAAGGAGAGATATCTATACCAAAGGATTGTAGCCCCCCAAACATCTCTAACGCCCAGGTGAGAACTGCTCTCTCCAAGGCAAAAAACACAGCATCCATGGGACCTGATGGTGTCCCCGACTGTGTGCTCCACGAACTCAATGAGGAATTAAACCCGCAGTTAGGACAGCTGTTTAATCTTAGTCTCACCTCCGGATACGTACCCAGGGAGTGGCGCATGGCGACTGTGGTCCCACTTCACAAAGGCAGTGCCTCCACCGACCCTGGAAATTACCATCCCATTAGCTTGACAAGCCTTATCTGCAAAGCCATGGAGAGGATCATAACGGAACTCATAAATAAAGACATAGGGAATTTGCAGACTTTGGATTCAACCCAGTTTGGCTTTGTCAAAGGCAGATCATGCCTTTTAAACTTGGTTGACTTTTTCGAAACAGTCACCAATGCCATTGATGAGGGAAAGGCAGTCCATACAGCCTACCTCGACCTGGCAAAGGCCTTCGATACAATACCCCACTCGGGTATCATTGAAAAACTCATCAGCTTAAATGTAAACCCATACATCACAAGATGGGTTGCAAACTGGCTGAGTGACAGAACCCACAGGGTCAGAGTTGCTGGTGCCATGTCAGACTCGAAGCCTGTCACAAGTGGTGTCCCACAGGGCTCAGTCCTGGGCCCACTCTTGTTCGGCATCTACTTTTCTGAAGTACAAGCAAACACAGGAGGGTTATGGCTGACAAAGTTTGCAGATGACTGCAAACTGGGCACCATAGTCGAAAACACATCTGACACAGATATCCTTCAGAAGAGTCTCACAAAAATGGATAACTGGTGCCAGAGCCATGGCCTAAAGTTAAATGCCAAGAAATGCATAGTCATACCCTTCGGGAAAAACAAGATTACCCCTAGTTACCATATAGGTGGCAATCCACTGAGCACAGAAAAAGTTATCAGGGACTGGGGACCCAGGTTGACAGTAACCTTTCATTCGACACTCATGTTGCTAAAGTAGTTAGGAAGACCTTCTACATTTCCCACCTGATCATGAAGGGATTCACATCTAGATCAAGGGAGGTCATAGTCTCCCTATACTCATCACTCATCAGACCAATGATTGAGTACAATGCCCCATTCGGAATGTATCTGACCCGACACTTGCAGCAGCTGGAGAGGCCCCAAAAGTTCCTCACCAAAAGGATAAAGGGTCTCAAAAATATGTCTTATGCTGCCCGACTGAAAGAACTCCAGCTCTATTCAGTCGCTTACCGCTTGCTCAGAGGTGACCTGTGCCTGACATACAAGGCCATGTCAAACCCAGATCTGATGAACATGCTTCACCTCAAAAAATCTAGATCCCTCAGAACCACAAGGGCGGGAGACTTAAACCTTGATACGGTTATTAATAGGACGGCTGGAGAGACAGATTTATCACCCAAAGACTCCCTATGCTGTGGAACAAAATCCCGGTACATGTGAGGCAGAGCACCTCGCTGGCCTTGTTCAAGAGGAATCTTGACCAATGGATGGGAGAACGCAGATATACCCCAGGGATTACCTCAGTGTCACTGCTCGACAGAGGCACAGCAAAATAATGGGCATAGTTTCTCCAAACTAAAGGGGTGGTGTAAGCCACAAAACTATGGGCTAGGCTTGTAAATGCCCTTGGGCAGATAGCCTAGTATGAACCTATGAACCTATAATAAGAAAAAGGAGGTTCACAGCAGATTCTAATGAAGTTAGTCCACAGAGAAGGAAGAGATATTAATAAGAAAAAGGAGGTTCACAGCAGATTATAATGAAGTTAGTTCACAGAGAAGGAAGAGATATTAATAAGAAAAAGGAGGTTCACAGCAGATTATAACGAAGTTAGTCCACAGAGAAGGAAGACATATTAATAAGAAAAAGGAGGTTCACAGCAGATTATAATGAAGTTAGTTCACAGAGACGGAAGATATATTAATAAGAAAAAGGAGGTTCACAGCAGATTATAATGAAGTTAGTTCACAGAGAAGGAAGACATATTAATAAGAAAAAGGATGTTCACAGCAGATTATAATGAAGTTAGTTCACAGAGAAGGAAGAGATATTAATAAGAAAAAGAAGGTTCACAGCAGATTCTAATGAAGTTAGTTCACAGAGAAGGAAGAGATATTAATAAGAAAAAAGGAGGTTCACAGCAGATTATAATGAAGTTAGTCCACAGAGACGGAAGAGATATTAATAAGAAAAAGGAGGTTCACAGCAGATTCTAATGAAGTTAGTTCACAGAGAAGGAAGAGATATTAATAAGAAAAAGGGGGTTCACAGCAGATTCTAATGAAGTTAGTTCACAAAGAAGGAAGAGATATTAATAAGAAAAAAGGAGGTTGACAGCAGACTATAATGAAGTTAGTCCACAGAGACGGAAGAGATATTAATAAGAAAAAGGAGGTTCACATCAGATTATAATGAAGTTAGTCCACAGAGACGGAAGAGATATTAATAAGAAAAAGGAGGTTCATGGCAGATTATAATGAAGTTAGTCCACAGAGAAGGAAGACATATTAATAAGAAAAAAGGAGGTTCACAGCAGATTCTAATGAAGTTAGTCCACAGAGAAGGAAAACATATTAATAAGAAAAAGGGGGTTCACAGCAGATTATAATGAAGTTAGTTCACAGAGAAGGAAGAGATATTAATAAGAAAAAGGGGGTTCACAGCAGATTCTAATGAAGTTAGTTCACAGAGACGGAAGAGATATTAATAAGAAAAAGGAGGTTCATGGCAGATTATAATGAAGTTAGTTCACAGAGACGGAAGAGATAGTAATAAGAAAAAGGGGGTTCACAGCAGATTATAATGAAGTTAGTTCACAGAGAAGGAAGAGATATTAATAAGAAAAAGGGGGTTCACAGCAGATTCTAATGAAGTTAGTTCACAAAGAAGGAGGAGATATTAAGAAAAAAGGAGGTTCACAGCAGATTATAATGAAGTTAGTCCACAGAGACGGAAGAGATATTAATAAGAGAAAGGAGGTTCTCAGCAGATTATAATGAAGTTAGTCCACAGAGACGGAAGAGATATTAATAAGAAAAAGGAGGTTCATGGCAGATTATAATGAAGTTAGTCCACAGAGAAGGAAGACATATTAATATGACCAAAGGAGGTTCACAGCAGATTCTAATGAAGTTAGTCCACAGAGAAGGAAGACATATTAATAAGAAAAAGGGGGTTCACAGCAGATTATAATGAAGTTAGTTCACAGAGAAGGAAGAGATATTAATAAGAAAAAGGGGGTTCACAGCAGATTCTAATGAAGTTAGTTCACAAAGAAGGAAGAGATATTAATAAGAAAAAGGAGGTTCACAGCAGATTCTAATGAAGTTAGTTCACAGAGAAAGAAGAGATATTAATAAGAAAAAAGGAGGTTCATGGCAGATTATAATGAAGTTAGTCCACACAGAAGGAAGACATATTAATAAGAAAAAGGAGGTTCACAGCAGATTATAATGAAGTTAGTTCACAGAGAAGGAAGAGATATTAATAAGAAAAAAGGAGGTTCATGGCAGATTATAATGAAGTTAGTCCACACAGAAGGAAGACATATTAATAAGAAAAAGGAGGTTCACAGCAGATTATAATGAAGTTAGTTCACAGAGAAGGAAGAGATATTAATAAGAAAAAAGGAGATTCACAGCAGATTATAATGAAGTTAGTTCACAGAGATGGAAGAGATATTAATAAGAAAAAGGAGGTTCACAGCAGATTCTAATGAAGTTAGTTCACAGAGAAAGAAGAGATATTAATAAGAAAAAAGGAGGTTCACAGCAGATTCTAATGAAGTTAGTTCACAGAGAAGGAAGAGATATTAATAAGAAAAAAGGAGGTTCACAGCAGATTATAATGAAGTTAGTCCACAGAGACGGAAGAGATATTAATAAGAAAAAGGAGGTTCACAGCAGATTCTAATGAAGTTAATCCACAGAGAAGGAAGACATATTAATAAGAAAAAGGAGGTTCACAGCAGATTCTAATTAAGTTAGTCCACAGAGAAGGAAGACATATTAATAAGAAAAAGGAGGTTCACAGCAGATTCTAATGAAGTTAGTCCACAGAGAAGGAAGACATATTAATAAGAAAAAGGAGGTTCACATCAGATTCTAATGAAGTTAGTCCACAGAGAAGGAAGACATATTAATAAGAAAAAGGAGGTTCACAGCAGATTATAATGAAGTTAGTTCACAGAGACGGAAGAGATATTAATAAGAAAAAGGAGGTTCACAGCAGATTATAATGAAGTTAGTCCACAGAGAAGGAAGAGATATTAATAAGAAAAAGGGGGTTCACAGCAGATTCTAATGAAGTTAGTTCACAAAGAAGGAAGAGATATTAATAAGAAAAAGGGGGTTCACAGCAGATTATAATGAAGTTAGTTCACAGAGACGGAAGAGATATTAATAAGAAAAAGGAGGTTCACAGCAGATTATAATGAAGTTAGTCCACAGAGAAGGAAGAGATATTAATAAGAAAAAAGAGAGCAAGACATTTATCCAGTAATGGCAGCAAGTTTGTATATTTTAATACTTTTATTCAGGCATTGTGGTTAGAAGGAAAACATTTACTTATGTAATATCTTTATGCCACAAGAAAAATATGCCCATGATACTCATTCACTATCACTTTAAATATTAAGTGGCAAGGGGCCCACCATTATTTTACCTCACTGGAGAAAGTCTTACGTTTTCTGAAACCCCACCTTCAAGAAGTCTGTAGCATGAACTTAGAAAGCTTGCAGTAGACTACAAAATGGACTGTTTTCATTTCTTCTCATTTACTTCTAGAACCTCAGGAAGAGCAAAGTGCCTTTGTTAGTCCCAGAAAGTGTGCTGCAGTCATTACATTGACTCTTACTGCTTCATCATTTCCCATAGACTCTTCCTCAACTGCTGTTCATACCATGGAAAGATTTAGTCCTGAGTAGCCACAATGCAAAACTGATGGTCTTCAGCTTTTTGGTGTTTCTAGTAATAAATGCAATACTTTAGAGGGTCTGCCATCTGAATGCATGGTCTCTTATTGGGAAGAGTTACCAGAGACCAAACCATAACCCATTATTAATCAAACACATCAGGGAGATGTTAAAGACATGCAGAAATTCCTAACTAAATCCCCCACTCTGGCCACATCTATACTGATGTAAACAAAAAGACAAGCTTTTAAGCATGCGACTTGGATGAATCAGTATGCTAAGACTTGATTAGTTATAACTATAATGTGCATTTTCAGATAGACTGCATGGACATGAAGCCCCACAGTCTGTATTAGTCATTTCACAACAGTGTGAATTATCTTTGACTAGGACGTTTTTTTATTACTGATTGCCCATTGTGGGTTAATTAAGACTCTTTTCATATTAGACCATTTTGTTTTCAGTTTTACTTTCATATTTTAAGCATTATCAGTGTTTTTTACATACTTTCTAATTGATAGATATGAGTATATGTAGTAGATGTCACTGCAAGCAGTTGCCATAAAAGCAAGGGATTTGAATTCAGTAACCAACAGGCATGCTCTTCATTAATTTGTACACTCCTTAAAAGTTGATATTTTGTTTACTTAAGAGATTAAAATAGCAAAAAGACATATCATATATCTGAAGGTGCATAATTACACCAACTATTCTAACTTTTGGATCTCTTCAAGGAGAAATATTGAAATATGTTTATAGGATGGTTTAAATGGCAGGTCTTTGATGTAATCAAAGGTGTGGAGGGGAAGTGGATAATAGTTAAATGGCAGTTGCAAACAATATCCTTCCTTCTTTGTAATGTATATGGGCTTAATTTTGAGTCACCATTTTGGTCTAGATATTTTTGAAAAGTTTGAGGTTCTTTTAGTCTTGTGGCTTCCTATATTAATAGGTGGGGACTTTAAAATAGTCATAGATTATGTATTATCTAGAAATTCTCCACATTTTAGGGCATATATTAGAGTGCCTGTGTAATTCAGACCAAGATCAACTATGTGATTTGTGTAGATTGGCAACAGGAAGGTACATAGATTTCACTTATGTTAACCCAAATGGCTACAGTTACAGTAAGATTTATTACTGTCTCATTTTTTTAGAAGTTTCTCTCCATTGTTTCATGTTTGAGCTTTAGCCTGTGCATTGTCTGATCACCAGATGTTTCTTTGAAATTGTCCCCCACCTACTCCTCCATCTATGCTAAAACAATAGGAATTAGCCATAACTAAAATCAGTATCCAGGTAAAGGTAAAGCCAAGATACAACTGGAATTAGACCCCTTGATTCTAGAAGATTATGTCTTATTGCCTTATCTATCTGAGTAAGTGGACTGGTATATAAGGTCCAATCATCTAAATACCATGCTTGTCTTTGTATGATGGGAATCCTTTAAAGGGGAGCTGGGGAGCTGTACATCTGTAAGGACTAAATTATTGGTGAGGCTTGATTATGTCAAGTTTTAGATGACAAAGTTGTGTCATTATGGGCAAGCCGTAAAGGGAGTAAATGTTAGGACAAATCTATAAAGAGCCATTATAAAATGTTGAAAATTGAGTAAACCCAAACTGAGGCTGAATTATATCTGAACAGGGCAATGACTCAGGTATGGGGACAGGGTTGTAAACCCAGTAAAATTGTTAGTTTATAGACTTAAGAAGTGGAGACAGCAATTGTCTAGCCTTGCTTTTAAAGTCATAGGTTCTTTCATATGCTCCCCATGTCTATTGTAGATGATTTTAGAGTTCTGCTCTCAGCTATATACCACACCTGGTCAAACTAACCCTCATTCTTGCAGTTCCATTTGTAATAGTTGCATAGGGGTAAATCCACCCCAAGTGGATCAGTGGAATAGGAATAAGTTATCTGTTCCTATAACAAGAGGAAGAGATTAAGTCAGTTTTCAAAGCTACATCACAGGGAAAAGCCGTAGTCCCAGATGATGTAACATTCAGCTTATACCATGCTATTCAGGAACAACTACACAAACTGCTTAGACTGCTGTTTAATAATATTTTTGCTGATGAAACTACTCTTTCCTCTATGCAGGAGTCCAGAATATTAGTAATACCCAAACCTGGGAAATGCCTGACAAAAGTTGAAAATGACCATCCAGTATGCCTAATAAAAGGAAAGGTTAAACTATATGCAACAGTCTTAACAAATAGAAATAATCCACATTACCGTCCCTAATACATGAAGTACAAACTAGGTTTATTAAAGGAAAATCAAGTACAGAGCATACTTGGGCTTTGATTACACTATTTCAGAATTAATTTAACAATTCATATATTTCAGCAGTATTATTTACAGATTTAGAAAAAGCCTTCCATACAGTGATATGACCATACATTTAAGAAATGTTGGAAATACCTGGTTTCTGTCTTCCTTTGTTACTGCTGTTTAGGTGCTATATTGGTTACCCAAAACTACAATAACAGCAGGGAGTGCAATCTCAACTCTATTTGGTCTTGGAAGGGAAACAAAACATGGTTGCCCACTTTGCCATCTACACCTTTTGATGGCCATTGACCCTTTGGTGAGAAAACTGACTGATCACACCACAACCAGTAGTTAGATGTTGGGTTCTGACAATATTATGGTGGCTGCTGATAGCTGTTTAGTCCTAGTAAGTGACCCTAGAGCTGATGCATATAGTTTGGTATGCTTCCCCAATGTCAAACTTTTACTGGCCTTAAAGTTAATATATCCAGAAATAAAGATATTCCCATTACCTCTACAGATAATAAACTACTGAAGGAAAGGTGTCGCTTACCTTAAAAATAGTGCATAAAGTTCCCTAAATTCCTGGGTTTAGAATTACACCCTACAGTTTAAGCTACAGTCTCAGCTAACCTGTATATATTATGGCTGGAGCTATTTGCATCTGTCCACTCTTGGATCAAATTGCATCTTTCCTTATTTGATAAGATTAATGTTTTAAAAATTAGGTTTTTCACCAAGCTGTTCTATGTCTTATGACATATTCTAGTCCTTACATCCAACCCGTGATTATTTAAGTTTCATAAATGAATGTTTAGCTTTGCCTGGAACTCAGGTAAGCATAAAGTTTTTTTCTAAAGTTTTGTTTACTTCAAATGCTAGAGGTGGTTTAGTTTCCATAATATTATGAAATATACTGCTGTTTTTACCTTGCAAAAACTCTACTCTACTGCAAACGACTGCACAACTATGGACTCGGCTTGAAGTTGGTGTTCTAGAAGCCCATTTCTCGTTAGGTTGTTTGTAGTACAGGAGGAGTTTACCACCAAACTGTAAGGCTGACATTGTATTGATTCCATTTATAAGGATATTCCTCCTTTGCAAAGGGTGTGAAGTATCCCTGTTTTGGGCTTGGTAGATGCTCCCATTTGGAAGAAGTAATTGCTCCATATAGGTGGTCAGCCTGTGAACTGGAGATAGTGCCAGGAAGTGGAGATTGTCGCATTTATCCAACTATTGCAAGAGTCCAGTTCAGACATTAATTTAGCAGCATTTGATTATCTTTGCAGTCAGTATACTCTACCACCCACTTCCAGCTTAGGCATGCTATTTTTTTTCTTCTAAGTTTTACAATAAAACCAAGACTCACTTGCAACACAGATATCGATGTGTTCAAGCAGCAAGATCAAACAGTTTGTTATTTATACTTCTGGCATTGAGAAGACCAACCCTGATATAGTTATACTTGGGATTTGCTGTAATTTTATCTTCTATGCTGAGATGTTCCATAGTCAGATTCTGTCCAAAAAAGGCACAATGTGGTTACAATTTTTGTGGTAAGGAGGTGAAAGCCATGACATAAGAAGTGTGGGCAGTCTTTTTGCAGAACAAGTCAGTATGTCAACAATACTAAAAGAGTGAGTTAAGAATCTCCAGAGCCTGGAAAGGAATTGAAAGTAACTTCTACATTATGGACTGGATAAACCAGGAAATCATTATTTTAGGCATAAGTAATAAACATATTCATCTAAATCCAAACGTTTTATCATTCCTCTATATTAAGTACTAAGGCGACCCATTAAAGAGTATCATATCCCCTTAGAGATATTTCTCATTCAACATATCAACAAACTCAAAAAGCCTCAGAGGTTCCTAACCAAAAAGATCTCTGCTCTTAAAAACATCAGTTACCAGGAGACACTGGAGATTCTGCTCATGTACTTTATGCCTTATAGACCCCTGAGGGGAGATCTGTGTCTTGTTTACTGTGCCTTTAGAAATCTGGTTGTCCCAGATCTCTTGTATCTCAATAAGTCAAACAGTACAGCTAATATTAGAACCAGAGACTTGAATTTTCATCAGTAGATAAATAGAAAGTGATGCAAAGAAAGATTCGTCATCCAGTGCCTCCCCCTTCCTCTGGAATAACACTACTCTGTAGGTTAAGCAATGTAATTCAGTATCTTCCCTCAAGCTAAATAGAGACAACTGGATTGGTGCTGACAAATTAACCCCAGGACCTACTGGCTTGTCCCTCTTTGAGAAAGGAGACGAAGCATGAGGGTGGGTATAGGCAATGTGTATATGGTCAGTATACTAAAGTAGACTTAAAACTTTTGTGAATCCTATAACAGTAAAACACAACTTACAGACATCAGAAAAGTTCATTAATCATAGAACTGGTTTTACTGTTTGGAGGCTGGAGAAATGTATGCCAAGTATGAGGAGTCCCAGTAAAGATCCCTTTGGTACACTACTAGTTATTTTTTGTTTTCCCAAGGCAGTATCTGTTACCTTAACGTATGTGGGTTTTCTCTTTTAGCCAGTTTTCCATCCACCTTACCACATACAATTGTACATTTAGGTATATTAGTTTATTTACAATATAACAATGCAGAATGATATGATGATATGGGGAATTGCCATCTGTGCCAGGGAGATTAGTGCAGTGCATGTGCAACATATAACATCACAGTTAGCTGGAGTTTTGTAAATAGTTTTGTGTCATTTGACTATCACACTAACTTGTACACATGCTTGTGTGGAAAAAATATATCAACAGTGTTATTATAACTGATTAAATGTTTATGTTTAAACAAAGAATTCTAAAAGGGAAGAATAGAAGTTTTTGAAATTTATCTATAGCTGTCAGATACTGCAACAGATCTCAGCAAAGCTCTCGACCAGAGTCTGGTGATCAAATGTGATGTCATTCTATAACCAGCACTAAGAGGATGGAACTCACACAGCAGCTTGTTTTGTTTTGTTTTCTTTGGAACCTGATATAAAAGATCAATGTCTGTTATCACAGTCAGTTAGTTCAGTTCAGTTCAGTTCAGTTAGTTAGAAGCTCAATACCTTGCACAGTGGAAGTAAGCATCTCAGCATCTAAGCTTGCCTTGCTGTATTAATTAAGTTAGCTAAGGAACTGTTATTCTTTAGACAATCAGGAAATACAGTGAGATTAGTTAAGTAGTGTTTTCTGCATCTGTTTGAATCTGTCACACTGTGTTATTTTTAGTTGTCCTGTGACTGAAACTCTGGTGTTTATTGTGCTTAGATATTTAGTATTCTCATGTTTTCTATTTTATTATATATATCAGATATTTTATGCCATGCATTGTGGCTGGTCTTTTAGAGAATACTTTTAATAACTTGAGAGTACTTGTGCTTATTTTAGTGACATCTTGGCAACTATGAAAAGCCTTGCTGCTTTGGTTACACTCTGCCATTTATATTAGTATTGTTTTACTCAGTATAATTGGATACCCTTGTAAGAGTCTTAGAGTAGTTGACTAGTGGCATGTGTGGTCACCTTATAGTCTGAGCCGAAGGGGCACAGCTAGTAAATCTGTGCCAGCCTTTCTCGTGTGTGTGTGTGTGTGTGTGTGTGTGTGTGTGTGTGTGTGTGTGTGTGTGTGTGTGTGTGTGTGTGTGTGTGTGTGAAAATCAAATGGGTGTGTCAGCTACTTGGAACTGGGACACAGTGCTCCAAAGAGAGTTTTGTTTGGGATCTGGAAAGACAGAGAGTCCAGTCCCAGGTAACATGTCCCTGTGTATTCTTGGAGGAAATTGTGCTTAATGCAGAGAGCTGCATCTGAAAATACTGTGTTAATCCATTCCTGTTGTTAGTGACTGCCTCTCACTGGTGTCAGTGATGAGGATCGAGGTTCCTTTACTACTGGCCTGGGATAGTGTGACCATCACAAATGGTATCAAATGTCATGGCCAGATCTAAATATAGTCTGTGTGGACTGAGTAACTGCTATTCTCAGCTTCTGTGACCTTCTCAAATAGGTTTACTAAATTAAGTAGATATACTCTCCCTTTTTCAAAACCAAACTACTGAGGGCCAAGGTGTATGAGATTTCTGATATTACAGTTTATGATTTCAAATACAATATACTCCATGACCCAAATTAGGCTACTTAGACTGATGGGTCTATACTTCTGAGTATCTGTGAGCCTCTCCACCAAATAAAGGGTTATCATAGCAACATTTCTCCATACTTCAGGCACATACCCTATGGCTAAGCTTAGGTTAAACAAGTTCTGGAGGGGACCCACAGGAACATGTTTGGCACTCTTTATTTAGCCTCTAGTTAGGCTTCTTCTTCTTCTTCTTTTGGCTTTTCCTGGATAGGGGTTGCCACATCTGGACAAAATGAATTGGTATTTTTGGCTTTTGATATTACATTTAGGAGATATTCCTTTGCAGTCTTAGGTTATGTCAGGGATTCATGGATTAGCAGAATTTTGATGGCTCTTTCTGGGATAAAATTTGTACTAAACGTATCTATACGTCTGTCAGCTATGTTCATTGGGTCTGAGTTGGTCATGCCATTTTGAATTAGGTCAGAACACTGCTGAGTATTGTTTCTAAGATTTTTTATGTAATTAAAAAATTATTTATACCTGTCCTTGACTTCAGGTGCTAGTTTTAGTTCCTATTTATCTTTGAGTTGCATAATAGTAGCTTTTAGTCCTTTGTTGATCCTTTTAATAGAGTCTTTCATGTGAGTAGATCTACATTTATTATGGGACTTTAGAGGTGTTTTCTTTTTGTCATAGAGCTTATTTATACTGGCGACCCTCCAGGTGGTTTGTTTTTGAATTTCCTAATATATTTGTTTCCAGTAGGGACACGTTCGCAGTTGAAATAGTCGAACTGTTGTGTTGTGTAAGTAGCAGTTATGACTGCATGTGAGCTGATGATATTACAAGTAAATTTTGAAAGCTCATTCAGTTTGAACAAATTTGTTCTTTTAAGTCCTAACATTCAGACGTTTTCACTTAGTGGATGTTAGACCTGAAATGAGACGGTCACTAGTTGGTGATCAGATTTAACCAGTGATGACAATACTACTATAGGAGAGGTAAGTCAGAATGTTATATTGGTAATGATAAGATCTAGAATGCCTTGCCCCCTAGTGGGAATTATCATTTACTAAGTTCATAGGTTAGTACTAGGCTAACTGCCCTTGCGAGTCATTTTAAGCCTAGCCACTTATTCCCTGTGAGATTCAAACCCTGTATCTTGTGTTTGTAAGGCAAACACCTTAACCATTAGGCCACCCTCCCAACCCAGTCCAGGAATATATGGGCATACCCAACTTTTAAGATATCAGTGCGCTAGTTTATCAATAAAAAGTTAAAATTATCTATCAAAAATGTATTTCTCATTATCAATATTTCAGAAAGTGCATTCAGAAACTTTTTACAGTCATAATGAGGATATAGAGTACATCCTTTGGCAAGGACTAAACTTACAATTTGTTTTGTTTGTGGTAAATTGGAGTTAAATTAGTTTGGTTTGTGGGTCTCTGAGGACCTGCTTAGAGGTGATCCAGTTACTGGTAAATATGTAAACACCCATACAGTTTTCATCATGTCTGAAATCATGGTAAGTACTTAACTCAACAAAGGAAGGCTTGCTGTCTTTACAATGTAACTAAGACCCACTTAAAACACAGACATAGATATGTTCAAGCTGCAGGAGGGCCTCACGATCAGGCAATGTATTTATACTTATGACATGGAGAAGACCAATCCTGTTATAGTTAGAAATGGAATTTGTTGTAATTTTATCTGCTATGCTGGAATGTTCCACAGTCAGATTCTGCCTAAGAAGGCAAAATGGGGTAGACATTTCTAAAGTAAGTAGGTGAAAAACATGGAACAGGAAGTACAGGCAGTCCTTTGCAAAGCAAGTCAGTCTGTCAACCATCTCATCCCAACCTGATACATACTGAACCCACATGAAATAATACGACTACTTAACCAGTTGATGAAGCTAATTATCTTTTCTTTGTATTTAGGAATCATTCTGAGTGAGGGCACATTTAATTCAGAATCAGTATCCTACCTCGACACATGCACAGTGAGATGCAACATGTCTCTCTGCATGTCCATCAGGGTAGAGCACCTCAAGTCATTCACACCCATAAGGACTACCACACAGACATAGTCATATTAGCCTTGAGGGACGGACTGCAGAACTCTTGTAACATCATAGATCCTGGTGCGGAAGAGTTTAACTGTCACCTTATCCTTCTACAGTCTCATGAGTATGGAGGGTTCCTGGTAATTTGTTGAAGGTACGAAGAAGTCAGTTAAACAACAAAGAACCAAACCAGGAAGTAAAATGCACACACAGCCAGGAGATGGAACAGATTGTTGTAAATTCACCAAAGCAGATTCGATAAATCCAGATAGGCACCAAACGAATTCAAATAATTTCTTTAATCAGAACCACAAAATTATAACACACAAGCACTTTCGCTCAGACGAATTCTGATAAAGCTCATAATTCATCTGAGCGAAAGCGCTTGTGTGTTATAATTTTGTGGTTCTGATTAAAGGAATTATTTGAATTTGTTTGGTGCCTATCTGGATTTATCGAATATGCTTTGGTGAATTTACAACGATCTGTTCCATCTCCTGGCTGTGTGTGCATTTTACTTCCTAATTTGTTGAAGGTAGTTTTGGGGAATGTAGTGAGACTCAAGTACATTCACCAAAACTGCTTCATTGACAGTGGAGTTTGCCTCTTTCTCCACTGTTGTGAAACTTCAGAGTTAGTATATATAAGTTCAGGGATGCAAGGGGTCTTGCCCTCCTGCAGGAAAAAAATGGGTTACCAGATGTTCAGTAAAGGTAACTTCAGAGAAAATTTTTTGCATATTTTATATTTGCCTAAAATGTCTTCGGTGAGTTGTCATGAATTCAAGTATGAACCAGTGTACTTAATAATGGAAACAATTACCAGGACATTTCTTTTTGTACTTCTGGGTCCAGTGACAACAGCCTGGTAACACTTTATTATGTGTGACAGTGGTGGCACTGTATTTTTAGAGTTCTACTGAGGCTTTACCCTTCAGTTTCTGGTAGGCTTGAGAAGCGACGTTTTGACAATTTCAACATATGTTGGTTTGTTATGTTTATGCAGAGGTATGGATGCTAATAGATGATAACCACATATCTTCAGTTTTGGTGAGAGGGTGGCCTCCACATTATGTAGATTCTTATATCTGTTACAGATTGTATCATGGAGTTGAAGTAATAGTTCATTTTCTGTGAGCATTTGACAGTTTCTATACTGCCTATAAAGAAGTGTTATACACTGGAAATAGGAAGGGAGCAAGATGGTTTGCCTACCATTTCAGGCAGTTGAGTCTATGTACACAAACTATTTGCCAGTATTGCAAAGAACTTACATGCAATAATCACAATAATAGTAGCAAGGAAACTCAATCCTATAATAGTTTAAGGAATTAGGTAGGGTAAAATCAACAACAATAAATAGGAGAGAAAAAAAACGCTGGTACAGCAACAATAGTTATAATAATATAGCACTGAAAGTGCAGAACTAATCAACAGTACATTGTGGCTTAGGGGTGCAAATAATGGCAACTAATAGCAGTCCTTAGCAAATATATTTAATTTATAGCAAAGTATTAAACGATGAAAAGTTCAACAAGCACACTGGTCAATAACAAATACATAAGGGATTTTAGTCCCTTGCAGGGAAACAACAAAACAGCACCCACAGGCTATGAGACAGCATCATTTCCCACAGTGTTACTGCACAATTCTTAAAGCAATGGTATGCAGCTGAAAGCAGATCGACACATAGATACATAGACACATAGACACATAGACACATAGACACATAGACACATAGATACATAGATACATAGATACAGGGCTGGATTCATGAAGGCTTGCACGGAGTCTAAGAGTAGAGTAAGACTCCAGACAGCCAATATGTCTACCGAGCGATCCAGGAACAGCTGGCAGGGGCGTGCATGAAAGCTCCTAAAATGACTCTTGCACAAACCATGTTAGGTTATGCAAATTACCTCATTTGCTGCTGAAAGCTATGCAAATGAGTAGATTTGTGATCCAGGAAACACTAACCTGTCCGAGTAAGAGTAGTGTTATTTGCAGAAATGTACTTGGTAACTGAGTGCCGTTCTGCAAATAGCAAAACGGAGCTATGACAGCTCCAAATAAAGGATGCATCCAGTTGAGGAAGCATGCCAATGGCCAAATATAAGGCCACTGGCATTTATATGTGTTGCAAAATAATAAAAAATATTTTTTTCCCCGATCTCCGATGTTTAAGCATAGCGCAGTGCCGCGCAAATGTGCAATGCTCTAAACACCAGAAAAAATAAATAAATAAAAGACAAAAATAGGCATTTTATTAAAAATATCCATCTGCCATGCAAGTGAAGGGCAGGCTGAAGACAACATGGCTACTGAGTAGTTGTTGCTAAGGGGGGGAAGCTCAGTGTGAGAGATGTAACCAAGCATTAGTAGGCAATCCTATGCAAATGAGTATAAGGATAGTGAATCCCAATTTTCCCTGCCATGTGAACCATGTCCCTACAGTGTAAGAGTAGGATTAGGGGAGTAACAGAGTAGAAGATAGGTGACATCATGAGGGGGGTATGTATCAAACACTGTAAGCTTATTGGAGCAGAGTGGCATGTGTTTGCTGTGAGTTACTCAGGACTGGAAGAGGCGTGTCTACAGTTGTCTGACCTGAAACACAGAAACCGAAAGTGTACGCTGTGGCTACCACCAAAGTTTCTTGCAAAGATGCTTACACTGTGTGCATGGTTGCTCGTGCCTGTAAACCCGTGTAAACCTGTGTGCGCATGTGTGCACCCATGTAAGCCTGTGTAAGGCTGTCTAAGCCTGTGTGCATGGATGTGCACCTGCCTAAGCCTGTGTAAGCCTGTGTAAGGCTGTGTGCGCATGCGTGTGCTCATGTGCATGTGTCTGCGCTTGTTTGCATGGCGCGTCTCCTGTGGAAACAGAAAGGGAAAAGGAAGGAAAAGTAGTAGTAGGAAGTTAACCAAGGAGAACTAGCAGATCTGCCAGGTGAAATCAATCAGAATCAGCCAATTACACAGGCAGTACACTAGCCCAGCCCAGCCCAGCACTTAAAACACTGCAAACAACATTCCCCCATATTTTACTCAGAAACACTGCAACACTGCAGTATACAAAGAGAAGTGAAAACTTAAAAAGCTTAACTGAGAAAAAAAATGTTAGGGGCTGCCATTGCTATTATAAGGCAACATGTGCAAGATGCTGAGGGTGGTGCCATTGCGGATGTTGCTGAGCAACCCACAGTGAGGAGACGGAGAAGAGTTTACCGACTCAGGGTAACCTACCAGGGGCTACATGAGCTGGAGATTATGGAGCGCTATAGAGTGGACAGAGAGCTCCTGCAGCAAATTGTTGAGCTGTGCAGGCCACGCCTCACACAAAGAACTAACAGAGGGGAACCCATCCCAGTGGAAACCAAGGTATGTGCTGGCCTAAGAATAGTAGCAACAGGTACCTTCCAGAGACCAACTGGTGATATGATGGGGATTTCACAGGTATCAGCATCCAGGGTACCGCACCAGTTCCTGAATGCCATGTCAGCACATGTCGGTGATCATGTATATTTCCCCAATTCCTGTGAGGTATTGGCCAGCAATATGCGTCTCTTTCAGCAAATAGTGGAATACCCTGAGGTAGTGGGTGCAATTGACTGCACGCAAATACATATCAAAGCACCAGCCTGTGAGTGGGTTAGGGCCTACATCAACTGCAAGGACTTCCACTCCATCAACTGCCAGGTCATGTGCGATGCCCAGGGCATAATACTGAATGTGTGTGCTGGCTGCTCTGGAAGCTACCACGATTCCCATATCTAGCATCTGACACAGCTGTACCAGACATTTGCCAATGGGGACATCCCTGATGGTCACCTAGTGGGGGATGCTGGATATGCACTGGAGCCGTGGCTGATGACACCCATCAGAAATGCACACACACCTGAACAAGAACTCCATAATGAGGCACATGTACAAACACGAAATGTAATCGAGCGTGTGTTTGGGATGATCAAGTCATGGTTCTGGTGCCTGGACACATCTGGTGGAGCCTTGCAGTACTCACCAACTACATGTACCCAAATTGTCATGGTATGTGCCATGCTACACAATATGATCCTGTGAAAACAGCTGCAGCAGGAACAGCATAGGACAGGGCCAAACAGTCCCCCACCATTGCCAAGGCCTGCACAGGCACAGCGTGACTCGGAGGAACAACCTGAGCCTGCCCCAGTAGGCAGAAGGAGGCGTGCCCAGTATGCCTTGGCCTTGGCAAAAAGGCAAAGCATAGCACATACACTGGCTCAGTAGGAACCCTGGAAATGATACCTCTCTCTGACTTGCACATAAAATAAAAGGGATGCCTAACTTGACACTACCTGTTTCCAAAAATGTATAGGGAGTGTAGTATGTGCATCCGACATAGGCAGCCCTGCAGCACCACTGAAGGCATGATTGCCATGTTTTAAGCAATATAAAGCTGTGCTAAGCAGCATTTACCAATATTTAGTATATGTAAACAAAATTGTCCGTGCTAACTAGCTCAATGTTGGGCAACATTGAGCAATGTTGGGCAAGGTCGGGCAAAGTCGTGCAAAGTTGAGCAAAGTCAGGTAAACAGGCTCATATTTGCTTTACTGTTTCTTAAGCAGTCTGGTCTGCCCAGCATGAAAATAAAAAGCAGTGACAGGGCTCGAGCCCAGGATACTGTGCACTATAGTCATAGTACTGAACAACTAAGCCATGATAGCATTTCAGTGGCACAGACACAGCAGGAAAATTGTATAGTAATGCAAACACAAAGAAATGTTGTATCATGTCCCTTAAGAGGCATATAGGTAACCTCCCCCACAGGCCTATGCAGACAGAGAACATCAGGTCAGGCGGTGTGATGTGGGTTGTATAGGCTATGAAGTCGCAATCTAATATACATGACATTAGATGCTAGGATCTATAGCACAGTAGTATGCCTCAAGCCAGTATAATAGGCAACAGTACAGACTGAAATGGTGTACCGTACATAGCAGTGCAGGCATAGCAAATGTGTATAAGTGTCAGGTGAAACACTCATCCTATGTACGTCCACAGTAACAATCAAGTGTGCCCTTGGGTAGAAATGTACAAAGAATAGCTGTCCCCCCGTATGTAGAAATGTTGATAAGTCTATGCAAAGTGTCTCATGGAAGTCCTGCAGGCACACCATGATCCCTGTTGATCTATGACACAAAGGTGAGCCCTGCTGTAAAAATACAACTTGATTTTCCATACACATATAGTATAAATGTCTATACTGGGCGTGCTCACACACTCCAACAAATGTAGTGGATTTCATTCGGCATCACACTGAAAGGTCATACTGGGCATGCTCACACACACACACGCCAAATATGGAGGTGATAATAAGGGATCTATGGACAAATGTGGATAGACATCTCTACTTCCAGAAGCACATTCACAAAGTTGTCAGAAAATCATGCTATGTGTTCACACAAACTGTGCATGTAGGTCAAAGGAGGTTCCCAGTACTCATTAGTCATCAGACCCATCAGAAAGTACCACAACACACTTGCGATAAATCTGACTAGGCACGTTCAGCAGCCAGAAAGACCACTGAAGTACCCTAACAAGATGATTACTGGCCTCAAACAGTTGCCCCATGCAACAAGACTGAATGTAACCCAATCTGTACTCTGTTGCATACTGTCTACTCAGGAGATCTCTGCCCAACAGACAGGTCCATGTCATGGCTGCACTCAGATCTGTTCTGAGTTACAGCTCAATGGCACTAAATATACAGACCCAACTGATATTGCCAACATCCTGGCAGATAGGATCAGTGTTAACTGTACCCCCCTCTCACCCATGAAAGAGCACATCGCTATAATGGAAGACTGCAAAGTTGCTGTCATCATGGCTGCACAGGTAAAAAACACTCTCCAAAGCCAGTATCACAGCAGCCATTGTGTGAGTGAGAGTTTATGTCCGAGGTATATGTCAGACCTGTTCTAATGCAGCAAAGTCTGTCAATGATGACTATTCATTATAAGTGTACAACAACCTTTGTGGATATGCATGCAGACCCCTTATTGCTTATGTGATCCACCGAGGTATTTCAAAATACCTTAGGAAATGTGATTATCAAAGGAGAGATGATGTAACACTTGGTTGCATGTACACATCGGTACCTGTTCATCATGTTGGTGGCTACTACCTATGTGGTACTGTGGGGATACTATGTTCCGTAAAGGTGGATGACTATGCTTAGTTTGGCTAATAGCTTTGCAGCATGGGTTTGACAACAGCTATCTGTCTGTATGATACCCTTATGGAGGATGTGTGTGTCATCTGGAGAATGCATTATAGGCCACAGTATGCATTACCAGACGTGAACGGACATATCCCTACTGTGATTGCTTGTACCTAAGAGAGCTATATGCCAAACAGGAGTGGTCTCAGTAATGGGTGCAGGTGAATACCACCGGTTACTGGCATAGTATAGTACCTGAAGAATCCAAATGTTGCTGTGTGTCCTACAGCTGTGTGTCAGTTGTGAAGACATCATCTAACGATTGGTTATGGTCAGGCTGTTGAAGTTATGTATACTACCAGAATGCAGAACAATGACAGATAGTAACAGTATCACCCACAGCACAGTGTCAAACCGTGTCATACACACATGTGTAGTCTGGTTCCGAAATGTGTGTAGTACAATGCATACTGGCCACCAATAGAAACTATGGAGTGTTACTGTGTAATACAGGGCAGGTCACCCTGCCCATGTGTCCACTATGCACGTACATGCAGATAGTGCACCTCCACCATGTTCACAGATGTGCACCTGCAAATCTGTGCTACACACATCCCACACATACTGTCCACTCTCTAACACATGCTGCCAATACTACACACATCAGCCAAGTGGCACGTGGGTGGACAATACACTATTTTAACTAACACTGGTGTAAACAATACTACAATACTACAATGACAATCATTGCTTTAATGCATCATGCCTGCTCAGCTACACCTTCAAGCATATCATTACACTCTACTGCTGACAACATGGTAACATTGCTATACTGCTATAAAGTCACCCTGTGCATCAGCACCATGGTAGCCTGTTCCTGCATCAATGTTACAGATGACAGGAGGTGGCACAGGTTTCATCATATGCACAGGGTGTGTTGCTGGTTTGCCAGAGGCCTACAGTGAGCCATCCAATCGACATGTACGTGTGTGTGGGGGGGGGGCAAGAGTAGTGCTATGGGCCAATGTTGATGTAATGTGTGTGGGTATGTGTTAGCCCTAGGTGTCTGGTTCATGTGTATGTATGTCTGCATGCACACAGTTCCACCATGTGGCTGCCATATATGGGTATTTGTGGGACAGCCACAGACTGTACCTGCCAGGCTTTACAGATCACCGTCTCTGGCCACAGATATGGTACCTGAGCCTGGCAGAGGTGCTACTGACACTATCAGGTACTAAGCCAGACTGGGTACTATCCCCAGTGATAGATTGATGTGCACTGGACCCAGTTCCCTGCTGGGACTGTCCAGAGCCACGTGCACATGGTCTTCTATGAAGTTCTATGGACAGCCCACCCCCAACATTGCTGGGGCTGGTACTGGCACTTCGGGAGTGGCTGTGACCTGAGGGACATCTGTGGTGACTTCCAGCTGCTGATATTGTTGGCATACGTCCACGTCGATGACTCAACTGTCCCGCACTGTCTTGACACATGGACATGATATTGCAGAGGACATCTAAACGTCTCTCCCCAACATCTATCAGTGACCTCAGTGTAATGACAGATGGCACCTGCTAGGTCACGGATACTGTCAATTACGGTGGTGTTATGTGCCCTCTGTGCCCTTAGTCCCTGTCTGGTGTACCGTTCCGTATGTGCCTGTGCCTCCATGACAGCCTGGAACATGCGTGACGTTGTAAGACCTGTGGCACATCTGCCAGTGGCATGATGAGCAGCAGTGCTCTGATGAGAACCCCTGGACATCTGCCTATGTGGTACCCTTCCAGACATCTGGGTATGGCTGCTGTGTCGGGATGCATGTGCCATGAATACCACACTGTCCTGGCCAATGCTGACTGTACGCTGTCCCTCAGCTAAGGGCATTGGTGATGGATGTATTGGCAGTATGACTGTGTGCATAGATGGGGTGGACACTTGTGTACTGTCGATTGGTAGCCCAACGACAGAGCCCGGCAAACATGCCTGTGCCTCAACACACCTATCATCATCATCACTATTTTGCTCAGTGATATTGGTTTCCCTGCTGCAGTGAACCAGCCCAAAGTCAGCACCTGTGAGAGGAAGACAGGAAACACACTTTACGATCTGTACATGATGTCGGCACACATGAACACATGCACACATGCACACATGCACACATGAACACATGAACACATGCACATATGCACACATGAACACATGAACACATGCACACATGAACACATGCACACGTGAACACATGAACACATGCACACATGAACACATGAACACATGCACGCATACACATGCACGCATACACACATGCACACATGAACACATGAACACATGAACACATGCACACATGCACACATGCACACATGAACACATGCACACATGCACACATGAACACTTGCACACATGAACACATGCACACATGAAGACATGCACACATGCACACATGAACACATGAACTCATGCACACAAATGCACTCTTCACTAAAACAGACACACACACACACACACACACACACACACACAAACACACCACCAGAAATCCAGAACATACTCAATAGCGGGTGATGGTGGGGTACAGTATCACCAGGCAAACAGTTATATCACACATGTCAGCATGCAGGACATGTGTTGCTCAACAGCATGCAGTGCGGGTGTAGACAGCCCTTGCTAATAACAGTATACATGGCTTTGATGCATGTGTGTTGTTGTTCAGTGATTGGCCTCACCCTGGAATGCAATGTGTACATGGACACAACATTGCTGTGCAAGTATTAAAAGCTCTGCAATGTCCTGTGCACCATCACTCACAGGTATACATACCATGGCTGGATGTGTATCTGTGTGTCACATAGATATCCATTTCTGATTAGAGCATCTGTGTCTTTAGCAGATGATTGTGGACACAAGTTTATCACATGCATGCTATGTATACACACACAATGAGTGGTGCATGTATACCTGATGGAATACCATTGCTCAACATAGCCATTGTACAGTGGTTATGGTGAGTGTGGGACATATTGTGGACATGCCAGTGCCAGCCATGACATGGCATGCTACAACACAACTGCAACATTAAACATCACACATACACAGTGTGTGTTATGTGACCTCTACACTCAATAGCATTACAAGATATACATGTGTCACTTTGTACAAATGGTGATTGCTATGCATATTGTGTATCAGTGCATATGTTTGCACACACACAACTTTGATGTGCATCGCAGTTAATGCTAAGTGTGGTACTGTAGTCACTGTAACTGGATGGGGTGTAGTACCATAAGCCATCATCATGCAGCATCATGTGGTCACTCAAGGCTACTAATGTGTGCCAGACTGGCAGATACCATGCTGTACCAGAACTGCAGTACCATGACTACATTCACCATTTCATAACCAGTTGTTACATGGATTTGTATGGTGCCCAATAGGGGGCATTGCCTAACATGAATGTGTTATGTGTTGAAGAGTGTCACACAGCCACATGAGAGTTATCTACCCCTCAGTTATATTATGTATGCTGTGTGGATGACATTTGGGATACTGGAGTGTGACCTTACAGCGGGTGTCTGAATACACCATGTGTAGCATGCTAACGTGTACTGTGTATGACAAAGTTGTGTATGTTGTGTGCATGTGTATCGACTCTGCCTATCCAATGTCCACTACCGTGTTGCCACAATTGTGTGGGATGCTCTGTGTATTGTATGTGTTTTAGGCAGCTAACCACATTACTGGGATGTGCATAGTCTCACAACAAACATGCACAGCATGCATTATGCGTAGGTGTGATACTTGTACATGGCCTACACCTCACCGATGACATGCACATATAATTAGCAATTTTAAATGTAGAACACACTCACCAGCATGGGTCTGCTGCTTTTCTGTCACACCAGAGGGACCTACAAGCATATGAGGCAGTTTGTCAGTGGCAACAACTGTAGCATTGCTACTGTGTGTTTGCAATGTTACAGTAGTACAACGGTTGACAGTTACAGGCGTACAGATTATATTCCTAATTATTAGTATTGCACAACACAAGGCACCACATCTTCTAACTACACAGTACACATCTCCCATAAGCATGCTCTACCAATAGAGGTAACAGTAGTCTACAGCTATGTCATGTTACCTGCACGCTCCGTATCAACTTGCTGTATAGGTTCATAGGTTTATACTAGGCTATCTGCCCTAGGGCATTTATAAGCCTAGCCAGAGTTGTGTGGCTTTCACCACCCCTTAGGTTGAAGAATACTATTAGTTTGCCGTGCCTCTGTCCAGCAGTGATACAGAGATGATCCCCGGGGTAAACCTACGATCTCCCATCCACTGGTCAAGATTCCTCTTGAACAGAGCCAGTGAGGTGCTCTGTCTCACATGGACCAGGATTCTGTTCCACAGCATAGGGAGTCTCTGGGTGATGAATCTGTCCCTCCAGCACGTCCTATTTATATCCATGTTGAGGTTTAAGTCTCTTGCTCTTGTGGCTCTGGTGGATTTGGATTTTTTGAGGTGGAGTATGTCCATTAATTCCGGGTTGGACATGGCCTTGTATGTCAGGCACAGGTCACCTCTGAGCAGACGGTATGCGACTGAATAGAGCTGGAGTTTCTTCAGTCGGGCAGCATATGGCATATTTTGAGCCTTTATCCTTTTGGTGAGGAACGTTTGGGGTCTTTCCAATTGCTGCAGGTGTCGGGTAAGATACATTCCGAATGGGGCATTGTACTCAATCATTGGTCTGATAAGTGAAGAGTACAGGGGAACAATGACCTCCCTTGATATGGATGTGAATCCCTTCATAATCAGGTGGGCAATGTAGAAGGTCCTCCTAACCACTTTGGCAATGTGAGTGTCAAAAGAAAGGTTACTGTCAACTTGGGTCCCCAGGTCCCTGATAACCTCTTCTGTGCTTAATGGATTGCCACCTATGTGGTAATTAGGGGTTACCTTGTTTTTACCAAAGAGTATGACTATACATTTTTTGGTGTTTAGCTTAAGGCCATGGCTCTGGCACCAGTTATCCGTTTCTATGAGACCTCTCTGAAGGATATCTGTGTCTGATGGATTTTCAACTATGGCGCCCAGTTTGCAGTCATCTGCAAACTTTGTCAGCCACAATCCTCCTATGTTTGCCTGCACTTCTGAAAAGTAGATGCCGAACAAGAGGGGGCCCAGGACTGAGCCCTGTGGGACACCGCTTGTGACTGGCTTGGAGTCTGACATGGCACCAGCAACTCTAACCCTGTGGGTTCTGTCCTTGAGCCAGTTTGCAACCCATCTTGTGACATATGGGTTTACATTTAATCTGGTGAGCTTTTCTATGATACCCGAGTGGGGTATTGTGTCAAAGCTTTGCAAGGTCAAGGTAGGCTGTGTGAACTGCCTTACCCTCATCAATGGCCTTGGTGACTGTTTCAAAAAAGTCGACCAAGTTCAAGAGGCATGATCTGCCCTTGACAAAGCCGAATTGGGTACGATCCAATGTCTGTAGGTCCCCTATGTCTTTATTTATGAGTTCCATTATGATCCTCTCCATAGCTTTGCAGACCAGGCTTGTTAAGCTTATGGGGCGGTAATTACCAGGGTCTGTAGAAGCACCGTCTTTGTGGAGTGGGACCACAGTTGCCATATGCCACTCTTTGGGTATGTATCCTGTGGTAAGGCTAAGATTAAACAGCAGCCTTATGTGTGGGTTTAGTTCCTCATTGAGTTCATGTAGCACACAGCCGGGGACACCATCCGGTCCCATTGATGCTGTGTTTTTAGCTTTAGAGAGAGCAGCTGTCACCTGGGCATTTGAGATGATTGGGAGGCTACACTCTGCTGGGATAGATATTTCTCCTTTTGGGGGGGGGAGAAATTTGCACTGAACCTGTCTGCCAGTATGTTTGCAATGTCTGTGGGTTCAGTGATTTTTGTATCATTTTGGACTAATTCTGAGCATATCTGGGAGTTTCCACCCAGATTTCTAACATAGCTAAAGAAGGCCTTATGACTGTCTTTTGAGTCCTTGGCGATTTTTTTCTCAAAGTTGGCCTTGGATGATTTTATGAGTGATCGTAGTTTTTTACTAGTATTGATAATAGATGTCTTCCCTTTTAGGGATTTTGCTCTATCTTGTAGTAGCTTTCTCCTCTTGTTGTAAAGTTTGTTTATGGCTGGGGTCCACCAGATCGGGCGCTTGCCTTTGGTGGAAAGGGTCTTTATTTTATTTGGGATTGCTTGATCCATGCAATCCTGGAGGTGCTCGTAGAAAGCATTTGTAAGGGATTCAGCAGCGTGGGTTGTGGTTTCCAATGGCTCAGGGGCCTTGAAGGATACTACATCAGTCTTAAGAAGTGTGAAGTTAACTTTTGAGAAGTTCTTCACTGTGGTCTTTTTTGTTGGGGGTGGGGGCGGGATGTGGATCTCCAGTGAGATTAGTTTATGGTCTGATCTCACCAATGAGGGATATACTTCCGGTGTGGAGCATTTTGTCCCCATGTTTGTGATGATCAGGTCTAGTATATTTTCACCTCTTGTGGGAATGGTGACAAGTTGTTCCATAGCATTTGAGTTTATGAACTCCAGGAACCTTTGGGCTAGGGTATTGGGGCTTGAGTAATGTTCCCAGTCTATGTTTGGGTAGTTCAAGTCACCCAATATGATGGTGTTTGGAGAGACATTTATACTCCAGTGTCTTCAGGAAGGCTGTGTGGGGTTCCTGAGTTTGAGAGGGTGGCCTGTAACATGCTACAAACTGTAGAGCAGTTTTGCCTATGGTTAATTGCACCAGAATGGTCTCTGATGCTTCGTGAGTTGCCACCAGCCTGGAGGTGTGGGTATCCTTGATGAATATGGATACACCCCCTCCTTTTGTGGTACGGTCTGGGTTTGGGAGCCGGAACGCATGATATGAGGTAAAACCTGATAGTGCCGGGGTGCTCTCAGGAGCCTTGAACCAGGTTTCAGTCACAGCACAGACATCGATGTTCTCCATACTGAGGAGGGCTTCGAGGGCATGCATCTTGAGATTTAGACTTCTGGCATTGAGCAGCATTACCCTTAGTTTTTTCCGTTATTGTTTTCTAGGGCGGTGGGTTTAGAATTTGAGCCTTGTCTAAAAAAGGCACTATGGGGGTGGCAAGAGCCTTTGCCAATATCCGGAAACCCAGGGGTGACAGGTGCAAGCCGTCCCTTGCGAAGCAGCGTGGCTTGTCAAGCATGTCATTCCAGGCATACAGACATTGGATCCCCTTAGAATGACACCAGAAATAAAGCCAATTATTAAAACTCATCATTTTGTCTCTGTATTGTGGCATCATTCTTGGTGAAGGTAGGATACTGCTCAGGGTCAGGGTCATACCAGCCTGGGCTACATAATCTGAGAGCTCATCTATGTCTCTTTTCATGTAGTCCAGGAGTGCCTCAGGTCATTCACACGCATGGACAATGACTGAGTCATACTTGTACTTGCTGTGGAGTGACCTGAGTGCTTGTGTTATGTGGCGGATTCTAGCCCAGGCAGCTTACTGTGACCCTCTCCTTGTTCAGTCTGGTGAGTGGGACGTCAGTGTGTCTGATTATGGAGTCACCTATGACAAGTGTGTCTGGCATTGTGTTTGGCCTTAAGGGCTATGACTGATTTGCACACTGACTTTGTGATCTATGTGTTGCTTGTGTTATGTCATGAGGTGGCAGTTGTTTGGGTGTCTGCTTTGGAGGCCTCTGCTGTTTTGGTAGATTTTTGATCAGTGCCTCCGAGTATGTCTTTGTGTGTTTATGTGTTTGATTTGTAGTTGTGATAGTTCTATGTGAGACTGGGTTTATGGTGTGTGTGGTTACCTTCTCCTCCTGTCTGGTTTTGCCAGTCCTGAGTTGAGAGAGCTCAGCCTCCAGTTTGGTTATATAGTTGCATGTCTCACATGTATTTGTGTTTTGTGGGAGGAGGAGAGGGTTGTCTGTGTACATGAGGCAATTGTAACATTGCCTCAGTATTCCCAGATTCACCAGCTGAGCAGGAGAGGACGCTAGCAACTGACCCTTTGACATGCTAGAAGAAATGAAAAAAGTTTGCTGTGTAACTGAGTCAGAAAGGACCTATAGGGAAGTGGGTACTCAAGGGGGTTTTAAGCTAGTGAAGTACTTTGTATAATATAGAAGTGCTTTACCTGACTAAAAAATGCTTTAGGAACAAGTGCTGAGCTTTACAGATAGAGAATAGACTGTTTAGATTACAAGTAGAGCAGTTCTAAGGGAAAAAATGAAGAGCAGACTTTACGGAGCCAGAAATAGTTTAACCGGCGCTGCCCGATGGTGCTCTAGTGGCAACTCCGTGCTAAATGCAGAAAAAGCAATAAGTCAGTAGTACGTATGTATAAGTATAATGAATAAGTATGGCTCCGGCCTCCATGATGATACATGTTACTTGTTGTTGTTGTGGTTGGCAAGGAGCCACCTGGCTCAGGAGCAGCTCCTCCACTCTGGTGGGGGGGGGTGGATGGCTACCCCACCACATGTGGCAAGCTGTTGTCTACGGATATCAGATGCATGCTGCCGGACATGTCTAATTAAATCACTGCAGTGATGACATACCTGCTCATATGTCCAGTTATGCATGCCTATGTCATTTACCCTACGGACAATATCTTGCCACAGTGCAGTCCGCTCATGCTGGTCCTGGCTGGTTCTGGAGAACAGCAAGGCATAGTGCTGCACCAGGCTTGTTGTTATCAGTTCCTCCTGTGCCGGGCTATAGCTAGGGTTACAATGGTGGGACATGACCCTGGAAGACAATGAAACAATATGTGTGAGCAAGTCATGTGGCACACTTAACATTCTAAAGTACAGATATCAATAAACTGCCATATATAGCAACCCATTGGCTGTCAGAGGATATACACTTTCAATACCACATATCAGTGCTCAGCCTACAACTGCCTGACAGTGCCTGGCACACTCTATATATCAAACCATGTTTTGGACAGCAACAAAGATAAACCAGTATGTAAGACTATAAACAGTACATGGCACACTGTATGTGGCACAATGCACCACCTAGCCACAGCAGGTATATTTCAAGCTAATGCATCAAGAAATATGAAATCCATTGCAATGATTGTAAAGTCCAGTTACAGTATTACCAGTATACCACACTAGTCGTTGATGGCAAACCCCTGCCTAACAAATGTACACATTCATTAATATAGGTGGCATACTGCTGTACTACACTATACATGTTGCTAGATACGCACCTATATCCTGTAACACACATATGACAAAGGCCATGGTACAGGCATACCCACACACACATCAGACATACATACCAGACACAAAGGTATGGCAACCCAGATGACCTTTACCTGTGTACCATACAGTACTGTGTGTCAGCAGTTAAGAAAACTTATGCCTGAGGTATGTAATCTGTAAAGACTACAGGGAACACACAAAACAGTGGTTCCAAGAAATGTGGATATACACCATACTTTGATGTTTAGGCATACAGCTTCAGGTAGTACTACAGTTCAGACAGGAGTTGCATTCACCAGCAGTGACACTCAATAAGCATACATGTACTGCTTTAGCCTACAATGGGACACCCCAGTCGACACCAAGGGACTACGACAGACCATATGGCATACTGCTTTTTCTGCCTAGCAATTGCATACACATCTTTTGCTGGGATCACAGCTAGGACACATAATACCATGACTTTCCCACTAAGTTATCACACATATACATTCACCAACACATTCACCATCACACTCAGTCAACCTCACATAGCAATTATTGCAACAAGTATATGTGGGTGTGTATTGTTTCATAGGTAGGTAATAGGCTTTTGGCCCTAGGGCTTATAGAGGTCTAGCCATACACTACCCTGGCCTTTGACACACAGGTAATTACGTTTCATGTGGCCCTGACAAGCAGAGCCACAGAGGTGATTCCTGGGGTGTATTTCCTATCTCCCATACAATCATCAGGATTATTGATGATGACTGCTAATTAGGAGCTTTGTTTGCTATTGATAGGTGGTTTGTTCCAGAGTATGGGATGTCTCTGAGATAGGAATCTATCCCTCCAGCATGTGCTGTTTATTGAGGTCACAAGGTTTAGGTCCCTAGAGCGTGTGGCTCGTAGGGATTGTGATCTGTTTATGTGGAGCATGTCCAACAGCTCTGGGTGTGACATAGCTTAGTATGTTAGGCAGCGGTTACCTCTGGGTAGGCAGTATGTGACACAGTCTAGCTGTGGGTTTGTGAGATGGTCTGCATAGGGCATCTGTTTGAGGCCAGTATTATTCTTTGTGAGGTATGTCTGTGTCATTTCCAGTTGCTGTAGATGCCTACCACATGGGGCATTGTACTCTATAATGGGCTTTATGTATGATGAGTAGAGGAGAACACTGACCTATATTTCCCTGGATGACACACCTTTTGTGATGACATGTGCCCCGTAGACAGATGACATGACTAGTGTGGCACTGTGATTATCAGAGGGGAGACTACTGTCCACCTGTGTCCCATGGTCTCTTATCACACCTTCGGTGTTTAGTAGACTACCACCTATGTGTTAGTTAATGGGTACAGAGTTTTTGCAAGAAGGGATGCCAATGCAGTGTCAACATTGAGCTTGAGTCCATGGCTTTGTCACCAGGCATCTGTTGCAGTAAATATGTCCCTGTCTCTCTCTCTCTCTCTATATATATACATATATATATATATATATATATATATATATATATATATATATATATATATATATATATACACACACACATACATATAAACATCCATTGGTGTACATATATATATATATATATACATATAGGCACATATACAGTCCACCTTTCATGGTGGGGATATCACTTAAGTGAAGGTTGTGAGGTATACAGTTATGTCATAATATTGCACAGTGTTGTGCAGAATGCATTGAAGGTGTTCTCAGCCCATGTAGCTTTAGCAGGCCTCACTGGCTGCAACATTGCAAACCTGATGAATCATACCCACAGCGTTTAACCACCACATAACATATACCAGCACTGTATGCTGTCTTGTTTGCCACACACTACAACCTACATAGAAATATGCACATAACAACCTTCAACAACATATATATGTCCACCTTTCACAAACAGTTGCAGTATGTCCCTTGCTCTATGTACATGTTCAGATGCTAATATATCTGACACAGACAGATCTCTCCATATGTGTGTGCTATACACACACAAGGTCCACACTGTTGTAAGTTTGTGTACCTCACGGCTGACCTGTTGGGCCTTGCTGCAACATGAACAGGTGTCTCATGTGAGCACACAGTAATATTCAAGGGTGTATGTATAGCTGCAAATGCTAGATTAGCATACTAGCCTGGTACAGCTGTTGCCAATGCTAAGCTACACATTAATATGACTATCATGCATTTGTTACTCTGTCACATCCATGTTTATATAATCGTATGCGCTACTCCCCCAAACAGACATTGTACACACTACTGTACAGAACACAGATAACATGGATCAGATGTTTGACATTTAATGCTGAGCTACATATGTTACAGTCATATCCCACTGCACACAGCTACACACTGATTTCTCCATGCCAGTAGTTATGCAGGGCATCTGTGCATAGATACGTACTGCTGCCACATATGGATGATTCAAACTATGTAGAGTACTCTTCATAAACATCTATTACATGCCAGTAAATACATAGCTGTTACATACCTTTCCTTGTTGTTTCCGTGTGTTTTGTAATAGTTTATCTATTATATCTTATTTATTTTTTGAGATATATTTATCTTTTTTCAATATATTTTTTCAATATATTAATTATTTTTCAATATATATATATTTTTTTACAATATGTTTTTTCAATATATTTTTTTCCAATATATTTTTTCAATATATATTTTTTTCAATATATTATTTCTTTTTCAATATATTATTTTTTTTCCAATATAATTTTTCAATATATTTTTTTTATATATATTTTTTCAATATATTCTTTTATTTTTTATTTTTTTCTTTCAATATATAACTTTTTCTTTCGATATATATATATTTTTTGTTTTCTTTTTTTCTGCAGCTGTTGTCTGCGTCTGCATCCATGTCTCTCTCTCTCTCTCGCTCTCTCTCTCACTCTCTCTCCCTCCGTACCTGCAATGAAATGATTGCATGTGTGGACAGCAAGTACAGCCTGCTTTTATAGGTATCTGCACATGTGCATGTGATGGCCTCTGCACCAATTGGTGGCCACCATTTGGCAATTGCATGCAGCCTGCTGTGTGGTACTTGCAGTACTCACTGTCATAGCAACCCAATGCTATAAATTGCTAAGTCAGGTAGGTGTAGCCCTTTCAGCTTTCCGAAGTGGGGACCATGCTTGTTTGCTGTAGACAGCGTTGTGTAAGTCAGAAGGTTGGTATACTTCTTATAACTGATGCTAGGGGTATAGCCAGTGATTTGAATGTTGTACTCAGACCTGAATGTTGCCACTTCCAGTACACAGTTGACAGTGTAGATTTGTACTCACCCCTACAAATGCTAACACAAGATACATGGGAGTATGTAGTTTCTTTTCTACTTATATAATTAGCTGCCATACATACGTAGTTATTGAGATGTTTTCATTTGGCAGATGAACTGTTTGTGAACTGCTATACTGTGGATATTAATGTACTCACTTCTGCACAGTTTGTGTTTTTTTTTTTGTTGACATTAGCACAGGATGCTCATGAAAACTGGACAATTCCAGTACTGTGTATGCCTACCTACATCCTTGCTGGACCTTGAACACACAGGTATTTTGCACATTTGGGTGGAGATTGTCCTGCTATGATACTGTGTGGGGGTTGTAACGTGCTGCTGTAACATTATTTACTGCTAAAATGGCCAGTTCTATTATCACAGTCATGTAATGCTATTCCACAACAACTGCTGGTAAAGTTCCACAGAACAAGTTTTGTGTTATGGCATTCCTATCTTACCTTTACATTCACTCATTCTGATGCATGATATATATATATATTTCAGCAACAACCTGCTATATGTCTACTGTGGCTTAGTGGTACTTCATGCAGTCTAGTGTGTCCAAGGTCTGGGGTTCAAGACTGACATTGGTGTTTTATTTTGCTGCTGAGCAGAACAAGGCCCCTCACACGCAGAGTGACTAAGGCACTTTTAAGCAGTTGTAAGCGGGTTTGCGCGGGTTTGCGTGAAGCTTAGCAATACTTAGCTAAGTGCACACAAGCGGACACTCGCGCAAACCCGCTAACTACTGCTAAAGTGCTTACTCCCGCTAAGCCCCACGCTCATTTCTTTGAAAGACAAGAAAATGGGGAGATAGGAAAGTGGTGAAAAAGGGGCACAAAGAGGGAAAGACAGTAGGGAAAACAGCTTGGGATGTGCAGGACGGGTGTTGGGAAGGTCCATAGCTGCCTATTTCTTTAACAGCAACAGCTGTGCATATACTAGTAATTTGGATGGAAATTTGAAACCTTCCACCCCTGAGAGAGGGGTAAGGAAAACAAAGTATGTTGTACTGCCAATTAAATTTCAGTTTATTTGTCCAGCGGACATGTGTGCAAAATGGGCAGCTATGTATGGGGCGTAATTTTTTTGTGGGAGCAGATTGCCCATTTTTTTTTTCAGGTGAGAGTGGAATGTGGGGTAGGGGATGTAAGTATATTTTGGGAGGTAGGTTGGGGACGTAAACAGACAGGACAAATAAGATGCATACATGGGTGGAATATGACACATGGGGTGGGTGAACACCATTGACAGGGAAGGGTGTTTGGAAATCGCAAGCCCATGAGCCCACAAATGGCAACAGTGGAACTGAGATTTCCACCCATGGGCAGTCACCACTGCACCTTCACAGCCCGGAGGGTGGCTGTGTTGAGGGCTGCATAGGAGGGGCAGGCTCACCCGTGAGTCGCGCCACTCTTGCCTTGAGCTGGCATAGAGGATCAGTGACTGAACACTCGATCTCCCTATGCACCACAGCCCGGACCGTTCGGAGGGTGATAGGTGTCCCTCCTCCGGCCATGCTTGCATAGGGGGGACGAGCCCCATCCCCTGCAGCGCTTCCACCTGAAGATGGTACAAGACCAATGGAGGAGGAGGTCCCGGGCTGGGCACTGGACCTGCATGTGCCAGGTGCCATCGCCAGCTGAGGTGGGACAGATGGATCCACTGGAACCGGCCTTCCCATACGTTCTATGTTTAGGAGGATTTAATGACAATATGGGTTAGTAATAGCCAACAGCATTCCAATTTAGTTGTAACAGCATACAGTAGTGTTCCCATTAACCCAACACACCAGAGTTCCAACAGTTGAACAGCAAGCATAACACATGCATATATAAAACAACAGTGGACATTCCAACAGCATGCAGGATTGATTGGTGGCAACAGGCCACCAAGATTGTGGTATGTGAACAGGGCACATGCATCAAAGTAAATACAGATATTTATAAACCAATAGGACATGTGTCCCAACAAATGTTATGAGATTAGACATACCCATTGAGGTGTGGAATTGCATTGTTTATGCACATACAGTAGGGTGTAAAAAGATACCTCCATTAACAACTTATATATACTTATAGCTTACACTACATTCCTATCGACTGCAGTTATATATCCCCTACATGTATTATTACACTAGGCAATGTCCGTTAAATTGTAAAATGGGTTTTGCTAGTTCTTGATATACCTGACCTGTATCTGACATACAAACTGTCCTGGATGCAGATGTTACTGCTACATATTTATATATTTCATTTATATTTATATATCTACATATCTGGATGTGTTCCGGTGACATTATCAGGTATATGTTGACAGCCCCCTACATTTCTAGCAGCACACTGACATTTTTAGGGAACACAATAACAAGCTAGTCATGTGCCAGATTAACCTGTACATGCCGGCCATGAACCGACAGTTGAGGACTGTATATATGCTTAACAGCTACTGGCACTCCCTTCATCCACTTTATACGGGCCTACATATGTGTGGGTTGATTGTGCTTAATACAACAGTACTATTTCTATAATGCAAGGGTACAACAACATATCGAAGAAAGTAACACGGACACACTCCAGGAATTATACCTTTATTAATTACATTACACACTTTTCTAGTGGCTCTCTCATTTATTTGATATATCAGTGCATGCAGAGGTCTTTTATTCAAGACATATTATACCTTTATTAATGGTTACAACACCTTTTCATGCTGTCTCATTTATTTTATATAACAGTACATGCAGATAAGTTATTCAACACTCATTATACCTTTATTAATGGGTTACAACACTCTTTTTCAGGCTATATCACTTCTTTTACATGACAACACATGCAGAATAATTACTAACCTGCCTGGTGGTGCAGCCTTAGCAGCCTATCTGCATAGGCTTGCTGATTCGCAGCACGGACACCTGCAGCTGTGAAGTAAATGAAGGGATATTGAGACATACCTATCCATAACATAGACTACAATAGCAATTCTTACATACTTCATTACATGGCTACATACTCAGTAGTGGGGCATTTTCCATTTCACAGGCCTCTTGTATACACTGGTTCAGTTGGTCCTCCTTGCGTCTCTTCACGTCTGAGAAGTGATGTCTGACCTGCTCACCAGTCCGAGGGATGCCTGTGGCACTGGTGAGATCATGTGCTAGACGGTTCCAGGCTTCCGCTTTGTACTCAGTCCCCTGAAACTGGGCCTGCAGGAGTCTTGCATCTTGATGATGGACAAGGAGCCAAACCATTACTTTTCACTCCTCAATGCCCCACCATTGCGCTCGAAAATGAGAGCCCTCTCCAACACCGGCCATACTGTCTGCAGATGGGAGCTACAACCAGTTATGGCAATTATTCCCACCTATGGAGCTTAAATATGCCTCATTTCTTGCAATTTTGTGATTGGCCGGTTTTGAAAAATCTCAGCTAAAAGCAAACCTGCTTAGCAATGGGTAAACTTCCATTGATATATATGAGTGTGTTGGAAATGCATCCGTATTTAAGGCTGCCATGGCTTAGTGGTTTAGTACTGTGATTATGGTGCACAGTATCACAGGTTCAAGGCCTGTCATTGCTTTTTATTTTACTACTGGCCAGACCGGCTAGGTGGTGTGGCTGTGTTTAGCCGACTTTGCTCAACTTTGCCCAATGTTGCTCGACGTTGCTCTATGTTGCTCGACGTTGCTCTATGTTGCTCTACGCTGCCCGATGTTGCCCAACATTGCCCAACATTGTGCTAGTTAGTGCGGTGCGCAGCTCCGCGCGAACATGTTTTGTTTGCGCTAGTTGGCGCGATGCGTAGCTCCGCACAAAACTATTGAGCTAGTTAAAGCAGTGCTAAGCTATGAGCAATTGTACTTAACTGTGCTTAATACTAGCAAACTTTGCTTAGTAGTGTTTCACATTGCTTAAGATATGTCACTTATGCATTTATCAGTATGCATGACCATTCCACCTTCTTATATATGTATAAAATATCATTCACTACCACATAGGCCATTTCAATGCATTTTACTGAAATTTAAAAGGTAAATGTCAGGAATTCTTTTTTTGCACACATTTCCTACAGAAAATAGGTAGGGGAGTGGCAGGACTCGAACTGGGAATGCCTCCTCTTTGTGCAAGGGCTCTACCACTACGCTATTGCCATTTGGCTTAATTTTCATATAAATAGTTTATTATCCTCTTCGATGTCTACACTGCTAACTGTAGCTAAGCAATGGGAAACCCGCGCATACATGCGCAAATACGGGCAACTATATCGGGAATAATTAAAAAAAAGGAAAGCTTTACATTTTAAACTTGTACAGAGATTTAGAATGTGGGGGAGTGTAGTGTTGGGTATGTGGACATTTGAGCGGACTCGTTCATTTCAGTTGACATTTGCAGTTTAGGCACTTGCAGGGACGTGGATATTTGGACTGCTCGGCAGTCTGACATGCCCCCTGCACTCGTGCACACTCTGTGTAAGCCTTAGAGTTGAGTCAGCGTGCCCTCATGAATATGCATGATGCACTGACATCATACTCTTAGACTGCAGTTTCCGTGTAAGACTTAGTTAGTCTTACACAGAGGATTAGTGAATCCTGGCCACATAGATACATAGACAGATGGATATTTTAAACAAGAACAGACAAGCAGACACTCACAAGATAATTACTAAGCAATATTCTAAGATGTCCATGAAACACTGGCAAAGTAAGCAGTGTATAAAATTAGCAGTGTACAGTAAGATTAGCAAAAGGACTGTTGTCTTAGATGATAAGCAGCAATTCAGTTAATAATAAGCACTTCCCTCATAAGGACCCTCCCTTCATAAGGACCAAAGAAAGGAGTCATACCTGGTAGACAGGTCAAATCCGGTTTCAGTAAAGCCTTTGTTACACAGCTCTCAGCACTCCACCCATAAGGAGAGAATAGCGTGCAAAGCACTGCAGCGTGTATTAAAAAGAAAATACAAACAGCCAGTTGGAATACAACTTACTGCAAAGGCAATAGTAATTAAAATAAACAGGAAAGCAACAAATCACATTATTTTACAAGATAATCACTAAGCAATTATTTAAGATTCTGCCCCAAATGGTGGCAAAGTAGTAGTTAACAGTAAAACTTGTAAAAAAAAAAAGAAAGAAAAAAAAGAAAATGTGTCTTAGATGTTAAATGACAATTCAGTGTAATAATAAGCACTTCCTTGGTGTAATAGAGGCTGAACAATGGATTCAAATCTAGTAAGTAGTTCAAATCAGGTTCTGTTAAACGCTTTACCTTTAAACCTAACCTAAAATGTATGCTAAGGAAAGACATAAAACAGGATGGAAACAATGGGACCAGTTGCTTCTGTATGTTTTCTTTGCCATGATGGAGGTACCCTAAGCCTCTACTGCATTTGTCACATTTGAACTCCTATACAACTCACTTCCACAAGGTTTCTTCACTATTGTGAAGGAAAACTTGGGAAAGGAAGATTCCTTTTAAAAGTGTGGTATAGCATCCTACAGATCTACAGAAAAGGTTAAGAACACTAATACCTGTAATAAAGGGCACAGGAAACACAACAAATAATAGAAACGCATGGCTTAGAGAGTTCAGTGTACTTGTGTTACTGTCCATGGCCAAGAACAAGTTCCTTTCAAACTGGCAAGGACCTGCTGAATTGATAAAAAAAGATAAGTGAAGAACATTACAAAATGAGTCAACCTAGAAAAAGGAAAACAGGAGAAATGTAGTACACAAATCTTCAAAAATCTAAAAAAAGAACTGAAGTATTTAGACTGAGCATGTTTGTAGAAAATGTTAAGGTCCTCACATTATGTCCTGAAGTCAAGAGTTATGTGACACTATTAAACAAGAATAAAGAGTTTGCACTGAGTAATAGCGATATATTTTCAGAGACGCCAGGCAAAGCAATGAAACTCTGCTTGTTAAAAAGGTATATGCAAAACCAGATTAGATACCAGAGCCACAATGTCTAGCAATTAATAGAAGCATACAGAAAAATGTTAAAATTTACTTAGAGTCATAGAGCAGTCCCAGATTAAGTGAAATAACCCTATTTACTGATCACCATGCAGGATGGATCTATAAAATTTTGCAATGACTTCAGAAAACTACATAGTGTCTATAAACTTGACTCTTATCCTATGTCATGAGTGGATGGACTTGTGGAAAAGTTAGGTGTGGCTAGGTTGCTTTCTACTTTGGCCCTAACTAAAAGTTACAGACAAATCCCACCAGTCTCAGAAATAAAAGAAAAAAATATTTTGCTTGCCTGATGCTCTTTTCCATTACAGAATCATGCCATCTGGTTTCTATAGAACACCAGTAATGTTCCAGAGACTTATAGACAGGATATGTAGCTCCCATGCAAGATATTCACTAGTCTGTCTGGACAATGTGATCATTTTCTCAGACAACTGGGAAAGTAATTTATACTATGGTGCAGTGCATTTTGGACTTCCTGAACCAATATGGGCTAATATGAAACCCAACTAAAGATTCAGTAGGCATGGTTTAAAACCAATATCTAGACTATGTAAAAGACATGAGAATAGTAAAGCCAATGGCTGAAAACATGGAGACAGTACAGAACTGTCCCAAACCCAAGACAGAAAGTTAGGTTAAGACTTTAATGGGCTTGACAAACTTGTGACAAACTGTAAGTACAAGTTTGTCCTTCACTGATCTAACCAATGGCATGGCTCACTGAATGTCAAATCGGCAGATGCCATGGAAAAAGTATTTCAGAAATTGAAGGATATGCTGTACTAAGACTCCATCTTAATAGCATTGGACTTGCCTAGACCATTTATTGCCTTTACTGATGCCTCTGAAGTAGGAATCTGGGCAGTCCTATCACAAACTGTACAACACGATAAACACCTTATTCTCTTTTTTGTTGTGATCACAGTAATACTTTAGGTCATTACACACTTAATAAAATGAAATGTTTAGCAATCAAATGTGTCCACAAAACATTAAAATATTATCTTTTAGAGACAGATGTTACCTTTATAACAAACATCCTTTTCTGTGGTGGTTGCATCAGTAGAAATATGGAAAATGTGAGTATAATTCAACTGCTCTATCACTGATTGGCAGCAGCATGAGGGGAGTTTCCCAGAAAGCTGCTTTCAGTGACCAGTAACTGCTGTCCTCTATTCACTGTTGTTTAGTTAAGGAGGTGATATATATATATATATATATATATATATATATATATATATATATATATATATATATATATATATATATATATATATACAAGTTAGTGGGGCTTGCCTCTACAAAAAAAAAGCTTTTATTGTGTTAGCTGTTTTTTCGCATGGTTGTCCATTGAGAAAACACCATACAATAAATAATCAAGAATTCAAAGGTCATCTAGCCTTTCAAGTTCAAGATTATCCATTATTTAGACTACTGCCACCTTAATGCAGATGGGCTGTCCTGGACATAAAGCCCATCCATGGGTGTTTGGACTCATGATTCTTCACTGGTGAGGAGTTCATGTGGTATAGTGATGACTGGGTAGACTGTTCATTTAATGTCAAAACAAGGAAGTCATGGCAACACCAGAAAGCCAGAATAAAGTTAAGCATACTTAGGTCACAAAATGGTTGTTGCTGGACATAGCAGATACCTGGAACAGAGATATATTAGTATCCAGTTCTTTTATTTAGCTTTTTTCAAAAATAAACAGTCTAATCCACAAGTGCAGACACTTTCATATTGTTCCTGTTTTTTCCAAAGAAACAGTTCAGCAGTTACCAACAGAAAATACTGTTCTCTCAAGTCCCTCCAACTTAAGGTAATGTGTTATAAGGTTCTTTTTAAACTAGTGGTGGTGCAGAGAGCTACTTCTCTGCTCAGGGGCTGAGTGTGTTGAGGTGGGTACAGCGTTTGAATATTTTAAGTCACTTTATGGCATAGCCTAATGAGGAAGGGATCTGACTATCCTGGAGGGAAGGTACATGCAGTCAGATGTACTGTCACAGTTCATCCTGGTGTTGGCCAGAAATGTGTGGAAGATTATTTTCTGTAGGGAGGTAGGGCTCTTGGCTGAGTCACACACAGAAGCTTTGATGATATACAATGGCAGCCATTTGTACATCATTTCTTGGCATAGTGTCATCACATCTATGGGGAAGGTATAGAGAAAATACTCCTTGGCAGCAGTATAACACTGCCCTATGTGGCCTCAATCCTCACCAATCCCAAACATGGGAGGTCCATGAGTCCATGGTGGCTAATTCAGGCTTGGGAGACTGAGTGAATAAGGAGATGTCTGGGAACTCATAGCCATCTGTGAGGAGCCAGAAAGTGTACAAAAAACTGTTTTGGTGAGACGTGACCTCTGCCTTTGTGAACTGGTACCACTGCAGCCTGCTGCAATAGGTAAAGAACATGCTCATGTGCTAACATTTTATTTATCATGATTGGTAGAGATTAAGTCATTTTTTCTTTGATCCTATACAGGAAACCTCAGATATGTTGTCTGGTCCAACAGAACTGAAGTTTTTAATTTTATTTGTTGGAAAAGTTATAATGTTTACAATTATAAATGGGATGTTGCAGGCACATTTACTATGTCCAGGATGATCACTGCATATTTTCTCAATGACATGATAAACTCACAATATTACCTTTCAATTTTCTGATATAATTAAATAATACCTTACCAGTACTTTCATCCACTGAAGCCAAACTAACTTCATAATTAAATCCTGAGGATTTAATAAGAAAAGTAACTAGTTTCTGTACTTTATTTAGTCATTATTGTGACTTCAGTGGTTTTTGAAAGCTAAGAATATTTCTGTTTTAATTATACATTTTAGTAAGGTTGTGATTCCGGCCACGGTGGTGCAGCAGTTAGCGTTGGCGCCTCACAGCAAGAGACTCTCCAGTTTGATCTTCGGCTGGGGTGCCTTCTGTGTGGAGGCTGCATGTCCTCCCTGCGGTCATGTGGGTTTCCTCCAGGTGCTCTGGTTTCATCCCACAACCCCAAAGACATGCTGCAAGTGGATTGGACACACTAAAATTGGCCCTAAGCGTGAGTGCATGAGTGTGTGTGTGCCTTCCGTGGAAGGTTGGGCACCGGACTGGCAACTCGACACCATAAAACTCCACTGCCAATCATGAGCGGACAAGGTGATCCGCTGTGATGACCCCTAACTGGAAAAAGCCAAAAAAGTGAGAGAGAGTAAGGTTGTGATTCCACCAAGGGAGTTTTGTTGTTTAATGTAACCAGTATAATTGTTGTATACCTGTGTCTTGTTTTACCTGTACTTAGTTTTTACATTACAGTATGACCTATGTAACACCTAATACTCATGTACTTACTGCACTGAACACAGTTAACTTTCATGTTATATCCTATGGGAGAAAATAAATTGTATAGAATGTCTATTTTAAGACAAGCTATGTAACAATTAGTAATGCTTCTTATTATAATTTTGCCATTTTGGCCCGGGTTGTGCATGAAAAGGGTCCTTGGACCAGTGCACGTATCTGGTCAACAAATGAGTAAATAAATAAATAAACATTCAGAATTCTAGTTTGCTATTCATTTTATTTGCCTCCACCTTTTGCCACTTATTAAGACTTAAGCATGACCATGTTTATTCATTTGGTACCATAAAGTTATGTAGTATAGATTGAGCAAGTTATGCACTCATGACTGTGACAGTAAGAGATCGTAACATTAAGCTGCATGAGGGAATATTCCTGACACTTTTATCAGCCCCACTGTATATGCTTTATGCAACACCACTTTGACTCAAATTTCAAGAAAATGTTCATAGTTAAGACAGATTAAGCCAAAGCTTTGTCTACTCTGCTAGTCTCACTTAAGACTCAGCATAACAATTATGAAGACCAGCCAGCAAATTAACCACTCATTCATAGGTTAACTAGTGAATGATCCCTTGCTTACAGACCAAGAATAAATTATGTTTTTACTCATAAACTATCCAGTGAATTATATCCTTGCTCACAGACTAGTCACTGGAGACTCAAGAAGTAGATAGGAGCTCAGGAGTCATGCAGTGGTTAAGGTCAACATTTTTGGAATTCCTCTAAAGAACACGAGGAAAGGGGTCTGAGAGCTAATACAAGACAATGGAGCAATAGAAAGTCTTATTTTATGCCTCCACAAGAGCAAATCTTGTAACATCTACATGCTTAACAGTCCTCAGGTTGGACTTGAAGACCAAGTGCTCATACTCACCACAATCAGGGCTCAAGAATAATGGAATATGTTTTGCTGAATAAGAAACATTCCTTTTAATTCTCACCACATCCATAAATTTATGAGAATCACAGACATTTTGTTCTGGCTCAGTAAACTGTTTTGTCTTTGTTTCTTGCTGGCAGTCAATGGGAAGATGGTCTTGTGTTTCTCTATTTCTCTCTCTTTCTCTCTCTGTCGTTTCTTTTTAGCACTGAGATCAGTTAGTTTTAGCTTGTTAAGAGTTAATTTCTGCCCGGAATACAAAGGGAATGATAATGGTGGATTGTTGTCAATATGTTAACCTTTGTGTACAGTTGTTTATTGTGGCTGTTGTTGTTATTTTTGCTATTTGGGGGACAACGTTGCAAAAGTGTGGCAGGTCACGGTATACAGTCATATTGTGGCAATGTCTTCTGTTATCTAGTTCTAGGTTGAACTGACCTAAACCACTATAGTGAGACTGCAAGTGCTTCTTTTTACTGTAAGATTGTCTGAGGGCTAAAATTGGGCAGGGTGGTACAGTAGTGCTGCAGTTAGCATTGTTATCTCACTAAGCTTGATTCTGCAGTATGGTTCCTCCCTTTTTTGATTTCTCCAAGTCTTTTGGGTTTCTATTACCATGATGGAAATGGACCCCATTCCTAAGTCAAAGTATGATTAAAGTTCATGAAATTAGTATTGTTTCAGTCTTTGGTGTTAGCCAGAAGTGCTCTTCTCATCACCCACAGTGTGTCCAGTAATGACTCCTTCTGCAATGCGTATGGAGTTACATGTATCGGCAACATATCTAAATATGATTATAGATTTTTTTTTATAAGACCTGTTGTTCCTACTACTATTGGAACTGTCTGGGTATCTTTCTGCCACATTACTCTCATTTCTGCCTGCAAATCCTGATATTTTATGACTTTGTGTCTCTCTGTACACAAGACGCTGTAGTCATTGGGTGTACCAATATCAATGATCAGTGCTACTTTTGTCTTCTTTTCATGCACCACTATATCTGGTTTACTCACATCTGTATTTTGAACTTTTATTTTTTTAGTTATTATTTATGCTTGTATGCATTATTTATTTATTTTATTTTTATTTTTTTATTTTTTTTAACTACTTTTTGAACTTTTTTTATGGTTGCTATATGGGGTGCCTTCAGTCCAGAATTCTTCCGGACTATCCAGAATTAAGGAACACTGTCCAGAAAGTGATGACTGCTTTTCTGAAGACTGTATTGTCTGGAAAAAATAAAATCAACTATTAGTATCCTTACACTTCACATGGAGCACCACCACAGAAGCACATTCTTTGTTAAAGCATGACATTTTGTCATGCCATGATCTCAACCAACATAAAAGACCCATTTTCACTTTAATACCCAAATAAAGACTCATTGCCACTGAACTGTGGCCACGTTTACTGTTTTATGTCAAAGTCATGTGTTGAAATGCAGTATTATAGCTGCTGCAATATTTAGAGTTTTTTTTTTTTCTTTTCGCTAAAACAGTGGGACATTTGATTTTTTTTTCAGGACACAACTGCCCAAATCAGGAGTTCCTGTGAAAAGAATGACAGACGTCATTCCAATATACTCAGCAGAAACTATGCCCACCATGTCTGTTGTGTAACTGCTGACATTTTCAAGCAACGGTGAGTAGTGAGGTTCACTCTAAAAGTTGCCTACATCTCTGCATGTATCGTCTACCTAGTAGAAATGTTCACATCTATTAACTGAGTGGGTATATATACGTGTTTCTCTGAACTCTAAGGAAAGAAAAAAACTTTTACTTTGTCACACTTGGATGACAAGGAATTGGTTTCCCTAATGTGATAGGTGCCCACAAGCTATAGCTTTGATAGGTGAAGTCATTTTTTGTCTCTTTTGTTCTTCCAGCTTCCGGACAAGTTTGAACTTTTGGGGAGGGTGAAGTTACAGTTTGTAGTATGGCTGCTTCTGGTATGACAGGCGTGAGTGGTTACAGAAGTGCTAGCCCATGTTCTGGTTATGAGTTTAGCAAGTATCGGTCACCGCTCATTTCTAGATATGATAACAAAGAAATGGTTTATGATTTTAATGAGCAAAAGAAGTTTACAACTTGGAAAAAGTTATGGCTTTACTTAGCCAAGGCAGAGAAGGTACAGGCAATTCTGTGATTACTTTGGAACAGCTGCAGATGGGATGAGACATTTGTGCTGATTGGCTTTAGCTGTATCAACAAATGCAGTTGTATACTGGCTGCTAGGGCTGCAGTTGAAGTATGTTTAGAGGTGTGTGGGTGTACAGGATTTCCAACAAGATGAGGCTTGTGCATATGTTGCACTAGTAATATAATAACACAAGTTTTGTCATCTTTACCTTAGCACTAGTCTTTATTTTCTATAATGGTAAGATGTACATCAGAATGATGACATGCATCCTCAACTACTGTAATAATTGCCTTCATATTGAGACTTTTCATGTACTTCCCCCAACAGCAAAACACTGATGTTGTTTATATTATTCAGTATTTATTTATTGTATTACTTGTACACATAACTTAAATATTTTAGCAAAAGTTAAGAATAACTTGGCTGATGAGATAGGTTGCCCATCTTCTTGCATACTGGATAAGCATAACCTAGAGGTTATAGCCAAGGTTTTTGGAATTGCATATTGACTTTCAGAAAGTAGTCCCCATTAAAAATTCCTGCTGTGACAGACTTGAATGAAAGGAAAAACTATTTAGACCATTACACAGAAATCCATTTCACAAAAATGTATAACAATAAACCATGGGAATACGGCAGTTTTTATTGAAATTCTATCAGGCTTCATTGCACAAATATGTATAGATTCACAGGCAAGTATTAGGCTAGCTGCCCTTACAGGACATTTTAAGCCTAGCCAATTTCCCTACTTGGGTTTGAATTAACCTTGGCCTTGCCCATCCCATAGTTGATAATTATATATTACCCATAGTAAGAATAACTGGGATCCTACCATGGATAATTTGAGGGAACCATGGATGGAATAAAACACTTAGGAATTGACTCGGTACAGTAGTAGCACAGAGGGTAAACCTAGGGTACATTTTCTATTATCCATCCATAAATCCAAGTCGTGCTTTCAACACTGATGAATCAACAAAGATTTAAAGCTCATGTAGAAACAGGTGGGAGTGATGCTATTACCGTGGTGCTAAGCAAGAGAAAGTGGAAATGTAGCTCAGAGGCAGCTTGGTGTCCATGTTTATGCCCAATTATGTATTCAAAATTTAATAAGATATTGCTTAAGGGACCAGCTTGTTTATTGTTATATTTTGAAGAAACAAAGGACAACAAATTCATCTTGAGAATGGAGAGAAGCTCTGAAAGTTAATCATTTTCAGACTTGCCTAACCTTCCAGCTGCTTCATATTACTTGTTGTACGTTCCTGTCGATGTTGGTAGGTTTTGGAAGAGCTTGACATATTGAGAGTGTAACAGCTTGCTGTCTTTATGGTTTATTAGACTTATTCATGCCTATCATTACAGCACTTTTATCATTTTAAAATGAGTTCTGTAGTGCCAAAGTTAAGTTAATGCAGTGACTAAGTGCATCTATAACAGTTATCAGCACACGCAGCATGACCGTGCTTTTATCTGCTTGTTTCCAAGCTGGGAGTTCATGCTCACAGTGCACATCTGCACAGCCACTGCAAAACCTGTACTGCTGTCTGGTCATGCTGCTGTTCCTTTGTATCTTGTAACCATGCTGCCTAGTGATGAGAATCATGTGACTAATCTGAGCAGCTGTGCACACTAAGCTACCATTTACCTTCTCAGTCTGACCTGTAGAGTGGGTGCGGCTTCTTCAGGTTCTATTTCAACCCGATATATAGGGACCATAAGAAGTGCCTGCTGGGGGAGAATAATGGCCTCCACTATTAAAGTGACATTTGGCGGGAGCTTACCAGTGCATTGCGTGATGACACTGACATGACACAGTCTAGTGAGCACCACCCAGCCTTGTTCCACCAGTGAGAGACAGAAATTAGGTAGAGGGAGCTAGCTTTTATCAAAAGCATTCTGTATTTGATTTGGAACTGTACAGCTGGCAAATTTCTTATAGCTGTAACTGCTTTATATAGTCAGGGTTATGCTGTACTGATTACTGTTTCTTTTATGCTCTACAGTGGCCAAGGAAATTGAAGCCAACTGGATGGCCTGTTTACAGAGGCATGACATTCTCCCCAAATAACAGGGTAAGTGTAGTTTACTGCTGTCTGGACTGTAATATTTTAATGAAGTGTCATAAACATATACTAATCTGTTGTGTTTATTTCTTTGTCTTTCTGCAGGGACAGCTGGGGTGCAGGTTGAGGTGAGGTGGCAGTCATTCAGCTCTGCACCAACCACCATGCCTGCATCTGTATCACCAGCAGTCCTCTGCCCTGTTTCTCTGCAGAATGATGATGGTCACCATGTGGAAGGTGACTTAGAGTACTCACTATTGGCCTCTGAGACCACATCTCAGGAGGTGGTAAAGACATCTCATCTGAGACCAGTTAAAAGTGGACCTTCAGGACCATCCAGCAGCAGGTGCAGTACCTGGGAAGGACTGAGGTGGAGTACCAGTTGATTATCGGCATTAGTACCATGGAGTGTCTTCTTGAACATAGTCAGAAAACCCCATCAAACAGGCTACCGATGTAGAACCTGCCCATGATTTCAGCCATGGATGTGGTTAGCATCTGGATAGATCCCCTATGAGTTGGTGACATGGGCCTTTGTGCTCTTCACTATACCACATCATTGTATTCTGCTTCCTTAAATGTCACTCTTCCCTTCCTCTTTGCAATGCAGTCCTCCTCATCATCAGTTGTTTAGCCTCTTTCAGTCTGCATCTCTCTATTATTGTCCTCCCTTGTCCATACCTCCCCTATCAGTCTTTACTTGTGCTGTATGTCTGTCTAACTCTGCTTCGTTCTCTAGACCCCTATTCTTCTCTAACACTCAGTCCTTGCTACCTCCCCCTTCTACCCTTGAAAAAAAAGAAAACGCGTACCTATCCCATAAAAAGTATGGTCCAACCTATCTGCTGCTCATGCTGTCTGCCTGTAAGTTCATCTGCTTGCTTTTCTCCAATTCTGACTTTATTATCTCCCATTTTCCTACCCATTTATATGATTAAACCTCCTTAGCACTTTGTTGTGGTGGTCTTGTATTAGCTTCTTTCAGTGCTTGTGTTGCAGCTATAGGATGCTTTGTTGTGCATTTTAATACACATAGCACCAAGCATGCTATCTCTATGACACTTTCCCTCTGTAACACGACCACCCATTTCATGGCATTTCCAGCAGCTTAGATGCCGCTTTTATTGTGGCTGAGGTGTTATGCATTTTAGCTCTGTCCCCAACAGGATGGTGCTATGCCGGCACTCGTGCATTTGTAATCACCACTAGACCACATCATACTACAAACTCCATGCAGCTTGGCACTGGCATGGCATTATGCTTCTTGTTGAATGCTACTTAAGTATTGCACTCATGTCTGAGGTCAAGAAAACTTGAACTGCAAACAGTAAAGTAGCTGGGATGGGGAGAAGAATGCACTCATCTCTGTGGTTATACAACTTCATTTCTGGAATAATGAAGTTGTAGGGATATGAAGACACAGCTCCACATCAGAGTTCCCTGATCAGGTGAGATTCTATGCCTCTGTTCCACTCACACTAATAATCATTGGTATTGTACTTCATGTTCTCTACAAAGTCAGATCTTTTTGCAAAATGTCTACTCTGTAGGAGGAAACGTTTTAGCATTACTTTTGCAGGATATATCAAAAGAACTGCAAGTAAAACTGCTTCGTGTGTGTGCGTGTGTGTGTGTGTGTGTGTGTGTGTGTGTTCATGCATGTGTGTGTGTGTGTGTGTGCGCGCGCGCGGGTGTGTGTTCATGCATGCATGTGTGTGTCTGTGTGTGAGAGAGAGAGATACGCACAAGATAGACACACAGATAGACAGACAGATA